>NC_068279.1:2689039-3297789 GCF_025860055.1 Xyrauchen texanus | reverse complement strand
GGGTGTGTCCAGCGACGTGACTGTTGACTTTATGCAAATGAAGAGCGACTTTCGGGATCGACAGCTAATACGAGAGAAGATGATAGGGCTCACGTGATCCTAATATTTTAATAATAATATTAATTGTAAAGGAACAGTGCTGTTTAGACTCTCCAAACACACCACTAGCGACCTAACCGCTAACCACTGGCGACAGTGTGAACGCAGCTTAAGTCCTCATGGTGGCGTAGTGACTCACCTCAATCCGGGTGGCAGAGGACGAATCTCAGTTGCCTCCACGTCTGAGACCGTCAATCCATGCATCTTATCACGTGGCTTGTTGAGCGCGTTACCATCGAGATATAGTGTGTGTGTGTGTGGAGGCCTCATGCATCCACCGTGGCATCCACGCACCCCACCAAGAGCGAGAACCACATTATAGCGACCATGAGGAGGTTACCCCATGTGACTCTACCCTCCCTAGCAACTGGGCCAGTTTGGTTGCTTAGGAGACCTGGCTGGAGTCACTCAGCACGCCCTGGGATTCCATATTTGGTATGTTTACATTATCAGCATTGTTTGATGTATTTTCCCATTTAGCCGATTAGTTTGCTTGCAAGTGAAGAAGCCGTCTGAGACATGCAAATGGCCAATCATAGTTTTGTTGTTACCTGCCATAGGTCCCGCAAATGAGAGCCGCAGTTAGCTTTTTGGAGCTATAAACTGCAGTTTTGCATTTTGAAGTCCAATTTTGTGCATTAATGTGTTAGCATTTAGCATTCGTAACATCATTACTGTTCAAAGTAGAATACTGTACTGTACAAACATACAAAAACGTAGCAAAGCTAATGCGTTTTCAAACGAAAGCATACTAGCATGGGCAAGGCAATGCACATTTTGATTTTTAGCAAACATATTCATATAGATAAACCAGGGGAGTTTTGTTATTCTGTATCTGACAAACATCCAACACTAATTTGTTGTCGCTCTCAGTGTCGAAGGTTTACTGCAATAATCAGGCTAATGTGAATTAGCTGCAGATCCTGTCGCCGTACGGGAAGCGCTCTCAGAGCTCATTAAATCCAACCACAATAAACGGTTTAAGAGGCTGGTTTGTTTTTCCCCACTTGTTAAATGCATTTATATGCAATATTTTCCATTTGGAAGAAAACATGCGTTCACATAAATGGAGATTGCATGAATTCGCTTTGATAATGTAAAAGTCATTTGATCAGTGCTTTGATGACACAACGCTCTCTCTCAGTTGGGATTTTAATGGAACTCATTGTGGGAGGTATTCCCGAATTAACGTTCATTCCAAACATCCACAATTTAATATTGAGCGTCCACCAGTTTCCTCTCGTAACAGATCAGATAGAATAGTTAAAGTCTCAAAACGTGTTCGACATAAAACCGATAATCGCTGTAAGAACTTGTTTGTTGAAAAGCTCCTTCCTATATTGAACATTATTTTGATACTTTTACACTCTTGCATGTATGATTTTTAATGTAGTCCTTTTGATATAGAACATTTGTTTCTCCTAAAATCACGTGGAAAAATAAAAGCAACAATTAAAAGTTTGCTTGGAGTAGAAGGATTAAAAATGCATGTAGAGAGCAACATTTTATATTTGAAGAATTTGTTGTGAAATGTTTCATTTTTTGTGATTTTTCTTGGGAATTAAGTTATAATGTATATGACATATGCTATTATTTTTAAAGAAAGATTGCTCAAAAACAGGGACAGGGATTACGGGACCTTTTAGCATTAGTCGTTGTGCTTGTTAATCAGTCTCCAACTATAATGACACTCTTCTAAAGAACATTTTAAGGGGACCTATTATATATAAATGTGAGTCAGCAGTGTGTAACAGGAGCTGTGTAGTGTTAGCCTCACTCTCCTGAGAGGCTCTAGCATTTAGCCTCCTTGTTAGTGCACCCACCTCCCACGCCGGAGATGCCGGTTCGAGACATGTTCGGAGCGTGGCGATCAGGGCCGGTTACGGTGGTGCCGTGACCCGGATGGCCACGGGAGCCAGCTGGTACGTGCTGTGCAGTGAGACGTTGGTTCGAATCCCGCTCAAAGCGGGCCAAGTAGGACCGGTTACATGTACACAACCACCCAACAATGTTAAAAGTCTTTCTTATATTTCTATTAATCAAAAACAGTGTGTCAAAATGAACGGTTTTCCTTTCTGCTCTAAAGTGACATCACGTCAGGCCACGCCCACAATTGGTGACGGACTCCACCCTATTATTATAGATCCTCCCGAGTGATAAAGTCAAAAAAATACAGTAAGCAAGTTTCAGTCTTTACGGGATGTAATTTTGATGCCTGTATATTTTACGGTGCATTACCATCATTTATATTATTAAATAACAAGCCTGATTTATTAACCTGCGAAACTGTACAAATCTGCTTTTCATTTTACCGTATAATGTATTAATCACCGTAGCAATTACGAAAGGGCACACGATGACATAAAGTTCATCATTAGTGGCCCTTCCAGGAGCAATGATCAATAGACATATAGAGACAGAGCTCCGTGTCACTCACATGAACACTAAACACCATCAGGGTAACACGTGTGAAATTAAAATAATGCAGTAAACATTTACAAAACTACATCAAATATAACACCGAACAGTACAAAGTACATAAATGATATTAAAAATAATAAACAGAATTATTCCCATAAAATATAATTAAATGAAATGGGTCATGCAGGGAATTCTGGGAACGCCCAATTATAGTTTTTTGCCGTAATTTTAACAATCATTTACCGTAACAAATATACACATACAGTACACATACTGTCTAGTTAAACAAAATATATTTTTTTACTGTAATTATACAGAAAAGCATATTTTTACATTAAAAAAATATTTTTTTACAAAATCTTACTGTAAAACTACATTTATTGTCTTTTTAAACATATTACAGTTTTTTACTGTAATTTTAACAATAGTTTACTATAAAAAGTACACATACTGTCTAGTTAAACATAATTTTTACTGTAATTATACATTAAATATATATACATATATATTTTTACATGTTTTATTTTTTACCAAATTTTACTGTAAAACTACATTTATTGTCTTTTTAAATATGTTATAGCTTTTTGCTGTAATTTTAACAATAATGTACCATAAAAATTACACACACTGTCTAGTTAAACGTAATATACATTTTTACTGTAATTATACATTAAATATATACATATGTTTTTACATTAAACATTTTTTTTTTTTTACCAAATATTACTATAAAACTACATGTATTGTCTTTTTAAATATATTACAGTTTTTTACTGTATATTTGTAAGGTAACTGCCCCCTAACCAATTAAAGTTTTTTACTGTAGCATTTTTACAGTCTTTTACCGTTAAAATTACGAATATTTTTACAGTGCAGGACCATTAAGGCACTCTATATTTTATTAACACTCAAAAATCTCTTGTAAAGTTCAATAGCAGGAAACTGGACGCTAGAGGGCGCAATAATCCAATGTGACACAGATCAACACAACGCATGTGTGCTCTCAAAACTGCTGTGAAAGACTCTTTCAAAACTCACATTGCATGGCTATGCATGGATTATTGATAATAAAACGATTAGATGATAATGCATTCTTCTTATTATTATATTATTAATAATTATTTTTACGTTTTTGTCTTTTTCACGTCTAACTAAATGAGAAGCATTTGGATGACATCTTATTTATGCGCCTGGAGTAAATAGGAATACAAAAGCTTCTTTCCTCAGCGGAATGCCAGAACAAATGGACAAATGATGGTTTTAATTTATTAGTTAATTAAATAAAAAACAATTAACAATTAAGTTTTCAATATCACCTGGCAATTAATTAATTAATTAATTAATTTTAGTTTTTCACAATTTCCTCTTGTGCATAAAAGCCCGGAGTTATTGAGATTCTGACTTGTGCGCATTATTTTGTACACTTTTATTAAGTTTAATTAAGCTTCAAACCCTAACTGGGACATAGACTGTCTAAAGTTTACAGTGTCTTTATCATAACAGTAGTTTATCTCCAGAGAAAATAACTATATCTCGTTCAACATAGGGCTTAGAATTCATCTAGACACGTATAATGCTAATTAATGATGTTAAAATGAAAATAAACATGAATACATTATAAATAATTAACAAATAAGGCCACAATGCGATGCTCCTTGCTATGAAAAAATAATATGATGTCTGTCTGTCGATGTGCATGAGAGAAAATGATCAGTGAATATTCCAATAGTCCATGTGCACGTCGAGATTAAGATGTCGGGTTAAAAAAAAAAAAAAAACGTGTAGGCCTATTTATAATAGCCTATATAGCTATATATATAGGCCTATATATATTTTTTATTTTATTTTTTTTTTTAACCCCGAAATAAACTTATGTAAGTGTGTAAAATAAAATTTATATTTATATTATTTTATTTTGTACACTTTTATAATTTTTTAAAAATAAGTTTATGTCGCGGTTAACTTTTTTTTTTTGTATATATATATATTTTTATGTAACAATATAATACATTATTATTTTATTTTGTACACTTTTATTACGTTTGTTTTCATATATAGCCTATGTGTGTGTGTGTGTGTGTGTGTGTGTGTGTGTGTGTATATATATATATATATATATAGTATATATATATATATATATATATATATATATATATATATATATATATATATATATATATGTATATATATATATGTATGTATATTATTATTTTTTAAACCCGACGTCTTAATTTATATATAATATTTAATATTAAGATTATGTGTGTATATCATTTTGTGTTTATTTTTATATCATTTTTATTAACCCCGACATAAACTTAATAAAAGTGTACAATATATATAGGCTATGTATGTGTGTGTGTGTGTGTGTTGTGTGTGTGTGTGTATGTGTGTGTGTATAATGTTTTATTTTTATATATATATTTGTATATTATTGTTTTTTTTTAACCCGACATCTTAATTTTATATATATATAAACTTTATAATGCCCATTCAACAGTCTATTTCTCAGCGTTTTATATTTTCTATAGGAAATTCGCTCCGTTTTATGATTAAAAAAAGGAAATAGTCTAATTTAAATGATAATAAGTAGGCTACAAAAATAAATAAATAGGCTACATCGTATTCGCTCCCAGATCATTTTTACATGAAATATACAAACTGACCAGAAAAACGCGGCATATATAATTTTTTTAGATGGTAAAAATGATTCACATGAAAACGATTGCGTAAAACGGCCTTTTAATAAAATATTATTCAATTAAATATTTTTTTTTAACTACGCTTAAAGGTCGCGAGACATCCAAATGTTCAGGAGAAACGCACATTTCACACACATCAGTCCGTCATCATTAAAACACAGAAGAATACTAATGAGGAAAGTAATAAAGATACAAACTCCCCCTTTCCTTTCCTTTCCTTTCTCTCCTCTCCCGGGTGTTATTACCCCGAGATATCTGAGGAATGAATCTGCGCAGAAACACAAAAGGAAGAATCGTCTCCTTATGAATTTTACATGCATGCTGATATTAAGCGCAGGGGGAGATTAAACGCCTCATTTGAAGGCCGGTCGTAAATCTGCTTTTATCTCAGTCTTTATTAATCATGCAGATAATGTCGTTTCATAAAGATAAAAGCAGCGGACTGTTATTATCAGGTGCGCGCGCATGAAAAATGAAATGATGCTTTGGTGACTGACTCGAGATTAAAGCTCTTCTTTGAAAGTGAAGAAGATGATGATGAAGAAGAAAGTACTCTTAATAGCCTAGATAGAGTACAATATAGATAGTAAGTTTCATAGGTATTAACTAATATATATGTAGGCTATATATGTTTTATTTATTTTTTCAATGTTCCGTTGTGAGGCGCTGAATGGAAGTGAACGGGGGCAAATCCGTAAATGTTAAAATACAAACAACATGTGTGTTAAATCACTTAAAAACATTTTCTGTACAAAGTTAAAGCCAATTGTACAACTTTGTTGCCAAGACGAGGTAAATTAAATACGACAATAAAAGCGACTATTTAAACTTTACAGCTTGAATAAAACAAATGAATTTTAACAGAAGAATTAATTAAGTGCTTTTATACAATTATAAGCCTCAAAGGTCTGCCTTTTAAACCCTCCAAAAATTGGCCCCATTCACTTCCATTGTAAGTGCCTCATAACTCGATTTTTGCTTATTTATTTATTTTTTAATTTAAGAAAAGGTGGGAGTCAAAATTATGTTAGTGGTAAACCACATTCTGCCACTAATGCTGCCGATTGAACTTAACATGTATGAACCTGGAATATTCCTTTAAAGATAAAATAGTAAGATGATAATTTGTAAAAAAAAAAAGTTCTTTATTTTTTAAGATTTTCATTTAAACAACTAAATGAAAATAATAAATAACATTAAAAAAATTCATATATATATATGCATTTTTTTAAATGTTATTTATAATATATATATATATATATATATATATATATATATATATATATATATATATATATATATATATATTATTATTATTATTATTATTTTATTTTATTTAATTATATTATAATTACATTTTTAATATTTTTATTTAAACTTTAATTTAATTTAATTTTATATTTTTATTTAAACTATATATATATATATATATATTAGTGTTAATCAGATATATATAATAATTTAAATATATATAAAATTTATGATATTTATTATATATATATATATATATATATATATATATATATTATACTGTAGATGTATATAGCATTTTAATTTTTTCAGTATAGATGTGTCATCATAAAATACTAAGTATATTAAACCTTATTAAAATATTGTATATACAATGTTTTTTCAATGTCATATTTTTAATCTTAAAAATATATCAGTTATAATTTATAATATAGCCTTTTATTCTATCAAACAGAATATATTTTCATATATTCTGTTAGAAACATATGTACTAATTGTACAATAATTTTATAATCGCTGACATATCTATATAACTAAACCAAAATACCCCCTTAAAAATAAATAAATAATATAATAATAATAATAATAATCATACTTGACATTTGAACATTTGAAACATATTTATTAGCATTAGCCTAACTGTTTATTATATTTCTTATTATTTCTTATTATTTAATATGCATTGTTGCTGTTGATTTTCTTGTTGTTATTGCAACACTGAACTCTGAATAGCCCAAATAGGGTCTCACACTATAAAAGGTGAAAATGAGCCATTTAAACCTGACCTGACTCTTACACTGTAACCTACAATATCCTCAAGTTGATTCAGTCATATTTCATATTTTGCCTGGAATAGAACCAGTTCATTTAGATGATGCTACATTGTAACAGTGCATGACATTCAAACACCTTTTATATGCAAATATTTGTCCTTTGATGTATTTATGTTTGAAATGTGGTGCATGGCAGGTGTGATGTTGTAGGCGGGGCTGCTGTGCTCCAGCACCAATAGCGTCACATGGAGCTCCGGAGAGTGACGCGATCAGAGGGGGCAGATCAGAGTCGATCACGGACTCCTCAAGAGGAGCACCGGACTCATGACACACTCACAGAGGAGTTCACAGCTGACCCGCACCTCCCGTCGCTCTTGGATGTACTAGAGTTGTCTGTTCGGGACATTTAGTCATATTTTGCGTTGGGTTCAGAAGGGAAAGACAGAGCGCGTTTCGTATTCTTTCTTTCCCAAGATTCAGTTCGAAGATTCAGAATCAAGCTTATGCGCAATCCAGGAATTGGAAACGACACGGTGCACGCGACGCATTCTTGGGTGCTGTTGACGACTGAATCGGGGCACTCTTTGTGACTTCAAATCATTCGGGACATTGCGACAGGTCCGTGGAGAGTCCCTGTCCCGAATCAAGATGCTGGACGGAATCAAAATAGAAGATCAGTTAAGAACAGGGCCAGACTCTCTGGGAGGGATGTTTGGTAAGGTTGCCAAAATGTTTTGTCATTACCTAAAAATGTGTTTTTAATAAATGAAGCTTTTATGTAAAAATCAAGACAAAAATATGATTGAATACAGTACAACTGAATGAACCTACAGGTTACACCAACAACAACAACATTTTAATGGCCATTTCAGATAAAAGTTGACTCTTTCTTAATGTTAGAATTTGCATATATTTTTATATAAAGTATAAGAGTATCAAAATGAAGTCAGACATTTTATTTAATATGATTGAATCAAACTGGCACCATTAAGGTCTCTCTCTCTCACACACACACACACACACACACACACACACACACACACACACACACAAATATATTGTTATAAGGAAACTATTATGCTATACCAGGTAAAAAAGTATGACATAATATTCTTATATTTTTTCAACGTAGGTGTGTTATAGTAATTACAGTGTAATAGTGCAACATAATTACATTTACATTACAAGGTGGTAATAAAAGATGAGTTTTTACTTATTTAGGCTTTTAACATGAACATAGTGTACAATTTGGCCAGATTACATATAATACAGTACACATATATTATATTATATTATATTACATATAATTTAATATATGTGTACTGTCCTGGCAATTATAAAGCAAATATTAATTAAATATTATTAAATAATATATATATATATACATACATTTTGTTTAATTCTAATATATATATTTATAATATTATAATTATATTATATATATTTGTAATTATAATATTATAATTATTATATATATATTTAATTATAATATTTATACTTATTATTATTATTTTTATATAATATTTAATTATAATATATATATTTAGAATATATATATTTTTTATATAATTCTAATAAATATATATATATATATACTTATTATTAGTATTATTATTATTATTATTACTGGTTGTGGTGCAAATATTTCATGGTGAACACTTTGAAAGTGTGATTTTCTTTATTATTATTATTATTATTATTATGATTATTATGATTATTTTATTATTAGCTAATGTAATAATGTGTAGTCCTAACATGTTTTGTTAAACATAACGAATGTTAATGGATGTATTGCAATATCAGATATAGAGAGGAGGCCTGCATTATTAGACATCAAGACTAGCCTACGTCATATTTTGTTCTGATATGTCAAATAATGATACCTGTAAATAAACGCTAATTTATGAAGTTGTTAATTTACTGCATAAAATCGATTACAAAATATTGTTCTTCAATTTCGTTTATTATTATTATTATTATGTAACCCCTATGATGTAAAGGTTGTTCTCTAGATGACAGTATATTATTGATTGTGCTCCTCAGGTTCAGATTGTGCTCATCAGAATGTGTGTGAAGGATGCCAGAGACCCATTTCTGATCGATTCCTCCTGCGGGTGAACGAGTCTTCATGGCACGAGGAGTGTTTGCAGTGCTCGGTGTGTCAGCAGCCTCTCACCACGAGCTGCTACTCCAGAGACCGGAAACTTTACTGTAAACACGACTACCAACAGTAAGACTCGAGTTCTTCATCGTGTGTGTGTGTGTGTGTGTGTGTGTGTGTGTGTGTGTGTGTGTGTGTGTGTGAATATTGTATTTCAAAGGGAACATTTATGATTGTTGCTTTACCAAGCATCCCCAAGGATATAATAGGCCTATTTGCCGCTTGTTATATATGAAATTCACGATAGCATTATTATTATTATTATTATATTATATTACCATTTTATTATTATTATTATTATATTGGTATTATATTATTATTATTATTATTATTATTATTATTATTATATTACCATTATTATTATTATATTACCATTATTATTATTATTATATTGGTATTATTATTATATTATTATTATTATTATTATTATTATATTACCATTATTATTATTATTATTATTATTATTATTATTATTATATTACCATTATTATTATTATTATTATTATTATTATTATTATATTGGTATTATATTATTATTATTATTATTATTATTATTATTATTATTATTATATTGTTATTAATATATTACCATTATTATTATTATTATTATTATTATTATTATTATATTGTTATTATTATTACATTGTTATTATTATTATTACTATATTGTTATTATTATTATTATTATTATTATATTACCATTATTATTATTATTATTATTATTATATTATATTGGTATTATATTATTATTATCATTATTATTATTATTATTATTATTATTATTATTATTATATTTTTATTAATATATTACCATTATTATTATTATTATTATTATTATTATTATTATTATTATTATTACATTGTTATTATTATTATTATTACTATATTGTTATTAATATTTTAACATTATTATTATTATTATTATTATTATTACCATTATTATTATTATTATTATTATTATTATTATTATTATTATATTGGTATTATTATTATTATTATTATTATTATTATTATTATTATTATATTGGTATTAATATATTACCATTATTATTATTATTATTATTATTATTATATTGTTATTATTATTACATTGTTATTATTATTATTACATTGTTATTATTATTATTAGTGTATATATGTTTGGGAATGAGAAAGCAAATAAACGGCATGAGACAAAAAATTAAAATACTAAAGAAATAAACATAATTGAATGCGACATTTATGTAGCTTATTTTAAAGTACAATAAACATCGAAATCATACGTGATAAATATTATAATACGATAATTCTGACAAAATGAATTAACTTAATAATTAATACATCTATTATTGATAATTAAATGCATGATCTATAAAGTTTAGTCTACAAATAAGGCAATTAATAAAGAGTAAATAGAACAATAAAATAGTGCTATGATATAATGATACAGCATATAATAGTAGTAGTAATTTGTATTGCATTAATTTTATCCTCAAATTATTGCCTAATTTAGCCTGTGCATTTACATATGCGCGCATATGTAAATTGTGTGATGATGAAAAGTGTGTGTGTGTGTGTAATAGACTATTGCACTTACAGTTGTGTATCTGTTTATCTACTTTAATTGTATTAGTTTAATATTTTTGGTCCACTGTATGCACAGTGAGGTGTTCACGAGCTGCTCTTCGTGCATGTCAACAGGTTTTTTGGTAGACTGTCAAGATCATTTAAAAATCGCTTTTTTTTCCTTTTTTTTTGTATTGCGAAATTATCGCTCCCAGCATGAAGTCTGACACTGCTATATTCCACAGAATTGCATGGGCATGCATGTGTGTGTGTGTGTGTGTGTATATATATATATATACAGAGAGAGAGAGAGCGCGCGCGCCTAACTATTGCAACCCATTATGAAACACAATTAAAAGGGTTTATTTTATTGGTGTGGTTTGACAGTCTATTATAGTTTTGCTCTGTGCATTTGTATTGTTGCCTAACTCACTGATAATACCATTGTTATTAAAATAGACACAACACACACACATACCATCAGAGACAATGTGCAAAGTGTTAGAACAGTTTTTAAAGTTTCTTTAAAGGTAAATTAAACCATTGAAATGGTACAATTAAAAGCTCTGCTATGGCCTAAAACAGTAGCATCTGCTGCATAGAGATACATATTGCCCGATTATGAAAGTATATAATTTAAGATTTACGCATTACAATTTCATAACGAAATGTCATCACGTGGAAATGAACCAAATACCAAAATGTCAGAAAACGAAATATTTGTATTTATTCATTTAATTAGTTAAAAATGTCACAATTAAATCTAATGGCAATGCGCTAGAATAGCCTATTGAAGCCTACATTTGTTTATCCCATTCGTACATGAACTTGCGTTCAATAAATGTGGCACCACTGCAAACTTGATTTATTTTAATAACTTTTCACTCCACCTGAAGCTCGAGTCACTACACATCCATTCACTCAACTGTAGCCTATAAGTGGCTTTATCTGCTTGTTTTTGTAAATCCCTTTTAAAGTAGTATTTATTTGCAATGATGAGGTACTTAGTGCGCTTAATTCACACCCGGCCCGTTTTTTATGACTCTCATTTAAGTGAGATTAACAAGCCCACCAGAAAGCCGCAGGACGCGCGTGCACCGCGTTTAAAGCACGAGCACCGCGTTTAAAGCACGCGCGTCATCTGCTCACACTCAAACAGCAAAGTTCTCTTTTATTTATTGATTCATTTATTTAATCTGGATTAAATAACTCATCGAGTCTTGTGTGAAAGATTCCTATATGTGTTTGGACCACAGTCCCGCTTACAAATTTGCCATGTTTTTTTTTAATTTTATTTTTTAATATGAAATAATATATGGTTACACTTTACATCGCCTTGTTTATAACAGCCTACATCATGTTGTGTAATTACATAAGAAGCCTACTACTAAGTAATACAACAATTATTTTGTAGGCTACATAGTAATATTGTGGAGAAGCTTAGAATAATTGTTTTCTTTTAATTAATAATATTTATTTATCGCCTACAGAAATGACTTAAGTACTGTACAGCGGCCCCACATGTTTCAAACCACTAGCCACACTTAAAAAATGTAAATGTCATTGCTTTAGATGTCAAAATATCAAAGTAAGTGGCATTTATTTCATATAGATTTCAAATAAATAGGTTTAATATTTGATCAAAATGAATAGTCCATATCTGCTCACTTTATCATCGTTAGATGTTGCTCAACTATGCTCATAGTTGATGTGAAGAACTGCTAATTGTCTGTGCTTGTGCTTGTGGTGTCTATCGTCTGATGTGTCTGTGTCGCACTGTTTACATCACAGCAGGCTCATGTCTTGAGTGAACAGACAGTGATGTAATGATTTTCTAAACAGAAGAACAGAAACCTCCTCCAGTCTTCTGAATAATGTTGTAGTAACCACAAGTCCATGCTTGGAATGTTTTGAAAGTTGCAGAGAATGATTAGAAATGTAGCGTTTGAGCATGTGTTAGTGGGAGAAAGAGATCACATAGGCCCGCACAACTGCATTCATGGCTGATTATCTTTGCTTTACTGAATGCCAGAAATCTTCGCACGTGATCTCTTGAAAAAGTGTGCAAAGTGCTGTGTTGATTTCACTTTCAGCTCAAGATAAGACACGCTCAAACTTAAAAATGCCTATATTGTTGTATAATAACCAGTCATAGTGATTCTGGACGTTTAGGTTGCACAGTAGTTGTCAGAAAAGGGATCTAGTCAGTGCTATAGCATGCACATTCTGGATGGCCTGCGCACACATATAAAACATCAATTAGGGTGACAAAATTGAATATTTTCTAGTCATATAAATAGTTTTAAAAAAAAACTGGATTTACTGTGGTGGCTATATTGCTTAAAAAGTCCAAAAAATGGATGTTGAGAAATATTATGCATGCACAAGAACTGCTCAAGAACAAGTTTTCCATAAGTTCGGACATGACAGGAAAACTATCCCAAAGGGATACTAAGCAGTGCTATAGGCCTCTATATATGAGAGAGAGAGAATAAATAGTTGCCACTTTACAACCATTAGTGGACCCACTGGAAACATATTCTCACACACACACACACACACACACACACACACACAAACACAAACACACACACACACACACACACACACACACACACACACACACACACACACACACACACATGTTGTGTTTCCATGTTTTATGGGGACTTTCCATAGACATAATGGTTTTTATACTGTACAAACTTTATATTCTATCCCCTAAACCTAACCCTACCCCTAAACCTAACCCTCACAGAAAACTTTCTGCATTTTTACATTTTCAAAAAACATAATTTAGTATGATTTATAAGCTGTTTTCCTCATGGGGACCGACAAAATGTCCCCACAAGGTCAAACATTTCGGGTTTTACTATCCTTATGGGGACATTTGGTCCCCACAAAGTGATAACGCACATACACACACACACACACACACACGCACACACACACACACACACACACACACACACACACACACACACACACACACAATGTTCCTTTAAAATCCAATCAATGCATTGAACTGTTTAGGGCCTTTCAATGTCAGATTAAAAGGTTTCGATTTTGCAAGCATTGGCTGGATGTTTTGGTCAATCCTAGCTGTCGCATTTAGCTATAAGATATTGATAAAAGTAATTCCTCCACCCTGCTGACACGAGTCTGAACCGTGATCTTCATAATAAAGTTCTCTGGTCGTTCTGTGTTTAGATGCTGATTCAGTTTACAGAAACAACAAACATGTTTATTAGCTCTTCAGAAACGATGTGGGAATCAGACATGTTCTCTTATGGCCCATTCCTGGCTCTTATGTGAACAGTATAGTTTTGATGGTTTTAATGTCTCAGACTATTGATTTAGTTGGTCAGTGCAGAATGATACTGTATATGGTCATACACTGTAGCACAGTCACAATGAAAAATACTTGAATGTCATTGCTTGAGATAACAATATATTAAGCCAAGTGGCTTCCGCAGACACATGTTGTTTCTATAGTTTTAAGCATCTTAATACATAGATCATAATTATGGCTGTTGCATGCATATTACTGTAATGTAAATGCTAAATAATCCACAGGTTTTTACAGAGTTCAATTGATGCGGTACAGCAGATTACATTTTTTAAGTTGCATGAAAATATACATTTTAGTCGTAACAACACTCACTTTGTGTTTATGCGAATATTGCTGTCACATGTACACTGAAAAAATTATAATACGATTTATGCATTTAAAATTCATAAAAATAACATTTTAAATATGGGAGGAAAGGCCGTGCATATTGTGCAGCAATACACATTCACACTGTGTCATTTGCATCATTCAGAAAATGTAAAAAGTCCCCAGAAAATAATTCCATAGTGTGTTCATGAAACATTAAGCAGATATGGGTAATAGCTTAAGTATAATGTCAATGTGCAACGTATTGTATATTGATTTGAAACAGTTGTAAAAGCTTTTTAGGTAAGTATGAAACAAATTTGGCTCCTTTTATGGGGTTTTTCCTGAAGAACACACTATAGCAAATTCTGACCTCATGTCAAGTCAGTATAGTTGCTTTATTGACTTGCTATTTCACTCACTGTGCTGCCCTCCAGCTCTCGATGTGCATCCGTGCTAGTGTGCTGTTGTTGTTTTGGGGTGATACAAAATTCAGGTTTATACTTCAGGCACTCCACTGAACTCAATTACCTGAATTAGCAACATAAACAAAATTAGAAATATTCAAAATACCTTTAATGAAAAGGATCTTGAATGAACGAGTATTTAAAGAAACATACAGTAACAATGCATTTATTCATAATAATGTGCAGCCATCGCTACATTCTTTGGATAGCTGCTGCTCTACTTGAAAACTGCTCTAATGCAAAACACTCATGTTGTCTCGTTGTCATCTATAGGCTAGTATCCGATTAACAATGTGTGGAGGAGTGGAATTTTAGGAATGTATGGATACTATGCCATAATTGTAATCCTTCAGTGTATAATTTACAATATGTGGCTACTGGAGGTGAGATATATCGCCTGTGACTTGAGTTTGAGTGTGTGTGTGTGTGTGTGTGTGTGTGTGTGTGTGTGTGGGTGTGTGTTTGTGTGTGTGTGTGTGTGTGTGTGTGTGTGTGTGTGTGTGTGTGTGTGTGTGTGTGTGTTTGTGTGTGTGTGTGTGTGTGTGTGTGTGTGTGTGTGTGTGTGTGTGTGTGTGTGTGTGGGTGTGTGTTTGTGTGTGTGTGTGTGGGTGTGGGTGTGTGTGTGTGTGTGTGTGTGTGTGTGTGTGTGTGTGTGTGTGTGTGCGCGCGCACGCACACGCACACACACACACACACACACACACACACACACACACACACACACACCAAAACGCCTGTTTGCAATTTTAAAAGGAAAAGAATAGAAACGCAGTTTATTGGTTACTGGTGATGACCTTACCATATACGGTAAAACACTTATTTTTTATTTAACAAGACAAAACATATAATTTTGCGGTAAAATATTGCTTAAAAAATAGTTTTTTTTAGGAGTACAATTGATAATTTACCTGTTTGTTAATGGTGAAAATATATATTATGTTTAACAAGACAATGCATGTTCTATTACGGTAAACTATTGTTAAAAATTACGTAAAAAACCAGGCAAAATAATTGGGCATTCCCTGAAGTCCCCTAGCGACCCATTATATTTGATTATATTTTACTGAAATATTTATATTTCCTTTAATATTTCACTTGCAATGGAAGTGAATGGGGCCAATATTTGGAGGCTTTAAATGCAAAAATGTGAAGATTATAATTACATAAAAGCACTTACAGTAATTCTTCATGTATTATTTGAGCTGTGAAGTTGTTTTATAGATTTACTCTTAATGGCATTACTTTGTCATTGCAACAAAGTTGTAAAATTGGATTTAACTTTTCACAGATGTGGTTTGTAAGCGATGTTATTACACTAAAATAATGTACCTTGTGGCCAAACTTTTGAATCAGTTGAGTATTTTAATGTTTACAGATTGGCCTCCATTCACTTCCATTGTAAGTGCCTCACTGTAATTGCAATTTTTTATTTGAGTCGATTGAGCTTAATTAACCTTCACCAGGATTTATTTACTGTTTATTTACTTAATTCTGCCCTACTTAGATTATTTGGTGTTTTTTTCATTGGTTGTGTATGCTATTTCACAATTCAGTTTTAGTGCTATTGGTGTGGCTTTCTACATCTCTCTATCTCTCTGTTTCTGTGTTTCTGGGTTGGAATGTCTGTTCATACATCACCTCTCGCTGCTGCTGTCACCCAGCTGTGAAGAGAGGTTGGCATGACTCTGTCAATGGCTTCCACCCATTTGCTGTGTACCTGCAGACCTGCTCTCGCACCCTCATCAAACATTCAACCCCTACATGTGGAGTAGGGCGCAGCCCAGCAGGCGGTCGTCCTCACTTTTCTGCGTACGGATCATTTAAGGAGAGAAAGGTTGTTGTGAATATGTGCGAGTCTACAGACATCTACAGACATCTCACCACCAGGTCAAGCACATTTTTCATGATGCCACCAAAACCCTAAAAATCGAACACATGACTCCTCTAGAGTTTCAGTAGGGATCTCAATGATTGTCTCAAACTGTGCTCTGGTTTGCCAAGATATCACTCAAACATTTATATATTATTATTTTACTTATAGTCATGCAATGTCAGTGTGTTTTGAGAGTTTACTTGGGTGTTGCCAGGTGGTTGCTAGGGCATTACTAAATGGTTACTTGGTGTTTGCTAACTCGTCCTAGTGCAAAGAGACCATCCCCTAGTCTCTTTAGCATCCTCATTATTTTTCACCTGCCGGTTTACAACATGTAAGTATTCCAATTACTAGCTTTTTTCACTATGAATGAAGGGTTTATTTGAGCCTGGTCTCATGATAATTAAGTGACCCTGGCAACATTTTTGCAAAATGAAATGACATGCCTTATTACACATTTGGCTGCAGTTTCCCAGTGAAATGTTCAGTAGGGGGCGCCAAAAGCGAGTGAAATTATGTCGTGATCAGACAAGGTTTTTAAGGTGAATATTAGATGGAGGTTTTAATGAGTAAAACGTACCTCCCAAACCTAAAACGTTAACCTAAACCTAACTAATAGTGTCCTAAAAGCAAATGAGAGGTGAACAGACATCCTTACTCTTAACCAACACCTAAACCTAACCTATAGTGTCCAAAAACAAAAAACAAAATGCTAAATGACAAGCACATTTTCTGAAGCAACCACGTCATTTTCTGTCACTTCAATGCCACTTTGGTGTCACGTGCCAGCTTGTGTGCTTGACTGGTCTCGATCCGCTTACTTCCAAAGTCCAAAACGCTATCAGTCTGTAACACGAACATCAAATGTGTCACTTTTGAAATGATACATTAAAGTAAAAGTGTTACAATATTATAACATAACAGTATGTGAGTAATAGAGTAAAAAATAAGTGTATATAAAGTCATAATCAGACACTGTAGTCGTGTTTTGTGTGGAAGTGAATAAAACTCACAGTTGTTGTAGCGCCTCTAGTGTTCATTTCACCAGGAAACTGCAACGAAACTAAGTATTCAGTTTGCAGAAATGGATTTATAGTACTGTTCATTCTATTAGACTACCTTGGTAGTCTACTGTAAAAGTATAGTATCACCAATGACATATAGGGGGCACTCTTTCCAGATTAAATTCAGTGTGAATGTTCATAATCAAATGGGAGGGTGTGCTGTATCTACTGTACTCAGCTGGGTCTTTTTTGACCTGAACAGAACGGTTGTTAGGAATTATCTCCAAAACAGAAGGGTTAAAAGAAACATTACACACAAAGTTGATGCTTCAATGAAATATAACTGCGAGCTCCATAAAATCTCTAGAGCTCTGGAAGAGCAACCTCTGAGCAATGACATTCTCCTTTTAGGCCCCCCGAACAGCTTAAGAGGTCTCTGCACCACCCATATTCTTTCGGTCTTTCTTGTGGGCTGTTCTGTCTATAATGAGATTAGAGGTATGACCCCCAGCTGTAGAGTTGATCCCCACACTTTTATCATTCACTGTGACATGGAGCTCCCCTGTCGCTTTGTGCCCACCGGAAGCCCGTTGCTCTAATCCACTTATTCGTGTGGAGAATGAGCACTAAGGAAGAGACGATGGAACAATATGGAATGGAAGGGGAGGGACTCTATAAAAGCCCCCGGCAAATCTGTTTCTCAAAAAACAAGAGAACATGAGACTGATATTATGAGGCTAAAGACTAGCTTAATTTGTGATGCCTTTTGACTCCTACTCGGAGCACAGTTGGCTATACTCAGGCTTAGGTACCTGTATATGTATGGGTACATTTTAATTGCGATCTTGCGCGCCGATTCTGAGCGCTCAATAGTGGAGGATCCAGCAGACCACCGTGATCTAACGCACTCTGCCAGGACTGAACAGCATTAATCCACTATTGAGATCCAGACAAGCTGAAAGTGCACCTGGATAAAAGACAAGTTATAACACTTTTCTCCATCATTTGATCATAAACTGATGAATTACTGCTGTCATCATGATCGATGGAATATGTACACAAGCATGTCTTTCATACAAAAGTTGCTTTACCGCCTGGATTCAACAGGCAATAATAGCTTGATGTGAGTTTTGCGAAGATACCACTTTAAGAGGAATTTTTATTCAGTCGTACATTTTAATCAAACTGGAACTGCAGACCTATTATGTTGTCCATTGTTGATGTTAAGATGCATTCAGCTGCGGGATCTTGGCATTTTTCTGTCCTTCTGTCTTGCGTAGAAAATTGATCTCGGAGCAGGTGGATTCCAGCATCCACAGGCCTTCATTTACTCAGCCAACTGCAGTTTTGGAAGTGCGTTAAACAGATGGACTGAGACGAAGCTCATTATCTCAAGCTCAGGTGCATAATAGACTCCCCCCGTATTGACCTCCAGTGGGTCAGATCTTAAGTGGGGATGGCAGGTGGTCTGCAAGAGACCCCTTTCCATCTCTTCCACATTCCATTAGATCTCTGATCTATCAGCACTATCTGAGGATTAATTAATGTAGGACAAACGCGACATCTTGGTTTAATTCTTAGGGTAAGGGGTTTGCTAACCCTAACTATGAGCAATGATAATAGTAACAAATGACACCTGACTTTACTTAGTTTTGTCCAATAAAAAAGTGGAGTGATGGTGGCGTAGTGGGCTAAAGCACATAACTGGTAAGCAGAAGGTTGCTGGTTCGATCCCCACAGCCACCACCATTGTTTCCTTGAGCAAGGCACTTAACTCCAGGTTGCTCCGGGGGGATTGTCCCTGTAATAAGTGCACTGAAAGTCGCTTTGGATAAAAGCGTCTGCCAAATGCATAAATGTAAATGCAATAAACAATTGTACTTCTCACCCTATGCTCGGATATAATTGAATCACTGTAAATGTGTTTCTTTTAACTCGTTACTTTACTTTTGACTTTACCCATTACTCATCTAGCTTTAAACCAACTCCACAGGGGCACAGCTAACAGATTTATTTTCTTAAAATGTTTTTCAAACGTAACATTTTGGATGTGGGAATGTGAAAATGGCCAGTTTTCTTAACCTGAGTACCGCATTATTTAGGTTAGCATGTCATAAACATTGTGAAATTTCTTCCTTAAATTTGCCAAATTCTTTATTAGTTTTCATTCTCAGAAAAAAAGGTTTCAATGACGGATACACAATGCTGCACAAAGACTAACATAGTGAATGCTAACACCATCATAATGATGTACAATGAACATTTTTTAATAATGTTTGGTGCTAACCTTTACCTAAAGTTACCCAAAGTTGTTGGAACATTCCCCGTTAGGTGGGCCAACACTTATTTCTCCCCCGACTTTTAGAAATTTCTACATGTGTACCCCACTTCTTGAGTGATAATCAGTACTTTTGAGTAGATCCATGCCATGTGTCCATTATTTTTCAAATCATACTCGCACCCCATAAACTGGAGACATGGATAGCTAGAGATGCTCCGCTTTACTTTTTTTTTTGCCCACTCTTCAAATCCCCCATTACTCTTCTGCAAATGAGAAGGCAAGCAGAGGCATCACATTCTGAAAAGCAAGCGCTCGGTTTTATTAGAAACCACAAGATCTACTGTGCTCGCTGTCTGTCAAAGGGATCAGACCATCCAGGGACATGTATCCGGGTGTAAATCCAGGATGCCGGTCACAGCGGGCTGCCAGGATCTCTAAACACGCTTCAACTCCTTCAGTTAGTGGAGATGGGGTAGGGGGGTTCAGGACAACATTTCTTTAGCCAAATTCAACATATAATCACATTACTGCCTAGGCGAAACAACTGAGACATTAATGATACCTAATTTTTGATTTCTCTTTCCTATGTATCTCAATGATCATCCATCTTTCTCCCTCCGTCAGTAAAAAAAACCCAACTCTCTTTGAAAACTGATTTGTGGATTGAGTTTCAAGCCTCTCGTGCCCAGTCCCACGCAATGTTCTCCTCCCTCGCTGCTACGCTCCTTTAGCATAAGATGATTTGCCAACTGGGCTCTCTGACCCTTGCGGAGCTTCAAACAGAAGAACTTTGATGTAGGCGGGATGGTTTTGGATGATTTTCTCCAGGGTTGTAGGAGTGCATGTGAGTGCTGTTTGGATTACAGAGCGGTAGGTGATGACAACCGGGAGCATGCCGACAAGCCCAGAATGCCAAGCCTACCGCCGACATTAACAACCCATTTTAATTCCATAATGTGGCATATTCCCATGTGTATAAATGCAAAGGGAAGAAATTATTAGAATTGATTAGATTGTGAAAACCAGTTCTCCTTTAATTAACCTATCCAAGCTTGTGCCAAGACTTCGTAGTCTTAGATCATAGACAGATCTGTTGTTTTTATTATGCACTTTCTATTGTCTGTGATTCATAGTCATACTCCATGGTTCCTGTTGCACTAGAAATGGGGTTACAAATGTGGGGTAAATCTTGTTGATTTAGGGGCATTTGGCACACATAACTCCCTGTTCTCCATGTCCTAAACACACCTCAGAGAGTGTGTGTGTGAGGGATTGCCTGGTACCAGTCACCAGTTAAAAATAGGCCATGTCTTCCTCCTTAGCAGGCCAGAAATAGCCTATAACTTCCCTCTGCTAAATTTGAAGGTTGTGCGTCAAAACTGATACAAGCGACTGAAAGTGAGTGGACTTTGTTTTTCTTTTCTTTTCTGACACCAACCCACCTCTGAGTATACCACTTTTCCCAGTTGCTACAGAACATTTTGAACACATGATGATATCACTGAGGCATTGCGTTCAATGCATTGCGATTACTAGCGTTCTATGTGCTAGCACGTGGATAAGTTATTGAGTTTATTAGCTAATTATTAGCTAATAATTAGTAATAATAATAAGCTAATAATAAGTTTATTAGCTAGCACTGACAAAAACTCTACATAGTGAAGAAACTTTACATACTGTTGTAACTGAATTAATTGTAAATTTGTTTGTTCAGATGGTTTG
Organism: Xyrauchen texanus; assembly: GCF_025860055.1. Classification (NCBI taxonomy): domain Eukaryota; kingdom Metazoa; phylum Chordata; class Actinopteri; order Cypriniformes; family Catostomidae; genus Xyrauchen; species Xyrauchen texanus. The sequence continues at coordinate 3,275,832 of NC_068279.1, read as the reverse complement.
TTTCAAAGGAGCCACTAATCGCCCCAAATAGCTTTAATGTGCAGTAGCTTGGTGTGTAGCTAACTACTTTTCAAAAGCTAGCTTGACTGTAGTTGAACTATAAATTATTAATAATGTCCCAGATTAAAAAAAACTAACTTTTAAACCAGCCTAAGCTGCATTGCTTCTCTTTGCTTGTTTTAGCTGGTCAGGCTAGTCTGGTTTGTTGGATTTAAGGAGGTTTTGGACACTTATCAGCTTATAAGGCTAGGAGACAGGCTAGCCAACCAGCTGAAGTCCAACTTATCCAGCAGGCTGGTTTAGATAAGACCTGCAAGCAAACCAGCTGTTGCTGGTTTAGCTTTTTTCTGTGGGGTTGCAGCTTGACAAGTTAGTGTCAAAATAGCTTCCCCAACATGTTCCCGTTGTTTTATTAGCTACACGTAAAGATACATAATTGATCAACAACAACAAATGAACCAATTCAAAGAATGATTCACTGAATCATTTATATCCCTGTGTAACATGTTACCCCCTAAATATATTGAATTTTACCAACAGCCCCAAATAGCTTCCCCAAGTTAGATACTTTCAGCTTGTTTTTAAAATTGAAGCTTGACTCTATTTCAACTACTATAAATTATAAGTTGTCCTTCTAAAGGCTCATGCAAAAAAAAAAAGAAAAGAAGCTATATTGCTGATCTAAGCTGGTCTCCCAGCCTGGTCTGGTTTGAAAGGGGTTTTGGACACTTGTCAGCTGACCAGCTAAAGCAGCTGAAGGCCAGAAGACCATTTAGACCAGTTTAAACTAAGACCAGCAAATCAGCGTTGGTTTAGGTCTTTGATTTTCGCAGGGTTGTAGCTTGACAAGTTGTAGTATGAGGCGGGATCAATGTTAAAGGCGGAGTTTTGCCAAGTTAGGTCAGAGTATTCAGCACAAAGGTACTCATTTCCAAATTTTTCATATCTAGCAACCAGCTTTCCTTAACAGATCAACTGAGAATGGAGAATCGTTGGTAATGGTCAGTAGGCAAAATCATGGCTTTTCTGATTATTTGGGTTGATCCGCCGATTAAGTATATTGTCACCAAACTTGCCAAGTTGTGTATCCAGCCTATAACAGTACATGTTCGGAAAAAAACAAAAAAGTTGTGGGCACAGTACAAATACGTGTTAATTTCCAGGGCTAGATGAGTTTCTGATGTAGGCTTAACCAGGGTGGGTTTCAGGGCAACTCTGTGGGGCTACTGGCCCGATGGTGGGAATACAGATTGATTTTGGTCTTGTGACTCGAGGTCCGAGGCTATTGGCCGCGGCTGACCAGCCAATAGCCCTGGCCTGCACTGGCCCGATGGTGGAAAAGTGGCTATTGTTGCTGTTGTTTGATAAGCTAAGAAGCTAGAAGAGACCTGCTTGAACTACAACAACAAACTTAGCATTTTTTTTAGGGTTTTCTCTTGGTCTTTGAATTGTAAATTCATCATTTTTTAGCAGGGGTCTAACCGTACAATTTATAGTTTCAAAGTAGCTTCTCCAACAGTTGTACTTGTTGTTTGATTAGCCAAGAAGCTAAAAAAGAAATGATTGAACAACAACAACAACAATCTTTAGCTTGGCTTTATTGCTTGGTCTTTACCTCACAGCTCATAAAATGTCCATTCCCTAAGGCTGCAGGCACTTTGCTCCTCAGAGAAAGCTGTTGGAGGCCAGTCATAGCTCCATCCTTCTCCAGCTGTGGTGCTTGCTGCTTGTCACCACGCCCTGCTGGCAGAGGTCACCCAGGCTCTCCATCGGCCACGGGCCCTGGATGGGTTTGTCTCGACTCCGCAGTGGGTCCATGCTGGAGGTCTAATAGAAGAAAGCAATACAGGCTCTAGTCTGTAACCTGAGCCCCGCTCTAAACTTCTTCTCCTAGCGGGGGCTTCAGCATTGAGCTTTGACGGAGGAGGATAGTGGTGCTTTGGGGGAGATGTGCGAAGACCTGCCACTGTGCGTGGCGCCTGTATGATACTAAAGGGCTGATCTTGGGCTTGTGCACTGGAGTCTTTGTACAGGGGGCAAGATTGCACATGGTATGGGTCAGTTGCTTCCTACTAACCATACCAGCAGCATCCACATCAAAGAATCAGTTTTAGCTGGGTCATCCCATGCGAGTGAATCTCACGAAACCTGTCAAGAATATGTCATGTCATATTGAAATTGTAAATTAAGATAATTTTAACCCAAGATTTTATTTGCTTTAATACAGTATATATACATGGCAATGTAAGCGCAGTGTAGTTCTAGCGGGAAGACTAGCAGCTAAACATCATCGCACCATTAGCTAGGTAGCCAATCACATGTAAGCCATTGCTTGATAAGTCTGCTCACAATATCACATTGCCGTTTCAGTGTGCTAACACGGCAACCTCCACCACCCCACCACCACCTGTTGAGTCCCGTCCTGCACGGGGGTAGGCTCCTCGCCCCTGCCTCCTATCTCCGGCAGGATATGACGGTTCCGAGTACAACTTCTTTGGACCGCCAGATGGGGCCTGCACCAAAGAGAGACATTACCTTTCTGTTTTATATTCGCCAAATAATGGCATCTTAAATTTCACTCAAGTCTGCGAGTCTTCCTGATAGAAGTATTTTTACCACCTTAATTATTATTCATTAAAATAGTTGCTCAGTAATCATTTTATTTAGTTGATTCACTTGGACAAATGCCCTTTTTTCTTTTTTGACTGAATAAACAGCACAGTTTTGACAGTGCAGTTGAACTTTGCTCCCCAAGACGAATAATTCAATTTCCTTTTGTTATTGTTTTTATGCTGATACAGTATCCAGTTGCTTCCTTGTCTTGTGTCTCCCAAAAAATATTTTCTTTTGACCTCGCTGTAGGTTATAGCCTCTGCCCCTTGCAGTGGTCACGTTGGTCTAGTTCATTCCCTGATTTATGTTGTTTTTCTTATACATGAAGTAAGTGAATGCATCAGGACATTTTTCTTTTGAGTTTTTTTCTTCATATTTTCACCATCATTCATATTATTTTCAAAGTTGTTTCTAATAAGACTCTTTTCAAGAAGTGTTCTTGGATTTTTAATGACCACAGAGACGAATCAGATTGACATCGCATCCAAAGGTCGGTGCCTTTTTACAGTATAGTGTCTCTGTCACAGACCGCTGGATGAGCACCCCCTGCTTGAATCCCTAATACCTCTTCCAGCAGATACCTTTCCCCCAGGAGGTCCCCCATCCAGGTACTGCCCAGGCTCAGCCCTGCTTAGCTTCAGTGGGCAAACAGTCTTGAGCTACAGGGTGATATGGCTGCTGGCTGTGATTATTAATACTATTACTTCTACTTTTTCATTACACTACTGTGGATTTGAAGGTAAATCTTTATTGATTTCTGATTTCTTTCTTTTCATTTGGTGAAATATGACTTTTGAAAGGTTTTGTGACATCCACCTAAATAGTGTGTGTGTGTGTGTGTGTGTGTGTTATCGAGTAGTAGTGTGACCACATGATATTTTCTTGCCATGCCACATACTACCACAATGTGTGAGACCCTGGGTGAGGCGCTGAGTGCGAGTGTTTTTGCTGACTCACAATTTCAGTCAATCTCTCTCACGCTTAGTTAAACACACAGTAATTTAAAGTATATTCCCTGGAAACCATGGTGTCGGAAGTTTGTTTGTATTGTTAGGGTGTGCATTTAGGCGTTGGGTTTTAGAAAGTGTATCATGTCTTGCAATTTCATATATGCTTCAATATGACCATTACAATGCAACTCAGAACTTTCTTGTGACAGTAGTTATACACCGTTGTCCTGGGGAAGTTTATGAAGTCTACTCAACTGTAAGCGTGTTTGTTCGCTAAGGCTTCAGCTGGGTCATAAAGTCTTTATTTTTTGTCTTTGGAAATTTCTGAAGACACGTCTTGCCCAATTGTGATGACGTCTTCGCCAATACCTGGTGGAGATGACCAGATGACCAGTTGTCCCGGTTTATCTGGGACAGTTCCAGTTACACAAGGAGTGTCCTGGTGTCCTGACAGTTCCCTAAAAAGTTTAAATATGTCCCAGTTTCAGCTGTTGGACTCACTGACTTTTGTCTTTGAAATTTAATATGCGAGTGTCTTTCTAGCTCACTGTTATTATTTGCAGAGAAGAAAAGACGTTTCTTTCTGCCATTCCTTTCAAAAAAGTTCTGACAGACTTGTTGCAATTTCCCAATCGAAATGTTCACATGCAATTGAACTTGCAATTTGCCGCAAATGTTTGCCAGATGTTTGCAGCTCTTCGTAGATTGTGGAAAACCTGCAGCAAACCGATGAAAGTTTGCATCAAAGCTCATTTGCTTGTTAATTGAGTGGCAAATTTGCGGTAAGTTTGCCAGAACTCTCGATTTTTGTAAGGGATTACTCGTTGATTTTGGCGATACATTTTTTTACAGACTTTCAGCAAATCAGTCCTTGCCAAAAATCTAGAGTTATGGTGATTCGCCGCAAATGTTTGCCAGAAGTTTGCAGCTCTTCATTGATAGCGGTGAACCTCCAGCAAACCTTTGACGACAATGGACAATTTACCACAAGTTTGCCGCAAAGCTCATTTGCATGTGAAAATAATCAGTGGTGCATTTGTTGCAAGTTTGCGGTAAATTTGCCATGAACTCTCGATTTTTATAAGGGAACGTATTTGCTTAAAAAAAATAGTATTGTTTTGATTAGTACATTTTTGGGGGACTCTGTAGAAACACTGGATCCAGTGATCATTTTCTTGAAGTGTTTCGGACTCTTTACAACTGACAGACAGCTAAACCTTCACATTTGCCTACTCTTCCCCCCTCATGGGACATCTGGCTACATAGTGCAGGGCAGAGTGGCACTTAAAGTGTCTGGGGAAAAAACAGCCATTTATATGTTAGATTCATAACAGCTTTAAGGTTCAAAGTCTCTTCATAGAGAGTGTGAAAGAGACTCAAACGGCCGTTGGTCTGACATTACAGCACAGATTTACGGGGCATCTTGGGGTGGGAAAGCATGTCGCGGAGAAAAAAAAAGTCTGTTAAATAAATTGTGTTTATCACCAAGCGAGCAAATGAGAAACAGACATCAGGCAACTGGAAACTGGGACAGTGCAGAGAAAGAGACGTGTCAAACGAAACATTTTTTGGGAGAGATTTTGTCTATTCTTGCATATAGAAATAACAATTATGGATTATGACAATAAAACCCTCAAATCTTCAAACCAATATAGCCACTAAGTGCCATGAGTGGTGGTGGCGTAGTGGGCTAAAACACATAACTGGTCATCAGAAGGTTGCTGGTTCGATCCCCACAGCCACCACCATTGTGTCCTTGAGCAAGGCACTTAACTCCAGGTTGTTCCGGGGGGATTGTCCCTGTAATAAGTGCTCTGTAAGTCGCTTTGGATAAAAGCGTCTGCCAAATGCATAAATGTAAATGTAATGTTACTTTTTGGACATGTACCATGATAATAGCATGCTTTTGGACACTTACCATGGCATTGCCATTTTGTGGACATGGTACCATGGGGCGGCTGCGGCTCTGGTGGTTGACCGGGTCGGCTGCTAATCGCAGGGTTGGTTCCATGGCCAGAGGTGCAAAAACCATATATGCAAGGGTCTGCACTTAAATAGCACCTTTTTAACTTTAGCGGTTACCTAAGTGCTTTGCACTGCATCACATTCACCCATTCACCCATTCACACTCACATTCATACACCAATCACAGCAGACCTGCCATTGCAAGGTGCTAGCCTGCCATTGGGAGCAACTTGGGGTTCAGTGTCTTGCCCAAGGACACTTGGGCATGTGGAGTCGTGTGGGCCAGGAATCGAACTGCCAACCCTGCGATTAGAGGCCAACCCGCTCTACCACCTGAGCCACAGCAGCTGTGACACATACTGTAAATTGCTTCCTGGCAATACCATTTTAACATAGTACCATGGTAATGCCATTTTTCTTTTATACCGTAGAATAGTATTGCTTAAAATACTTATTTTTGAGTAATATGTTAATACCATGGATCATGAATATGGAAATCATTCAGTGCCATTGTACTTATGGAAGTACTATGGTACCACTAAAATATTGTATTTTAAGACAAATGTCTGACTAGTACAGTATATCTTAACATGACCAAACAGCAACTCTGACAGTGTTGAATTTGAATTTGAAACATATGTGTGTTTGGGTTAGTTTGTGTGTGTGTGTGTGTGTGTGTGTGTGTTATTGTATGTTCCCTGCTTTGAGTTAGATTAATGTTTCACTGCAGAGCACCTTGATTTTACAAGGAAAATTTGTCTCCAAGGGCACAAGGGAGACAAGACGCTTTATTTCCAACAGCTAATAATAATGTGGAAACATTGTAAGGTGTGTGTGTGTGTGTGTGTGTGTGTGTGTGTGTGTGTGTGTGTGTGTATGTGTGCACTACGACAGCAGCTGTGGGTAATATCAGCTGTTGGGTTTGCAGTCAGTACCCGGGGGGACATCATATCTCTGTCAATTACATCTTCAGGGAGGGTTGCACACACAGACAGACAGACACGCACGCACGCACACACGCACGCACGCACGCACGCACGCATGCACACACGTTGGTGCGGCATAATGATTTTTATACTGTACTAACTAGATTATATCCCCAAACCCTACCCCTAAACCTAACCCTCACAAAAAAAAAGTTCTGCATTTTTACATAAAAAAAAATAAAAAATTTAGTTTAGTATGTTTTGTAAGCGATTTCAATAATAGGGGCACTAGAAATGTCCTCTTAAACCACATTTATAGAATAATACCCTTGTAATTACCAGTTTGTAACCTAAAATGTCCTCGTAAACCACCTAAACCTGCCCACACACACACGCACTAACATCACACTCAAACACACATACAAACACACACACACACACACACATATATACGCACCAACATCACACTCAAACACACACATATACACACTAACATCACATACACTAACATCACACACAAACACTCAACCACACATACACACACACACACACACAAATATATATATACACTAATGTCACACACACACAGACACACACACAAATATATACACACTTACATCACACACACTCACACACATATATACACACACAAATATATACACACACACACACACACACACACGCACACACGTTGGTGCGGCATAATTATTTTTATACTGTAGGAACTAGATTATATCCCCAAACCCTACCCTAAACCTAACCCTCACAAAAAAAACGTTCTGCATTTTTACATAATTTTTTTTATTTAGTATGTTTTGTAAGCGATTTCAATAATAAGGACACTACAATTGTCCTCATAAACCACATTTATAGAATAATACCCTTGTAATTACCAGTTTGTAACCTAAAATGTCCTTGTAAACCACCTAAACCTGCCCACACACGCATACGTACACACACACACACACACACACACACACACACACACACACACACACACACATATACACACTAACATCACACTCAAACACACTAACATCACACACAAACACACACACACACACACACACACACTCAACCACACAAACACACATATACACACACAAATATATACACACTAACATCCCACACATACACACACACACACACACACACACACACACACACACAAATATATATACACTAACATCACACACACACACACACAACACACACACACAAATATATACACACTAACATCACACTCAAACACACACACAAATATATACACACTAACATCACACACAAACACACACACTCAACCACACATACACACATATACACACACAAATATATACACACTAACATCCCACACATACACACACACACAAATATATATACACTAACATCACACACACACACAAACACACACACACAAATATATACACACTAACATCACACTCAAACACACACACAAATATATACACACTAACATCACACACAAACACACTCACACAAATATATACACTAACATCACACACACACACAAACACACACACACAAATATATACACACTAACATCACACTCAAACACACACACAAATATATACACACTAACATCACACACAAACACACTCACACAAATATATACACACTAACACACACACACACACACAAACAAAGGCATAAAAATTGCGATTAACAGACATGGTGTGCTGCTTACAGTTACAAACATATCAGTTCTGTTCCAAACCCTAGTGAGCTGCTTTGCTGCAGCTTCCTTCTAAGACAACGTCCTAATTGAAATGGCACCTAATAAGTGAATGATTGGGAACGCTCTACATAGGCAGCAACTCCACATGCCACACAAATAGCACTCCTAATGCAACATGCACAGGAGACTCAACACACATTGATTCAAATAGAGTTTGACGGTTGTAACCCTATCAACATGATACTCTAAAGATCATGACCATAGCATATAGCTTAGAAACTTCTTTCTTTCTTTCTTTCTTTCTTTCTTTCTTTCTTTCATGCAGCCATTTAGCACTTTTCAGATGCCTTTGGCCCTGAGGGAAGCTCTTCCTCCCAGACACTCTCTTTATTAACTGTCTCTCTCTCTCTATGAGTGTGTGAGAGAGAGAGAGAGAGAGCGAGAGAGAGAGAGAGAGAGAGAGACAATGATTTGAGGACAGACACCGGGCCGTCATGTAACAGTAATTACTCTATCGATGTTCCTCTTGCAATAACCCAGTGGAGGCTCATTTGCATAAACTCACTAGCGTGAGAGACGAATGCTCGTAATCCAACCTGGATTCATGACAAGTCGTAATAATAGTAATAATATTAATAATAGTATTTGATGGGAAAATCATGAGATTACGTATGTGTTGGCGACTTTTACTCCCACAGAGAGTTTAAATTTTAACCCCTAATCCATAGGTGTCATTTATGAGTGGGTGAGGCAGGACATGTCCCCACCACTTTTTGAAATAGCCTTCATCAGGCAAGTGTCTAACGCAGAAGAAACATGGCCAGTTCTTGAACGGTTTGTGTGTGTCATAAAAAGTGATGATCCAGCCCTGGAATATGCTATTTTATGATGGTGCTCCATTCAAGTCGGAATTTCTTTGAGTACCTACTTTCCAAGTTGGGGGCGTGTCGATTTAAGAATCATGGCGGGGGGTCACTGTCCTTTTCTGCAAATTGCGGCGCCATTTTGCAGCCCTCTTCAGCCAGTTGCGTTCAGCATAATGCGTGTGAAAGTGTTTTGGAAAGTGTTTTGGTGCCTCTTTGTGTTGGTACAACAAGGCGCCGCTCATTAGCCGACCGCAGGCTTCTAGTGGGAACGTAGCTCTGCAGAAATGATTTTAGGTATGCTGGAGCAATCCCAGTGATTTGTATGCCAGCACTAGAGCATTGAATTTGATACGTGCATCAACCGGCAGCCAGTGGAGAGAGACAAAGAGGGGTGTAACATGTGCTCAAACTTTGAGCTCAATATGAGCTCAAACTTTCTGAGCACACTGCGAGACATTTTTTTGATTTCTTCTGAAACTCTAGAGGAGTCACAAGTGAGATTACTGAGAGTCTTAATCTGCTATCCATTTCATTTAATTGCTGTTTTAGAGAAACAACATGGAGATATCGAGAGTTGTGATGGTTTGACTTAAATATCGTAGAATTTAAATGGCACATCTGAAAAATGAATCGTACTGACATACAGCATGTGTGTCATCACACTTGTTAGTATAGCCTCAAATTTGTTCCCAAAATAATCTGATATAGCTCATATTTTAGTGGACATAAACATGGGGAAGATATTGCAGTTTAATCTCCATTGGAGGAACGTGGCATCCATGTTGTAACATTCACACCTCTGGGGTATTTTTTTGCAATACTTCAGAGTTCTGAGAGCACAAAGGGGCTGTTCTCTCTCCCGTTAGCACCGTTTAACCTGTTAGCACCTGACGCGGCGGGGAATAGCATGCATAGCTCTGAGGATTAGATTCTCCAGGGCTCAGATTTAGTCCTCATGCAGACTGAGGAGGATTGTGAGGTTCGTCTCTTGGGTTCATTACAGTCATGACAGGCATTTTCTAACCTGGACCCAGCGTGAGGCCGCTGTCCCTGAGGCATCACACACACACACACACACACACACACACACACACACACACACACACACACACACACACACACACACACACACACACACACACGCACACACACACTGTTTAGTAATAACAGGGTGTTTCTTCAACTTCGGGCATTTTTTTGCACCGTAATAGTGGTGTTTTTTTTTTTATGTTGGAGCAAATGGGTGCCCCCTAGGGAGTTGGTGCCCTATGCAGACTGCAAGTATGCGTGCAGTGAGCGGCGGTAATGTACATAGTAGTTAATGACACCTAATATAAAGTGGGGCCAAATATTCTGCTCACAGTTGCTACAGTAGGCGGTTGCTGGGGTGTTTTTGGTTGTTTCTGGGTGGTTGCTTACTGGCCCGAATCAAAAGAGTTCATCGTCAAGTCTCAATGATATTCTGCTCTCTAGATATGGCTCGGGTTCCTCCTCCTATGTGAGTCTATAGTATTTTTGGCCAATTTTATGGTCCATCAGTATTTGGAAACGTATTGTGACACTAGGGTGGCTGTGGCTCAGGTGGTAGAGCAGGTTGGCAACTAATCGCAGGGTTGGTGGTTCGATTCTCAGCCCACATGACTCCACATGCCGAAGTGTCCTTGGGCAAGACACTGAACTCCAAGTTGCTCCCAATGGCAGACAAGTGCCACTTAGAAAAGCTTGAGCTTTGAGAGTGCAAAATGACAATTATTTTCATAATGCAAAAACACTCAGACAATTTTAAAAGTGACTTACGTGTCCAAATACTTTTTGAGGTCACTGTTGTGCTTATATGATTGTTGGAGAATGCATTTGTGGGTACGAGTGTGTGCAAGCCATTTCTCTACCACAATATTAGACAGGTATTTGATTTGGTATATGTGCATGAAACTTGCTTATCAGATTTGACATGGCGAGGCGAACGCTATCATCTGTGTCTACGGCGCTTAGTGCCGTTCAGCGTTATAATATCTTTAATCTCTCCTAATTTACTTCTTCCATGCCAATAATATATTACAGTCAGCCAGGACTTATGAAATAGGGCCGTATCATTTCAACAGGCCATGAGAAAAACATCCATTCTTCAATTACAGGACTGCACTTATGGTTTTTCATTCCTATATGAAAATGTTTCTCTGCGAAATGGAGAGAATAAAACGGGTTCAAGCCTTCTTGGCTTGTTTTAGAGCCGCATGCAGTTGTGGATTTGCTTGTGTTGGACTTATGTGAGTTTCCATTTATTAATGTTACTGTGAAACATATTGTAGAGCTGTTAAGGGCTTTAGAGCTTCAATTCTGTCAGATGTGACCGTTATTGACAGCTGTGATTTTTGAGTGAAGAAAATAGAGTTTGATGCAATATGAAGACTTCATGAACCTACTATTTATTAAATAATTAAAATGATTTATTTGCTATTTATTTTATGTCTTTACTATACTGTATAGGCTACTTACTATACATGGGATATTCTATTATACAGTACTATTCTGTATAATGGATGGATGGATGGATGGATTGATAAATGGATGGATGGATTGATAAATGGATGGATGGATGGATGAATGGATGGATGGATGGATGGATGGATGGATGGATGGATGGATGGATGAATGGATGGATGGATGGATGAATGGATGGATGGATTGATAAATCCATCCATGGAGTGGTGGTGGCGTAGTGGCTAAAGCACAGGGCTGTTAATCAGAAGGTCACAGGTTCTAACCCCACGGCCACCACCATTGTGTCCTTGAGCAAGGCACTTAACTCCAGGTTGTTCCAGGGGGATTGTCCCTGTAATAATTGCACTGTAAGTCGCTTTGGATAAAAGCGTCTGCCAAATGCATAAATGTAAATGTAAATGGATGGATGGATAAATGGATTGGATGGATGGATTGATAAATGGATTGGATGGATGGACTGATAAATGGATGGATGGATGGATGGATGGATATTTTATAAGCTGTACTTATAAACCTCTTATGAATAGCTGTCTAACCTTTTCATTATTGCTAGTGGTAGTGAAAGCTGCATGGATTTGAGTAGTTATGACAACTGGAGTGAGTCAAGCGAACAAAAGTATCAAAGCTCCTGATGCTTCTCAGGGTCTGGCACTGCTCACATCCCCAAATCCTTAACAGATGTGTGTGCGCGCGCGTGCGTGCGTGTGTGTGTGTGTGCGCCAGGTAAATTTCTCCCCTAGAACTGCTCAAATGAAACACCACTCTCTTTTAACACCAAACACTTGTAATTTTATATATAAAACTTGATATTTTAATCACGATGCCATAGTGTTGTGGGTGGTTACTTTGGTTTGGCAAGTTGGTTACAAGGGTGTTCTGAGTGGTTGCTTTGCTGCTTCTTACTGGCCCAAGTCAAAAGAGTCCACCCTTAATTCTCTGGGTCTGTTCCAAAACTTAGTGAGCTGCCTCGCTGTTTCCTGCCTACATTGGCAGCTGTCTTCTATTGCAGCATCTGTACTGAAATGATGCCTCATAAGAGAGAGATTTGGAACACTCTACAAAGCAACAACAATCTCTTCCTGAATATCACCAAGACCAAAGAGATTGTTATTGATTACGGGATGAAGCGTGTGAGGAACTATAGCCCCCTGATGATCAACAGAGCCACAGTTGTGAGGGTGAGCAGCTTCAAATACCTTGGTGACAAGGGCGTGCTAGCGTCTCTACCACCTACGACGCCTGGCCAGGTTCAAGGTCTCTCATAGGGTGCTGAGGGCTTTCTACACTGGGGCTGTGGAGAGACTTCTCACAGGGAGCATCACCACCTGGTTCAGAGGCACCATGGCTCAGGATCGAAAGGCACTGTCCAGAGTGGTGAGGACAGCAGGAGAAGTCCATCAGGACTTCTCTCCCCTGTATCACAGACACTTACACCAAGCAATGCAGGACAAGGGCAAGGAGAATTATCAAAGACTTTTACCTCTCCGGATACAGACTCTTATTAGCGCTCCCATCAGGGAAGTGCTACCAGATCCTGAGGACCAAAACAGAGAGAGTCAGGAGGAGTTTTTATCCTCAGGAGGTACTCTACTTGCAACTGATTTCAATACATGTGACACGAGAGAAACTATACGATCCTCTAATGAGACTAAATACGCACGGCGCACACACATTTTGGGTAAAATAGTCCGTTTTGTATCACATTAAAACTGTTATTTATCGATACTTTTCAGTATTGACTGGATTATAAGAGTATATTTATTATCTACATATCTCTCGTTTCGTCCGTCATCTTGGACTTGACTGGTTTAACTCCTATCTCTCAGGTAGGTCCTTCAAAGTAGCCTGGAGAGGTGAGGTATCCAAACCACATCAGTTACTTACTGCGGTACCTCAGGGATCAGTGCTTGGGCCATCTTCTCTATATACACAACATCACTGAAACCCATCATTTAGTCACATGGTTTCTTTTACCACTGCTACGCTGACGACACGCAACTCTACTTGTCTTTCCAGCCCAACGACACCACAGCAACTGACGAATCGCTGCCTGTCTGGCAGACATCTCGGCCTGGATGAAGGAAAACCACCTGCAACTCAACCCAGCCAAGACCGAACTCCTTGTCTTTCCAGCCAACCCTGCTGTTGAACACAGCATCACTGTTCAGCTGGGTACAACTACAGTAACGCCTTCCAAAGCAGTCAGAAATCTAGGGGTAACCATCGATAACAAGCTAAATATCACAGACCACATCTTAAAGAGTGCAAGATCATGTAGATTTACACTCTACAATATCAGATAGACAAGACCCTTCCTCTCTGAACATGCCACACAACTTCTTGTTCAGTCACTTGTCATAACTAGACTGGACTACTGTAACGCTCTCATTGCAGAACTCCCTGCATGTGCAATTAGACCTCTGCAAATGATTGAGAATGCAGCAGCACGTCTGGTCTTTAATGAACCAAAGAGAGCATATGTTACACCACTCTTTGTCTCTCTCCACTGGCTGCCGGTTGATGCATGTATAAAATTCAAGGCTCTAGTGCTGGCATACAAAACAGTCACTGGGTTTGCTCCAGCATACCTAAAATCATTTCTGCAGAGCTACGTTCCCACTAGAAGCCTGCGGTCGGCTAATGAGCAGCGCCTTGTTGTACCAACACAAAGAGACACCAAAACACTTTCCCGGACTTACAGTTTCAGCATACCATGTTGGTAGAATGACCTTCCCAACTCCATCCGTGAAGCTGACTCACTCTCTGTCTTCAAAAACGACTTAAATCTTTTAATCTATTTTGAATACTATTCTGATGCTAGTGAAACTTTGTAGTATGGCACTTTTCATACCACTGTCTCCTTAAGATGATTCGCTTCTGTTTTCCTCATTTGTAAGTAGCTTGGATAAAAGCGTCTGCCAAATGAATAAATGTAAATGTCCATCATTAGGGCTGGACTGGGAAGGGAAATCGGCCCGGGATTTGACCTGCAACTGGCACAAAAGTTTGCTGTCCTTTTCGGCATATCGCGGCACCATTTTGTGGTCCATTCTGCGTGACGCAACGGCTTATTGTGGCCCTTTCTGCCCATTTCGCGGCTGACCCACCGGCCCGCTCTGTTCTACCGATGGCCATTCTGCCCCTGGTGGGCCTCAAAGTGCGTCGGCCCACCGGGAAAATGCCCGGTATGCCAGATTCCTAGTCCTGTCCATCATCTCGGACACACAAAGAACGGTGCATTCTGGGATCACCTACCCGGGGAAGGATACATGCAATGCTGCCTTAGAATTTGTCCAAAACAAGATATCTCAAGAGGCAGCATAATTAAGATACGTTTTGGAACAGCCTTCGCATCGAGAAATGTCTTAAAATGCTACCTCCGGGGGACGCTCACTAGGTTTTGGAACAGACTCTCTATGATATTTTGGTCTCTAGATAAAAAAACAAACAAACAAAAAAAAAACACTTCCTTTGCCGGCACTTGAATGTTCGCTCCAGGTGTGAATATCTTCACAGGAATCCATAGTTACTATTCAAAATGTTAATGGTGGTGAAAATTTGCAGGCCTTTAGCAGTGTTCAAAATGACACACTATTGCAAGAATGGTGTGTAAGAAGAAAATAACACAAAAAAGACACTTGAGGCCAAGAAAAAGAGCCAGATCAAGAAAGCAGAGCAGGGTTGTGAGGGAGAGACAGACAGTCATCTTTTATTAGACTTGTGGGTGTTAAGAGTACAGTGAAACACAGTGTGGTTTATGGCCCAGGCTGAGCTGTGTAAGAGCCCATATTGTTCAGAGGCGGCACGACTGAGGTTCTGTCTGGCCCTGTCGTGTGTTTTCTTTCCTCGCTTTTCATCGTGCAGATTATGACCCCCACCGCAATTTTACTCACTTACAATCCGTTCAAAATGACAGCGTTTGCAAACAGTGGTGCGAGTGTGCTCTGTTGTCTATCTATGTAAAGTCCCGATGTGTGTGGTTGAGTATTTTCAATGCAATTTATGTACTTTAAAGAGAGATTTTTCTGTAATTTATTTGCAGCAACTTTGTTTTAGCTATTACCAAGCACTCTATAATGCTTGATTCTGATTGGTCATTCGCAGCATTCTCTAGTCAAATATAATCATCCGTTTTCCCATCAAATCGATTTCCTACATGTGTGGTGTTAAAGTTTACACATTATTTTTCTTCTTTTTGTTTAATATTGTTTTTATGAAATTTATTAATACAAATCACATCAAATGAAAGTATTTTTAATTATGATGATTTATATTTTCATATTATATTAACCTTAATTCATAATATGTATGTTTAATATTTAATGATTATTAAATTACATTTGAAATGCATATATTAAATATTGATTCATGTTGAATTTATTAATTTTTTTTCTTCATTCTGTGTGCATAAAGAGAGTGTAAAGTGAAATGAGACATGAAACTGGCACAGCTACACTCCAAAAAATATTTAAGCTTTTGTATTTATTTATTTATTTATTTGGTGAGTTGGCAAGTAATAAACTGGATAATGTAAAACCAGCTGGTTATTATCACAAAATATACCCCCCTGAAGATAGTCCTTTCTTTTTTGCTTTTTTCTTTCTTTCTTTCTTTCTTATTAACATTAAATGTCTATATTATGATTGACCTTTCCTTATATAATACCAGATACATTTTTCAGCATGGCTTCTCCTCAGGGCGAAGAACAGTTTAAGGTCACAGGTTCACAGTGGTCTAATAAAACCCATAACCTGCCGGTCATCACCGAATATCTGTTGGAGATCACTGTCAATAATTAGATAACAAAGAAATACGGAGAGAAAGAGAGATATTTTCATCTGTGACTCCCCATGGGAAATAATGTTTATTACTTCTCTGTCTGTCAACCTATTGTGACACTTTCAAATGCGTTGAATTGTGACCTATATAAAAAATACATTAGAAATACTAGATTTTTACATTTTATTTAGGAAATGTGAGGGGTGCTTGTCCGTGCAAAAGTTACCACCACAATGATAGTGGATGCTGAGCAGTTGCTGTTCAGTTTCTGTTTGGTTGCTGTGCGGTTGCCAGGGTGTTGCTGTGCGTTTTCCAACGGTTTCTGTGCAGTTGCTATGAGGTTGCTGTGCAGTTGCTATGCCATTGCTGTGCGGTTGCTATGAGGTTGCTGTGCAGTTGCCATGCCGTTTCTGTGCGGTTGCTATGAGGTTGCTGTGCAGTTGCTATGAGGTTGCTGTGCAGTTGCTATGCCATTGCTGTGTGGTTGCTATGAGGTTGCTGTGCAGTTGCCATGCCGTTTCTGTGCGGTTGCTATGAGGTTGCTGTGCAGTTGCTATGAGGTTGCTGTGCAGTTGCTATGCCATTGCTGTGCGGTTGCTATGAGGTTGCTGGGCAGTTGCTATGCCATTTCTGTGTGGTTGTTATGAGGTTGCTGTGCAGTTGTTGTTGTTTGCGATGCCGTTTCTGTGCAGTTGATATGAGGTTGCTGTGCAGTTGTTATTTGTTTGCTATGCTGTTGCTGTGCGGTTGCTGTGCAGTTGCTATGCCGTTGCTGTGCGATTGATATTAGGTTGCTGTGAAGTTGTTTTTCGTTTGCGATGCCATTGCTATACCATTGCTGTGGGGTTTCTGAGGTTGCTGTGCAGTTGCTATGCCGTTGCTGTGTGGTTGCTATGAGGTTGCTGTGCAGTTGCTCTGTGGATGCTCTGCGGTTGCAAGGTATTAGTGAGGTTTTTATTTGCCATCACTTGCTTTATTACTTCATGTGTGAGTTTAATGTTAATGTTTCATATGTATGGCAGCGGTTTGTTCATATGCCAATCAATAGTATCCGTGATGCTTGGCCTACCAAACACCACAGATTACAATATCTACAAATTTTGAAAGAGTCAGAAGAATTTATGGTATTTTTTTTTTAATTGCTTTAAATGCATTTCAAGAACACATTCACAAAGAATTGTTTATATATATATATATATATATATATATATATATATATTTAGGAAATGTGAGTGGCGCACTCACAATGATAGGGTGTTGTGGGTGGTAGCCAGGGCGTTGCTACCTGGTTGCTATGCAGTTGCTATGTGGTTGCTGTGCAAAAGCTATGCGGTTCCAATGCAGTTGTATGATCGATAGCAGTGGTAAATTCTCAGGGCCAGCAAAGCCTTCTCTTCTGGCCTAACATGCCAAATAAATTAATTTTTTTATCTTTTAATGCGGCCCTGTGATGGACTGGCGACCTGTCCAGGGTGTCCCCCGCCTTTCGCCCAATGTTAGCTGGGATAGGCTCCAGCCCCCCGCGACCCTGTACACAGGATAAGCGGTTGACGATGGATGGATGGATGGATCTTTTAATGCTCATTCACCTTTTTGCCTTCTATGTATTTTCAGTTGCTTTCCACTCCTAATTCATCTACAAACGAGTAGGGTAAAATGAATTTATCCAATCAGAATTTATTCCTTGATGCTTACAAGCAAAGTGTGACACTGTTTCACAAATCGCATGCCCAAAGCCAAGCTCGTTAGCCCAAGCAGCACGTGAGTCTGAGCTCCACCCCCTTAAGCCTTTAGAAGTTCCACAGAATCCCTCAACAGTGGGAAGCAAAACACTTGTTTCACAGGAGAGTTTAAATATCTGACAATTTTGTTGCCAGTCAAAATGATACAATCTTTTTTTAAATGACAAACTCTCCACTATTTTAAACCTATCCTCCCTTAAGTTACAGCAGTATGTGATTGGATAAGTTGCAATGTTGCTTGACAACCATAAAGACCCAACAGTTATGGTGCGTTCACATACAACAATGTTTGCCTCGCATTGCTCGTACGAGTTGGACAGCTGGATTAAATTTGTGTTTAAACATGCAACAACAACAACTTACATTTATATAGCGCTTTTCTCAAACTCAAAGCGCTTTACATAGTATAGGGGGGAATCTCCTCAACCACCACCAGTGTGCGGCATCCACCTGGATGATGCGACGGCAGCCATAGTGTGCCAGAACGCCCACCACACACCAGCTATTGGTGGAGAGGAGATGGTAGAGTGATGTAGCCAATTCAGGGATGGAGATAATTAGGAGGCCATGATAGATAGGGGCCAATGGGGGAATTTGGCCAGGTCACCGGGGTTAAACCCCTACTCTTTACGAGAAAGTGCCCTAGGGATTTTTAATGACCCCAGAGAGTCAGGACCTAGGTTTAACGTCCCATCCGAAAGACTGTGCTTTTTTACAGTATAGTGTCCCCGTCACTATACTGGGGCATTAGGACCCACACAGACCATAGGGTGAGCACCCCCTGCTGGCCTCCCTAATACCTCTTCCAGCAGCAACCTTGGTTTTCCCCAGGAGGTCTCCCATCCAGGTACTGGCCAGGCTCAACCCTGCTTAGCTTTAGTGAGCAACCAGGCAATAGCTGCAGGGTGATATGGCAACAAACTCAAAGCGCGAGTATTCCCCCTTCTCTTCCGGAAAAGGACAGGATGAGGGGCTTCTACGACAACTTATCTTTCCGCCATCAACCATGGCCGATATCCCAACGATTGCTGCTCTGTATCTGTTGTGTAAGTCCCAGATACATTGACGTTGTGTCATACAATTCCGGGTGCCCACACACCGCTGGAACCATTTTCTCATCCATTTTTCCTGATTTCTTCTGCTACCACATCAGTACGTCAGTGACATACGGACAATCTCAATACTGATAGGCTTTTGCGACAAAGCGCCATGCCAATTTCTCGCTCGAATAAAGTGATTTCGCATTTTCGCTTTGCGTCATCCGCCGCTAATTCGCGACTATTCGCGTCTTTGCATTGACTTTGTATGTAATCGACCCGTACGAAATGCTCAATTCGCGTTGTATGTGAACGCACCATTAGGCTAATGAACTCTATAGTGCCCAATAACTTCACAAATCTCCTTTAGAGTTTCGAAAGAGATCAAACTGGGTACAGATTTGCCAAGATACATTTATCAAAAGTCAGAGATTCTCATCAAATTCTTGCAAGTCTTAATCATTTGAGCTATGGGCATCAACATTAATTTCATGACTCTTTACTCTTACCATATGTCGAAAATAGTCTCATTTGTTTCTATTTTATTTAAGGGAAAAAACAAACTAATGAGAAAATGTTCAATCTTCAATAAAATATAAAGTGTGCAGAGACTCTTCATTTATGAGAGAGCGACCTCTGAGCAATGACATTTTCTTCTGGGTTTGGTCCCATCTCCTCCGCTCCAACAATGTTGAAAGCGTTGAGTTTGGGTGTGTTAAGCGAAAGGGCTTTCGCATGGCTGTGCTCAGTACTGATTGAATTAGACACCCGCCTGTCATCACCCTCTCAGCCACAGCTGCGAGCACGCTCCTCTGAAACCACTCTTTTGTCCCACCCACACAAAAGAACCCATGGCAGAGAGAACAGACACGGATAAAGATGCAATAAAGCTCCTGCAACTCAATTGCTAATAGTTAATAGAGGAATAAATGTGTAAGTGAGTGAGTGTGTGTAAGTGGGTTTGGCGGGAAAAAATACAATTCGAAAATGGCCACACAAGAATGCCAAAACCTATGGGAACATCTCCACAAGTGACAAAGGGACTGGATAATAAAGGGCTTGAAAGGGCACTAGCGATTGACGCTAGAGGCTGTAGCCTTTAACCTCCTTGTTAGCGTGCCCGCTTCCCATGCCAGTGATGCTGGATCGCATCCTGCTCATAGCAGGTCAAGCAGGACCGGTTACAGTGTTGCCGTGACTTGGATGGGAGTGAGGTTTAGAGGGGTGAGTGTAACTGGAGCCAGCTGCTACGTTATAGCTGTATGGTACGTGTAAACCTCACTCACCTGGCCTCAAGAGGCGCAATAGCAATTGATGCTAGAGGCTGTATCCTTTAACCTCCTCATTAGTGCGGTCCGCCTCCTCCCATGCCGGTGATGCTGGATCGCATCCTGCTCATAGCAGGTCAAGCAGGACCGGTTCGAGTGGTGCCGTGACCTGGTTAGGAGTGAGGTTTAGGAGGGGTGAGTGTAACGGGAGCCAGCTGCTACGTAATAGCTGTATGGTACGTGTAAACCTCACTCCCCTGGCCTCAAGAGGCGCAGTAGCAACTGGTGCGACTAGCGACTCATTAGCGCACCTGACACCTATGCCGGCGACCCCAGTTCGAATCCCGTTCAGAGTGGTTTGAGCTGGTCCGGTTAAACAAGTACATACACTGTTGGATATTGTTAGTAGACAAATAAAAAAATACAAATTCGTGAAAGTGTGAAACATGTTTTAACAAGACTTCACTTTCTAGAAATCCACAGTGCTATGGGAGGCATTGAGAAATGTATCTTTATACTGACAAAAAACAGTTGTAAATATTATGATGGGGAAGCAGTTGCCAGAGGGGGAGAGAAAGACACTGGGTGTCAGACACCTGCAACCAGTTCTGCCTGTTAGCCCGAGGCCAATGGGACACGGGAATGCTTTGAGGATGTCACTGCCTGAAGGAGGAACCTATTCACAGCGCCAGAGTGTTATTATGAATCTTTACCACGGTGTGAACTCATCACGCTGAGGACAAGATAATGTCAAACATTATAAATGGGTCTGTGTTTTATGGCTTTGTGCTGGAAATTTGCATACGGCTGGTGTTTGTTGACATAAATGTGTGTTTCTATTTGTTCCACCACTTAAATATGTGACTAGAGGCGTCCCAACGTCTTAATTTCAGCCAAGATATGGGACCACCTGGCTAATGTGGGACAGTTGGCAACCATCTGCACAGTATGTTGGTTTGATACACGCCACACTTAAGTGTTGATCGTAAACCACGTGGGATTCAGTTCAACCCATCCTATGATATACATTGTCCTCATTAAACATAGACTGAAATTATGAAGGAAGATGGTGTAGTGAAATCCTCGTTTCAACAGGCAGGGCAAGCTTTTTGGTTTTTCCTTTATGGCTATTTTTTAGGTCTTAGCGGTGTCTAGCCAGGTTATATGTGTGGGTTCGTGTCTGTGTGTGTGAGTGAGACAGAATGAGTGCATGTTTTATTCGTTTGTGCAATACGTCATTCAAGCCCACAAGCCTGTCCCAGATCTAATGTTTCAAAGTCTCTGCAAGTTATTTTCTTAAGTTAAAGTCTGTTGTCACAGAAACCAGAGTTGAGTTGTATGTTTAATCTATAATCTATTTTATTGAGGAGGCTGTGAAAGATTATATTTGAAGACAAAGTTAGCAAATAACAATGTTAGGGAAGCTACTTTGAATGTGTAAACTGACAGGCTACAAACGACTCATTGTTTTAAATAATCCAGCAAAGGCGTGTGCTTGGTAGGAATGTTTCCTGGTCTAAAATGGTTTAAGATGGTTTTGCTGGTCTCTCAGTATGGCCAAGTGGGTGTTCATCTAGTTTAACTGGTCTCCTCGTCTAACCAGCTGACAAATGCACAAAACCCCTCTAATAACATCAAACTACACCAGCCTGACCAGCTTGGTGGCCTGCTGAATCCAGCAAACATTGACATTTACATTTATGCATTTGACAGACGCTTTTATCCAAAGTGACTTACAGAGCACTTATTACAGGGACAATCCCCCCGGAGCAACCTGGAGTTAAGTGCCTTACTCAAGGACACAATGGTGGTGGATCTGGGGATCGAACCAGGAACCTTCAGATTACAAGTTATGTTTAACCCACTATGCCACCACCAAACTTAGGCTGGTTTAAGCAGTATTTTCAAGAAGATAAACAACCTGCTCTGTAGAATCGCTTGTTTGCTGGAAAAGCTACTCAGTCCCTCCAGGAATTTGCGATCTTGCAATCACAAGACTTAATGCAAATTTAACCAATCTCTGCATTATTTGTATTTTCTGCAGTTGTTTTATATAAACTATGAATCGGAGGTAATCTGATCAGAATCAGAATCAGAATCAGCTTTATTGCCAAGTATGCTTACACATACAAGGAATTTGTCTAGGTGACAGGAGCTTCCTGTCTACAACAATACAAACAATACCAAAAACAGCAGCAAGACATAGGTAATTAAAAACAGAAAAGAACACAAAATAAATAATTATACATATACGTACATACACTCACCTTCATACATACCCACATACACACACGTAGTGCAAATCTATTACAATCTGTTATATAAAGAACAAAAACCTGTATATTATGTACAGAGCAATGTAAGTAATGGCAGAAGTGGATATGTTGGATAATATAAATTAAAATTAAAATTAAACTGTGTATTGCACATCATTATTGCTCAATGGGGCAATTTAATTGTTCATTAGATGGATGGCCTGAGGGAAAAAACTGTTCCTGTGTCTGACAGTTCTGGTGTTCAGAGCTCTGAAGCGCCGGCCAGAAGGCAACAGTTCAAAACAAAACAGTGGCAAAACAAGTGCTCGATAAGCAATAGCAAATTATAGTTAGTCACTGCCCATCATTGATGAATAAAGTGACATTTTCAACCTGGTCTCATAGAATCACATTACTATACATTTTCGCAAAATCATTTTTAACTCTTACGTATCGCAGCAGTTTTGTGGTGAAATGAACAATAGAGGCGCTATAACAATGGCGGTTTATCAGTTCATAAACACCTGTTCCTCACACAACTCTATCTTATGACATCAAAACACTTTGACTATAGTGCATTAATTGTAGGTCGACAAATTTTAGCATTTGCACTACATAACTAACCTTCGTGGTAGCTCAACTGATAGGCCCGGTTAACTAAGATCTCAAATAACTGGTGTTAATTTTTTCGGGTAATTACGGAAAGATCTGAAAGACGCAATCTTGAAAAGACTACATTAGTAAATAAGCGCTGACCTTTTGTTTAGCATGCTTTCACGTTTACACATTTTTATTCATGCAAACCTTCAGTAAATCAAGGCCATAGAGCGTTGCACTCGCATTGCAAAGGACCGAAGTACGAGTCCTGAAGAGCATGCGAGTCAACGTGCGCCCAAAGTGTCATATAAGCACCGCAAATGACATGGTTGCTTCAACAATTGCGTTTTCATGTCACATTTGCTTTTATGAGACTATAGATTCGGTTTTAAGGTAGGTTTAGGAGGATTTGTTGATTTAAAACTCAATGAAGCATTAACCTTAAAATAAATCATCTGTCTTGGAGAACATTTAATCCGCTTTTAAAGCCACACTGTGGACATTTCACCCTGGAAATTGGATGATACGTATGAGGAACCACGTCATTTTATTTAGCAAAAAATGTCGCCTCAGTAATGTCATTTTCATGAGATCAGGCTCACCGTGATAATTAAACTGAACTTATGGATTAGTGCTTGCAGTAACTCTATTTTGAGAAAATGATGAAACGTTTGCTGGAGATTTTTGAAATACCAGGACAGTAAGATACCATCATCATAGCTGTGATCTGATTTAGCATCTGTGTGGGTTTCTGCTTGTGTTCGTGTAGTTTCTCTTGTCCTACGACTGATCTTTTCACATGGTTTCTATGGTAATGTTCACATGCTCTTCAGAACTCTGTTTGCTTTGTAAGTTGATTCACCTCATTCTGTAGGGACTCGTTTTCAGAAAACCACCTGCTTACGCTTTACCTTAGATTATGTTACTCAAAGTATTTCCGTTCAGAAATGTACTAACTGTGCTATTTTGGATGATTTTGTCAAATGTGTGAGTTATAGGCTCCGTTATAGGTAGCTACATATTCTGTAAATATGCAGTTTCTAAAGAATTTTTGGCTATTATTTTATGCAACAAAAAAATTTAATTTGGTTTGATAGACACCATAGTACTGGCGACCTGTCCAGGGTGTCCCCCGCCTTTCGCCCAATGTTAGCTGGGATAGGCTCCAGCCCCCCGCGACCCTGTACACAGGATAAGCGGTTGACGATGGATGGATGGATGGAGACACCATAGTTCCATTAATCTGACCATAGTGAGGAGCCATTCTTGGTTACCACTGACGTTCTCCAAAAACCACAGTTAAACTATGTTAGAACTACGGTACATTTTTGCCTATGGCATATACACATTTGCATTAAATCATTGAGTTATTGACATATAAAGTGTCTTCATTTAAGCTGTACAGATACAGTATACGTAAATGTGTCTGAGTTTTCTGTTTGGCTGAATTAACATCTGCCTTTAGTGTCTCCACAAACCACACACGTTCTGCTATTTATTACCCCCCCCCAAGAACTTCTTTCAGTCTACAAGATTCAACTTCTTAAGTTCTTATCCTTCATCAGGTCCCAACATCTCAACAATCTGCCAGTGCTGCCATGGAAACGTGTCGCTCTGACAATGGCCCAAGCACAGTTTGGCTCTTTTGTTGTCCAGTCCGCCTGTAGAGTCAGGGTTAGAGTGATAGTTTAGTTCCAATATTTACCCTTAAAGTTAAGAGAGAGTTGTCTCTCGGCTTTTACTTCTCAAATGTTCTTCGTAGTAAAAACAAGTAGAATAGATTTATTTTGGTATAATGACCAGATGACTGTATATAATACTTCTTATTACACGGCTATGGCTATATTACATATAAAGAAGTAAATTAATGGACATGAAATATGGATTTCAGTTTCAATTATTTCATTATGTGAGAAGAAAGAGACTGTGAGTGGTGATATTCGTGACAAAACACCCATCTCAATATCCCACCAAGGACCTCGGTACACAACACAAAATGTCAAACTCCCTTTTCAATGCTTAGTCTATTGGCTTTGCCGCTTGGGGGGAACATCATACACCCAATTGCTTATACAATTAGGAACAAACCTGCCCTCTTTAAGCTGGTCGATTTGATACCTCATTCATGGGTGTACGACAAGCGTAGTGGGACGTGTTGTGCGCCAAAAATTGGGCGGAAGAAGAATTGAGTTTGGGATTGTGGAAAATCCCTTAACAGAGGTTGGAGTGATAGTAATAGTGGCACATTGCTCAAGCAAGCACCACTAACTAGCATAGCTATCTAGGAAATCAGTTGCCCAAAATAATGGTAAATTTTACAGTCTAGCGGTCACTGTATAAAATATCTGATCCCACAAAATGCGATTAACAAATCAGAAGTATTCCAGTTAATTATTTAGCCGGACTTTCACAGGGTAAACATTCCAGACCTCAAGTCTAATAATCTAAGGATTACCACTGCTAATTAAAACTCGAACATACGGCCAGTTTGCACACCCAAAAGTCTATAAAATGGTGGGAAAACACACACACACGCTAATCCGCCATCCCTCTCAGATGTGGCTAAAGCCTTCTCCAAGAGTGGCTGATCGGGGTCGAGGTGAGGCACTTGAGCCTTGCCATAATCTTACGACTGGGTCACCAGCGTAAGCTCCCAACCACAGATTAAGGAGCCCTTGATAAATAGTCTCCAAAGCAGAACTCCTTTACACACACTTTTCACACGCTCAAGGGCCTGCTCTTTAAAACGCCTCATATTACTGTTTGTTTAGTCTCACTGGGGCTGAGTGCGAGGGTCAGGGGTAATTCAAAACCTGACTGTGAGCCTTATCCAGCCATTGGGCTCACAGAATCACCCCTACTTAGTGTTTGGGTGTCGATGCTGTAACCACATGGTGGGTTAACTAAGGCTCTGTTCCAAGGCATCATACTGTACTGTAGGTGCCCTCCAGATGCAAAAGCTGTGTCAAAAAGTAAAAATGGATATGGGATGGATGCTCTGTAAATCAAGTCTACTGTGCGGTTAAAGTTGCCAACTGTCCTGTATGAACTGGGACATCCTGTATTTTGATGGGAATGATACGTCCCATATTTAAGCCGTGAAATATGTCCTGAAAGCAAAACAGTTAAGGGGGAATAGGGGGGGACCCAAACACCACCCCCATGTGCACTATTTTTAGCTAAATGAAGACGCCCCGTATTTAAACAGTGAAATTGATGGGGAAACGCTCATAGCGTCCCGTGGCGAAACGTTCTGTATTGAAGGCATCATGTCCCGTCTTGATGCAGAAAAATGCTCAAGGGGATATTGGATGGACACTCCGTGAGTCGAGTCTCCAGTGGGCTTAAGGTTGCCAACTGTCCCATACGAGCCGGGACATCCCATATTTTGACCGAAATTATATGTCCCGAATTTCAGCCACGAAATGTCAAAATGGGCCCACTTCCCACCCCACTATGCATTCCAACAGCGAATCGTATGAGGGAAAATACTGCATATTTAAGCACTCTAAATGCTTAAGTTTCTTGTATTCACGTGGCAAGAATTCACCAATCCTACATGTGATTTGCGTGAGGAGGGCTATTTGTATGATAAGATTAGTTGCTGCCTACATAGAGCATCCTGAAGTCACTTATGAGACTCCATTTGTGTTTGGATTCTGCTTTAGCTGCCTACGCAGGCAGTAGACGGCAAGGTAGCTTGCTAGGTTTTGGAACGAGGCTTTAGAAAAGCTCTTCACTCATAGTGCCCACGTAATTAACTATCTGTATTGAGCTCTTCACTTTGATTTTCTCCAGAACTGGTTCATATGCTGTATACTGGACAACAATGCACAGCACATCTGCTCAGGAGACCACATTGGCCATTTGACATCTCTGTTAAGCCAGAGATTAACCAACTCTATAGATCTTGAGAAAGATCTGGCTTGCTACTCATGTGGTTATTCTTGTCTTTATTGGTTTGCACAGATGTCCCACATGCTAAATAAACCTGGTGTTCTTTGTATCAGCCAATGGGATGCTTCAGAAGTTGAGGCGTTTTAGCAATATCCTCATGTCAATTGGTATTCAAGCCAAGCTTTTGCAACCCCTAGACACCAATTACAAGCGCCCTAACTGCAGCTCTGGGTAATGTTGTGGAATAGCGCACTTTAGTAGCGACTAGACCTCTGCTGAGCCGCACTAAAAAGCACTGTCTGCTTTACATCAACTAAAGCAACATGGAAATGGGCCAGATGATGAGACAGGGTCATTTAAGTGCTACTGATTTTGTTGTCGTGGTTTTTACATTTCAATTGTGCATGCCCATGCAAATCTCACAGCCACTGTCATGCTAAGGTGTTCTGAGTGGTTTTTATTGCATCACTATGTGGTTGCTAGGTTGTTGTATCTGGGTACTACGTGGTTGCTTTCTGGCATCTTTGTGAAATCTTGGTCTCTAAATAAATCCTTTGTCTTATTTCTGACCATAACTTCAACTATTGGTCATTTTTTTGATCATCGGTCACCCTGTTAATGAGTCTATCGCCCGTTTTATTGCCTCGTTTTATTTTAAAATTTGCTTAGACTTGCCTTAACACAACTTCTAATGTAAAAAAAAAAGCTAGCCTTCTTACTATGTTTTAAAACCCATCCATCAAGAAGCCAAGAAAGTTGGCTCCATTGAAGCCTGTGGTGAGATAAAAAGAAAGGTTAGGCTACTATTTGAGTTTTACAGCCTAATGCCTTTAATCAAATACACACCGATGAACCTATACTTAAACATCAATAACTTCTTTAATCGCCAAAGCAGCATATAGCATCTCAACAACACAATACAGCCAAAAATGGTTCTTCATAAGACGTTTTGTTCCTAAGTTGCTACCTTTATTTTTTAAGAGCTTGTAAAGTTAGTGTAGCACAGTGTGTGTGTGTGTGTGTGTGTGTGTGTATGTGTGTGTTGCCTTTTGTGTCTCTGCTCCATTATTCGCTCATACTCTGTTTGCTGCTGTGGAAGAGCTGAGTAAACTCTATCCTGAATAGAGCTGCCAAACTCAGGAAAAAAGCAGCTGTCCAAACACACACACACACACACACACACACACACACACACACATGTTGTGTTTCCATGTTTTATGGGGACTTTCCATAGACATAATGGTTTTTATACTGTACAAACTTTATATTCTATCCCCTAAACCTAACCCTACCCCTAAACCTAACCCTCACAGAAAACTTTCTGCATTTTTACATTTTCAAAAAACATAATTTAGTATGATTTATAAGCGGTTTTCCTCATGGGGACCGACAAAATGTCCCCACAAGGTCAAAAATTTCGGGTTTTACTATCCTTATGGGGACATTTGGTCCCCACAAAGTGATAAATACACGCTCACACACACACACACACACACACACACACACACTCTCACATACACACACTCTCTCTCACACACAAACTCACACTTACACACACATACACTTACACACACACACACACACACTCACATACTCACATACGCACACACAATTACACACACATACACTCACACACACTCATACACACACTCACACACACATACAGACTCACACACACACATACACTCACATATAGACACACACACACACTCACTCACACAAACGCTCACATACACACACACACTCTCACGTACACACACTCTCTCTCACACACACACACACACATACACGCACACACACTCGCACACACATACACTCACGAACTTACTCATCAGAGTAAGACGTCGTGCAAATGGACTCCCGCTGGACAACAAGCCTCTCAAAAGCAGAGGTGGTGGTGTATCAACAAATCATGTTGTGGTCAGAGGAACGTACATTTTATTAGGTCTTTCTGCTCTCCTGATCTGGAATATCTCATGCGTCTGTGTCGACCATTCTGGCTACCGAGGGAATTCACAGCGGTCATTATCACAGCTGTGCACATCCCCCCACAAGCTGACACAGACCGGGCACTCAAGGAACTGTATGGGAGCATAAGTGAGCAGGAAACCGCACACCCTGAGGCCGCGTTCATTGTTACCAGGTACTTTAACAAAGCCAATTTTAGAACAATTGCACCAAAATGCCACCAACACATCAGCTTCATCACACGAGGGGACCGGGTTTTGGACCATTACTATTCTCCTTTCCAGGATGGCTACAAATCCCTCCCCTGCCCACCATTTGGCAAATCAGACCACTCTTCCGTTCTGCTTCTGCCCACTTACAGGCAGAAACTGAAACGGGAAGCACCCACCCTCAGAACGATCCAGTGCTGGTCAGACCAATCAGACTCTGCGCTACAAGACTATTTGATCACTCGGACTGGGAGATTTTTTTATTTTTTTTATTTAACCTTTATTTAACCAGGAAAGTCCCATTGAGGTTAAAAACCTCTTTTTCAAGGGAGTCCTGGCCAAGAGGCAGCAAAAACACAATCAATTACATTTTTAAAGGTTATACAACACAAATAATTAAAAACATTTACAATTTAAACAGGTCAATTCAGGTTCTCTCAATCTGGATTTAAAAGCATTTAAGGAAATGAGTTCAGATAATTTCAAGTCTTTTTGCAAAAAGTTCCATGCAGAAGGAGCGGAGTAGACAAAAGCCCTTTCCCCAGTTCTGTTTGGGCAAATGGAACAAAGAGCAGCAAGTGATCATTTGATCGCAATGAATAAGAACCAACACTTCTCCATGTGATTAAACTACTGATGTAGGATGGCAACAGACCAAGCATGGCCTTATAGATAAAAATATGCCAATGCCCTGATCTCCTGTTGGACAACGATGGCCATCCCACTCTGGAATATAATTCACAATGATGGGTCAAATTTTTACAATTCATAATAAATCTCAGAGACGCATGATAAACAGTGTCAATCTTATGCAGACATTGTGCTGAAGCGGTCCTATACACCAGGTCACCATAATCTAAGACAGATAAAAATGTTGCAGTGACTAGATGCTTTTTTGCTTTAAAAGAAAAACAAAATTTATTTCGAAAGAAAAAAGACAGTTTAAGTTTGAGTTTCTTCACAAGGTTGTCTATATGAGGTTTAAAAGTGAGAGCATCATCAAGCCAAATGCCAAGGTACTTATAAAAATGAACCACCTCTATGACACTTCCAGTCAAAGTGAACACAGAAGGAGGAACTTTAGAAACCTTCTTAGTATTACTAAACAGCATCAGCTTGGTCTTATCAGCATTGAGAACCAGTTTAAGCTGCATAAGCGTGTGTTGAACCACATCAAAAGCTTTCTGCAAAGACTCAACCGCTTTAGCTGGGGACGATCCAAAACAATAAATAATCGTGTCATCAGCATAGAAATGCATATTAGCATCCGACACATTTTGGCCCAATTCATTTATATACATAATAAACAGGAGAGGACCCAATATTGAGCCTTGTGGCACCCCCTTGTGGACCTTCACTAATGCAGAACATAGACCATCACCTTTAACACACTGAGTCCTGTCACGCAGATAATTCATGAACCAGGAAACTGCACAATCAGACAATCCCAAACAAAGAAGCCTATGCTTTAAAACAGCATGGTCCACTGTGTCAAAAGCTTTCGACAGATCAAGAAAAAGTGATGCACAGAATTGCTTTCTATCAAGGGCGACAAGTATGTCATTAATTACTTTTGTAACAGCAGTGATGGTCAGGCTCCAGCACCTGAAGCCTGATTGCAGTTTAGAGAGAAGTTCATTTGAGTATAAAAACTCTTTTATTTGGTCTGAAACAAGGGATTCTAAAATTTTTGACAAAACACATAAATTAGATATACGCCGATAGTTAGTTAAAACTGCTGGATCACCTCCTTTAAACAAGGGAGTAACAAAAGCTGACTTCCAAACTGATGGTATTTCATTATTTTGAATTGACAAATTAAAAAGAATTTTAAGGGGCTCAGCAACAAAATCAGCCGCCTTATTCAAAAAATAAGGCTCTATTAAATCTGGTCCAGGAGGTTTTCTGTGATCTAACGCTTTAAGAGCTCCATGCACCTGCTGCACAGTAAAAGAAACAAAATTAAAAAGCTCTCCAGAAAACACTGGGGAGTATGTGCATGGAGTGACAGCGACTACTCCTGTCGACTCGGACAGAGAACCAACTGATACAAAATGCTCATTAAAGCAATTTAAAACATCAACTCTGTCAGTAAACTGGGAGAGAGTTTTTAAGACAAATTTTGGGAGGGCTTCATTACTTTTATTCACAGATAGAGACTTGATGACTTTCCAAAATTTCTGTGGATTATTGAGATTTTCACTTGTGACTGATAAATAATATTCTGATAAGAGAGGTACATTTGTTTCTTAGTTGTCTGAAAATGGACCAGTCAGTGGCAGAATAACCATTTCTAGCTTTAGCCCATGCCACATTTCGCTGATGGATAATGTCTGACAACTCTGGAGAAAACCAAGGGTTTTCCCGTCCCTTCACTCTGTGCTTTGTCCAAGGAGCATGTTTATTTACAATATTCTCAAAATTCTCCTTAAAAAGTGTCCAGGCAAGTTCAACATCAGGCAACAGGCCAAGCTGGCCCCAGTTAATCAAAGATAAATCATGATGATAGGCTTGTTCATTAAAATTTTTCAAATTTCTCTTTCTAATAATTTGCGATTTACATTTGGGTATTTTACTGCCTCTCGAAGTAGCAATAACACAATGATCACTCAGATCATTACAAAAGACACCCAATTAAAGTAGATTTGTCAGGATTTTTGAGATTAGGCCTTGTAGGTACATTTACCAACTGGCTAAGACTGATAGAATCACAGAAAGATTTAAATTCATCAGAAACAACATTTAGCCAGTCCCAATTCAAGTCCCCGGCCAATAAAAGTTCCCTATAGTATAGTCTGGACAAAAGAAGCTTTAAAGATGATAAAGCCTCCCTGGAGGCCGATGGAGGTCTATAACACCCCACAACAGTTATTGAAAGGGACTTAAATATTTCAACATTTAAGGCCAAAAACTCCATTTGCATACAGAGAGACTCAGACAAAACAACTGATGCACCAAATCTTGACTTAACATAGATAGCTACACCACCACCTTTCTTCAGCCTGTCACTGCGAAAAACATTATACCCATGCACTTTTATATCTTCATTTGTAATTGATTTCTTCAACCATGTTTCCGAAATTATCGCTATGTCTGCATCTGTAGATTCAATCCATATTCTAACCATGTCCATTTTAGGTAGTAAACTGCGAACATTTAGATGAACAAATTTAAGTCCAGGCATTGATTTAAATTCAGCAGGGGTCGAAACACATTGCAAACAGGGGCCAGGATTGGGCTGCACATTTCCAGATAGAAGTAGGAGTAGTGTAATAATCAATCTGCACCTCACAGCAGATTTTAAAGCTGGCCTATCATATGCTGAAACCAGGTAATGCCATTAATTGAGAAAGACAAATTATACAAAGCAAAAAAATTTTGCAATTTAGGCAAATCCCAATACAAATCCATCCAGAAGTCCAGGTTCCAACAAAAGTGTAATGGTTCCTGGTGCATGTCAATACTGGTTTTTGTGCCACTATAGTAGGTTTCCTGTATGCCCACCATATTATTAAAACAACTCACCCTAGGATCATTGCCCGGTTTCAAGTTCCAAGTGACCAACAGGGATAATAAAATTAGAATTAAAAAAGATGCCATCGTCATTAATTTACTAATAGTAAAGATAACTAATAACAGTACCAGTTTATCTTGTCGAGTATGGCCCAGCTTCCAAAATGATGTTTCTGGCTTAGGCTTGTTAACCCAAGCTCCAGGAGAATGTAGAAGGCCAGGCCCGTTAACCTAGCCTCCAAGATGATGGGTGAGACCCAGGCTGGTTTGCCCAAGCTCCAGAAAAATGAAGCAAGCCAGGCCCGCTAGCCTAACTCCAGGAGTATGTAGCAGGCTCAGGCTGGTTAGCCCAGGTTCCAAAAGAATGTAGCAGGCTCAGGCTGATTAGCCCAAGCTCCAAGAGGATATAGCAGGCTCAGGCTGGTTAGCCCAAGCTCCAGGAAGATGTAGCAGGCTCAGGCTGGTTAGCCCAAGCTCCAGGAGAATGTAGCAGGCTCAAGCCCGTTTGCCTAGCTCTGTTTAGCCTGGGCTAATAGGATCAGTAAGATCAGGCTCAGGTTAGCAAAGTTAGCTCAGAGCAAAGGTGTAGTGTCATTTTTAAACTCATAGTAGTCCACAATCTTCTTAAAAGTTCAAGATGAAATTTCCATATAAATGACTTGTACAACTTGAAAACTACAACTTAAAAGAAATAAAGTACTATAAAATCCATTTAAATGAAATCAATCCAGAGAGAGACACTGAGCAGACCTTAGACTAGCTGCCATCTTGGATTTTTTTGAACATCTTGGAGATGTTGCGGTCCCGCCTCTGATGACGACATCGAGGCTTACGCTGATAGCATAACGTGTTTCATCAGGAAGTGTGTAGAGGATGGATCAAATACGGCTCTACCCCAACCAGAAACCATGGGTTAACGGCGATGTTTGCGTGGCGCTTAATGCGCGGACCTCCACTTTTAATTCCGGGAATGCGGAGGAGCATAAACAAGCCATTTATGCCCTCCAAAACACTATCAGTGCAGCCAAATGCCAGTACAGGTAGAAGATTGAAGGACAGTTCAACACCCCCGACTCTAGAAGCATGTGGCAGGCAATTAACATCATCACGGACTGCAAAGGGAATAAAAACTCCAACGTGAACAATGCTGCCTCTCTCCCGGATGAGCTTAATACATTTTATGCTCGTTTCGAGGACAATAACACCACCCTCGTGGAGAGAGCACTCACGGCCGACGCTACAGAGGTTGGTTCACTCTCCGTGTCTGTTGCGGATGTAAACCCAATCCTTCCGACGGGTGAACATCCGTAAAGCCGTGGGTCCAGACTGGCTGGTGTTTTTACAGACATTTTCCACCTGTCCCTCCCCCTGTCTGTAGTCCCCACATGCTTCAAAACGTCCACCATTGTGCCTGTACCAAAGCAAGCCAAAATCACTTGTCTAAATGACTGGCATCCTGTTGCTCTGACCCCCATCATCAGCAAATGCTTTGAGAGGTTAATCAGAGATCACATCTGCTCTGTGCTGCCCGCCTCACTGGACCCATTGCAGTTTGCCTACCGCAACAACCGCTCCACTGATGATGCCATTGCATCTACACTGCACACTGCTCTCTCCCATCTGGAAAAAAGGAACACATATTTGAGAATGCTGTTTGTAGACTACAGCTCAGCATTCAACACCATAGTGCCCTCCAAGCTTGATGAGAAACTCCGGGCTCTGGGCTTAAACGGCTTGCTGTGCAGCTGGATCCTGGACTTCCTGTCAGGCAGACGTCAGGTGGTTAGAATGGGCAGCAACACCTCCCCAACACTGAAGCCCCACAGGGCTGTGTTCTCAGCCCACTCCTGTATTCCCTATACACACATGACTGTGTGGCAACATGTAGCTCCAATGCCATCATTAAGTTTGCTGATGATACGACGGTGGTAGGTCTGATCACTGACAATGATGAAACCGCTTACAGAAAGGAGGTGCACACTCTGACACGCTGGTGTCAGGAGCACAACCTCTCCCTCAACGTCAGTATAACCAAGGAGCTTGTTGTGGACTTCAGGAAGAAAGAAGGAGAACACAGCCCCATCACCTTTGATGGAGCATCGGTGGAGAGAGTCAGCAATTTCAAGTTCCTCAGTGTCAACATTACTGAGGAACTCACATGGTCCGTCCACACTAAGGCCGTTGTGAAGAAGGCTCACCAGCGCCTCTTCTTCCTGAGACGGCTGAGGAAGTTTGGAATGAACCACCACATCCTCACACGGTTCTACACCAGCACTGTAGAGAGCATCCTGACTGGCTGCATCACCGCCTGGTACGGCAATAGCACCGCCCTCAACCGCAAAGCCCTGCAAAGGGTGGTGCGAACTGCCAGAAACATCAATGGAGGTGAGCTTCCCTCCCTCCAGGACATCTATAACAGGCGGTGCGTGAAAAAAGCTCGGAGGATCATCAGAGACTCCAGCCACCCGAGTCATGGGCTGCTCTCACTGCTACCATCAGGCAGGCGGTATCGCAGCATCAGGACCGGCACCAGCCGACTACATGATAGCTTCTTCCCCCAAGCAATCAGACTTTTGAAAACTTGTGTGGAGCGGAGGGGGGGCGGGGCCGGGCTAGAATGTTGCACGCCCGGTCTCTAATCGGCCTGATGGCGTGCGGGAGGGATAAAGGCGGCCGGAGACGACGGTTTGAGAGAGAGAGAATTACGGGCATGTCCGTCATGTGTGTGTTTATGTTTGGGCTTTTGGTTTGAGTTTAATTAAATTATTATTTAAAAAACCCGGGAAGGAGGAGGGATGCCAGTCGCAGAGTCCTCGACACTGCCGTCCCCCCAGGGAAGCGCCGCTGCCATCTGCCGGGCGACAGAGTAGCCCAACCAAGGGGATGCGGGGAACGGCCGCCATCCGCGGGGCGAGTGGGGACTGGATTCCCCGACCGCCTGGAGCGAGGGAGCCGCTGCCAGGGGCGGAGGAGTGCCCTGCCGTCCCCAGAGATGTGGAGGGGTCGAGAGAAGACCGCCGTCCACGAGGGGAGGAGGGAAGCAACTCCCAGACTGCCTGGAGCGGTAGGGCCGCTGCCAGGGGTGGAGGAGTGTCCCCACGTGCCGCCAGAAAAGCGGAGGGGTCGGAGGTTTTACTCCGGTTCGAATGCCATTTTCTTTTTTTTTTTTTTTTTTTTTTTTGCACATGTTTGCATTGTGACATTATTTAAATGATATTTAAACACTTTTTCCGCAATAATGCAAAAACAAAAACTTTAATTTATATATTTATATATATATTAAAATATATTAGTATTCAAATCAGCATTTTTCAGTAGCTTAAAAAAATACTACTTTGATGTAAACTTGGCTTTTTTGGTTCTGTACCATTTATACATCACTCTGTTAGCTAATTAGCCACAGATAGCACGTGAACATCACTCAGATGTCGATTTGATCGACACTTCTCACCAGAAGTAAATATGGTCGATGGATTTGGACAGGAATATAACTGAAAGACAAAGAGATATCTCGACTTAATTCCTTTCCGCTTCTCTGTTTACGTTTTGATCTTAATCAGTATTTTAGCATCTCTGTGTGCGATTAGCATGCTAATATCTCTTGAGCAGTGAGTGAGGTGTTGGATTCGGGCAGGAGTTTAGTTCACTCTGGGGCCCTGCGCAAACACATGCTCCATTTACTGCAGCGAATAGCCACCCGCAATGACCATGACAATGCCACGCAGTACACAATTCCCTACGTGTTTGACCTCAGTCTAATTAGCCATATTTAGTGCTAATTTGCACAGCCGCTGTAGTAAAATGAAAGTATAAAAACTATATCCCCCCCCCCCTCACACACACATAAATAAATCAATAATTTTATTCTAATTTATGTCTCGTCTTCCAGTTAAAATATCTAAACGTCCTTAAAACAAGATATATTAATTTGAGAGTCAAAATGGCATAAGATATTATTTCTTGTTTTAAGAGAATTTAACAACATTTTTGAGGTTTATGCTTAAAAAATATATATATATATATATTTGATTCTCATATATATATATATATATTATAAGAACATTTAGATATTTCTCTGGTGAAATATATCATAAAATTCAGTAAGAACATTTAGAAATATTTCTGAAATAAAATAAATAATAATATCTAACAATAATATATATATATATATATATATATATATATATATATATATATATATATATATATATATATATATATATAATTACTAAGCCATTAAACATGATATATAATATAATTGTTTTTTTTTTGTTGTTTTTTTTTTGCAGTGAACTACCAAGCAAAGTACAAATTGTCTTTGGGCTCAAAGGAATGGAAAAAAAACAACAGTGAAATTCAATGAAGAACACACTGAAACATACCACTGTAATTATTCTGCTTCCCAGATATTTGTCCTAAGAAATACATTTAGACTCTGTATTTTCACACAGGTTTCCCAACAGTTAGGCTAATGAACTATATTCCAACCAATAATCTCACATATCTCCTAAAGAGTTTCAGAAAAGATCTCAACCATTTCTAAACCTGTACTCACCAAGTGATCCTTCCTCTAGGGTCTACATAAGTTACAAAGAATCACCCCTCTCTTCTGCAACGCATCACTATTTATTTTTTCCACATTATCTTCCTCTTTCTTTTGATGAGTCTTCATAATCTCATGCGTTGGGAATTCTGTTTCCTCTCTGTGTCACTCTGCATTATTCCAGTGTCTGTAATTCCCATAATCCTTTCGGAGATCTTCCTTTCTTCTGTTGTGCAAAAGATCTAATCCCGTCTTTCATTCACTCTTTGTTGACAGGACCACAGCGGCATCTTTGTTCTCTGTCAGAACGGCAACGTGTGACACTTGCATTGGCACAGTCTTGT
Source organism: Xyrauchen texanus (assembly GCF_025860055.1). Classification (NCBI taxonomy): domain Eukaryota; kingdom Metazoa; phylum Chordata; class Actinopteri; order Cypriniformes; family Catostomidae; genus Xyrauchen; species Xyrauchen texanus. Next base: position 3,238,165 of record NC_068279.1, on the reverse strand, counting down.
GTTAGGTGTGAGTTTATGCATTTACTTGCATTTTGGAGTGGTGCTGCATCAGGGTTTTCCTTTTCTTTGATGTCTAAATGTGTGTGTGAGTGTGAAAGTAGCTAAAAAAGAGCTTGTTTTGAGTGATGCTTGCACAGTGCAGTGGTTGAAACTAATCCTTCTTTAATGCCATTGAGAGGATCTTAAAGCAGAGAAAGTCTTCACGCTCGGTCAGTCATGCTTCAAACCTTCAAATCTGTGATCTTCTTTGCATGTATGGGATCAAATGATGTTAGTATGTGTCTGTGTGGGATACTATATATCCTTCTATCTGTATTTCTTTGCTATAGATCTGATATACAACAAATGCAAACAAAAATGTATCCCCACCAAAGCTGTTCCTTGCATCCACATCTGAACGGGCTTATGAAGAACCACCAAACATCTCCAAACACTAAACACCCAGCCCGACTGTGAGACAGCTTAAGACGAGAGATTACTTCTCAAAACATCTCATTATATCCTCTTAAGTGTTCATGAGTTCGCCTGCCCATATAATAAGGGTAAACGTATGTGGCTTGCTGTCTGCAAAGGAGGGGCTCGAGGAAGAGGCTCAAATCTAGCTCTAAATTTACCCTGCTTATGGGACTACTTTATATATAGAGGAGGCTATGGGTAGGAACTCTTAGAAGATTGAGGAAGGAGATGGGGAGTTGGAGGGATGCTCATGAATGTTCATTCACATGGGGCGGCTCTGGCTCAGGTGGTAGAGTGGGTCGGCCACTAATCGGAGGGTTGGCAGTTCGATCCCCGGCCCACACGACTCCACATGCCGAAGTGTCCTTGGGCAAGACACTGAACCCCAAGTTTCTCCCAATGGCAGGCTAGCACCTGGCATGGCAGCTCTGCCGTCATTGGTGTGTGTGTGAATGGGTGAATGCGATGCAGTGTAAAGCACTTTGAATATGGCTAAGGTTAAAAAGGTGCTCTGTAAGTGCAGACCATTTACCATTTCATATTAAGGATCAACTTTGTCACTTCAAACTCATAAGGTGGAATCAAAATAGACACAAATGAGTTGACATAAAGTAAGAGTATAGAGCTACTACAATTAATGTGGATCACATAGTTCTGATGGTTTGGTCTTGGACGAATTTGATGAGAAATGTTTGTTTGCAGATTTTCGGGACTTCTTGATAAATCTGAGCCCGAATTGACACATAGTTGAGATCTGTTCTGAAACTCAATATGTGAGATCAGATAGGGTCAATGAGAAGCAGGTGATGTAAAGCAAATCTCCATCTGATCTCCATTAGATCGCATTGCCAAATCTCAATTGCATTGAGCTATTATAGAAATCTCATTTGTGATCTTTTGTCCCAGGCAGGGCTGGTAATCTGGCATGCCAGGCATTTTCCCGGTCGGCCGACAAACTTTGGGGCCGATCACGGGAGGACTGCTCATTGGGAGAACCGATCAGGCTGGTCGGTCGGCCACGAAACGACCAGAAATACACTAAAATGAGCCACTACGTTATGCAGAACGGACCACAAAACGGCGCCGTTCAATATGCAGAAAAGGGCAGTGAACAGCTAAACTCTAGAGAAGACATGAATGAGATTACTGGGCTCTAATTCTGAGGGACACGTCTCCATTTGTTCTCCATCAAATCTCATTGCTCTCTAGGAGAAACAGTTAAGCTATTTGTTATCTTTTATTTCTCTGGCCTAGAGGAATATTTTACTGCTCTTTGATTGCTCAGGTGACTTAATGGTGTCCTTCCTTCAAGTATCAACTTAAAGTATCTTGGCAAATCTGAGCAAGGTTTGAGACATTGTTGAGATCTCTTCCGAAACTCTAGAGGAGACTCGTGTGAGATTACTGAATTGTTTTTCTTAAGGTAAAGTCTCCATTTGGCCTCTAATGCAGTGGTTTTCAAACTTTTTCAAGAGGGACCCTTTTTTAAAAAATTTTTTTGACGCGACCCATAGGCTTGTGCGCAGAACAAAAAGCACTTTTTTTAACCACTTTTGATGATGCACGTGCACTTGCTGATCCTTGACAGGAATGTTAACCAATTAATAGCCTATCGTTTGCTGCATGCTTAAAAAATACACAAAACATATTCCACAACAAACTCTTTAAATGTAATATTGATTATATACAGAACAGAACAAGAATTAAAAAATAATAATAACTTTAAACAAGCCAAAACTAAATAATTTAAAGCGAAAGTAAAAGTAAGGGGCATTATGCTCACGTAACTCTCTCATTAGAATCACGTTGCAATATCAGCAGGAAAAAAATCATCCTTTTCACATGCGCAAAAATGTGCTTGGAAACATCACATGGAGCGGTACGTGCTTACGCTGAATAGTAGGCTACGAATTGTAGGCCTACTACTGACTATTTTAACAGAGCAGTGTGATTTTTTATATTAGTTGACTATTTTATTATCATATTTTGCCAACTTTTCACCGCATATTACGCACATTGGTATTGCTGCATGGACTGCGTCCGAACAGTTGACAAACCCAAACTTCAAAAAGTCATCTTTATATGGCCTTACTCCGGGTTTCTGCTTTTTCTTTGCTGGGAAAGTACTGCTACTCTGTTGACATGCATCGCCTTCATTATCTTCCCTGCTGATCTCCGCTGTTCGCGGCAGGGTTTCATGGTTGACCGCGTTTTCTGCTGCTTCATTTAAAGGGGTCTCGGTCTCTGACCCTCTTTTTCTTGTGAAAAAATCATAAATGGTTTTTGACTTTGGTTTGCTCATGTTCAGCATAAAATAAATTCATTACGGGCTACTAATTTCACGGTACCGAATATTTTCATCATCTCATGGGAAAATAAAATAAAATGGCTGCATATCAACAACACTGCGCACAAGGTTTTTTGTTTTGTTTTGTGTTGCCTAGGGCTACGAGTAGGTCGGTCAGCCGGTCAGGTGACATGTGGATTATTTCTTTTGCATGAATTTGAATGATTTTTTTTGTGTGTACTTCTAATCAAAGCTATTATTATTAATATTAATATTATTAAAAAACGAAATAATATTTTTTTTTTTTTTAATTTTAAATCACTGGCGACCCATTTATTAATTCTCGCGACCCACCCGAGGGTCGCGACCCAGGGTTTGAAAACCACTGCTCTAATGAATATAATTGCCATTTGAGCTATCAAAGGTATCTCATGCGTGATTTTTATTTTTCCTGTGGGTCTCTCTTTTGAATATTAATTTCTCTGTCAAGTACTCAGGTGTACTTATCACCTCATGATACCTTCATATCTTGAGGCTTATTAAAAATCTCTTTCAAAGTCATTGTCAGGAGAACATGGCACGATGGGGGGGTCCAGTGTCAGTTGGCATTGACCTGTGCAGCTGTGATATTTATGGATGAACGTTATTGGTGTGGGAGATGGCACCGCTCTAAAGGAAGATCTACATAATGCTGCAGAATTAATTAGATTTGCATTGTAGCTCACATCAAGGGGTTTGTGTATTAAGCAATGACATCAACCATTCTTTCACTGTGCCATTTCACATTGTATTTTAAGTCATTAACATATAGGATCCTGCAGTGCATGTTAAGTAGATATCTATTTTCGCTGTTTATGTCATTTTCACACCGATCGAGATAATTGCTAATCTGCAAATGAAGATCCTTGCACCCTAATTCACTTTATGCCATACTGAATGGAGTATGGAGTATTTGCTCATCTACTTTTGAACTGCAATGTCTGTTTTAGGGGTGGCCGATATGCCGGTAGATATGATGAACCTGTAGAAATTTGGCAAACTTTTGGATTATCGTCTATATTGCGGTTAATCAAAACCGACAGCACGTGCAAGAAATTTGTTCTTGTTATTCACGTAGCATGTATGCATGACACATTCAGTCAGAGAAATGGAGGAGAAAGGCAGAGCGGCTTTATGTTAGACTGAGAGAATTAAAGAAACGTTTTTTTTAGGTACTGAGCATTTTTTGGCGGGCGCCGAAGCAAATTCAATAACATTAATCTCGCATTCCGAATATGCTTCTCATCTCACACATGCAGCTTCTCTGAAGATTCCCTGAAGCATGAAAGTGTGCACGAGTCCAGCGGGCTTCACGGACACTTGCGCTACCCAGCCTGGTTTCTCTCTACCATGGCACAAACTTCAAAACATGCGTGACCCATTTGAATTCTACTGAGTTTCGAGTTTTTTACCTTAAAGCACTATGGAGGAAGTCAAACATCTCAAATGCAGAGAAAGCCTGACATCCTAACCAACCTCTAAGCAAGGGGCAGTGGTGGCTCAGCGGTTAAGGCTCTAGGTTACTGACGAGAAGGTCCGGGGTTCAAGCCCTAGCACCGTCAAGATACCGCTGTTGGGCCCATGACCCTGTCTGCTCCCTATCATGGCTGACCCTGCACTCTGACCCCAGCTTAGCTGGGATATGTGAAAAAAATAATTTCACTGTATATATGCAGTTAAATCCATGTGTCATGCGGCAAATATTATGTCATCTGTCATGGATCCTCCTACTGAAAAATCGACCCATTGGCTGACCTGACTGTCCAAGAGAATTGGCAATTTCTCTCCAGCTCTTCTCTTTCTCCATCCGGTTGTGGGACAGTTCAGATAAAACATCAAATAGGCGCTGGTGCTCCTGCCAATGTTCCACTAATTTGTCCTCCATTTCTTCGGTCCAATCAGACTTTCTTGATACCGCAGCCATGCTAGTTGATGTTCTGTTGCAGGTACATCAGGACTCCTCCCACTGAAACTTCCCGTGCCCCGTTTCTTGCTCTCTCATTGGCTGTAGGTCAACGCTGCAGTTGTATTCAGTCAAAACATATTTCACACTGCATGATTTGGATTCGCAGACGCTTCTCTCAAATTGCGTCTTTGATAGTTCATACATTGCGATCGTCGCTCACAGGAGCGAGCTCCGATTTGCCCAAGATTTCAGGCTTTTGTCCATTGCGAAAGATTATGAAAGCACATATGTTTTTTGGTAAAATGGCATGCACAGATGAATCGTGCATAATACAATTAGATACCCTTTTGTTGGACAGTAAAAAGGATCAATTTTGATTTCATTTTCATATTGTCTTATTTTTGTCTCTGCTTCTCCTCAGGTTGTTTGCCACCAAATGCAGTGGCTGTCTCGAGAAGATCGCTCCCACAGAGTTTGTGATGCGTGCGCTGGAGAGTGTGTATCATCTGGGCTGTTTCTGCTGCTGTGTGTGTGAGCAGAAGCTGTGTAAAGGAGATGAGTTTGTGCTGAAGGAGGGACAACTGCTGTGCAAGAACGACTATGAGAAGGAAAAAGACTTGCTGCATTCTCTCAGTCCAGACATGTCTGAGTCCGGTGAGAACAAAACTCTCCTCTTATTCTCTTCTCTCTCGCCTCTTTTTGTCTGATCTCCTTTTCTGTTCTTGTCTCGTCTTTTCTGTCTCTTCTTGTTTTGTCTTGTCTCTTCTCTGCTGTTCTCTCATCTTGTCTTGCCTCCTGTCATCTAGCCTGTTGTTGTCTTTCCTCATCTAATTTCATTTGTTCTCTTCTCAGCTGTTTTTTGTCTCGTCTCGTTTCATCTCGTATCTTCTTGTCTCATCATTCCTCTCATTTCCTCTCCTCTATTCTCATCACCTCCCATCTTTCTCTTCTGTTCTTGTCTTTTCTCGTCTCACCCTCTTCTCATCTCATCTCTTCTTTTCTTGTCTCTTCTCACCTTTTATCATTTTGTTTCTTTTGTTCTTGTCTTGTCTCTTCTCTTTCCTTCTCGTCTCTTCTGTTCTCATCTCATCTGTTCTTGTCTCGTCTTTTTTCATCTCTTCTCCTCTGTTCTTGTCTTTTCATGTCTTGTCTCTTTTTGTCTCGTCTTTTTTGTCCCATCTCTTCTCATTTCATCTCGTCTTATCACCTCTCTTCTAGCCTTTCTTGTCTCTTCTCATCTTTTTTGTCTGTTTTCTTCTCTCAAGTTCTTATCTTTTCTCGTCTCACCTCTTCTCTTCTCTTCTCATCTCATCTTTTTCATCTCTTCTCGTTTCATCTTGTCTCTTCTCGTCCTTTCTTGTCTTGTTTCTTTTGTTTATCTTTTGGTCTTGTCTCTTCTTTATTCTCGTCTCCTCTCTTGTATCGTATCTTTTCTTCTCGTCTCTTCTGTTTTTGTCTCTTCTCGTCTCTTCTGTTCTGTTCTCATCTCTTCTCTATTATCTATTTTTGTTTCTTCTCATGTGTTCTTGTCTTTTCTCTTCTCTTCTCCTCTCTTCTTGTCTTTTCTTGTCTCATTCACCTCTTTTTGTCTTCTCTGTTCTCCTCTCTTCTAGCCTCGTCTTGTCTCTTTTTGGCTCGTCTTTTTTGGCTCATCTCTACTCGTTTTCTCTAGGGCTGGGCGATATATTGAATATTAACGATATAATCGAGATATCGTGAATATCAGTAGACTAATGTCACGGTCCTTCAGGGCTGCACAAAGTAATCCAAATTACATAAAAAGTATTTTCTCATCTTTGATCTCATCTTCTCTTCACATCTATTGTTTTTTCTCTTTTCTTGGCTTTTCTTTTCATCTCGTCTCTTCTAGCGTTTTCTTGTCTCGTCTCTGTTGTTCTCTTCTTGTCCCATCTGTTTTCCTTTCCTTCTGTTCGTAGCTTTTCTCCTCTCATCTCTTCTTGTCTTTTCTCGTCTCATCATTTTTCATCTCTGCGTGTTACATCTCTTTTCTTTTCTCTTTTGTCTTATCTTCTCTCATCTCCTCTCTTCTAGTCTTGCTCTTCTTGTTCCATCTTGTCTCCTCTGTTCAGTTTTTTTCTCTCATCTCGTCTCTTTTTGTATTTTCTTGTCACGTCTGTTCTTATCTCATCTCCCCTTTTCTAGTCTTTCCTTGTCTCTTTTTGTCCCCTCTCTTCTGTTCTCTTTGTCTCATTTTGTCTCCTTTTGTGTCTTCTCTTCTCTATAAAGAGGTAATAAAATCAGGCTTGTTTGTTTCTCTAGATAAAAGTGAGGATGAAGATCTGGATGTGAAGCCAGATAAAGGATCAGGAGGTCAGGGAAAAGGCAGTGATGATGGTAAAGACCCCCGCAGACCCAAAAGACCTCGCACTATTCTCACCACCCAGCAACGGAGAGCATTCAAAGCTTCCTTTGAAGTCTCCTCTAAACCCTGCCGAAAGGTAAGACCCCCATTTGGGTAAGTAAACCCAAACCCGAACAAATAAGCTGTGAAGTGGTCCAGACTTTACATTGAGAGTCGAATTTCTGGGTATGCAAGAATACTTCAGATCTATCAAACAGGATATTAGATGCTGGCTTTTCTGTTGTTTCAGGTCAGGGAGACACTGGCTGCTGAGACTGGTCTGAGTGTAAGAGTCGTCCAAGTTTGGTTTCAGAACCAACGAGCAAAGGTGAGGACCTCTAGTGAGATTAACTGGAAAATTCAGCCTTAGTATCTCTATGATATATTCAAAATCTTGGGTAAGTCGTTTATTACTTTAAGAATGAATATATTTATGTATCTCGCCCCTTTTTTTCTCGGTCAGATGAAGAAGTTGGCACGTCGACAACAGCAACAACAAGAGCAGCAGACCTCACAGAGACTCGGACAAGGCAAGAGACTTCAAAACTCACACATACAATCACCTGTTCAAAAAAACAGCTTAAACCTGCTGGTCTTCACTGGCTTAAGATGGACTCCCAGCTTGGCCAGCTGAAATTTTCCCCAAATCCCTCTAAACAATGGCTTGTCCAGCCTGGGAGACCAATAAACCACATTAGACTGGTTTAAGTGGTTTTCAACAGGACCATTTGTTTAATTACACATGATTTTCAACCGATTATTAGTCTCATACTTCTATGATCCAAAAGTGCAGACAAGTCTGTGGATGTGCCTAGCGCATGTTTCATCAAATGTTTTAGATCTGTATTTGTAGCTTCCAAAAAGGCCAGCCTACAATAACATGGATTCCCATGCTGGTCCAAGCTGGTTGATGCTGGTTTGGCACATGAGGTCAAAGCCACAAGTGTGCCAATGTTCTAGTTCAAATTTCAGGATGACATCTATAAAACTCAACCATATTGATCTTGATTATTTGCTACAGATGTGATCTCCAGCCGAATGGAGAATCTGATGAACTCCTACACACCGTTGGCTCCACCTCCACAACATCAGTTGGTCTCCATGGACACAAACGGATACAGCACAGACCCATTCCAGCAGGGCCTCACTCCTCCACAGATGCCCGGAGACCACATGAATCCATACGGTGAGCGGCGTATGAACAATTAATACATACAGCAACAATTAAACACGTAATCTCACGTATGTGAACCAAGTCTCTAAAGGGATGCTATAAAAGGAAAAACATATGTTCTGTTTCATTTCTTCAGAGTTATGTTGAACAGATGTGACTGCTAATACCACGTTTGGGCCCAATAAAAATTAATGTGCCATTAAACTTCCTTCACCCTTATGTAACAGTGTCAATGAGTTTTTGAGAAGACTATAAAATTACATATAGCACTCCCGAGAAGGCTAGTGTCAATCTGTTGCCTGAGACGGGAGCGATTTCATAATGATTGTATCATGTCCCGCTGAGAGTTAACCAGAATGATTAGTATATACGTTCTTTTATATAACGTTTGAGGGCAATAATAGCTTTGAAAGCAGTTGAGATGGTCAGTTAGATGGTAGTGTGAAATCATATTTCTAGAGCAGCTGCCTGTCATTCTTTCTCTCTCTCGAACCTTCGTCACCGGCTGCCTTTATCCCTCGCACGGCGCCATCAGGCTGATTGGGGACCAGGCGTGCGTTGTTCCAGCCCGGCCCCGCCCTCCTCCGCTCTACACTCCTCCCGCCATTGCCTCAGGCCAGGGAGCCCCCGGCATGGCGTACACCCCCACCCCCCCCCATCCCCACCTTGCTCGACCTGGGAGGAGGCAGGAGGGTAAAAACAACAACAAACAAAATAGGCGAGGGACAAAGGCCAATATGGAACGACAGAGAGATAGAGAAAAAAAATGATGCACAGTCCTCGATCACTCCTCCACCCTCTCAGGCGGACGGCAGCCGCTCCTACCCAGGCGGACCGGAGTCAGACCCCTCTTCGTTCCTGGCGACCCTACCACTACAGGCGGTCGAGAAGTCACTTCCCTCCTCCTCTCGGACGCCGGTCTTCTTTTGACCCCTCCACGTTTCTGGGGGACGGCAGGGCACTCCTCCGCCCCTGGCAGAGGCTCCATCACTCCAAACGGTCTGGGAGTCCAGTCCCCATTTGCCTCGTGGACACCGGCCATTCCCCACATCCGGGCGGTCGGGCTACTCCGTCCCCCGGCAGATGGCAGCGGCGCTCCCCTGGGTGGACGGCAGTGTTGAGGACTCCGCGACGGGCATCCCTCCTCCTTCCCGGGTTTCGTCGCCAAAGCAAGCGGGTTGGATTGGCGCCGAACAATATAAATAATAGTTTAATGAAGAAATAAAGGAAAAACACACAAACATAAACACACAGAGCAGCTGCCTGTAATTCTCTCTCTCTCGAACCGTCGTCACCGGCCCCCTTATTCCCTCGTGCGCCCCCATCAGGGTGATTGGGGCCCAATGGGGCATGCGTTGTTTCAGCCCGGCCCCGCCCTCCTCCGCTCTACAGGCATAAATATATTTTTTTAAGCTTGCATGGTACACATTATGTTCTTACAATTTTTTTTTACATTTCTGACATAAACAAATAATAATAATTATTTGTAAATAAAATAAAATAAAAATGATAATAATAAAAAAATTGATAAAGATGCCATATGGCAACTCCACAAAGGAAAATAGTTCAACAACTTTAATTAAATTAAAATATAAATGTTTTCTTCTAATTGAATTCATATTTATTTAATAATTTTTTGTATTTATACACTTGGAACTCCATCAAATTTTTCAAATTAAAATTTTCTGTTAATCTTTATCATGCATCCTTATTGCCAGTTATCACTGCAATTTTCATAAAACATTGCCATGTTAATGTTTGTCTAAATAGACAGACATTTTATGCATAAATGCAAATATAATATAGTAAACGGCTCAAAATAAATTAATGAATCTAATAAAATAAATCAATAAAAAAAACAATTGAAAAAACGCATTAGTGCAATTCCGTTGTGGTACAATATGGCAATGTTCACATTTTCTACATTTTCTATAAAACTGTGTTAGATCAAATTAATCAGTTGATCAAAGATGCAGCAATAATAAATAAATAAACGCATGTGTTTAATAGAGCAATTTGTGCAAAACATTGGCTGTTTTGGAGATGCACTGAATGTCATGTGGCATAAAAACAGTTTATTATTGGTTGCTTTAAACACTGCCCTTTCATTTTCAACACTGCTTTATGTTTTAGCTTTTTCTGAAAGAAAATAAATAGTTGTTTACAGTATTTTTAAAGTTTTCCAGTAAATATATATAGACATCCTTAAAACAATATAGATTTACTTGAGAGGTGAAATGATGAGATAGCAAGACTTGTTTTACCTTTTGTGTGTGTTTTTTTTAGATAACAAGTCTCATCATTTTGTCACATTCATGCTTAAAACCAGGGCTGGACAGGGAAAGGGAATTCAGCCCGGGATTTTACATGGCAACTGGCATTCGGTGTCCTTTTCTGCATATCGAGGCACCGTTTTGTGGTTCTGCACAACGCGGCGGCTCATTTTTGATTATTGCGACCCATTCGGCACGTTACGCGGACGACCCACCGGCCCGCATAGTTCTTCTGCCGGCCAGTCCGCCCCTGATCGGCCCCAAAGTGTGTCGGCCCACCGGGAAAATGCCCGGAATGCCAGATTACCCAGTAAATTAATCTTGTTTTAAGGTTGCATAGATATTATTCCTGGAAAACACAACAGAAATACTGATTAAGAAACTTATTTTCATAGTCAGTGTACCAGATATTAAACCAAAAACATCTGTTCGTTCAACGGGTTCACCGTAGAACACTCTTGCAATGCCATTGACGCTTCTCAGAATACATTGGCAAATAAGGGGCAAATTGTCATGCCAACAACTCCAACATTGTGGTGCTGAGTTTTGCATGGGCACTTCTCACATTTATTTAAAATAAATAAAAAACAAACTGATGCATATTACATATTACTGTTACGTCATTGTGTTTACTTTTGTTCCTCTGTAGGAAACGACTCGATTTTCCACGACATTGACAGCGACACGTCTCTTACCAGCTTGAGCGATTGCTTGATGGCTGCGGCGGAAGCCGGCTCCCTTCAGACTTGCATCGGAAACCCCATCGACCGGCTGTATTCCATGCAGAGCTCATATTTTGCCTCTTGAAACCAAATCTAGACCAGGACTGCACACTCACGGAAACTTCTAAGCAGCCAAGCCCAGGCCTGCAACACCAGTCTCATGTACGCCAACAAACCTCAGCTACAAGTCCAACTAGAGACTCAATGTAGTAAGGACAAAAAAACAAAAAGACTTGTGATGAAAACAAAACCAGAGCTTGGTTTTGCACTGTAGGAGCGCTCGAGTCGAACCAGGTTCAAAGCTGTGCTGGCCAAATGCACGTGCTACACGGAACATGTCTTCATCTTGGTTTTGTAGGAAAAGAAAGAGTGGACATGGACACTTAAACAAATACTTTCAGTGGAGGCACAGTACTTTTACAGTAAATAGTCCAATGGATTCTCTTGCAAAAATTTTCATTTCAAGATTAAGATTTTGTGCTGTGTGCAAACACTACAATTTGTTTTTTCCAACAACAGCTGACAAAAATGTCTTCGAGGACAAAATGAAAAAATATGGACATGAATGTAGAACTAAAATAACAGACGATGTCAAGCCGAAACAGCTGTGTGTTTGTAAAGATGACTAGCTATTTATTACGTATATGTGCCAAGTTAACCTACAGAACTTTATTTAAAACACATTGTGTTATAGTGAGTATCTTAAACCTCTTCATGTGCATCCATGGAAAAAGAAAGTGTAGTATTACTGTAGATGTTTATTTCACTGTGCTATTTATTTGTCATTTGCATTCTTGGACATTGTAGAGGATGCAGTTTTATGGCCAAATTTGCTGAGATTACCAAAGTTTGGTGTTACTAAAAATAAAGAAATGAAGGGAAATGAAATGAACTTTTTTTTTTTAATTGTTTTTAAATTACAAATATTTCACATTTATTTTTAAGCTGTGAAGTAAATTCTTACATCCAATGTGTGAAAATGAATCAATGAAAAATTAAAGGAATGTTTAATTGAGCATGTCCTGTTTCGGCATGGGAAGTGGGAACATATTTGCGTATTCTCTGTTTTCAGCTGGACATTTTGTAAACCGTAATATTGGCGGGAAAATAATGTGTCATTCTAATTGGAATCTTTTTCTTGCGGCTTAAAAAATGAGCATTCTGGAAAGGAACGCATTATTAGAATGCAGTACATTATATATTAAAATATATTATATATATATTTTTAATAAACTGGATATAAGATTGAAAATAAAAAAAATTAAAATAATGATGTAAATCATATTAGTTCATTTTCCTTTCCGACAAAAAGTGAGCATTGGGTTCAATAAAAAAAAAAAAAAAAAAAAAACGGCAAATATTTTCGGAAATATTGAAAGTGTTTATGACATCATCCTTCAGGAATTAACATCAGTTTTGTGGGAAAACTACAGCACAAATATCAGTAAGTATTAGCAATGGATTTTGTCACATTTGTCTGTGATGTTTTGAGGTATTGATCGGTTTATCTAAATCTAAAACATTCCATCCGGTAAACAAAAATGGAAATCAGGGGCGTAGGGATGATCTGAAAACTGGGGGGCATTTTAAATGTCATCAACCTCTCTTCACAATATGGCTGTTTTAAAGAATTCTTGAGAATAGTGATAAGAACATTTTTATTTATTTTTTAAGAATATGTTTTCTATTTTTAAGAATATGTGATATCATTTGAATAAAAGCACAAGAGTATAAGTTATGGCCGACTTTATTACTGTATTGTGATTTATTTCCGAGTGAAACGGCTTTTTGAACGAGAAAAAAAATGGAGGGCGGCGACATTGTTTACATTAGGACAAGTCTGGAGCCGTTGCACAAATACAGATAGAAGCCTTTATTTTGGTCACACATTATACATACATTTTTGCATATATTCAGTGAAATGTATTTGTTTTCACATATCGCAGTTAAGTTGGGGTCAGAGTGCAAGGTCAGCTATGATACGGCACCCCTGGAGCAGATAGGGTTAAGGGCCTTGCTCAAGGGCCCAACAGTGGCATCTTGGTAGTGCTGGGGCTTGAACCCCCGACCTTCTGGTCAGTAACCCTGAGCCTTAACGTCCAGCTTCAGCATCAGCGTGTCTTATTTAGAAGTCATCATTCTTATGCCCTGTTCCATATGACGACATGTTTGGAATAGACCCTACAGTATGGATTGTGCTCCTTTCGAAAGTACCCATAGAAGACACGATCAGCACCAGTTAGAACACAGCCCGACACGCTAGGGGAAATTGTATGACATAAAATGTAATGACTGCTGTCAACCATTTCAGACATGGGTCCCCTCAGTCAGAAACAAACAATAAAAGCATTAAAAAATATTCCCTAATGCAGGTGTCAAATATGATCTTACCTACAAAATTTCAGAAGCTTGTGTCACCTCTCTGTTTACACTGTAGATCAACTTATTTATTGTTATGTTTTATAAAATAGATATGTAATAAACATCACCATTACATTACTAAAATACGGAAAAGTAAAAGAACAATAGCATGGTTTAGATTTGTTATCACACACATGACCCTGATGAAAGAAATCCAGAATGTCAGCCCCCTTCATTTTTTGGCTGGCGGTTGTACACAGGGCTGGACTGGTAATCTGGCATACCGGGAATTTTTCCGGTGAGCCGATGCACTTTGGGGCTGATCATGGGCAGACTGGCGAGGTGGGTCGGGAGAACCGAGGGGGCCGGTGGGTCGGCCGCGAAATGTGCCGCGATAAGCTAAAATGAGCAGCCGCGTTATCCGCGTTTTTAGCAAAACTCTTTATTAAGACACGATGCAATAAACTTGGCAAACTTTAGGCGATCTAGTTATTGTTTTTCATCTCTAGTGGCAATTTAGCTTGTTTACAACCTGCTTTCTTGTAAATAAACATAAGCATCCGATAAATCGATAAATCAATAACAAAAGGTATACAGCCGCACACAATGTTTGTCAAAACTACGGAAAGCCGAAAGGGTCACAATAGTGTTGTTGTTTTTTTAAATTGCGTTTTAAAGTATAGATGTTAAAAGCGTGCATCATAGATGTATTCAGGTTTTTATTATAAAGTGTATTATATTCTGATATTTCATCAAAGGATGGCCCCATATCCACAGAGGTCTGGGCTAAGCCCTGAATGTCCACTGACCCTGGTACCGCCCCTACCGCTGAGCTCATTAATATTAATCACATTCTCTGCGTTCTCGTGAGCTGATTTGCTGAATCATAACAGGGACTGTAACATGTGAAAGCTAGCCAATGGGATTACTGCATTTGAGTTAGTTCCGCCCACCACCGAAGCACCCAGCTGGCAGAGGCTTCTGCTGGGTCTTAAAGGCTTCGTTTTAGATGGAACTTTTCCCCATTGTACTATAATTAAGCAAAATACATGTATTAAAATGTAATGATTATTTCTCAAAAAGTGGTGGTGGTGGGTGCGATTTAGTTATTGCTAAAAGTGAGGGGGACATGTCACCCCTGTTATAATGCTTGCTATGCCCATGCCATAAATTGCTGTGTTATCGTTAAAATGTCAATTTCTGGTTAAATAAATCTAAATATTAACTTCAGGTTGATAGGCTCATGTAAGCTAACTGTGTCAATCCCTCACTGAGCAATGACAAACTTTAGCTTTCCATTCATTTTAAATTAACATTTAGTCATTTAGAAGATGTTTTTAGTCAAAGCGTAAATAATTGTGTAAATAATCAAGTTCTAATTAAACCTGCTGAAGTGCCTGAGCTTGACCAGAGCACATTTCTGAAAGTCTGGCATACCCCTTATGGAAATACTGTATATAGGGTAGCTCAGTGAGTAAAGACGCTGACTACCATACATGGAGTCGCAAGTTTGAATCCAGGGCATGCTGAGTGGCTCCCGCCAGGTCTCCTAAGCAACCAAATTGGCCTGGTTGCTAGGGTGGGTAGAGTCACATGGGGTACCCTCCTCGTGGTCACTATAACGTGTGGGTCTCGCTCTAGGTTGGGTGCGTGGTGAGTTGTGCATGGATGCCAGGGAGAATAGCATGAAGCCTCTACGCGCGTTATGTCTCCACGGTAACGTGCTCAACATGCCACGTGATAAGATGCACGGATTGACGTCTCAGACGCGGAGGAAACTTAGATTCGTTCTCCGCCACTCGGACTGAGGCGAGTCACTACACCTCCACGAGGTTTTAGAGCACACTGTGAATTGGGCATTCCAAATTTGGGAGAACCCATGTCACTGCCAATCGCTGTTACACCTAAAGGGATAGGTCAAGAAAGTCACATGGGTTTTGAACAACATACTGTAATGGTGAGTAAATTATGACAGATTTTTAATTTTAGGGTGAACTTTCCTTTTAAGGCCAGTCTTGATTTTTGACTAAGATATACAATGCCTGCTCGGACCTTCACCAAAATCTGTTCATCAGCGCTTTAGCAGGTTTACATGTCTCCAGGGATCCACTTTACAAAAAGACCTTAATAAACAACACTGGTAACCTTTGACCCCTGAGTGCCCCATGTGGTCCTTTAGTGCCATGGTTGTCTCACAAGATGTCTTGTACAGGGAGAGTGTAGCTTGGGACCTTTGGGATTTTCTTTCTTAAAGGAACAGTTCACCCACAAATTAAAATTCTGTCATCATTTACTCAGCCTCATGTCATTTCAAACACGTATTACTTACTTTCTTACCTGGAACACAAAAGAAGATGTTAAAACACTTTCTCCTATCACAGTGTAGCTTATCAGTGCCCTTTCTTGTGGGTATATAAAAGGTGGGTTTATATGTTACATGATGAGCGACCGGGCATGGTATGGTTTGCAGTGACCATTTCCCGGCATGTATGATTGCAGTTCTTGCTAATCGCTCGCTTTGCATTCGCCTTATTTATAGTCATTTTCTGTTTCGTGCTCGGCAGGTTTATCCGCACTCCTGAGGGTTTCATCGGCTCCTCGTTGGGACTGAGCCTCTACATCTGGTGCCCCTTAGACTGTCCTTGTTAGACAACACAGGCCACTTCGCCACATCTTGGCGTAGTCGGCAGGATTTTGCCGTTCATCCGGCACCCCTTAGACTGTCCTTGTTATGGTGCGTTCACATAAAATGCGAAGCGAGCATTTCGCATGGCGCGATTAAATACAAAGCTAATGCAAAAAAGCGAATGGCGTGACTCTAACACGCAAAATCACTTGCTTAATTTGCGTAAAATCTGCATGACGCATTGTCACGTGTTTTGCGTGAAAATATTGTTGTAGCGGTGTGTGGGCACGCGGAATTGTATGACACAACGTCATACATGTACAGAGAACGGACGAAAGAAGACATCACTTAGAGCAAAGTGAGCGAGGAAGTTGGACTTCCTGGTAAGTTCTGAAAATATGCGCGTCTACTTGATTCCAGCTATTGGTTGTACTTTACTATGAACCAAGTCGTAGAAGCCCCTCCTTCCGTCCTTTTCCGGAAGACAAGGGGGAATACTCGCGAGTTCGCATTACTCACGGGAACGCGAGTTTAAACACATTTATAATCCAGCGGAAAATGTTCTTCGCGTTGTATGTGAACGCACCATTAGACAGCATTGACCACCTCGCGCGCCACACATTGTAAGCATAAATAACATTTGTTAGTTAATAAAATGATACATGTTAGTTCATAGTGCATTAACTAATGTTAACAAATACAACTTTTGATATTAAAAATGTATCAGTATTTGATGACATTACCATGATTAACAAATGCTGTAAAAGTGTTGTTCATTGATATTTCATGTTAATTAATTCAAATGGAAACTTTGTAAAGTATTACCATTTCTATTGTGTACATAAATGACAACAAGTCTAATTGGGCAAATGTTACCAGTATTACAGAGACGCACCACTTTTATCTTTGTGCTTAATTACTGTAAATTATATAAGGCAGTATTTACCCATCACCCAAGCAATAACTTTAACATTGTTTTTGTCCCAGCATGACGGGAATAACTAAATTTGTCACGCTTGGTTGAAGGCAAACAAGCATGTCATTGACTAACAAACTATCATTTACAGACTGCCTCATTTTTCGCCCTTTAAACAAAGAGTGTACACAATAACGCTGAGCTTTACATGCATTCAGCTGGAAATTACAGTACAAGACAGATGTCGATGTGCTTTACGGCTCACAGAACACAGCACAACTTTGCAGGTCATACAGAGGCCAGATTGTGATCTGTGTATGTGAAGATTCCTGATATAGGCCGTATTCCAGTATCATTTCACCTGATTTTTGCACACTAGCGACTTTTGCAAGGGGCTGTAGCCTTTAGCCTCCTCATTATTACATCTGCCTCCCATGCTGGCTGATGCTGGTTCAAATCCTGCTTGGAGCGGGTCGAGCAGAACCGATAAGTATACAGGTTTTTTCAGATAATTAATCACCTGCTATGAGAAAAATGTAAGTCCTTTCAGTTAGAAGAGACGTGGCACACTAAGTCAGGACAGTCTGAAGGTCTGTGCCAAGTTTGGCGGATGTAGCTTGAAAGCTCTAGGAGGAGTTACATTTAACGATTTTGTCCTTTAATCCCTAAAGATTTTGGAAAAACCCTAGTGGTAAGCCTAAAGTGTCGAGTGTGCTGGCTTTGTAAAGAAATTATTTTTTTTGTTTTTCATGACCACAACCAGGTACAGTAGACAAGCTGACGAATGAATTTTCACGCAAGAAAAATTAAAAATATGCATTTTGAAAACAACTGAAAAAACTTTACATGATATTGTGACAACATTTCAGATTATTCTCGGCTTTCAACATCAAAACATAAACAGGCATGTGCACAACACATGCATATTGGGTAAACGGAGAACAGTGCTAAAGGCCTTTACATGCAACATTAAATTGCGTTAATGGGCAAAAATCCATGTGTGCCGGTCGGTTCATGCTTTAACCATTTATGACATTTCTGTGATCAAAAATACTGTTTAAGGCATTTACATAGCCTGGTCTCATGAACATTACGTGACCATGGCAAAAAAAATTCAAAATGAAATAACTTGCCTTATTATACATTTTGCTGTAGGGGGCGCCAAAAGCGAGAGAAATGGTGTCGTAACTAGAGGTTTAAATGAGCATAATGCACTGTACTTCCCTAACCTAAAACTTTAACCTTAACCTAGCCGACAGTGTTTCGATATCATAACCTAGCAGTTTGTGAGTAATAGAGCAAAAAAGAAGTGTTTATAAAGTCACAATCAGCCACTGTAGTCGGGATTTGTGTGAAAGTAAACTAATGCAGAGTTGTTGTAGCACTTCTAGTGTTCATTACGAAATTGTCCAATGCATCAAATTGTTTGACCAAAATCACTTGAACACATATCAACTTCAGAGTAATTAGCTATACATGACAATTATGGCTCTGGTGGTTGGCTAAACAATGTGTACTTATAGTGCCAATAAACAAAGATGGCAGATATCAAATCCCATTCCTCACGTATCTAGCCAAATAACCGAATGCCTTATTATTCTGATTGCTAGCTTGCGTTATGAGTCACGGTCTGACAGCTTTTCTTTCGGAACATAACAACACATACAACTGAACTTGCATCGAGTATGTTTGCCTTACAGGTGTGGGGAAAAAATATTCTCTCTGTTACATTCTTTAATTTTTAAGTTCGTCACTGCGAGGACATCGACACGTTAAGCGCTTGGTTGTGCTAAGCAATGGAAACTTCACTCTGGCATGAGACCCCTGAGGGCAACACTGCTGACATCACCATGACAGGGTGAGCTCTGATTGGCTGAACCATGTTTGTCAATCTTTGAGAATGACTGAAAGCTCACCCGGGCTAACCCTCGGAGCTGTTTGTCATTCTCACTTCAGCTGAATTACTGCCATAGTTCTCCTCACCTCTGAGCTTCACTCCCCTCCTCTTGAACTATGGGAGGTGTCCAGGCATGAAAATAAATGGCAGTTTAAGGACTGTTAGCGCACACTAGCTTGACCTTAATGTACTCTGATGCTGATGGTCCATTAACTGATCAATATAAATGCACTGGCTGTTTGAAAATAAGAAATATAATAAGACAGTGAGGTCTATGCTTAAGTTTATATTTAAATCCATACATCCATCCACTTTTCACTTTAAATCATCCATCCATCCATCTATCTACTTTTTATTTAATATAGACAGTCTGTCTGTCTGTCTGACTGTATGACTGACTGTATGACTGACTGTCTATCTATCATCTACTTTTCATTTAATATAATCCATCCATTCATCCATCCATCCATCCACTTTTCATTTTATATCATCCATTTATCATCTACTTTTCATTCAATATAGTCCATCCATCTATCCATCCATCCATCCATCCATCCATCCATCCATCCATCTACCTTTCATTTAATATAATCCATTTATCATCTACTTTTCATTCAATATATTCTGTCCATCCATCCATTAATCTATCCATCCATCCATCCATACTCATTTAATTTTATATCATCCATCCATCTGCATTTCATTTAATACAGTTTGTCCATCCATCCATCCATCCTCTCTTCATTTTATATCATCCATCCATCATGCATCCATCCATCCATCATTTATCTACTTTTCATTCAATATAGTCTGTCCATCCATCCATCCATCCATCCATCCATCCATCTACCTTTCATTTAATATAGTTTATCCATCCATCCATCCATCCATCCATCTACCTTTCATTTAATATAGTTTATCCATCCATCCATCCATCCATCCATCCACCTTTCATTTAATATAGTTTATCCATCCATCCATCCATCTACCTTTCATTTAATATAGTTTATCCATCCATTCATCCATCCATCCACCTTTCATTTAATATAGTTTATCCATCCATCCATCCATCCATCCATCCATCCATCCATCCATCCATCTACCTTTCATTTAATATAGTTTATCAATCCATCCATCCATCCATCCATCCATCCATCCATCCACCTTTCATTTAATATAGTTTATCCATCCATCCATCCATCCATTCATCCATCCATACTCTTCATTTAATATCATCCATCCATCCATCCATACTCTTCATTTAATATCATCCATCCATCCTCTTCATTTAATATCATCCATCCATCCATTCATCCATCCATCCATCTATCTACTTTTCATTCAATATAGTCCATCCATCATGCATCCATCCATCATTTATCTACTTTTCATTCAATATAGTCCATCCATCATGCATCCATCCATCATTTATCTACTTTTCATTCAATATAGTCCATCCATCATGCATCCATCCATCATTTATCTACTTTTCATTCAATATAGTCTGTCCATCCATCCATCCATCCATCCATCCATCCATCTACCTTTCATTTAATATAGTTTATCCATCCATCCATCCATCCATCCATCCATCCATCCATCTACCTTTCATTTAATATAGTTTATCCATCCATTCATCAATCTATCCATTTATCTACTTTTCATTCAATATTGTCCATCCATCCATCCATCCATCCATCCATCTACCTTTCATTTAATATAGTTTATCCATCCATCCATCCATCCATCCGTCCACCTTTCATTTAATATAGTTTATCCATCCATCCATTCATCCATCCATACTCTTCATTTAATATCATCCATCCATCCATCCATCCATACTCTTCATTTAATATCATCCATCCATCCATCCATACTCTTCATTTAATATCATCCATCCATCCATTCATCCATCCATCCATCTATCTAATTTTCATTCAATATAGTCTGTCCATCCATCCATCCATCCATCCATCCATCTACTTTTCATTCAATATAGTCCATACGTCCACCCATCCATACTCGTTACATTTTTTATCTTCCATTCATCTACCTTTCATTTAAAATACTGTAGTATGTCCATCCATCCATCCATTTATCTACTTTTCATTTAATATAGTTTATCCATCCATCCATCCATCCATCTATCTACATTTCACTTTATATAATCCATCCATCCATCTATCTCCATCCATCCGACTCTGTCTAAATAATTAAAAATAACATTAAAAGACTAAACATACAGCTGGTATATTTTAGGAGTGAGGCCTGTCTATTTAAAAGGTTATCATAAATGTATAGCTTTTAAGATGGACAATATAGTTCTGGCTGGAGAGCTAGAATTACTTAAATCCACCCCAAGCAATTAATAAACCAAAATATCACTGACAATGTAAATGACCCCATATAAATTTCATTGAGATATCTAAAGAAACTCATCATAATTTATGGCTAGGCTCCACTATTACATCCATAGAGTGACGCCTCCTCAATTGTGTCCATACATCACTACATGTCCATTAAGGTGTGATTATGAGAAAAGCTTGTGGCAGGGGACTCTGTGCTGGTTAGGAGGAGTTCGGTGAACTAACTGTAGCAGGAGAGGTGCTAACAGGCCTGAAGGCAAGTGACATGCTAATGGTGAGAGTCTTGACCTCTTTGACCCCAAACACCCTTAGACCGGCTTAGACCAACGACACCCGCTGCTTTAATCAAACACACAAATATCTCTGTTCCCACGAGACATAGCTTATTGCAAAAAGACAAAGGATTGATATTAGCAATTGTCAGATTTTCATTTTTTTTTAAATCTATGCAGTTAACTTATAGATTGTGTTCATTTTGTCATGTGAGCAAAGTCATCTGATGTATGATATGCAGTTAACAATATTGATAGGCAAGACACTAAGCACTTTCATTTGAGTACATTTATTTTATTTATGATATGTATGAATGTGCTTTTATTCCCTTTATGGTAATGAGAATGGGGTAACTAATCAATGCTGGCAAGTGACCATGGTATAAGCGGGATAATCAATGGTTAGTTGAATGCACTTTGTGTGAAATACACCCTCCACTTCGCATCTGTGTGATGTGTGATCGCAGGGCACCCTCTAGCTCAGTGTTTCCCAACCACTGTGCCGCGACACACTAGTGTGCCATGAAAGATTGTCAGTTGTGCAGTGGAAAATGATCAAATTCCACAAAATAAATAAATGCATGAAAAAATAAGATAATTTCAGGGATCCAAACTCCTCACCTTGTGGAGAAATGTGCCGTTTTGAATCCGTAATCGGTCACTTTTGTGATTGTGAAGAGCAATGATTAATGTGCAACAGTGAGTGATATTTATACGTGTAAATGGTTATGAAGTGACGTCACACCAACGTCTTTTTCACATACATGTTTTTGCTTCAACAACAATGTCTTTGAGAGTACTAAGCAACAAGAAATATTTAAAACTGTTCAAATTTGTGAAGAGACATTGAATGTCTCATCATTTCTTTTAATTACATATGACCTTATCGTTTACGAAAATCAGAGACCCCATTTCAATTCACCAAGAAAACGCTTCGACCAGGGCTGGACTGGGAAGAGAAATCGGCCCGGGATTTTACAAGGCAACTGGTCCCACTGATGAGCAGGGGGGTGGGAGACAAATGTTGTTGATGGGGGGTGTTCGCTGTCCTTTCCTGCATATCGCGGCGCCGTTTTGTTGTCCGTTCTGCAAAACGCAGTAGCTCATTGTTGCTTATCGCGGCCCATTCGGCACGTTTTGCGGCCGAACCACCGGCCCGCTCGGTTCTCCCGATGGCCCAATAGTGCGTCGGCCCACCGGGAAAATGCCCGGTATGCCAGATTACCTGTCCAGCCCTGTCTTCGACCTAAACATAAACAATTCCTTTTATTACTTTCTGCTATAAAAGCAACTGCAAGCTTTTCTCTCTTCCAAATACATGTTTTCTAAGTATATTGTGCACACCTCCCGCTTTTTACGTGGCAAAGTTGTTAAATCGCCCCTCTGTGATGCTTTCTGCAACTCTTGTCATGTGGAGGGCGATGTGCGCTTGACGCCTTGACTCAACTCATGTGAAATGCACTTTACAATGACGAAAGAACATTATTAAAACTCAAAATTAATTAATTTGTCTATTATTTTGGTCTTGTCTGATAGAAGTCATGCACGGCAGTTTAAATAGCCTACTGTAGGAAAATCATCCCCGGAAAAATGTTCGTGGACCAGTGATTGTCTCAACTTTTTCACACCTCATGAGTTTGCATCCCTGTAATTTGTTACGCCATTGCAAGAACAAATTTGCAAATTAGAAAAGAAGCAAATTTGTTGTTTGTTCATTACCCATTGAGCGCTCTTGCCACCTGTACTCACACAGCATAGCCAACCTATGTGACTTGATTTTTTTTGTTTTTTAATAGACGAATTTCAAACTACAAATAAACACACTAAGATGGACAGAAAACATGGACAAGTTCTTGAAAAGGAAAAATATTGGCGATGGTTAGCCTATGTGGGAGAGTGGTGTGCCGTACAGTGGTGGAGCTACGGGGTGGCCGTGGCCACCATGGATCGGAGTCTGGCCACCACACTCGCAATTGCTGTTTTAGTCATTTTTTGGGTCATTTTGTGGCACAATTTAGTTCTTTAGAGGTGAAATCATCTCTGTACAAATGTACAAAACCAAGGTCGCCAAACCTCTCCGTCCCGGGTGTCATTGTATCCACTCACCCCCGGCCACCCTTTTGAAAAACTCCTGGCTCTTAAAAGGTGTGCCATGGCAGAAAAAATGTTGGGAAACACCGCTCTAGCTGTTAGCTCTAGCGGCACATGTTAACCAGTGTTGCAATTTTAGATGATGTTTATCATTTTACAATTTAAATCATCATGCCTCATCTTTCCGGACAGCGAAAGACACATTTGATGGGTCTCAGTTAGCTTCTCAGGGTGACCAGGACCCCGACATGAAGCGGAGGACTGAAGGGGTTTATTTTGCGATAACAACAGGCTGACTGTACATTATCCCCCTACATAATCCAGTATTTCAGAGAGCCATGTAATAAACGGTTTTAACGGACGCATTCCATCCAATCAGAATCGAGTATTCAAACAGACCCCTCCCCCCCAGGTTTGTGTTTTTATTACGTTTGGAATGAGAGCAACAAACAACCAAAGTGTGAAAATGTAAACGTTGCCCCTGGGCACCTTGCAACTCCCTCACCTTCAAACAAAAAAACATGTACATGAACTGGCGCAAGACATCCCAATGATTTAACTGATCTATTAAAGTTGTCAGTTGCTATTGGAGCGTGTTTTAGTATTGTGGACTTACTGGTACACATCTCTGGAATGCAGGGAGGGGTTCCTGTGTTTAAAGCCGGACTTGGATGTCGAGGACCTGAGGCGCCGCACGCCTTGCTGATGACCCCTGTGGGTTAACTCAGGCCTCTAGCTAGTCATGCCTTTATGTTGCTCCTAGCAACAGCCACTTTCCCATGGAGCGGAGTATAGCATCGGCCTGTCAGTGACCTAAGGAACCAAACGATTGCTAAAAGTGAATCCATTGAAAGTCTTTTATGAACTCTGTGTTTCCTAAAATGCTTTCTTTCGGTCGTTCGGATACCCTGTGTTTAACACGCATGATAAGAAATGACTTCTTCAAGCTCACTTTGGGCAGATATACAGTATTTTGCTTGCTTAACAAATAATGATGTGTTGTTTTAACTGTGGCTAGGTGATTTACAATCACTTTTACACCCCTGACAAAAAATATCGATATCTTACGACTGTTTGTCTTTTGGAGCAGTTGGTGTATTTCACAACAAATTGCTCTGTCACATTCAATTCCAACCATTGGGGTACATGCTTGAAAAATATATATATTTGGTTAATCTGGTTTGTGCTTATATATATATATATCTTGTTTGTATGATATAAATAAATAGTTATAAGGCTTTTCCCTGAACCAGTGTTTTTTACTGCTGAATCTACAGCTCCACTTCTGGATGCAATGAGATGAAAAGACCTCGCATTGTAAAATAATGTCTAGAAAGCTCTATTGTGTAACAGCGCGACCAGTGTAGTCCAATTCACAAGCAACTGACTCTTTTGAACCGGTTCTTTTGATGAGTATTTTTAATTAGTGGCTTTGCTGGGACCACCAGGGGGTTGCAAAGAGGTGCAAGGGGGAAAATAAAAATAATTAAAGTGTAAAAATAAAAAGAATGAGAGAGAGAGAGAGATAGAGAGAGAGAGAGAGAGAGAGAGAGAGCGCAAGTTTGATGTTGCCGAATTTTGCATTATTACTGATTTGTTCTGAAAATTGGTTGGAAATCATGAAATTAATCATGGTAATTTTATTGTATTGACAGCCCGAGTTTTAAACTTTTTGAGTTTTTAAACACAAATCTGTATATAGAGTATATAATATCAATAAATACATGTATATATATATATTTACTCCCAATTTTGGAATGCCCAATTCCCACTACTTAGTAGGTCCTCGTGGTGGCGTGGTTACTCACCTCAATCTGCGTGGGGGAGGACAAGTCTCAGTTGCCTCCGCCAATCCAAGGAGACTCACAGCATGTGGAGGCTCATGCTACTCTCCACGATCCACACACAACTCACCACACGCCCCATTGAGAGCGAGAACCACTAATCACCACCACGAGGAGGTTACCCCATGTGACTCTACCCTCCCTAACAACCGAGTCAGTTTGGTTCGAACTCGCGACTCCAGGGGTGGTAGTCAGCGTCAATACTCGCTGAGCAACCTTGGCCCCCATATATTGATTTTAGGGTTGTAACGCCATGTTCTCAGTATAGCTGCTTTGGAATAATATTTCTTGTAAAAGTGCTACACAAATACATTTGAATTTAATTGAAAATGTTTCTTTTAAGGATTATATACAAACATAAATAGTTGAAATAAGATGATAAGGAAAAAAACATTATAAACTAATAAACTCAATATTTCTATATTAAAAAAAAGTTATAGGCATCTACAATTTTCAAAACCCTTTCTTTTCTTTGTGATTTTTTTTTTACCCCTTTTTCACCCAATTATGAATGGCCAATGTGTGCGTAGTGTCTCGCCTCAATCTGGGTGACGGAGGACAAATCTCAGCTGCCTCCACGTCTCAGACCGTCAACCTGCGCATCTTATCACGTGGCTTGTTGAGCGCGTTGCCACGGAGACGTAGCACGTGTGGAGGCCTCATGCCATCTACCGCGGCATCCACACTCAACTCACCACACGCCCCACCGAGAGCGAGAACCACATTATAGCGACCACGAGGAGGTTACCCCATGTGACTCTACCCTCCCTAGCAACTGGGCTAATTTGGTTGCTTAGGAGACCTGATTGGAGTCACGCAACACACCCTGGGATTCGAACTAGCGAACACCAAGGGTGGTAGCCAGCATCTTTACCACTGAGCTATGACGAAATCTTCACTGAATGGTTCACTGAATCAGTCAATGGTCACTGAATCCGCATTTGACTGAAATGAAGCAACTGCTGTTTTCTATAATTGAGATTTTGACGAAGGTACATGCGATTGCTATGATGCTTTAAAATTGAGCCATAATGAGGCATCATAAAAAGCAGCATGCTTTTGTTGCTTCCTACCATTTTCGCTGGGAGCACTCCCTTAAAATGGTATAATGCCTTATTATGTTGACTAGGTCTCTATTTTACCGGTTCATCTTTAATTCATTTCTTTAATTTCGGTCTTTGCACTGAATCTGGCCGCCTGAAAGACATTCAGACACCATGTCTCTTCGTGCAGATTTCACTTGCTATCAGATACAGCCACGTGTGAGTAATTGTGTTTCGGGCCAATATAACACTGAGCGCTTGGCACACATTACTGTAGTTTACATAGCTTTAGCGCAGATCTGTAAACTGTGTTGTGAAAGATCTATCCGTTTATTTGCCCGCTTGTTATGAAACTCCAGGCGGAAGCATTGACCTTACATCTATAAACTTATAAAGCTATAAACGGAGATTACACACGAGCTGCTCGTTGGGTTTCCCAGTGAGCTGTTTGCTTTAGCATGACATGGGGCTGTACTAACTTTAACAACTTGTTTATATATATCATTTTTAATTTGGCTTATCTCCCTGATCTACAGAACACACAAAGATATGAGTGTTATATATAGTACCGTTAATATAGCAAGTGAGATAGCACTGATTGTTTTGCCATGTAGCTGTGCATGGAAAATTACGTTATGGGTTTAATTAAATGCAAACAATACGATTTTTACATTTCTGAAAAACACAAAACCTGTGTGTTTGGGTGGTTTTCAGTGAGTCGCTATGTGTTAGCTAAGATGCATTTTTAGTGGCTGCTAGGGTGTTCTGGATGGTTGGTTTTGTTGCTTACCCGCATCAAAATAGTCCACCCTGATATTCTGGTCTCTACATAGATTTGGCTTGTGTCTTCTTGCCTATTAGTGGGGAATCTACAAATCATATTGCTTAGAAAAGTAACACTGCAGATGCCCATAATGTAAAGCTTAATACTTTTGTTTAATTCCAATTTTTCTCACATGAGTAACCATAAGTGCCTTTGCATGTGATAAGATGCGCGGATTGATGGTCTCAGACGCGGAGGCAACTGAGATTCGTCCTCCGCCACCCGGATTGAGGCGAATCACTACGCCTCCACGAGGACTTAGAGCACATTGGGAATTGGGCATTCCAAATTGGGAATTACACAATAGGACAAAAAATATAAATACTGTATAAACGTAAAAACAAATCTGTTATATACAGATAGTGAAATGAATGTAATGGCAGAAGAGGTATGATATGTTGGATAAATAAGAATAGACTAAGCAGTGTATTGCACATAAGTATTCCTCATTGGAGTGGTTTTAACTGTTCATGAGAGAGTCTGAGGGAAAATACTATTCTTGTGCTTGACGGTTCTGGTGCTCAGAGCTCTGTAGCAGTTCAAAGAGGTAGTGGGCTAGGTAAATGGGGTACAGAGTGATTTGTCCAGCTCTTATCCTCTTTTCCTTTTCCATAATAATTATAATAATATAGCTAATGGGTATCTATGAACCCAGAGTGCTGCAAGATTCCTGAAATTGCCTGTAAAATGTAAAATGACTATATTAGTTCTGTCCTGTCACTGGTTGTCTTGTTATCAATTCTAGTTTGTTTTTGGTTGATTTGTTACCCATGTCTGTGTATTTAAGCCATCATGTTTGGGAGTGTGGAATGATGGTCGTTAGAATGGGGCTTCAAATTGCGGAGGACGTAAGAGACACATCCCACGCACTCTTTAAAAAGGTGATTTTTGTCCCCTGCACTTATCCAAGCTAAAGCCATAACGAGTCCAAATGGAGGATTTGTATACTATATTCTTTGCGTTTTGTAACTTTGGGCTGATTGAGCAACCATCCAGCCAATCAAAGGTGAGTTTCATGAGCCGAAACCACCTTTACGTAATAGTGCGTCAGTCAGACAGCCTAATCAACGTGGCTCCGTTCGGTTCTACAAAGTTGGTTTCAACAGTGTTCATTTATCCATGTTTTTTCATCGGCATTGATGTTGATCTAAATTAATAATCAAAACAAGAATTATTTGTCTGCATATCGTTCTTGATTGACAATAGCATGAAATGCACTGCAGAAAAAAACAACAAAGGACAATCCTTCTTTTAAGCACACTGTAAATGATCTACGGGTTCGGGTATGGAAAAGGAGGATACGGGGAGCAGTGACACGCTTCAGCTAGCTTTTATACTCTCTTTTCAGTTCGTTTGAGTGCCGCCTTCGAAAAGTCTCAAATAGTTCTTCGAACACTTCAGCTTCACTGCAATAATAATGATGATGATGATCCTGTGCCTTCCGCCCGTCTGCCGGCAGGTCATCCCCTCCTTCCTGAATCTGGGAGGGGACAGGGGGAGGGATACAACAATAATTAAAAACACATGGGGTACTCCCTGTAACAGTGCAGTACCCCCTAAAAACCAAAGAAAAATTTAAAAGAGAGGGAAAGGCCAATACCTAACGGCAGCAGAAAAAGAAAAACACTTACTCGCCGGTTCTCTGATATGCCGTAGCTTGGTCCCCGGCCACTCCTCCACCCTCTAGCGGGACGACAGCCACGTCTCCCCGGGTGGATCGGAGGCATGCCACCGGCCCCTGGTGGACGTAACGCCCCGCCGTGTTTTTGGTGGATGGTTGGGGTCTGCCCTGCCCCAGGCGGTTGGTTGGGAGCCCCTCCTCCCATCACGGTCAGCGGCCTATCCTCCGCTTCCCAGCGGCCGGGCTCCTCCGTCCTCCATCCAAGATGCCCCGCCCTACACCCTGCCATAATTATATAAAATATTAAGCTTTTAATTTAAGTGGATTAGTACTCAATTCAATTTGATGGAATTTTGTTATGAAATTTAAATGTGCAACTTTTTTATATATATATACATAATAAAAATGGAAACACTTTTGTGATTCAAATAGGAACAGTTCTACTATATGGGTCACTATTAGAGTGTTTATGGGCCCTGATTCTGACCTTGTAGGACACTTAAACTGTGGCAATGGCTCTGACACAGTCTTTATATGTGAGAAAACACAGATCTCTGTTCCAATACTTACATCCATCCTTTTCTCCTCTTAAACACTCTTAAAAACAGTTTAATGTGTCTGTTGGCAGTGGCCTGGTGTGACCAGAGCACCGCCCGTCTGCATGCCCATCTGTGGTGGAGAATAT
The DNA here is from genome assembly GCF_025860055.1 of Xyrauchen texanus. NCBI lineage: Eukaryota > Metazoa > Chordata > Actinopteri > Cypriniformes > Catostomidae > Xyrauchen > Xyrauchen texanus. Next base: position 3,208,401 of record NC_068279.1, on the reverse strand, counting down.
TCTCACATGGTGGCTCTCTTTCATTCCCATTTGCTTGCAACATGACCGTTTGTCTCCAAACTATTCACTCTCAAGATTGTCCCCAGATAATATTTACACATTGTTTTTTATCACCTGTTTTATTGCCAGATGTATACTTTAATTGGTTCTACGATGCTTAACATGTATTAAACAAGCTTTTTCGTAATTAAAATCAAGCATACTGCTTCCTGCATACTGTTTGCGCAATATATACTGTATAGCATACTGCCTATCATTATTATGATTATTTATTGATTTTCAATATTTGCATATAATTGTATAAATCATTTTATGTGAGATAGTATGCATTTACATTTATGCATTTACATTTATGCATTTGGCAGATGCTTTTATCCAAAGTGACTTACAGTGCACTTATTACAGGGACAATCCCCCGGAGCAACCTGGAGTTAAGTGCCTTACTCAAGGACACAATGGTGGTGGCTGTGGGGATCGAACCAGCAACCTTCTGATTACCAGTTATGTGCTTTATCCCACTACGCCACCACTCCACTCATTGCATTATGCATTATGCAATGATTTCAAACTGTATGATGCTACATTGTTGTTGTTTGACGTCCTTTTCCTCTTTGGGCCGTAGATCACGACGGCTGTTTTTTCCAAAAGCGATTTGAAATGTGGACAGTGTTGATGTATGGCTTCTCCTTTGCATAGTAAAGACTTAACTTGCATGTGTGGATGCAACAGCAAATGGTTTTTCCGAGCCATGTCATGACACCAATTGCAAACGCATGATGGTTTTTAAGACCGAGGGATCGGAGATCGCCTGCATTCAGAAGTGGTTTTTGGCCTTGCAATTTACACTCCATGATTTGATCAGATTCCTTGAATCTTTTAACTGTCATGCACTATTAGAAGGGTGAAATGCCCCAAATCCTTCCAATATGTCTTTGGGGAACATTGTTCTCAAAGCGCTGGATTATTTGCTGACGCAACTTGGCGAGCCTCGACCCATCCCGTTAAAAAATAAATTAATAAAATAAAAATCACAAGGTAAAAAATCAAATAATGTGTTGTTGAAGTGCTTTCAATATAGCACATGGTAAATACAATTTACAAATCACTCCTTTGTGTTTTTATTAGCATTTTTTATTAGTCCTTCTGATCTCATTGTAAGGAAAAGTGCAGCTTGGACATTCTGGCAAACTTTTTTTCTTGGAAGAAAGAAAGGGTTGAGTGAGTAAATGAGGGTGAGTAAATAATGACAGAATTTTAACTATAATAACAAAAAAATAGTAGGTAATATATAGTTTTAGCATTTCGTGGTACTGTTGTTGAAATTAAAGTTTTTACTGCTGACCCCCTTTCTATTATATGCATTTAATTTTTCCACTTCAAATGTTTTTTGTCTCGGACGCCAGGACAAGCCGTTGACAAACATCTCACAGACCATCACACACACACACACACACACACACACACACACACACACACACACACACACACACACACACACACACACAATAATGTGTTGTGGACAGGTGCCGGACATCTTGAATATTTATGAAACTCCACCTCTGCAGCTTGAGGAATGATGTCATGCTGTTTTAATGCAATTAATTCAGCACCCTCATGTCTACACTACAGCCTGTCTGCATTTTAAATCAATAAACGAATCAACTAGAACAAATGGGCAAGTGGCACTTTAAAAATAAAAGTTAAACAGGAAGTCATTGAAACAGTTTGATGACAAGAATGTTGTGTGTGTGACATGTATGTGCTGTGACTATACTGTAAATGTGGATAGTTTCACCAAAGAACAAAGAAAGAAAAGAAAGCTGATGCTATTGGTGCAGAAATTAAAAACTTCACATTTAAATATTTTTAATCCACTAAATCTACTGGCTGGATCTATATATATATATATATATGTATATGTGTGTGTGTGTGTGTGTGTGTGTGTGTGTGTGTGTGTCTGTGTCTGTGTGTGTGTGTGTGTGTGTGTGTGTGTGTGTGTGTGTGTGTGTGTGTGTGTGTGATGCTTGATCATGACAAAAGTGTATTGCTAGGTGGTTGCTAGGGTGTTGCTATGCGGTGTATAGGGTGTTCTGGCCTGAGTGATTACAAGGGCATTGCCAGGTCATTGCTAGGTGAATGCTATGTTGCTATACAGTTGTTAGGACTTTCGAAATGGTTGCTAGGGCATTGTTAGGATGTTCTGGGTGGTTGCTAGGGCATGTAAGTGCATTGCTAGGGTGTTCTGGTTGGTTGCTAGGGCATGTAAGTGCATTGCTAGGATGTTCTGGGTGGTTGCTAGGGCATGTAAGTGCTTTGCTAGGGTGTTCTGGGTGGTTGCTAGGGCATGTAAGTGCATTGCTAGGGTGTCCTGGGTGGTTGCTAGGGCATGTAAGGGCATTGCTAGGGTGTTCTGGGTGGTTGCTAGGGCATGTAAGGGCATTGCTAGGATGTTCTGGGTGGTTGCTAGGGCATGTAAGTGCATTGCTAGGGTGTCCTGGGTGGTTGCTAGGGCATGTAAGGGCATTGCTAGGATGTTCTGGGTGGTTGCTATGGCATGTAAGTGCATTGCTAGGTTGTTCTGGGTGGTTGCTAGGGCATGTAAGGGCATTGCTAGGGTGTTCTGGGTGGTTGCTAGGGCATGTAAGCGCATTACTAGGTTGTTCTGGGTGGTTGCTAGGGCATGTAAGGGCATTGCTAGGATGTTCTGGGTGGTTGCTAGGGCATGTAAGTGCATTGCTAGGGTGTTCTGGGTGGTTGTTAGGGCATGTAAGGGCATTGCTAGGATGTTCTGGGTGGTTGCTAGGGCATGTAAGGGCATTGCTAGTGTGTTCTGGGTGGTTGCTAGGGCATGTAAGGGCATTGCTAGGGTGTTATGGGTGGTTGGTAGGGCATGTAAGGGCATTGCTAGGTTGTTCTGGGTGGTTGCTTGGGCATGTAAGGGCATTGCTAGGATGTTCTGGGTGGTTGCTAGGGCATGTAAGGGCATTGCTAGGTTGTTCTGGGTGGTTGCTAGGGCATGTAAGGGCATTGCTAGGATGTTCTCGGTGGTTGCTAGGGCATGTAAGGGCATTGCTAGGTGTTCTGGGTGGCTACAAGGGCAGTTGCTAGGTGATGGTAGGTTGCTACACAGTTGCTAGGATTTTCTAAATGGATGATAGGGCATTGCTAGGGTGTTTCAGGCAGCCACTAGGGCACTCTGGGTGGTCGCTAAGGTATTGTTGGAGCAGTTGCTAGGTGAATGGTAGGCTACACAGTTGCTAGGTTGTTCTAAGTGATTGCTACGGTGTTGCTAAATGGTTGCTATGGTGTTTACTAGGTTGCTAGGCACAAGAATCAAACAGAACCAGACACATCCACCCTAAACTCACGCCATCAGTTGAGTCAAAATTGTAATAAATAGATCATTTATTATAGACCAACTTTTAATTATTAATTTATTAATAGAGCAATATTGACGCCTTCATTTGCATACATGCGTAGAGTATGTTTCTGGACTTAATGTCTGCAGATATGATCATTGTGTGTTAAAGTAGCCTGGATCATGGAATTGTCTGCATATGTCAGTTTGAGCTAACCAGGCTTACATAGGAACGCCAAGGTCAGTAGCACACAGGATTAGTCCATCCCGAAGTGCCTGTGAACCCCTGTGTGTCTCATTCAGATACACGGCTCTGATTTCATGCGGGGGATTAGATCTGTCTGCCTAGAAGAACCACACTTCACCCTCTCATAACCTTTAAACACTTTCCCGGCTGTGCCCTCAACATCCAACCATGCCATACTTTTTATGTAGGCTATACATCCAAAACAATCCGAAAACGGTTTCCTGAGTGTATATATATATATTGTATTATATATACTCTATAGTGTTAGGCTTTGCAGCACAAATGCAGCCTTTGAGTCACAGGCAGAGTTGCGTTATGCGAGAGTGAGTGTGATTGCCGTTCTGCTTTGTTGGGGGCATTCGGGTTGCAAGCGAGCAGCGATTGAAGAAAAGCAAGAGGGTGGGGCGTATCAGAGGCACCAGCAGCTGTGGGGCGACACCAGAGGGTGTCTGTGTCACACCCCTCAGAGGACAAAAGCAAGGGGCTGGACGTATCCATTCATGCTTAATCAGAGAGGCATTCAGTGCCTACATCAAGTAGACCTCTGCTAGAGTTTCTGTCTGAATGAAGGACAAGGGCGGTACACACGCCCAGAACACGCACACACACACACACACTTCACAATGTAAAGGCTTTCATATAGCTCAGAGAATTCTCTTCTACAGATCAACAGACTTAATTGAGGTTTCAGTTTAATGTTTGATTTAAAGGGACAGGTCACCCAAAAATGACAATTCTCTCATCATTTACTCACCCTCATGCCATCCCAGATGTGTATGACTTTCTTTCTTCTGCAGAACACAAATGAAGATTTTTAGAAGAATATCTCAGCTCTGTTGGTCCATACAATGCAAGTGAATGATGACCAGAACTTTGGAGCTCTAAAAAGCACATAAGGGCAGCATAAAATAATCCACACGACTCTAGTGGTTTAATCCATGTCTTCATGATATGATAGCTGGGTGAGAAACAGCTCAATATTTAAGTCCTTTTTACTATAAATCTCAACTTTCACCAGCCCTCTTAAGCTCTTTCTTCTCTCCTAAGAGTTCTTATTAATTTATGTTGATGGTTAGCATTTGTTGTGCATATCACCTATGGAAAGGGAGGGAAATGTATTGTAAAAAAGGAATTAAATATTGATCTGTTTCTCAACCACACCTATCATAACACTTCTGAATACATGGATTAAACCAATGGAGTCTTCTGCATTACTTTTATGCTGCTTTTATATGCTTTTTGGAGCTTCAAAGTTCTGACCATTTACTTCTATTGAATGGACCAACAGAGCTGAATTTTTTTTCTAAAAAATATTATTTTATGTTCTGCTCAGGTGGTAGAGTGGGTCGGCCACTAATCGGAGGGTTGGTGGTTCGATTCCCGGCCCACATGACTCCACATGCCGAAGTGTCCTCAGGCAAGACACTGAACCCCAAGTGGCTCCCAATGGTGGGCTAGAGCCTTGCATGGCAACTTTGCCATCATTGGTGGGTGTGTGTGTGTGTGTGTGTGTGTGTGTGTGTGTGTGTGTGTGTGTGTGTGTGTGTGTGAGCGTGTATTTATCACTTTGTGGGGACCAAATGTCCCCATAAGGATAGTAAAACCCGAAATTTTTGACCTTGTGGGGACATTTTGTCAGTCCCCATGAGGAAAACAGCTTATAAATCATACTAAATTATGTTTTTTAAAATGTAAAAATGCAGAATGTTTTCTGTGAGGGTTAGGTTTAGGGGATAGAATATAAAGTTTGTACAGTATAAAAACATTATGTCTATGGTAAGTCCCCATAAAACATAGAAACACTACGTGTGTGTGTGTGTGTGTGTGTGTGTGTGTGTGTGAGAATGTGTGAATGAGTTCACATTGTCAAGCGCTAAGGTTAAAAAAGGGCTATATAAGTGCAGACCATTTACCATTTTGACTAACTACAGTGGTGAAAACCAACAGACACCTGCCAGATACAGCCGGGCAATGCCCTTTTCCCCCCGTTGGCATTAAATGTAATGTTGTTATGGCTTTTAGAGGCAACTGGAGACATAAGCTCTAAAAGTTTACACTTATATTGATCTTACGGTCCATGATGGAGTTTCTCAGACACTTTCTCTGAGATTGCAGGTTTCAGAACCAGCGTGATGTGTATTGCCAAAACTGTGAAAACGCACTTTGAGTGAGGCACTAACAATGGAAGTCAATGGGGCTGGATTATTTGCTGACGCAACTTGGCGAGCCTCGACCCATCCCGTTAAAAAATAAATGAATAAAATAAAAATCACAAGGTAAAACATCAAATAATGTGTTGTTGAAGTGCTTTCAATATAGCACATGGTAAATACAATTTACAAATCACTCCTTTGTGTTTTTATTAGCATTTTTTATTAGTCCTTCTGATCTCATTGTAAGGAAAAGTGCAGCTTGGACATTCTGGCAAACTTTTTTTCTTGGAAGAAAGAAAGGGTTGAGTGAGTAAATGAGGGTGAGTAAATAATGACAGAATTTTAACTATAATAAAAAAAAAATAGTAGGTAATATATAGTTTTAGCATTTCGTGGTACTGTTGTTGAAATTAAAGTTTTTACTGCTGACCCCCTTTCTATTATATGCATTTAATTTTTCCACTTCAAATGTTTTTTGTCTCGGATGCCAGGACAAGCTGTTGACAAACATCTCACAGACCATCACACACACACACACACACACACACACACACACACACACACACACACACACAATAATGTGTTGTGGACAGGTGCCGGACATCTTGAATATTTATGAAACTCCACCTCTGCAGCTTGAGGAATGATGTCATGCTGTTTTGATGCAATTAATTCAGCACCCTCATGTCTACACTACAGCCTGTCTGCATTTTAAATCAATAAACGAATCAACTAGAACAAATGGGCAAGTGGCACTTTACAAATGAAAGTTAAACAGGAAGTCATTGAAACAGTTTGATGACAAGAAATGTATGTGTGTGTGTGTGTGTGTGTGTGTGTTTGTGTGTTTGTGTGTTTGTGTGTGTGTGTGTCTGTGTGTGTGTGTGTGTGTGTGTGTGTGTGATGCTTGATCATGACAAAAGTGTATTGCTAGGTGGTTGCTAGGGTGTTGCTATGCGGTGTATAGGGTGTTCTGGCCTGAGTGATTACAAGGGCATTGCCAGGTCATTGCTAGGTGAATGCTATGTTGCTATACAGTTGTTAGGACTTTCGAAATGGTTGCTAGGGCATTGTTAGGATGTTCTGGGTGGTTGCTAGGGCATGTAAGTGCATTGCTAGGGTGTTCTGGTTGGTTGCTAGGGCATGTAAGTGCATTGCTAGGATGTACTGGGTGGTTGCTAGGGCATGTAAGTGCTTTGCTAGGGTGTTCTGGGTGGTTGCAAGGGCATGTAAGGGCATTGCTAGGGTGTCCTGGGTGGTTGCTAGGGCATGTAAGGGCATTGCTAGGGTGTCCTGGGTGGTTGCTAGGGCATGTAAGGGCATTGCTAGGATGTTCTGGGTGGTTGCTAGGGCATGTAAGTGCATTGCTAGGGTGTCCTGGGTGGTTGCTAGGGCATGTAAGGGCATTGCTAGGATGTTCTGGGTGGTTGCTATGGCATGTAAGCGCATTGCTAGGTTGTTCTGGGTGGTTGCTAGGGCATGTAAGGGCATTGCTAGGGTGTTCTGGGTGGTTGCTAGGGCACGTAAGCGCATTGCTAGGTTGTTCTGGGTGGTTGCTAGGGCATGTAAGGGCATTGCTAGGATGTTCTGGGTGGTTGCTAGGGCATGTAAGGGCATTGCTAGGGTGTTCTGGGTGGTTGCTAGGGCATGTAAGGGCATTGCTAGTGTGTTCTGGGTGTGTATTGCCAAAACTGTGAAAACGCACTTTGAGTGAGGCACTAACAATGGAAGTCAATGGGGCCAATTTTTGGAGGGTTTAAAGGCAGAAATGTGAAGTTTAGAATTTTATAAATGCACTGATATTAATTCTTCTGTGTTATTTGACCTGTAAAGTTATTTTAAACGTCATGTTTACAGTCATTTTAGGGTTTGAGGGTTTGTTGACAATGACATTACATTGTCATGGCAACATAGTTGCAAAATTGGATATACCTTTACACAGAAAAGGTTAGTGAGAGATTTTATCACACTAAAATCATATTAACACACATATTGTTTACGTCTTGCGGCTGTACTTTTGAAACAGTGAGTATTTGAACGTTTACAGATTGGTCCCCATTGACTTCCATTGTAAGTGACTCACTGCATTGAAGCAGTAATATTATAAAAAGATAAAAGTTGTAAAGACAGTAACATTTAAGTGATGTTGTGAGGAACAGGAAAGTGGAGAATGTCTGACTGTCATTCATTTTTCTCGAAATATTTTTACTTTTATTCATGAAATATTAAAGGTACAGGTCACCCAAAAATTAAAATTCTCTCATCATTTACTCACCCTCATGCCATCCCAGATGTGTATGACTTTCTTTCTTTTGCAGAAGACAAATTAAGATTTTTAGAAGAATATCTCAGCTCTGCTGGTCCATACAATGCAAGTGAATGGTGACCAGAACTTTGAAGCTCCAAAAAGCACATTCACAATGGGAATCGTCTAGGTTACGGAGACGTTGTGTTGAAGAAGCGACACTAGTGGACACTAGGGGTCTCTCTTCGGCGCTAGAGAGACCCCTAGTGTTGCTTCTTGACAACGTCGAAGTGAGCGACAGACGGGGAACTACTGTTTATTAAAACTGATTTGAGAAGAATACTCTTCTTTGAAATATGAAATACTGTCTAAGGGTCATCTTCCACAAAAATAAGACCTTTAGCTCTCACTGGATGGCAGTCGAGTGTAAAGCGGCTGGGTTGAGGATTAGCATCTCTAAATCTGAGGTCATGGTTCTCAACAGGAAACCGATGGAGTGCGTACTCCAGGTAGGGAAGGAGTTCAAGTACCTCGGGGTCTTGTTCACGAGTGAGGGGACAATGGAGTGGGAGGTTGGCCGGAGAATCGGGGCAGCGGGGGCGGTATTGCACTCGCTCTATCGCACCATTGTCACGAAAAGAGAGCTGATCCGGAAGGCAAAGCTCTCGATCTACCGGACAATTTTCATTCCTACCCTCACCTATGGTCATGAAGGCTGGGTCATGACTGAAAGAACTAGGTCACGAGTACAAGTGGCCGAAATGGGCTTCCTCAGAAGGGTGGCGGGCTTCTCCCTTAGAGACAGGGTGAGGAGCTCAGTCATCCGTGAGGAGCTCGGAGTAGAGCCGCTGCTCCTTTGCGTCGAAAGGAGTCAGTTGAGGTGGTTTGGGCATCTGGTAAGGATGCCCCCTGGCCGCCTCCCTAGGGAGGTGTTTCAGGCACGCCCAGCTGGGAGGAGGCCTCGGAGAAGACCCAGAACTAGGTGGAGAGATTACATCTCCACACTGGCCTAGGAACGCCTCGGGGTCCCCCAGTCAGAGCTGATTAATGTGGCTCGTGATAGGGAAGTTTGGGGCCCCCTGCTGGAGCAGCTGCCCCTGCGACCCGACTTCGGATAAGCGGTTGAAGATGGATGGCTAGATATATATCTGTTGTTTTAATGAAGTGTGGTTTGATTGTATTCACTTGTTTACCCAACAGTATAGCAAACAATATGAGGATATTGACATTTTAGTTTGGAGCGTAACAAAATTAACAACAGATGAACTAGATGTTTCAAACAACATGCAAGAGAAAACATTCATGCAATTGGACTTTTTGAAACCTTATAGTTATTGTGACAACTCGTCTGTCCTATTCTCTAACATTCAGCCCACTTGTGCTTTTTCTGCACGCACATTAAGCTAAGGTAAATAGTGTAAATCATGCCATGCAGCTGCATTATTAGTTGTGAGTGAAGCAGGAGCTCACAGACACACCAGCAGCTGCCGTGAGTCATTATACATCAGACACACGCTCGTCTGTTCAGATGTGATGACAGATCATTGTCTCTTTCTTCTCATTTCTCGCCTGAATCACAATAAATGGGTCCAGCCTCAGGCACGACATTATGCCACAATGACACACCTGCCAACGACTGAACACAATCAATGTGCAAACACTTGAAGAAACATACAAGAACACCCTCCCAATGCCCACCACACACATCCATCCATCCATCCATCCATCCACGGTATAGAAATGATTTGGTCCAGTGTTTACAGCTCATATAAATCTATTTGGTAAAATTGACCATGTCATCAAAAGTTAAAAAATTACAATGGCTCATTACAATACACAGTATAGCCGAATGCATTCAACTATCAAGCTCTAAGTGATAATGATAACAAATAAGCATACCGCATGCGTTTATATGATTTCAGGTTACTTTTTTAGAAATCTGTTCAAAATTTTCAAACCACATTATTTGGATTTACAAATGATTATTAATAAGTGTGATGTGGTCACAGAATATTACAGTCTTACTGTAGAAAATCAATAAGATATGTACATATATCCAGCATCCAGTAACAAGCTAATTAATATTCATGACCAAAGCCTTGACCAATCAGTTCAGTCATCACTGTTTTGCTTCTCTCTGTTAAATAGTGCCATCTGCAATCTTGAGCACAGCACACATATTTATGTGGAGGATAAAAGAACATAGACCAACATTGAACAATAAAATCGAAATTGACTTGACTAATGTGTATTGCCCATTGCATTATTGCACAACTTGTCAATGCATTTTAATTAAATGTGTAAACAATGCTTTGAATTTTTAACTGTTCTTCTATTGGTTATCTTGCCCGCTTGCTCTTCATTGTAGTTACCCATGTCCATAAACTCAGAATCATCACGCCCGCTGGAAGATATCAGTCTTCAATCAACTTTAACACTAACACTAATCATCAACACTTGCTTCTTATCGTTGTATCTTAACAGACAGCTGCTGATGGAATGTGTTGCCAGATGAGAGATAAGACTGCCGTTACCGCTGTACAATTTTTAGCACTTACTTTTGTGCTTCATAATTGCTTACTGTTTAAATTTAGCTGAAAAGCTATAATAGACAATTCTTCAAAGCTCTTTTTGTAGTGACGATTGATAGAAATAGTGCACCCAAAAATGAGAATTCTCTCATCATTGACACCCTCATGCCATCCCGGATGTGCATGACTTACTTTCTTATGCAGAACACAAACAAAGATTTCCAGAAGAATATCTCAGCTCTGTAGGTCCATACAATGCAAGTGAATGGGTGCCAAAAAGCACATAAACACAGCATAAAAATAATCCATACGACTTTAGTGGTTTAATCCATGTCTTCAGAAGCAGTATGATAGGTGTGGGTAAGAAACAGATCAATATTTAAGTATGTTTTGCTATAAATCTCCACTTTCACTTTCACTTCCAAATTCTTCTTCTGTTGATTTAGGTGATTCACATTATACAGGGAGGACTTGACCACCAGGGAATGGTGGTGGCGTAGTGGGCTAAAGCACATAACTGGTAATCAGAGGGTCGCTGGTTTGATCCCCACAGCCACCACCATTGTGTCCTTGAGTAAGACACTTAACTCCAGAGTGCTCTGGGGGATTGTCCCTGAAATAAGTGCACTGTAAGTCATTTTGGATAAAAGCATCTGCCAAATGCATAAATGTAAATGATCTGTTTCTTTCCCACACCTATCATACCACTTCTGAAGACATGGATTAAACCACTGAAGTCGTGTGGATTTATTTTGTGCTGCCTTTATGTGCTTTCTGGAACTTCAAAATTCTGGCACCCATTCACTTGCATTGTATGGACCTACAGAGTTGAGATATTCTTCTAGAAATCTTCGTTTGTGTTCTGCTGAAGAAAGTAAGTCATACATCTGGGATGGCATGAGGGTGAGTAAATGAGAGAATTTTCATTTTTGGGTGACCTGTCCCTTTAAGGTGCCTGTGTGCTCATACAGAAATTGGCTTTCAACAATAAACCCACTGTAACTTGAGCAATAATCTCTGGAATAAAAAGTGTGACAGATATTATTCTCTGTTAATAGTGCGCACCTTCGTAAACTAGAAAACTCTCTTCTTTGAGTGTCTGAAATGTCTTTTCTCTTTGTAAATTGTGTCTTTCGCCGGATATAAACAATCACGACTGCGATCAGACCTCTATAGGAGCCTGTACAGAACTAAAACAGGGGTCAAATTAGTTATAAAGAGACTGTCCTTTCCAGCTGTGAACTTGATCATATTCCCTTCAGAAATTCCAGATATTTGTTCGGAACATTCTGTGAGCGTGTAAAGAAGGCTCCACACCACCGACCCCCTTTGGTTCTCAGGATGTCTGTTCCTCAGCCGCTGTCTCTCTCTCCTGCTTTCTGTCTGTCTCTCTTGCACATTCCTATCATGGTTTGCCAGGGCAGCATCCAAAAATCCCTGCTCTGCTGTAATGAGTTTCTCTGAGCTGGGCATGAGGGCATGAATCAGCTGGGAATTCTGAGAGGCTCCATCATTGGGTTCATTTAGGGGGCAAAGTTGATGCGTAAAACTCACTTTTGACTTAAAAGCATTTGGTTGTCATCAAAATGTATATCCAGACTTTTTTAAGCACCATTGGAAGAGTTGTTTTGCTTACCCAGCTTTCTAGTTTCAACTGGACCAAAGAAACTTCAGTGAGTCACTGAGAAACTGTGCCATGAAATCAGTATGAGTTCACAGGCCACATTGTGACATCATAAAGAAAAGCTCTTGCAATGATAACGATAGAACACATGTAGAATTAGCCAGAACGTCTACGCCGTCAGAGATTCATTCATTCTATCAGACGACTTTCCAGTTGATGAACAGAATCTCAATAACCGTCCGAGAGGTGCAGACGGTTCAATCAGTTGTTCTTCGGTGGAAAGATCATCAGAAAACATATTAACAACGATTTGTGGAGGAAAAACTGTTGTGAATTCTTATGAAATCGCCCAACCTTTTCCCAAATCCGCACAAAGGCCAGGGCGTAATACCAAACTAATTTTTCACTTAAGACACTTACGAGTCAACCCACCAAAGGTCGACTCCCAAGGTATCACGGTGGAATGATGACATTAAATGTGCTCTATGTATTGATTGGTTTGTTATTAGTTGGGGAGAGTGGAGAAGAATCAAGATGGAGAAAGTTGTTTAGTGAACACTGAGGGTCTTAAGAGCATTCTGCAATAAAAGGAGGATTTGGATCGCATGGAAACAAAGCAACGGTTGATACAAAACTCCATATGAAGGGTTCAAGCTTGAAGTCATGTCGATGTCTACGAATTGGTAAAAAATGGAGGAATTTTGAATCTAGCTATTTTTATGAATCTTGGGATTTAAACAAACCCCTAACCCTAAAGGCCCCGGCATACTTACAGAGAGGTTCTCTTCGTTCATTGCTTAGAGCCAAAAAGACGTTCGAAAAATGGCTGATCAACGACATGTGATTGCAAACATTCAGAAACCAGCCACACCATTGTTGCAGGCGTTAAGAGGAGCATTTAATATGAGGACACTTACGTCGAATGCATGTGTTGACAAATATTGACCGACGACACTGAAGTCTGATTTAGCGTGTAGGTTTGATGCGCTCATTTCGAATGGGTTCTTTGGTTTAATAAACGGTCTTGTAACTCGTAAAAGCCAGCTAGCCTGTATTAGTCCAACTCGTCCATTTCGAACTCGGTCTCAGGCTAGTTGCCTGTGTGATGCTACTGTTCTACCCACTCTGTACGGGACTCGAACATGCATCTGTTGCATGAGAGGGGGTGTGCTAACAAAGAGGCTAAAGGCTACAGCCTCTAGCGTCAGTCGCTAGTCCACCTCTTGAGGTCAGGAAAAGTGAGGTTTGTACACATTGCACAGCTATGTATCAGCTGGCTAGCATTACACTCACCCCCATAAACCTCACTCCCATCTGGGTCACGGCACCATTGTGACGGTCCTGTTCTACCCGCTCCATATGGGACTCGAACAGGCAACTCCGGCATGAGAGGGGGTGCACTAACAAGGAGGCTAAAGGCTATAGCCTCTAGCGTCAGTCGCTAGTGCACCTCTTGAGGTCAGGAGAGTGAGGTTTATACACATTGCACAGCTATCTACCAGCTGGCTCCCGTTACACTCACCCCCCTAAACCTCACTCCCATCTGGGTCACGGCACCATTGTGACGCTCCTGTTCTACCAGCTCCGTACAGGACTCGAACATGCATTTGCGGCATGAGAGGGGGTGTGCTAACAAAGAGGCTAAAGGCTATAGCCTCTAGCGTCAGTCGCTAGTGCACCTCTTGAGTGTCAGGAGAGTGAGGTTTATACACATTGCACAGCTATCTACCAGCTGGCTCCCGTTACACTCACCCCCTTAAACCTCACTCCCATCCGGGTCATGGCACCATTGTGAAGCTCCTGTTCTACCCGCTCCGTACGGGACTCGAACCAGTGCCTCTGACATGGGAGGCCGGTGCACTAACAAGGAGGCTAAAGGCTACAGCCTCTAGCGTCAGTCGTTAATGCACAGCTATCTACCAGCTGACTACCATTACACTCACCCCCTTAAACCTCACTCCCATCCGGGTCACGGCACCATTGTGACGCTCCTGTTCTACCAGCTCCGTACGGGACTCGAACAGGCATCTCTTGAATGGGAGGTGGGTGCACTAACAAGGAGGCTAAATGCTATAGCCTCTAGCATCTAGCGGCCTGGGATTTTACATGGCAACTGGCCCAAAACTTGTTGAGGGAGGGGGGTGGGGGGTGTAGGGGGTTCGATTTCCTTTACTGCAAAACGTGGGGCCGTTTTGTTGTCCGTTATGCATAATGCGGTGGCTCATTTTAGCTTATCGTGGCCCATTCATCACATTTCACATCCTACCCACGACCATTCGACCAATACGCCCATGATCGGCCCCAAAGTGCGTCGGCCCACCGGGAAAATGCCCGGTATGCCGGATTACCAGTCCAGCCCTGATTGTTGCCAAAGGTTTGCTGCAGGTTCACCACTACCGGTGAAGAGCTGGAAACATCTGGCAAACATTTGCGTTGAATCACAAGCTCATTTGCATGTGAAAATAATGAGTGCCAAAATTTGAGACAAAAATGTCAGATTTTTTTGTAAGGGCAATGGCAGAAAGAAGGTGTTGAAACTAAGAATTCAGATAAATCTTGAGCTAAAATATTGATGAAAGCAGTTCATGTCCATGTAATTTGTCAATTACTAATTATCTAAGTGATGTGGAAAAGATAATAAAACATTAAACAAAAGATTCGTTCCAGGTGAGATGGTTACGCTGTATGTCAGAGAACGCAATTCTAGTACTGTGGTATCAGCACATGGTTTGCATTTTTACAAATCCCACCACAATTCCTGTCAGATAGCACAGGTCAACACACAAATCCAGAGGAAACATACTGCAGGGGACAGAGCATGCTGGGACCCATCCAAACTCTTATTAAAACATGCATTATATGCTCCTGGGATTACTGCAAGCTCAGATAAAGGAAATTCATTTGTTTGAACAGAAGTAATGCAGATAGAAGATAATGATCAAGACTAAGTCAAAGATTAACTATTGTAGAAACAAATTAACTGTGATATATCATTATTACTTTGTGGAAAGTTTGCCATTTTGGGAATACGACCATTCTTCATTGTTCCTGATGGAGAATATGCCATACATATTCAGCCGAAGGCATTATACATGTTTTGAAAGAAGCTGAACACTGATCTCCTCATGTCTCTGTTCTCTATTTTAGGTTTCTGTCCAAGTTGCTGTGGCTAAAGTCCCCCTCCCGACCTCCTCATCCTCAACTAAAGCTTCTGCTTAATTCAATTAAACTCGTAATTGCACGAAGAGTCTGGGAAAATATTATCGTAAACTTCTCCACCTTCCGGCAACGGCAGACATGGCTGAGTTCACATGAGATAATGCTCCCGTGGTTTTCGCCACGTGATAAAAACAATGTGGAATTCAGAGATTAAAACGTAAAGAGATAATTCACCCAAAAGTGAACATGCGCTCATCATTTATTCACCCTCACGCCATACCAGATTTGCATGACTTTCTTACTTCTGTTGAACAAAAATGAAGATTTTAAGAATATTTCAGCTCTGTAGGTTCATACAATGCAAGTGAATGGTGAACAGAACTTTGAAGCTCCAACAAGCACATAAATGCAGCATAAAAGCAATCTATAAGACTCCAGTGGTTAAACCCATGTCTTCAGAAGCGATCTAATTGGGTTTGGGCGAGAAACAGACCAAAAAAGTCCTTTTTCAATATAAATCTTGACATCAGCAGTCCTCGTGGCGATCATGATTTCAAGCTTGATTACACTTCCTAGAACCATTTATGCCCCCTATTGTGTCTCCACAATGTCAAAATTTCAGGATTTACTACCCTTGAGGGGACATTTAGTCCCTACAAAACGATAAATGCACACTCACACAAACACACACAAACACATGCGCACAAACACATGCACACAAGCACACACACAAACACACACACACACACACACACACACACACACACACTCGCACTAACACACAAGCACACGCACAAACACACACATACAAACACTCACTCGCACAAACACACACACAAACACTCACTCGCACAAACACACACACACACACACACACACACACACAAACAAACACAAACTCGCACAAACACACACTCGCACAAACACACACTCACACAAACACACACAAACACATGCGCACAAACACATGCACACAAGCACACACACAAACACACACACACACACAAACAAACACACACAAACAAACACTCGCACAAACACACACACACACACACACACTCGCACTAACACACACATGTTGTGTTTCCATGTTTTATGGGGACTTTCCATAGACATAATGGTTTTTATACTGTACAAACTATATATTCTATCCCCTAAACCTAACCCTACCCCTAAACCTAACCCTCACAGAAAACTTTCTGCATTTTTACATTTTCAATAAAACATAATTTAGTATGATTTATAAGTTGTTTTCCTCATGGGGACCGACAAAATGTCCCCACAAGGTCAAAATTTCGGTTTTACTATCCTTATGGGGACATTTGGTCCCCACAAAGTGATAAATACACGCTCACAAACACACACTCACACAAACACACACTCGCACAAACACACAAGCACACGCACAAACGAACAAACACACGCACACACACACAAACACACCACACACACAAACACAGGTGCGCACACACAAACACACGGACACGCACACACAAACACACACACACACCACACACACACACACACACACACACACACAAACACACACACACCACACACACACACACACACACACAAACACACGCACACGCACAAACACACAATTTTCAATGATTTCTAGTAATTATTGTTCATTCTTAACATTTTCGTTTTGTGTATAATAATACAATTAATGAGTCAAAATGTGATGTTCAATTTTTGGCTAATATTACTGAAAGTACAAGTGACATAGTTAAATAAACTTTAAATGTGTGAAATAATAATACAAAAACTAATGTTTTTACAGTTTTTCTCAATCGTTTACACGCAATTTTGAAAACCAGTTTTTTTTTTTTTAAATATAAGCACAATTATCCAAACACCACACTCAATTTGCATAATTACTAGATTGTTTGCAAAATGACATACTTCTGTCAAAAAAAACACACTTCAGTCAAAACATATACACATATTTGTGAAAAGGCTATTAGTTTTTATTTAACCAACACAGTCCTCAATGATCAGACACTATTGCAGCCAGTTTCACACTGCTGTGATAAATAAAAAACACAATTGTAAAAAACGAATTTTAGGAAATAGCATGTGCTAGATTTTTGGCCAGACATTGTTATGTAAGGGATAATTTAGATTGGAAAATAATTGTGACAAACCCACAACATTCTTCATGATTAGTTTGAGATATAGGAGAATGTACACAAATAGGCCTACTATAAACTGACCATGCACTGCACAACACTGATGCTGCTGACTGAATATTTCAAGTATTTATTTCAATACTTACAATATTTCTTACCATAATCAGTTACAGTAATCAACCTACAATGAAATCAATGAAACATAAAATCTGTAGACAAATAAAAATGACTGCATGAATTACAGTACATACACTTTGACTCTGAAGAAAAGTAAAGTAAACAGAAATTACAGAAAACAACTGTAAAACCAACAAGAATACTGTAACTGTTCATCTCTCCGTCTGGCTGGATCAGGCCATAAGATTTCATCCACATCACAGGCTATGTCTTCATTGGCAAGGCACCGTTGGAAGAAATGCCTTGTGTGACGAATCCACCCCTGCACAGAAGCTGCTTCAATAAGATCACAGGCCTGCTCCATGGCCTGAATGAGGGGCAAACGGTCATACGGCCGCAGGTCGTATACCTTCCACCGCCACGCTGAAAAAAACTCTTCTATAGGATTCAGGAAGGGGGAGTATGGGGAAGGTATAAGACTTCAAAATCAGGGTGATCATGGAACCAATTCTGGACCAGAGCAGCCCGATGGAATGAGACATTGTCCCAAACGACAATGTACCGCATCTGGTCCACTTGGTGTAATGCTGTGACAATCTCATGCAATCGGTCAAGAAATGCAAGAATTAGATTTGCATTATAGGGTCCCAGATTTGCATGGTGGTGGAGGACCCCATTTTGTGTGATAGCAGCGCAAATGGTGATGTTACCCCCTCGCTGCCCTGGCACATTGGTGATTGCCCTGTGTCCAATTACATTTCTCCCTCTTCTTCTTGTTTTCGCAAGGTTAAATCCAGCCTCATCCACATATATAAATTCATGTTGAATTTCTGCTGCATCCATTTGCAAGACTCTCTGAAACACATTAAAGACAATAAGATGCTATTCAATATCTATTGCACAGTATTTTGTTTTTGTGACAGAACATTATGAGCAGTGCACAATACCACACCATAGTAAGATGAACAATACATACCTCCACATACTCATTGCGCAGATGTTTCACTCTCTCTGAATTTCTGTCAAACGGTACCCGATACAGTTGCTTCATGTATATTTGATTTTTCTTTAGGATTCGACCTAATGTTGACAGAGAGACTCGTTGGATGTTATTTAAAATATTGTCATCATTGATGATATTGGCTTGGATTTCTCGCAGCCTGATACAATTATTGGCCAAAACCATGTTCACAATGGCAGCCTCTTGTGCACGAGTGAACATAGGGCCCCTTCCACCTTGGTGTCCTCTACCCTCAATCCTATGTAAAAAAAATTTTATATATATATATATATATATGCAGCCTACTGTCAAATGTCACAGTAAACATTATTGATGACAAGTACAGCAAGCTTCAGTTTCAATGTACTGTGTGGTTAGCTTACCTGTTTTCTCTATGAAATGTCCGAATTACTGACGCAACAGTATTTCTGCTGAGATTTGGTTGAACTCTTTGTCCAGCTTCCATCAGTGTCAGTCCATGGTTGATAACATGGTCAATAAGTGTTGCACGGATTTCTCGAGTCAAATTTGGTCCTCGTCTTCTTTGTTCAGGTTCTATCAACCCTTCAAGTCCTTCTCTACCTCTTCCTCTATCTCCTTCTCTTCCTCTATCTCCTTCTCTTCCTCTATCTCCTTCTCCTCCTCTACCTCCTTCTCCTCTTCCTCTATCTCCTTCTCTTCCTCTATCTCCTTCTCTTCCTCTATCTCCTTCTCTTCCTCTATCTCCTTCTCCTCTTCCTCTACCTCCTTCTCTTCTTCTACCTCCTCCTTCTCATCCTCTATCTCCTTCTCCTCTTCCTCTACCTCCTCCTTCTCTTCCTCTACCAAGGCCTCTTCCTCTATCTCCTTCTCTTCCTCTATCTCCTTCTCTTCCTCTATCTCCTTCTCCTCTTCCTCTACCGCCTTCATCTCCACTTTGAGCTCCCCCTCTCATTCTCACTCTTCTTCTTCTTCTAACTCCTTCCATTTTTGTTGAAGACAGATGTACTCACCTGCTGCCTTTTATAGCACAACTGAGTGCTGCGTTTTCAAATTAGCACATGTGTGCTTCCACACCTGGTGGTTGTGATTATCCAATTCGTTCATTAGTGTGGTCATTGGCAATCCAGTGCTTTGTAATGACAAGGAAGTAACCTCACAATCCTTATCTGTGTCTAAGGTGTGAAAATGTGTTTAGAGTTTTACAAATCACTGTGTGTAATGTTTTGCAAAAAGGGTGAAGCAGACATTGTGTGTAATGTTGTGCAAATCTGTGGAGGTGTTTTGCTCATTGGAGTAGAATTTTGCAAATTGTGTGGAAATGTTTATTTTAGTGTGTAAACAATCGTAAAAAACTGTATTAAGGATGTTTATTTAATGAGTTCATTTAGTGCACTTGATTATATAAAAAATAATGCATTAAAATATTAATGCCATGTAATATGTTTTTTATTTCACTTCTAAGTCAGCAGGGGGCAGTAAACTACGGGCAATGCAGAGCTGTACTGACACAGTGTCCTAAAAATGCAACATTTATTGCTAGTGACGCTGAATACAAATGAAACGCAATGCAAGCACAGCGCAAATGGATCGATGCTGACTGTAGGCTATTTGTTAGGCTTACGTTTAATGAGATATGAACATAAACAAACAACATATTGACTTCAAAGACACATTTTGTATTGTCTTATCAATGCTTTACTTGTCTGCCACAATGTAATGTCTTTCAGTTATCTGATATTATTATATTACTATATATATATATTATGGCTGTCGATTTAACACGTTAATTCAGTGCGATTAATTTTATTAAAAATAACGTGTTAAAATTAATCGTAATGCCCCCCGGACCATAATAAGGAAGATTCCTGAGAAATGCAAGCTTGTAGTACCACCTGTTTACTCCAGAGGGCAGTAAGTGAAATTTCAGCTGTATGAGCAACACACAGTTTATATAGTGAAGAAACACTTCAGTAGGCAGAACAACACAAACATGTGTTACATTCTTGCGTTCAAAACACTTGATGGAGCGCAAATCCGAACTAAGAGATCTCAAGATGTGTTTAAAGATTGAGTATTAAACTATATTTAACTTGACACAGTGACCTAAACTTAAATTTTATGTTTATGATGCGATGCACCCGAGACGCTACACAAGCATGTCTGACGCAGGTGTTCATTGACGGGTCCTTAAACAAGCCCTCATAATAAATCTCGAACTGATTGACAAATTCACTTGTGTAATGGATTGCTGTGAACTGTGTGTCAATGATTGACTTATGATCAATAATATGGTAGTAAACAATACATTGTATTCTAAAGCCACTTTTATATTGTCTTATCAATGATGAACTCTTCTGCCACAAGAATGTAATGCATTTTAATTATCTGAATATTTTATATACTGTATATATATATATATATATATATATATATATATATATATATATATATATATATCATTTTTAAATATTTAAAGACAACTATGTATAATTATTTCATCATTTACTATTTACAGGGCTGGACTGGTAATCTGGCATACCGGCATTTTCCCGGTGGGCCGACGCACTTTTGGGCCGATCAGGGAGTAATGTCCATCGGGAGAACCGAGTGTGCAAGTGGGTCGGGAAACGTGCCATGTGCCGCGATAAACAAAAATGAGGAGCCGCGTGATGCAGAACGGACCACAAAACAGTGCCGCAATATGCAGATAGGACAGTGAACACACCCCTTATTGTGTCCCCACAATGTCAAAATTTCGGGTTTTACTATCCTTGAGGGGACATTTGGTCCCCACAAAGTGATAAATACACACTCACACAAACACACACACAAACACACACACAAACACACAAACACACACACACACACACAAACACACACACACACAAACACACACGCACACAAACATACACACAAACAAACACACACACAAACACACACGCACACAAACACACACGCACACAAACACACACACACAAACACACGCACACAAACACACACACAAAAAAACACACACACACAAACACACACACACACACACACACACACACACACACACAAACATACACACAAACACACACACACACACACACACGAACACAAACAAACACACACACACACAAACACACACACAAAAACACACACACACACACACAAAAACACACACACACACACACGAACACAAACAAACACACCCCCACACACACACAAACACACACACACACACACACACACGAACTCAAGTCAAGTCAAGTCAAGTAAAATTTTATTTCTATAGCACATTTAAAAACAACAGAGCTGCGCCAAAGTGCTGTACAATATTACAATATGCAATTTAAAATCATTGAAATAGACAAGGCAAAAGACAGGTTTATACATATAGCACCTGATATAATTCATTCAAAAGATTCATATACAATCAATCAAGCAGTTTATTTAAAAGCACTAGAGAATAAATACGTTTTAAGAGCCGATTTAAAACTTGTTAGTGTCGGAGCAGACCTCACAGCGAAGGGCAGACTGTTCCAGAGCTTAGGAGCAGCGGCAGAGAAGGCCCGACCACCCTTGGTTTTGCAGCTAAAGCGTGGAACAGTTAAAAGAAGCTGATTACACGATCTAAGATTTCTTTGGGGAGTGTACATAGTCAGTAAATCACATATGTATGTTGGTGCAGCACCGGATAGCGCTTTGTACACCAAAACTGCAATTTTAAAATCAATTCTGAACTTAACTGGGAGCCAGTGTAAAATTTCTAAGACAGGAGAGATGTGATCTCTCTTTTTGTACCAGTCAGAAGTCTCGCTGCAGCATTTTGAACAACTTGCAGACGAGTGATTGTAGATTGAGGCAGACCACAGTACAGGGAATTACAGTAGTCCAGTCGTGATGTAATGAAGGCATGGATTACAGTCTCTAAATCTTTTGGGGACAAGAACTGTTTTACTTTTGCAATAGATCTCAATTGAAAGAAACTGCCTTTTACCACTGAGCTGACTTGTTTTTCAAAGTTAAGTACCTAATCTAATGTGAATCCAAGATTCCTTACATGAGGTCGAACACTGACAGGGAAGGAACCGAAATTAAAAGTAGCTGAGGAGCTAGGTGGGCCTAAAATCAAAATTTCGCTCTTACTTTCGTTTAATTGTAAGAAATTGTTTGCCATCCAGCATTTGATCTCATCAAAACAGTCACACAGGGCTTCCAGGGGATAAGACATATAGTTTTTTGCCGGTAGATAAAACTGTGTATCGTCAGCGTAACAGTGGTAGGATATTCTATGTTTCTCAAATATGGCCCCCAGTGGCAGCATATATAGTGAGAAGAGAAGCGGGCTTAAAATGGACACTTGGGGCACACCACAGACTAGGGGAACAGATGCAGAAGTAAATTTACCCATATTTACTGTGAAGGTTCTGTCTTTGAGATACTGAGGCCAACCACTGTAAGGCCGCACCCTGAATCCCCACCACTTTTTCCAACCGATGCAACAGGATACTATGGTCGATAGTATCAAAAGCGGCGCTTAAATCTAGTAGGACAAGCACTGCATGCGATCCGGTGTCAAGGATTTGCAAAGGTCATTATTGACCTTCAACAAGGCAGTTTCTGTACTGTGCATAGATCTAAAACCAGACTGAAAAGTATCTGAAATGTTAGATGTGCCGAGATAAGTATTCAACTGGTCATGCACGACTCTCTCTAGAAGTTTAGAAATAAAAGGCAACTTTGATATAGGTCTAAAATTATTGAGGAGAGATGGATCTAAATGAGGTTTCTTAAGAAGAGGGTGAACTACAGCATGTTTAAAACTAGCGGGAACAATTCCAGTCGCTAGAGAACTGTTAATGATATCTGTTACAGTTGGACTCAAGGTTTCAAAAGCTTCCTTAAAGAGACGAGTAGGGACGATATCAGACTCACAACTGGAACATTTTGCCTTAGAAACAATATCAGCCAGCTGAGAAGAGGAGATAGGATGAAAACAAGTTAAAGAATTCATCGGTGAGCAGGTCAAAAGTGGATTATATATTGCTGGCTTTATTGAACCCTTGATCGTCAAGACTTTTTCATGAAAAGACTGTGCAAAATTCTCGCATGTTTCTCGAGAAGGAATTAGAGTAGGGGCTGATAAAGGTTTTAGCACAGAATCAATTGTCTTAAACAGCATTCTCGGCCGATTTGCATTTTCTGAGATGATTTTAGAGAGGAATTTGAACTTTGCCTCTTTTACTGATTTTTGGTAATTGATTAAACATGCAGTTAAACATTCATAAGAAATTTGAAGTTTATCTCTTTTCCACTTTCAGCTCAGCCTTACGACAATCTTGTCTAAGAGAGCGAGTAGAGTCATTTAACCAAGGCTGTGTGGGAGCTTTCCCTTAGCTTTCCTGGGCTTAAGGGGAGCAACAGCGTCTAAAGAAATGGAGCAGGCTTTAGTAAAAACCTCCACCATCTCTTCAGTGTTTAATTTGTTGCATGGGATAAAATCTGCAAAGTTGGCCTGATAGTGCTCAGAAAATAAGCTGGCCGTAGAAGGCTGGATAAAACGAGAGTAATTCAACAACTTTGAGTGAGACAAGGTGGGAGAATCACAGACAGAATCAAACACAATTGGCAGATGGTCTGAAATAGCAGCATCAACTACTCTCAGATTTGTTACTGGAAAAACCATGTGATAGCACCAGGTCTAAAATGTGCCCCGATTATGAGTAGGACTAGAAACCGATTGTGACAGGTTGAAGGATTCAATAAGACAAGAAAACTCTTTCACCAAAGGTTTGGATGGACAGCAAATATGAATGTTAAAATCTCCTAAAATCAGCAGCCTATCACATCTGGATACAATATTAGAGAGAAACTCAGAGAATTGTTGGATGAAATCTTTGTTAAACTTCGGAGGCCTGTAAATCAATGCACATAATACAGGACTCCCTAAGTTAATTCTCATTAACTGTACTTCAAAGCTTGAATACACATCCGTTTGCAGTTGATTATTTTTTAAATGATTTTTAAAAACAGTAGCAACACCCCCACCCTGACCAGAAAGTCTTGGAGTGGTAAAGAAGGCGCAATCCGGGGGAGAGAGTTCACCAAGAGATGAGAGATCACCCTGTTTCAACCAGGTTTCAGTCACAAATAGGAAGTCCAGTGAGTTTGTAGTGAAAAAGTCATTTAAAATGAAAGATTTTAAACAAACACACACACACACACACACAAACACACACACACAAAAACACACACACACACACACACACAAACACACACACGAACACAAACAAACACACACACACACACACACACACACAAACACACACACACAAAAACACACACACACACACACACACAAACACACACACACACACACAACACACACACACACACACACACACAAACACACACACGAACACAAACAAACACACACACACACACACACACACACACACAAACACACACACACAAAAACACACACACACACACACACACAAACACACACACACACAAAAACACACACACACACACACACACAAACACACACACGAACACAAACAAACACACACACACACACACACACACACAAACACACACACACAAAAACACACACACACACACACACACAAACACACACACACACACACACACACACACAAACACACACACACAAAAACACACACACACACACACACACAAACACACACACGAACACAAACAAACACACACACACACACGAACACTAACAAACACACACACACACATATTAGGCCTATTGGGATAATTTTATATTAAATTATCTTTATTTTGGGCCTTTTTCAGCAAATATTTATACGTGCATCATACAATGTAATTAATTTGATTCAAAGTTTTAATCGGTTTTAAGCGCTAGTATTTATATGTGAATTTATACTGCAAACGTTCATTTTGACTAAAGAAAAGGGAATTTGTTTATGCCTGTTCACCTGTTGTACCTCCTCTTCACTGTTCCTTTCTTCTCAGGAAGATTCAATATGTCGGATTTCAAGTGCCTCAATGCATTTCCTGTTTCTCTGGTGGTTTAATGAACGGTGAGTCTTCCAGACCCATGTCACATTCCCCCCGTAACCTTTACCAGTCACGGTGCTGGGGGCAGAGACAACAATCCCAACAGTCCGTGCGCTTCTCTCCGGAAATAACAGACACAAACAGGGGGGTCAGACAATGAGCACTGGAATTTAGATGAAAGTCCACGTCTGGGACGGCAGGTGGGGATGCTTACGGTTAATCTGTAGATGATTGCTCTTTTTTTGGCAGCAGTTTGACTTCAGTTGTTTTTGAGTGTTCAGCAACAGGTCAAACATGGTTTTGAATATGGTGCACATGTAATATGGACTAATTTCACATTTAGTTTTTATTTTAATTTTTTTATTCTGTGCATTTTGTCCCATGACCTTATAACCTCATCTAAAGATGCCACGGGGGAGTTTATGTCCTTTGGCGCATCTTTAGATCCCAGCAGATGTTCCTGTAGTCCTCTCGATCCAGGGCTCTCAGGTCAAAATGTCTTGGCTCTATCTGCACCAGGAGAAGAATGTATTCCTCTAGCCATCTTTACTGAAGCTTCTGTATAAGAAAGCGAGAAGAAAAGACTTGCCCACAGGTCAGTTGCTCCTCTTACTAAAGCATTTGTGATGCTCCAATTCGAACTCTATGAAGCAGTCGTCAAAGTAGCCGCTTTCAATCCAACTTCACTCCCTGCCAAAAGCCCTCAGTCATTCCGAGTTCCTTCATTTTGGAGCGTCCTGACCTCTAGCCCATCTCCACCTTGTGAGACGAGGGCCCCCCCGGGTCTTATCAAACGGGCTTTTGTTCTTCTCGGCTTGGCCCGGGACTCTGAGGATGAGAGATGCAGTTAATACCCAGGGAAGTGGCCCTAATCGCCCTGCACTATTACTGCGGCCAATATCAGACTTATTGATTCCAGAGCTTCAGGTGACTTCCCTCACAGGTGACTTCCCCCCTCCATTGTCCCGGGATTGATCACCGCACGGCTGGGCATGAACAGCTCTGTCTCACCTGTTCTGTGGCACATCTCAAACCATTAGCTCCAGAACTGAGCTTAATCGCTCAATAGGACCTGATGACTCCGAAATGTACAGGTGCATTAAAATGGTAACTACATTTCGGGATTGTCCAATCAATTTCTCTCTATGTTCTATAAAAGTCTTGTGTTTGTGTGTATTTACAGTGGGAAGTGCAGAAAATATTTACATTCATTAGTGGTAATTGCTACACACATTGAGCTACACATAAGTTACAGTTAAGCTACAGTTAAGCTACACATATGTGTTTTCTCGGGCACTTTTTGGGTCTAAATAGATGCACAACTTACATAATGTCAGTAATACACACAAATGAGAATAGTCCAATCAAACTGTTGATGTGTTAAACTTGCTATAGTTTACTTCCATGTTGTTTCTTCATCAAATAGCAATGTCAAATACAAATCAAGTCAATCACAGAAACAACAGCGCCACCTTGAGTAAGAAATAAGCATGATTGTTGGTGCCAGACGGGCTGGTTGGAGTATTTCTGGGATTTTCAAGCACAACAGAGCGGTGCCAAAAACAACAAACATCCCGTGAGCGGCAGTTCTGTGGACCCAAACACATGTTGATGAGAGAGGTCAACAGAGAATGGCCAGATTGGTCTGATCTGACAAAGTCTACGGTAACTCGGATAACCACTCTGTACAATTACAGCAGGGTAATGAAGCAATATTGATGCTAAAGATCAGCGTCAGCTAGCGTGAGCAGTTTGAGCCACTCTGCACTTTAAGTGTTGGCAAGGTCTCTGTTGAGTTCTGCTATGTTATAGTGCTGCAGTCCCGTCTGTCAGTATTGGTGAGATTGCCGATAGGATCATAATAATACACATTGTGCTTGCCTGTGATCTATAATGGGACCCCATTGAGTTCTCTGTCACTGCTCGACTTGATAGTGTCCATCAAAATATTGATTCAGTGGGATATGTAATGGCACATTGATTTTCTGCTGCAGGGAGTGATAGACACAGACTCTTTCCCCGTGTGACTTAATGAAACCTCTGAACACTCATTCTGGCAGTGGAGGGAAGGTTTTATTGTTTTATGGCTATTGAGTTGCAGAGAAGGTTAAGGTTGGTATAATATTGATCTTTTAACCAACTTTGACAAAATCTAGAGACAGCTCAATCAGACTTCAGCATCTTTCGGCACTGCGGAAAAAGTTTTTATATTTAAGACATTTATATCAACCAGCCTTTAATTTCACTTAATAATAATAATAAACATTATTATTATTATTATCTGTAATGATAATAATGATAATAATAATGATAATAATAATAAAAAACATTATTGTTATTATTATTGGTAATGATAATAATAAACGTGATTGTTATTATTGGTAATGATAATAATAAATTAATAATAATAAACATTATTGTTATTTTTATTGGTAATAATAATAATAATAATAATAATAATAAACATTGTTATGATTGTTATTGGTAATAATAATAATAATAATAATGATAAACATGATTGTTGTTATTGTTTGTATTGATACTAATAATAATAATAATAATAAAAACATTATTGTTATTGTTATTGGTAATAATAAAATTAATAATAAACATTATTGTTATTGGTAATAATAAAATTAATAATAAACATTATTGTTATTGGTAATAATAATAATAATAATAATAATAATAATAATAATAATATAATAATAAACATGATTGTTGTTATTGTTTGTATTGATACTAATAATAATAATAAACATTATTGTTATTATTGTTATTGGTAATAATAATATAATAATAATAATAAACATTATTGTTATTATTGTTATTGGTAATAATAATAATAATATAATAAACATTATTGTTATTATTGTTATTGGTAATAATAATATAATAATAATAATAAACATTATTGTTATTATTGTTATTGGTAATAATAATATAATAATAATAATAAACATTATTGTTATTATTGTTATTGGTAATAATAATATAATAATAATAATAAACATTATTGTTATTATTGTTATTGGTAATAATAATAATAATAATAATATAATAAACATTGTTATTATTGTTATTGGCAATAATAATAATAATAAACATTATTGTTATTGGTAATAATAATAATAATAATAATAATAATAATAATAATAATAATATAATAAACATTATTGTTATTATTGTTATTGGTAATAATAATATAATAATAATAATAAACATTATTGTTATTATTGTTATTGGTAATAATAATAATAATAATAATAATAATATAATAAACATTGTTATTATTGTTATTGGTAATAATAATAATAATAATAAACATTATTGTTATTGGTAATAATAATAATAATAATAATAATAATAATAATAATAATAATAATAATAATGATAAACATGATTGTTATTGGTAATAATAATAATAATAATAATGATAAACATGATTGTTGTTATTGTTTGTATTGATACTAATAATAATAATAATAAACATTATTGTTATTATTGGTAATAATAATAATAATAATACACATTTTTTAGTATTATTGTCAATAATAAACATTATTTTTTTATTGGTAATAATAATAATAATTATTATTGTTGTTGTTATTGTTAATAATAATAAATAGTATTGTTATTATTATTATTATCATTATTATTGTTGTTATTATATCTATTCATTATATTATTTATATTCTGTATTTTTCACTTGATTCTCTTATGATGGTGAGTTTCATAAAGAAATACCAGGGTCAAATTTCATAAGAAATGATATGTAGTTATAAATAATTATTAAAAAATAATATAATTAAAAATAATTTCTTAAAATAGGAAAAAATTGAAATAACCCCCCCATCCTGTTTGAACACATTTCTTTATTTGATTATTCAATCGCCATAAATTAAAGGCAGTGTAGCAATATGACCATGTTGTATAAATATTTTAACATTACAAATATATTATTATATTTTGCACATGCAAAATGCCACAATTTTAATTGACCCAATATTTTATAAACAAAATGAAGCCCATATAAGTTCAATTCATATGTTCAACAGATTTAGACTGAAAGTGTCATAGCTTTTCCCTTTTATTTTGGAGTGAAATATGACCCAAACATGTTCTTGGCTGGTTTCGTGAGGTTCATAATTAAATTTGATTCTATGTGAATGAAATAAGCATCCTCCCAAAATACTACAGTTAATTTATAATAGCAGTTACAGTATGTGCATACAGTATATCAAATACAATGTAGAAATATCCATCCCTTATCATCGCTGCTGAAAGATCCGATATAGTGGGTAATTGAATAATAATTCTTGCTTCTGTATGAATGAGAGAATTATCAGGTGAATGAATCGACTCTATCTCTGAAAGCAATAAGAGCTCAGTTATACTCTGGCTGCTGGGCAATTTTATAAGACGATATGTATATTTCATAAGAAAGTCAACACGGGCAGAAGTTGAGCAAACAGACCCAATCACTCATGCATTACATGGGACGGATTATGACTTGCAAAGGCCCCGGGGCAAATTATCTCCAAGGGCCCCCCCTCCACAGTTTGGGACCGGGTTGGATCACGCAACCTTAAAGCCCAGGGCCCCCCCGGGCAGTAAAGGGCCCCTGGTAGTTAAGGGGCCCTTTGGTAATCCCTCCCTGTGAAAATCACATAAATGGGAAACTAGAGTCTCACTTCTTTATAGGCCATTACTATATAACAGAGACTTTTAACAAAGCACACTGAAAAGTTCCCTTGCTAGGTTTTCTATATTTCTCTGCATTTCTGTCTCAGATAGGGTTAGGGTTATCTCAGGTAAACAGCTAGACTGACAGACTTTTTAGGGTTAACTATCCCTTTACCCTGGATGCTCTATGGTGATTCGCCTTAATAGGTCACACATACATTGTAAGTCAGTTTGGTTCAAACAAAAACATCAGCTTAGCAACCAATGTATACCACAGTATGTTAACCCACACCAATGCACCCCAACACCTGTTATAATAGCAGTGGAGTGGTGGTGGCGTAGTGGCTAAAGCACAGGGCTGTTAATCAGAAGGTTGCTGGTTCAATCCCCACAGCCACCACCATTGTGTCCTTGAGCAAGGCACTTAACTCCAGGTTGCTCCGGGGGGATTGTCCCTGTAATAAGTGCACTGTATGTCGCTTTGGATAAAAGCGTCTGCCAAATGCATAAATGTAAATAATAGCATATTAGGAATAATCTGGAAGTGATGCACTGAGAGGTTAAACACACTGAAACGTTCTGACAAATTCAATTAATGCTACTATTTTGCTAAATGTATAGATTTGAGGATTGGGGTCCTGTAACAGTTATAGAAAGGGTTAGGCTAATGGACATTTGGGCCAAAGTGTTCCTCTGCCTGTTGCTGCTCTTATCCAATAGCTCCACCGGCTGGACACTTTTTGAAATGTGGTCTAGAAGACGTTCTTGAAAGTCATCGGACTATTATTAATCACTATAGTATGTTCCTTAAAGGTAGTTTTAACCTATTTCACCCACATCTGTGCTTTATTACTTTATTTCTGTGGCAGTTTTTGACAGTTGTATTGATGCTTATTGTAATATTACGCGTAAAAAAAAAAAAAATACACATCATGCCAATTAATGTAAGATTTTTAAATTGATATTGAAACACATGGAGCTCATTCATGATATGATAGACGAGACATAACGGAGAAAATAACAAATGTTCCACCGAGTGCTGCTTATTGACTAAACATCAGTCTGGCAAACAGCCGAAAGTGGGCGTGTTTGTTTACAATTATTTCTGAGCAAAGTCACTCTAGCAAGTCAGGCCATCTCTGGAACACACTCATGCCAGTGCAACTCCTGGCAACTTGAATGGAGAAATTCCCAAAATCTAAAAAATGTTTGGTCAATATTACGGTCAAAGAGCATATTTCAAGCCACTAGTAAAATATGACAATACTGAAATCATTAATTGTGATTATTTTCCTCATATTACACTAAAAAACGTAATTTCCCCCGCTTGTATAACTAGTGCGCATGCGCGTTTTAGAGTTGCTTGACATGTGATGTCTGTATCTAAAAGGTGATTGGTTATTTTAACTGTAATGGTGCGTTCAGACCAGAGGCCTCGAGAGCGTCCAATCGACCGGAAGTCATTCATTTTCTATGACAGCCAGCGTCTCTCGCGGCGAGTCTTGGGCGTTGTGGGCCTCAGAAGAAAGTTCAAGTGCAGCCAATATTATAGTAATGAGCTTTGACGCGGTTCGGCGGCAACATTTGGAATATAGAAGTGCTCCGCTCTAGCGAAGTCTGGAGAGCGCAACAGTGTAAACTTTGGTTCCCACCAAACATTAGTTCCGAAGACAAAATGGAGGAGAAAAGTAGTATTGCCGTGGCGGGTTACCCCGTAATATTTGATCTGTCCCTGTTTGCTTACAGGGATATAAATAAAATAAAACAACGATGCGTGGACAAAGGTGTCTGAAATTGTTGGAGTGCCAGGTGAGTTGATGAAGTGGATATTATGGTTTATATAATATTATATAATAACATATTAAAATATTTCATGAGGATATACGCTACTTGTGATATGTCGTCAAAAAGATACCGGTCGACATGTCTGGATGTTTTGTGGCCCCTTTAAATATAGTTCATAAAACCAAGTATTCTCAACGAACGTTGCCGCCTATTTCAAATACGTCAGAGCGTCCACGAATTTTCGATAGCGTTGTTGGCAGGGCAGCCAGAGCGAATTTTGACGCTCTTGCCGCCTCTGGTCTGAACGTTTCTACACCCGTTGACCGTTGGGCGCTCTGAACTCCTTGGTTGAGCACACTGATCTATATATATATATATATATATATATATATATATATATATATATATATATATATATATTAGTGAGCGTTCCAATTTCTCTCATTCATTTAAATAGAAGTGGCCCGTCTCTGCTAAATAATCTCTGCTCTGAGCCACGCGACTGTGCGTGATGACGTAAGGGGTGCGCTACGCTGTCGCTCTCGGAAGGAGGTTGTTTAGCTTTCAGAATCCCGACAAAATGATCTAGGAAACGGTAATAGAAGCTGTTTATGATGTTGTACGTGAAATCTGTGCTATTATGTCCGGGTCCGTTTCAGGCACAAGAATATTTGTCTGGTAAAATCTAGGAAGTCGTCTTTATAGTTTGATGCTAACGAGCAGCATAGCACGTTAGCCTGATATGTATATGTTTCCTCCCTTTGGGTAGCCTGATCTCTGCTTTACTGAACATATTGAATTATGACAGAGGATAACTTCAAAAGAGGTAAAATATTTTTTCTCCGACTATCAAAATAGCTACGTTGTTATGATTTTAATTTTATTCCTCAAACTTTGCAAAGGAAGGATTCTTTAGCCGCTGTGGGCTTTAGAATGTGTATTAGACAGTGTTGGGTGTAATGCAATACTAAGTAATTAATTACTGTAATTAAATTACATTTTCATTGAAAAAAGTAAAGTAAGCTAACACTTAATTTTCAGTTAGAACAATTATATTTAAAACAATAGTGAATTTAAAATCTAAATTTAATGTCTAATGTTAAACATATATGTTTTCTAATTTAACGCCGCCCCCTTAAATTCTTTGGCCAGTTCATGAATAATTTATTTGATTTATTTGAAAGAATTATAAGAACAGTTTTGTGTCTATCGTTGTATTTTTCATCTGGTTGAGGTTGATAAAGGTTTTAGAAAGTAATAAGTAATCCAATTACTTTACAGACAGAGTAATTAGTACAGTAAACTAAATACACTACAGAAGATGTAATTAGTAGTTAGGAATTAATAACTTTTTAGAGTAACTTACCCAGCACTGGTATTAGATGTATCTCATCGTTTCATTTCTAGAATTCCTTACAAACGTTCCAGTCACCATGGTAACCTTAGTTCCCGCCAAAACACCATAGTTATTGTTGCCGCAGTGAAACCCACAATAAATCAGTTTATGGTCTGTAAAAGTGTTATGCCGTTTTGTGCAGCATCTTTTTAAGGAATGCTTTGGTTATGTGTTGGCTAATTTTAAGTTACCTACGTTTTACTGTAGTACCAATGGTATTTTTTCAGGAGAAACGTTAAGTAACGGTGAATATTTGCACGTTTTTATTATTAAGATCAAATATATTTTAAATATGTATCATGTTGGATCTGTGTCATAATGAAAGACATCTGGATGTGCAGTGGTTAGGGTAAGGTCCAAGGGCGTAGCCAGGAAATTACTTTTGGGTGGGCCTCGTTAAAAATGGATGGGCCAAGTTTTCGCCCAACATTTTTTTCTAAACAACAGTGAAGCGGCACAGTCAAACAGTTCTGCCACACTTTTGGAAATCAGAATTTATGCATTTTTAAACCATTTAATAAATATATATTTGAAGTCGGAGAATAATCTCTAATACTCTGGGTGGGCCTGGGTCTAATTTGGGTGGACACACCACTGGTAGGGTCATTTGTTGGCATTTATTATCTAAAAATGTAAATAAGATCAGTGTTGAATGTAGCTTAGTCCTAGATTTTCCATCAGACTTCAAGTGGTGACCCAGAAAAGTAACTAAATAATTTTATTGCTTCTTGTAAAAAAGTAAAATGTCCTTAAATTCCAACATTGAAATTTGATAACCTTTAAATGCATGGGTGTTTCACCAAACATTACATACCTCAAGTCTTTAGTGACCCAGTATGTACAGTGTCCAAATAGTGTTGAATTTTCAAGACAATTAGAGAGTAATAGAATAGAGTATGTGCTGATATATTTTGATGTTGTATATTTCATCTATCAAAGTGATGATGCAACAAATATAGAACAATGAAAACACTGAAATTTCATGAGACTCAACTGTCTGTCAAACACATATTTATCTACACATAACACGTGTGCTACACATATGTATTTTCTTGTATATATGTATTATTTTTAATTTTAAATAGATGTACAACTAAGGCTACATAATTTCAGTAGTATGCCCAAATGACAAAAGCCAAATCATACTGTGTTTAATGTGTTAAACTTGCTATAGTTTACTTCCACATTGCTTCTTCATCAAATATGAATGTCAAATGTAAATCAAGTCAATTACTGTGGCGCTGATGTGTTCCTCCCTATATATATTTTCTGCAGCTCTGCCTATCTTTGTGTGTGTTACACTATTCAAATGAGAAAGGTTGAGGAAGATTAATGAGGTGTGGGCACAAGTCCAAATAATGGATGAGTTACGGGGGGTGGAATGAGGTCCTGGGTCACTAAAGACCCGATGTATGCACAATAATACCATAAAATTACATGGGCTGAATAGGAAAAGTGTGATTTACTAGCTTTTCCCTAGCATTTTCTGTTGCATTTTGGAAGTTGAGCTTTTTTTATTTTCCTTCTCTAAGGATGCAAAATGTAATGGTTTGCATTTATTTGCATTTTATTATTTACATTTTTGCATTGTTTTCTACCTGCTGTTCTGAACAGACTGGCGACCCATTGTTGGGTTACGACCCACCAGTTACAAGAGCGCCACTACTATAGCTGATTATAAACACTAATATGTTCTGTCTTTTTATTCAGAACGTTTAGATTTTGGGAGACCATGGAGACAGAGTTGAACTCCTTCCATGTGGAGTTCCCTGACTTTTCCTGTTCCCTTCTGAAGAAACTGAACCAGCAGCGTCAAAGGGGTCAACTGTGTGACCTCATCGTGTCCATAGGTGGCCATCAGTTCCGGGCTCACCGCGCCGTGCTGGCCGCCAGTTCGCCGTACTTCTGTGATCAGGTGCTGCTGAAGAACAGCGCCCGGGTGGTTTTGCCAGATGTCATGCATCCTGGCGTCTTCGAGCAGCTACTCTTGTCCTGCTACACAGGAGCGCTCTCTGTGCCATCCGGCGAGGTGGTGGCCTTCCTCACTGCTGCAAGCTTCCTGCAAATGTGGCACGTGGTTGACAAATGTACTGAGCTTCTAGAAGTGGGACATAAGAAAAGCAACCGTGGCGGGCATTTTGAATATGGTACGTCTCCGAGGGTGGACGATTATGGCACGGATAACGAGGATGAAGGCCGGACCTCATGTCAAGAGGAAGATCTAGTTAAAGACGGGATTTCAATTCCTGTTTTACAAAGTGCTAGTTGCTCTTCTCCGGAAGATCCGTGCAGTGAGAATGGATTGGATGCTATGGAGAATCAGTGCTCGAGACCTGCCTATGTACCACCGAGCATTATGGGACACAGGAAAAAGGTGCATGTGAAAGCAGAGAGGACCAATCGAGAACCCTGTCTGTTTGGCGACGAGTCCACCGTAGTAGCTAATACGGACCAGAACTGTCACACTCCAAATATCGTTGAGGATTGTTTTGATGAGAAACTAGTGAAACGTCTTGAGGAGTGCTTGGATAGAGATTGCTCCTACGAAGAGCCCTTGGACTTCTACGGAACCTCCACGGAAGGCTTTTCGCAAGCTGCGGACGAGAACCCCAACCTAACATCCAAGGATAAACAGCCACTAGATGGAGTTACGGTTGTTGCTAAAGACGAGGAGGCCTCAGCCCACAGTGACAGTGGCCTAAACGAGCAAACGTCTCACTCTGGGTTTGCCTCTGTGGTTTATAAGCTCTATCCGTGTCAGTGTGGCAAGAGCTTCACGCACAAAAGCCAGCGAGACCGCCACATGAGTATGCACCTGGGTTTACGGCCATTTGGGTGTGCCGTTTGTGGCAAAAGCTTCAAGATGAAGCATCACTTGGTGGGCCACATGAAGATCCACACTGGTATTAAACCGTACGAGTGCAGCATGTGCGCGAAACGTTTCATGTGGAGAGACAGCTTCAACCGCCATACCTCCACATGTGCAAGGGCCCACCAGAAACGACGAAACAGAGTGGAACCCGCCTCCTTGTAAGAGCGCATGAGAGGGTGTCATTACCAGAATGCCAAACCAATCCACAGCCTAGAGTAAAGATAGAGATTCTTTGGTTACTATTTAAAATAAGCACCTCAATTTTGAACAAAGGGCCTCTGGGAGATTTTGTTCAGGTGTACCTCAGAAAACACAAAGGCTGCATCTGAAATTGTGAACTGTCAGAATATGCACCGCATTTGATGAAGAACATACTTCTTCATCCGGGAATGTGGGCATTGTCTCGTGACCTGAATATATACTGTAGTAATAACCACGAAAATAATTTACTTTGGTCTTGCTAAACAAGTACAATTTACAAACTATCTTGATATATAACATTTAAGCCCAAAGTATACTTAGATTTTGACGCAAACGTTCAGCGTCTACATACAGAAAAAAGTTTTTTACCTTTGTCTCCTGTTGCTTAGCAGGGATTACATCTTCTTCTAACACATCTTCATGACAACAAAGGCTCAAATGTGAGTGTTGCCACCTTGTGGACACACTAATTAGTGCAATTAATTCCAGGCGCATGAGCATTCTGCACTATCAAAGATGTGCGGTTAGAAAAATTGGGCTGTGTTTGTTCAGCGCCCTGCTGATGACAAGATTTGCGGCACGCATCCTGTACGTGGACGCTCAGCGTTTGCGTGTGGCCGAAGTAAACTTTGGGCTTTACAGTTGAATAGAGACTTGTGGTTTCTCCTGATGGGATGGTTTAAACTTTTAAGTCAACATGAAAGCAAAATTGACCCTATTTACTTTCTTAATTCACTCTGCATATTTCTTCAGTGCATACTATTCCAAAATGTCATAGCTGTAAAAACTGTAATGCAAAAAAAGGCTCTGCCTCTGAAACGGCATTCCTCGTTGGCTGACATCACCTAGATTTAGTCATTGTTTTAGGTTACTGTTGGAGTTAATATAATCATTCTGAAATCTTGCTACTTTAGTTGACACAATTTAATTTTGCTGAAAGGTGCTGTATGTAAGATTCAGAAACCCTTGTTATTATTGACACCTGTGGCCGTTAAGTGAACTGCAGCAGTTACCTGTTGCTCGTGCTCCATAGGGACTCAAGCGAGCGAGCATCCAAAACAATGACGTAACATACAAAGATACTGAACGTGATTCACTGACATCGTGCTGACAGATGAGGTAGCATAATTAAAATTACACAGTTATGATTGATTTACTACAAACTTTGAGAATAAACTAAAACTACTTATCAGCTAACATAGCGATAGCATACTGATACACACATACAGCTACATACTACTGAACAATACCAGACAGTTTACTGTTGCACTGCAGATATGTTGCACTATTGTATGTTTTGTGTGTCACATGTTGTACTGCGAATAAGAAACCAGCGTATTTGCTTAAATTTATCCTGTGTACCTGACTTTTAGCATAAAGAGATAAGTAGAGGTAGATTGCAATTCGTCAGCATTAGCAGGCAAGATCAAGTTAGCTAAAATGATACAGATCAATCCTTATGGCACTATATTTCACATGATTTACAGTTATGTAAGCTTACCTGTCCAATAAGAAGAACACCAATTGAGGGTCGGGTTTGACCCCCAAAACTGAACGAAGGTTCCTCCAGGAATCAAATGCCCTGCCGATGTTCACTCTAGTTTTCGCTCGACCACGATCGTGTTCCTGCTTAGCCAGATGGGATTCAGTAGATAAATGTTAGTTTTTTTGGCTTACTCTGAATTTGTGTAGGAGTCGGTGTTGTGCCGGGAGCCGGACGTTTGCTGTATTCCACCTTGAAGATAACGTTACCTACTGTTACAGTTTGTTGTCGCTGTTGAATGGCGGAAGAGAAGCTATTACTGTCTGATGCAAGGCTCTCGGGAGAGCGCATAAACGTCACATCCTTTGGATTTTCCCGGCAAAAGCATCCCGCTCCCTTCACATGAAAATCAGTCTACAGGCTTTAATAGGCAACCTTGGAAGTCCGGGAAGGGCTCGTTTTTTAGTTGTGTTACAAGCCGTTCACACATTGGCAAAAAAAAGGCAAATATTACATTAATTGTTACATATTGCACCTTAATGTAATGAAAGTTACTACAATAATAGCAAGTTACAATTGGATTAGAAAAAGTGTTACCATTAGAATGATTTTGTAGTCAAGTACTCTGCCTCTAACCCACATTAAATGAGTAATTCATTACTCGTTAAATAAAATGCAAGTTCAAATGTAAAAAGTATAACACGTACGTGAAATTTCGATTTAGTTGATTCACAAACGCTACCAAGAACTGTTTCAAAATAAGATGACTTCAACAAACTATGCTTTTCTTCTTGGAAAAAATTAAATGAACAATATTCATTAATAAAAAAAGATTAAAAAATGTAAACGGTTAAAAAACTATTTTACGCACCTGGACCTTACATTTGAAACCAAAAGTGATGGTATTTATGTAATGCATATCACATTGTGGCAGGGCGGAGGGCGGGACCGGGTCGTGATTCCACACTCCCGGCCCCTAATCAGGCTAATCAAGCCTTAGAGAGGGATAAAGGCCGACAGGAAGCTGCAGTGCGACAGAGACAGATTTACAGAAAGCTGTCCGACACTTTTGTATGTTTGTGTATTTTTGTTTCAGTTTTATATTAAACTATTATATTGTCAAGCCGGTTCTCGCCTCCTCCTTTCCATTTGTCCCTTTACACACATTTGTATAATTTCAAAAGTTGTTAATCCGAGTTTCTTGTAACGCTTCACTTATTCTTTCAACCATAAAACCAGATCCTCATCCGTTGGTTTTGCATGACTCCAACAAGAAACGAATAGAGTAGAATTAATAAGAATCAAAATATTACAATTATTGCCACACATGGCTTTGCTTTCGAAAGCACAGACGCCATTATATCTTCTCTTATGCAACACCTTGACGACACCCATCCACAGCAACCCCATGGACTCAATTGCAACTGTGAGATTTGGTGAGCGATTGGGAGAGGAAGTACCGTGTAATTCAGTGTTGCCCACGGCAGACAAATCAATTTGCAATATTTGAGTAGTGTTTTTAATTGTCATCTGGTAAGGATGCCCCCTGGGTGCCTCCCTATGGAGGTGTTTCAGGCACGTCCAGCTGGGAGGAGGCCTCGGGGAAGACCCAGGATTAGGTGGAGAGATTACATCTCCACACTGGCCTGAGAACGCCTCGGGGTCCCCCAGTCAGAGCTGGTTAATGTGGCTCGGGATAGGGAAGTTTGGGGCCCCCTGCTGGAGCTACTGCCCCCGCGACCCGACTTCGGATAAGCGGTTGAAGATGGATGGATGTTTTTAATAGTCAATAACTGGTGCAGAACGATTACTCGCTTATTCAATTGCTCATAAGCATCCTTGCACATGATCCACTAAATGTCCAGTGTATAAAGTCAAGTCCCTTCCTACATTTGTTCTTGAAAGTTTGACACCTTTATAGAAGTAAATTGGGATTCAAATGCCATTTCATGTTGACTTTAATGTAATTCTAATGTCTCAGATGTGATTAGTGTATCTAAAGGAATAAATACTCAATACCACATTGTTCAAATCTCACAGAAAAGCCTTGAATGGTTCTTCTAATTCAGGTTTTAACACTCAGCAAGCGCTTTGGAGTTAAAAATGTACGTATAATTTTCTTATGTACATAGAATTATACCTCAATGCAACATTATACAGGGTTTACTTCAAGGGTTTAATTTGCCATTGATTGAGTAATTGGCACTAACACTTTGGGAAATCTCTATAATTTGGTTGCTCACTTGTGGATTTGATGAGAACAAAGATTATTTCAATCATGAAACTGCTAAACCATAAAGATTTATTAGGGTTATTTTGAAGAAATAACCTCCCATAATGTTGCATAAATGGCATTGACAGTTTCATCTTTCTCCTTCTGCAAACAGTATTGACAAGTTCTTGTATATGATGTGATTTCACCCCAAATACCTTTTTTTTTTAATGTGCCATAATTGTAATCTGTATAGCTCATGAACACATGTCTAATTTCACCCCAAAATTAAAAGCCAAAACAGTAAATTGTATTTTTAGTAAAGCAAAAGAAGTCTATTTTTTAGGACCATTCAAATACTTAATACAATTAAGCACACTTCCCTCCCAATTCTCATTGCAGTAATACAGTAATGCATCCGTTTTGCTTTGAGTTTGTGTGTAATTCCTATTTTTAATGCAGATTCTCATTACTGTAATTCAATAAGGAGAATCATCCTGTTCCGACTCAATTATTACCATTATTTTAAATTAAAATCATCTTAAAGGCAGGACATTTATTTTCCTTTTATAATGTCATTGTTTCGCATTACTGTAATGACAATGAGATTTTTTGCATTATGGTAATAAGGGGGGCTGAATTATCATGAGGTCATAATGCTAAACATTTCAATGGTCTTAGAAATTACTT
Organism: Xyrauchen texanus; assembly: GCF_025860055.1. Classification (NCBI taxonomy): domain Eukaryota; kingdom Metazoa; phylum Chordata; class Actinopteri; order Cypriniformes; family Catostomidae; genus Xyrauchen; species Xyrauchen texanus. The sequence continues at coordinate 3,167,490 of NC_068279.1, read as the reverse complement.
CATTTCTTAATGCAAAATAACATTTATTTATTTTTTATTTTGGGTTGAAAAATGATCTGGACACATTCTTGACCGGCTTTGTGAGATTCAGCACACACATATACAGGTCCTTCTCAAAAAATTAGCATATTGTGATAAAGGTCATTATTTTCCATAATGTAATGATAAAAATTAAACTTTCATATATTTTAGATTCATTGCACACCAACTGAAATATTTCAGGTCTTTTATTGTTTTAATACTGATGATTTTGGCATACAGCTCATGAAAACCCAAAATTCCTATCTCAAAAAATTTGCATATCATGAAAAGGGTCTCTAAACGAGCTATTAACCTAATCATCTGAATCAACTAATTAACTCTAAACACCTGCAAAAGATTCCTGAGGCTTTTAAAAACTCCTAGCCTGTTTCATTACTCAAAACCGCAATCATGGGTAAGACTGCCGACCTGACTGCTGTCCAGAAGGCCATCATTGACACCCTCAAGCAAGAGGGTAAGACACAGAAGGAAATTTCTGAACAAATAGGCTGTTCCCAGAGTGCTGTATCAAGGCACCTCAGTGGGAAGTCTGTGGGAAGGAAAAAGTGTGGCAAAAAATGCTGCACAATGAGAAGAGGTGACCGGACCCTGAGGAAGATTGTGGAGAAGGACCGATCCAGACCTTGGGGACCTCAGTGGAAGCAGTGGACTGAGTCTGGAGTAGAAACATCCAGAGCAACTGTGCACAGGCACCAGAAACAGCGGCAGAAGCGCCTGACCTGGGCTACAGAGAAGCAGCACTGGACTGTTGCTCAGTGGTCCAAAGTACTTTTTTCGGATGAAAGCAAATTTTGCATGTCATTCGGAAATCAAGGTGCCAGAGTCTGGAGGAAGACTGGGGAGAAGGAAATGCCAAAATGCCTGAAGTCCAGTGTCAAGTACCCACAGTCAGTGATGGTCTGGGGTGCCATGTCAGCTGCTGGTGTTGGTCCACTGTGTTTTATCAAGGGCAGGGTGAATGCAGTTAGCTATCAGGAGATTTTGGAGCACTTTATGCTTCCATCTGCTGAAAAGCTTTATGGAGATGAAGATTTCATTTTTCAGCACGACCTGGCACCTGCTCACAGTGCCAAAACCACTGGTAAATGGTTTACTGACCATGGTATTACTGTGCTCAATTGGCCTGCCAACTCTCCTGACCTGAACCCCATAGAGAATCTGTGGGATATTGTGAAGAGAAAGTTGAGAGACGCAAGACCCAACACTCTGGATGAGCTTAAGGCCGCTATCGAAGCATCCTGGGCCTCCATAACACCTCAGCAGTGCCACAGGCTGATTGCCTCCATGCCACGCCGCATTGAAGCAGTCATTTCTGCAAAAGGATTCCCGACCAAGTATTGAGTGCATAACTGAACATAATTATTTGAAGGTTGACTTTTTTTTTTTGTATTAAAAACACTTCTTTTATTGGTCGGATGAAATATGCAAATTTTTTGAGATAGGAATTTTGGGTTTTCATGAGCTGTATGCCAAAATCATCAGTATTAAAACAATAAAAGACCTGAAATATTTCAGTTGGTGTGCAATGAATCTAAAATATATGAAAGTTTAATTTTTATCATTACATTATGGAAAATAATGACCTTTATCACAATATGCTAATTTTTTGAGAAGGACCTGTATATATATATATATATATATATATGGATTCAGACTGTAGAGAAGTAAAACAGTGGACACATCTTTACTGTTCTACTTCTCATAGGACAAAAGCACAAGAAAGTGGTAAAAATCGAAATAAAAAACGGCATCTTTTGAAAGGGCTGCAAAGTACTTGTAGAAAAGACTTTTTGTAAACATGTATTATTGTATGGATCTGATGTACAGCATGTGAATGGACGGTTGGATGTCTGGTATTATTATGGTCTGTTTGTGATCATGTTAACCACAAACCTTGCTTACAACAGTGCCTCATATGCTGTGGTATTTTGTAGTTGCATGGAATTTGGTTTAATGAACCCTTAATGAGAATAAAATGTAAGTTTATATTATTGTAGATTTAAATCAAGTGAACTGGGCTTTTCTTCAAATATTGAATTAGACATGCAAGTGTTATAAGCTGCTATAACACTCTACAGAACATTTCAAACATGCTTTTGTCTATTGTCATTTGATTATGTTAGGTTGTAGTTTGTAAATAGGGTTTCCATTGTTTTTTTTTAATGTGCATTTATGAGTTTCTATACAGAACAAACAAGCGACAATCAGGTTGGCAAACACAGAATATATTAAAGTTTTGCCTCTCCATGGAAAATTTGGTCAGAATTTATCTTATGGAAATTGATACTTAAAATCAGGGTGGCCTTGAAAAATATTGTTCAAAAGACATTTGGAAAGATATATATAATTAATTGTGTTTATCAGCAGATGAGGATTTGACATGTTGGACTGATCACTACCTCAACAGGACTCTCGTGTTACGTACGATCCGTTGATCAGGAAACATTTCTTTCCGGGCGAGCCCATTGTCCAGTTACGCTTTCGTTGTGTTTTCTTCTTATAGAAGAACTTTGTGAGATTTGTACAGAGATATGTTTAGCAATAAATGTTTTATTCGTTCTGGAATCCTGTTTGGTTGCACAACGAGGAGTTGTCCATCAGTTTCAGTTTAATAGCATTTTTCAGACACTAGATGGCAGTCTCAAGAAATATAATTGGACTAATACTCAAATATTTTTAATTAAACATTAAAACTGCCAGCTCAGCCTAACTGTGTCATGGAATCATTATGGCATAGTTTCAAAAACTGCATCATTACCACATAAATTATGCAATTTATTAGGAGTGGTTATAAGTCAAATCTAATTAAATATATTAGTCAAGTGCAATAGGACATGTGCAGTTTAATTAGCCAATAATATTAACTTTTACTGATGATTTATAAAATATAATATCAAATAAGTGAAAACTAAAAGCGATAAATGCAGGGGAGGATAAAAATTAATAAGAGAAAATCAAAGTTATTCTATGTACTTAGCAAGTATGCCAGATGGAATGAATGTGAGAGAAAAACCTGGCGAAAACATAAAATAAAAATGTAATTTATGAATATAAAATTTAGTAAAGATTATAAGAAAATTGATTTAAAAAATTAGAGAAATAAACTGGCGAAAGCATCACGAATAAACCTGCGCGTCCTCTTCAAATTCATACAGGACCGATACTTCAACACGATTGGCTGTTGCGCTCCAAATAGGCGGTGCTAATATCTGCCCGAGGCGTATGATTGGTCAGGCTACTTGTCAGATCAAATAAACCTACCTGACACTTCCTGCCCCTGGAATGTTTTGCTTTTTGGGAGGCACGCTATATATTTAGCTTGCCTACACCTGCATCGGCAGTTCAAGTGACCAGTTCAGTCTTTGTGCGTTTGGTTTATGGATGTCAATTCATCCACACAATGTCGAGTGAGTGACATAAAGGGAATGTCTTAGTTACTGTCGTAACCTCCGTTCCCTGATGGAGGGAACGAGACGTCGTGTCCCTCTTGTCACAAACAGATCTTGACCGCTGTTAAGGCCGGAACCATGTCTCGGCTCCTCAGTGCAAACCTGAATGAACTTGCCTGCTGGCTTCCCTTTTTTATACCTGTATATCGGGGGGAGTGGAATGCAAATTCAACTTGTCAATGGGCTATATGCGTGGAACGTTAATTACAACTTCCGGATGTCTGTTTCGTTATAATGACCTATAAACTTCCCCTGGCAAAACTCTTGTATTTTGTTTACTTGTTATGTTTGAAAATTGTTATGTATATTTTGATAAGTCACTTGTGATTTGTATCCTTTTTTTTGGTAATAAAGATGACTTAAGATTTGTTTTTTTTAAATTACAACTTCCGGAATAATATTAGCCAGCTCATAAACTTCCGGTGAAATGTCACGTGCTGTAGCGGCATATTTAATTTTCTGATAGACAGTGTAAATATCAGTTCTGATCTTGTTTTTGTATTTATTTGAATATTTGTTAAATTTGTTAAACTAAATGTAATTATAGATTAATGTGTAGTTCTGTTTTTACGCAATCTCTGCTTTGGCAATATTGTATTGTTTGCATTCATGACAATAAAGCCACTTTGAATTTGAATTTGTAAATAGCCTCATTGGCCGTTTCTCAAAGATCTGAAGGTGACACCTTTTTTTTTATTATTATTATTGTGAAGGCAAAAAAGTGAACAAGTGTATAATTATAATTGCATATACAAAAAGGCAATAATAATAATAGAAGAAAAATAAATAAATAAAAAACCCAGAAAAATAAATAAATATAAAAAAAAACGTAAAATTTGTTCTGGTTCACGACTCATAAAAATGTCATCAAAATATCTTAAAAAAGAAGAACATTTCTTATTCATGAGCAATTTTAAAGATTTAACCAAGTACTCCACATCAACTAAGAACTCAGTGAGCCTGGGTAGCTCTGCTTGTGCAAATAAAATTTCGCTAAAAGAATATAAAAATCAACAATACAAACTAATGCTTTATTCTCGTGTTCAAAATAACAGATAATATCTTTAATGCAAAAAATATCATTTTTATCAATTGTAAAAAAACAATAATCACTCAATTCACACCAAAACTTCGAAGATATACTACAACGTTTTTAAACGATAAGCAAAAATTTATTTCAGCTTCATTTGACAAAAAAAAAAATATAAAAAAAAATACAATGAAAACTGAATGTATTGTTACACTTCACTCCAGGGGGCGCTGGGCCGCTCAGAAATCCGAGTCCTCCATTCATTCGCATTTAACGACCAGAAAGTTTTATATCTCATTGGAGACAATTTTACTTTAGAATAGTTATTTTTGTTTATAAAAACTGATAATTGCAAGTATTCATACCTATGAATGGAAATATGCTTCAGCAGTCTCTATAAAAATTGTTTTTTTTAAATCCTCATCCAATAATAATAAATGACTGTGATTGGCGTATCCAAGCCAGTGCTGAAAAAAGTAACAAGCATCACGTGACGGTCCCTTTTGGTAGCGGTCAGGACCCCTGGACAATAATTTGCACCTGATTAATCATACTAATTAAACTTTAATTAAAACAGACCTTTCCGGCATCATTACTCACCCTCGTCGTTCAAAATCAGTATTACTTTTGTTATCCATGAAAGGGACGAGAGGACCGTGTTTGTGGCTGTCCGTGAACACACATATAAAAGTCATCCATAACACTCGTGCATTAGATTTCAATTCTTCTGAAGCCATATGATAGTGTTGTGTGAGGAACAGACTGAAATTTAAGTGTTAATTTTCCTCGTCACTCATTTTAAAGTAGTGCGTACGCAAGAATGACCTTCCGCACCCCCCCTACAGAGCACGACGGGAGGAGGGTAAAGAGTTTGTGTGAGGGGTGTGTGGGGTCGTCCACAATGCTGGTTGCTTTGCGGATACAGTGTTTTTTGAAAATGTCTTTGATGGAGGGAAGAGAGACCCCAATGATCTTCTCAGCTGTCCTCACTATCCTCTGCAGGGCTTTGCGGTCCGAAACTGTGCAAGTCCAAAACCAGGCAGTGATGCAGCTGCTCATGATGCTCTCAATAGTCCCTCTATAGAATGTAGTGAGGATGGGGGTTGGGAGATGTGCTTTCCTCAGCCTTCGAAGAAAGTAGAGACGCTGCTGGGCTTTCTTGGTGATAGAGTGATAGAGATAAAGTGTTAATCGATAGAGAATTTTCTATATCAATAATTATGTTAATGTTAATAATGAGAGGTCAACAGAGATTGGCCAGACTGGTTCAAACTGACAAAGTGTACGGTAACTCAGATAACCACTCTGTACAATTGTTGTGAGAAGAATATAATGTCAGTATGCTATTCTCGCTATGCACGAGGGGGACCTACACAATATTAGGCAGGTGGTTTTAATGTTGTGGCTGATCGGTGTATGATACTTTACCAGTAAGGAATTTTAATTCTATGATATTGTGTAGTACAAATTGGCAGTGTGTTTTAAAAATCACACAGTGAACTCATATTATGGCCACTAGAGGTCACTGTATCTCCTCTGAGAGTTTGTACTTGCCCATTGCTCTCAACAAACCAGAACAGACATAAGTCTTCTCATGCAGAGATGTGGCTACAATCTGCAATTTATAAGCAAAACAAATTGTGGTTCGGAGGACCGGAGTTAACACGGAATGACCCTGTGGAAAACTTTCCTTTTTAGTTTCAATAAATGGTTTGAGTGGCCCGGCAAGCTTAGTGTTTTGAACATTACGTCCAGTGCATCTGATTTCAAAGTTTTATATCAAAAAAGCATGACAATTTCTGTTTTCTGTGATATGTTCCCTTTATTATGAGTGTAGGGTGTGATGAGTCCTGGGATGGAGTTTGGACCGGGTTTGACTGCTGGTGTTCTGAGACACTTCACACTCAGTTGTTTGTTGATTAATGTTGTGAAATGTTTACTTGCAAAAGTCAGAACTTAGCAACACCCCTGTACTTACAATACTGTTATATGAGATCTGAGAACATTTTACTGCTTTGCCTGAGGTACAGTACATGTAAGCGCAGCGTAGTTCTAGCTGGAAGACTAGCAGCCGTACATCATTGTACCATTAGCGGGGTAATTCCCAGCCAATCACATGTAATCACATTGCTGTTTCAGTGTGCCAACACGGCTGACTTTTACTTAAACACATACCTATAAATAGTAAATACAGAGACACTGATCATTTTGCAATGGTCTCTTAATTTTTCCAGAGCTGTATATATATATATATACATACACTCACCTAAAGGATTATTAGGAACACCATACTAATACTGTGTTTGACCCCCTTTCGCCTTCAGAACTGCCTTAATTCTACGTGGCATTGATTCAACAAGGTGCTGAAAGCATTCTTTAGAAATGTTGGCCCATATTGATAGGATAGCATCTTGCAGTTGATGGAGATTTGTGGGATGCACATCCAGGGCACGCAAGCTCCCGTTCCACCACATCCCAAAGATGCTCTATTGGGTTGAGATCTGGTGACTGTGGGGGCCATTTTAGTACAGTGAACTCATTGTCATGTTCAAGAAACCAATTTGAAATGATTCCAGCTTTGTGACATGGTGCATTATCCTGCTGGAAGTAGCCATCAGAGGATGGGTACATGGTGGCCATAAAGGGATGGACATGGTCAGAAACAATGCTCAGGTAGGCCGTGGCATTTAAACGATGCCCAATTGGCACTAAGGGGCCTAAAGTGTGCCAAGAAAACATCCCCCACACCATTACACCACCACCACCAGCCTGCACAGTGGTAACAAGGCATGATGGATCCATGTTCTCATTCTGTTTACGCCAAATTCTGACTCTACCATCTGAATGTCTCAACAGAAATCGAGACTCATCAGACCAGGCAACATTTTTCCAGTCTTCAACTGTCCAATTTTGGTGAGCTCTTGCAAATTGTAGCCTCTTTTTCCTATTTGTAGTGGAGATGAGTGGTACCCGGTGGGGTCTTCTGCTGTTGTAGCCCATCCGCCTCAAGGTTGTGCGTGTTGTGGCTTCACAAATGCTTTGCTGCATACCTCGGTTGTAACGAGTGGTTATTTCAGGCAAAGTTGCTCTTTCTCCTCTGACCTCTAGCATCAACAAGGCATTTTCGCCCACAGGACTGCCGCATACTGGATGTTTTTCCCTTTTCACACCATTCTTTGTAAACCCTAGAAATGGTTGTGCGTGAAAATCCCAGTAACTGAGCAGATTGTGAAATACTCAGACCGGCCCGTCTGGCACCAACAACCATGCCACGCTCAAAATTGCTTAAATCACCTTTCTTTCCCATTCTGACATTCAGTTTGGAGCTCAGGAGATTGTCTTGACCAGGACCACACCCCTAAATGCATTGAAGCAACTGCCATGTGATTGGTTGATTAGATAATTGCATTAATGAGAAATTGAACAGGTGTTCCTAATAATGCTTTATGTGAGTGTATATCACACACACACACACACACACACACACACACACACACACACACACACACACACACACACACATATATATGTTAACAGTTTATAAGGAAGAATGTTGGAATGTTAAAGGGATAGTTCACCTAAAAATAAACATTTCTCATAATTTTTTCACCTTCATGCCATTCCAGATATGTATAACTTTATTTACATTTTTTATTTAAGATTATTTAGAAGATTATTTAACCCTGTGGATGAGAGACAGATCAATATTTAAGTCTTTGGCTTTTTCTTTATCTATAAATCTCCACTTTCACTTTCAAATGTAAACAGGCGCCACATGTGGTTTACAGATGTGAAAGAGAAAGTTGAGATTTATAGTAAAAAAAGGACTTAAATATTGATCTGTTTCTCACCCACACCAATCATATCACTTCTGAAGACATGGAATAAACCACTGGAGTTGGATGCATTTATGTGCTTTTTGTGGCTTCAAAGTTCTGGATTCCATTCACTTGCATTATATGGACCTACAGTCTTTATTTGTGTTCTGCAGAAGAAAGAAAGTCATCCACATATGGGATGGCATGAGGGTGAGTTAATGGTGAAAGAATTGTCAGGATTGTGTCATTGTCCTATGCAAGGGGAAAGTGTTTTGTTGTAAGTATTATATTTAGTGGGAGTGTAAACCAACTTTCAGCTGCTATATTTCTCAAGTTATTTATGCTACTGTCTTGAACCTGAGGCTACTTTTACCCTATTGTTTTGATTTTGGAACCGCATTTATAAATCTTGTTTGAACCATCAGTTATGCTTCAGTGGACATTCAAACGTGGTTTCTGAGAAATAAACGTATTCTAGCAAAGTACAAGATCCGAGTTCTCCACCGACCGTGATGTAAAACAGTGGGAAAACTTGCTGTTGGCTCGTGGTCTTATAATTCTTGAGTGATGAGACCACCTGTGACCCACTTACAGAAGCGCGCTCACTTTTCCACCTCCCATCACACTAACGAATAATAAAAAAAAACATATTTAAAATGACAAATTGATAAAATACATGGTTTTTCTTTATTGTGGGGTAAAAAATGGCCCCTCACCACCATATATTATTTGAATTATAATTTCTTTTAAAATTATTATTATTATTTAACCTTCTGTTATTATTTATTTACACACTCATTACATTGCTAAAGAAATGTATCTTTTCAAAATATATGATATGAGTTTCACGTTTCGATATAATCTTTATTTGATATAATAACCCTTAAATAACTAATTATGACAGAAATGTTGTTTATTTAAAAATAATTAGCAAAAAAACACATAATTTCTCATCAAAATAAAGTTCTTTAATACACAATATGAATGCTCAAAGTTTAAATAATATAATTATCTGATATACCTTTCTCTATGAAAAATAGATCATAAACAAATGAGCCTTTAAAGATAGTGAGCTACATTCAGGCAGAACAAGCCACAGAACTGAACCTGTCCTGAAAAAATGTGAAAGTGTTTATTTTTGTCATCATTATTATAGTTAAAATATACTAATTTAATTCAATCAATATATTTTTTTTCATGAAATTGTATTTATAATAATGATATGAGCTGTTAGTGTTTGAAATAATGTGTAAAATGTACAAGTAATTGCATGGAGTTACATTCTTGTGTATAACAAGCGCTGAAATTGTACTGTCACTTTAAGAGTTCAACGCATATCTCACAGACGCACATATAAACACACACACACACACACACACACACACACACACACACACACACACACACACACACACACACACACACACACACATATATATAAACATACATACACACATATATAAACACACACATACAGACACACAAACACATATAAACACACACACACATAAACAAACACATATAAACACACACACATATATAAACACACATACACACATATATAAACACACACACACATATATAAACACACACACACATATATAAACACACACACATATAAACACACATATATAAATACACACTCATACAGACACACAAACACATATAAACACACACACACACATACATATAAACACACACATATAAACACAAACACATATAAACACACACACATAAACACACACACATATAAACACTCACACACACAAACACATATAAACACACACACACACATACATATAAACACACACACATAAACACACACACATATAAACACACACACATATAAACACACACACATAAACACATATAAACACACACATATAAACACACATACACACACACACACACACATATAAACACACACACACACATACATATAAACACACACATATAAACACACACACAAACACATATAAACACACACATAAACACACACACATATAAAAACACACACATATAAACACTCACACACACAAACACATATAAACACACACACATATAAACAAACACATATAAACACACACACATACATATAAACACACACACAAACACATAAATACACACACATATAAACACACACATATAAACACACACATATAAACACAAACACATAAACACACACACACATATAAACACACACACATAAACATACACACATATAAACACACACACACACAAACACATATAAACACACACACACACACACATATAAACACACACATACATATAAACACACACACATAAAAAAACACACACATATAAACACTCACACACACAAACACATATAAACACACACACATATAAACACACACACATATAAACACACACACATATAAAACACACACATATAAACATACACACACAAACACATCTAAACACACACACATATAAACAAACACATATAAACACACACACATATAAACACACACATATAAACACACACACATAAACATACACACATATAAACACACACACATATAAACACACACACATAAACATACACACATATAAACACACACACATATAAACAAACACATATAAACACACACACATAAACACACACACACACAAATAAACACACACACATATATACAAACACATATAAACACACACACATATCAACACTCACACACACAAACACATATAAACACACACACATATAAACACACACACATACATATAAACACACACACAAACACATAAACACACACATATAAACACACACACACATAAACATACACACATATAAACACTCACACACATATAAACACTCACACATACACACACACACACATATAAACACACACACATATAAACACTCACACACACAAACACATATAAACACACACACACACACACATATAAACACACACATACATATAAACACACACACATAAAAAACACACACATATAAACACTCACACACACAAACACATATAAACACACACACATATAAACACACACACATATAAAACACACACATATAAACATACACACACAAACACATCTAAACACACACACATATAAACAAACACATATAAACACACACACATATAAACACACACAAACACATAAACACACACACATATAAACACACACATATAAACACACACACATAAACATACACACATATAAACACACACACATATAAACACACACACATAAACACTCACACACACAAACACATATAAACACACACACATATAAACAAACACATATAAACACACACACATAAACACACACACACACAAATAAACACACACACATATATACAAACACATATAAACACACACACATATCAACACTCACACACACAAACACATATAAACACACACACATATAAACACACACACATACATATAAACACACACACAAACACATAAACACACACATATAAACACACACACATAAACATACACACATATAAACACTCACACACATATAAACACTCACACATACACACACACACACATATAAACACACACACATATAAACACTCACACACACAAACACATATAAACACACACACATACACACACACACACATATAAACACACACATAAACACACACACATATAAACACACACACATATAAAAACACACATATAAACACACACACATACATATAAACACACACACATATAAACACACACAAACACATATAAACACACACACATAAACACACACATATAAACACACACACTTGTGTTTTTTCATATGCCTTTACCTCCTTTGTATATTGCCTATATTGCTTGTGTGTGGAATACATTCAGAAATACAGAGTAGCTATATTTACTACGGGAACACGCGGAGTGATCTGTTTCATGAGAAGAACTTTAGCGTGTGAAGCAGATACCCATGAGATTGCATGTTTTTCACTTTTCAAGGAAGACCATGGAGTTATAGTGCACGTCCAGCAGACAGCCAACAATTGCTTAGTGCTCTTTTTGGAATGGAGCCCTTAGATGTTGTAATTCCTCCGCATTGTGTGTATCAAACTAAATATGTGACATTCATATGAATATTTACAGCATTTGATAAAGAGGACGTTGAAACGGGACTGGAATTGTTTCAGGAAAGATAGCTGTGATGTGGATTTGATTAGATGTATACGTATTCTGAGGTCTGGTCAATAAGCTACATCTGGTGTCCTAAGAAGACAAATAAGACATTGATTACCTCATAGCTCTGTTTGTGTTTTACATAAATAAATAAGAAACTGTCCATTTGACTGGCCACAGATTCGGGTTTTCATTACTCCATGTTTGTTACAACACATACATAAGTTTATTAAAACAAACAAAAATGTGTTGACTGAAATTGTGCTGACAATCAATGTCTATTACTTCCATTGTAAATACTGTAAAAAAAATAAAATAATTTATTTTGCTTGTTTATTCAACGTGAGTGACGAGTCTAATGGGTCTTTTCCACTGCACGGTACAACTCGACTCAACTCAACTCTGCTTTTTGGGGGTTTTCCACTGTGGATAGTACCTGGTACCTGATACTTTTTTTTAGTACCACCTCAGTCGAGGTTCCAAGCGAGCCGAGCCGATACTAAATGTGACGTGAAAATCCTGCAGATCACTGATTGGTCAGAGAGAATCGTCACTACCAGCGTCACTGGATTTGCGACATGGGACATCAACCCGCTAGTTTTAAAGTTAGCAACAGCGATAAAGGTATCATTTGCGTGACTTTTGAATTGTGAAAAGAAATGGCTGTGTGCAAAACCACGCCATGGTCAATAAACGAGGTGCAGACGTTCCTCTCGTTAGCGATGAACGAAGCGGCGCAAAACGAAAAAGTCTTTCAGGAAGTGTCTCAGCTGTTGGCCGCACACAGCTACCACCGGACCGACCAACAGTGTAGAGAAAAGTAAAAAAAAGAACCACAACAGCTGGAGTGGTTCAAACAGAAGAAAGTGGAAGTGGTTCGACCAAATGGACGCTATCAAGCTACATAAGCTTGATTTCACATAACTTTGTTTTCTGAACTTTGACAGAATTTTCTTTGTTGTCGCAAACAACATTATGGCACACATGCAAACAATCAGTTTTCTCTTTGAGGTCAAATACTGTTATGGCAAAGAAACAGGTAAAAAGAGTTTTGCTGAGCAAGTCGGTTAAAGTTGACATGTTTGTAGCTAGCTATTTGAGAAATTTAAGCGCAGCGTAGTTCTAGCGGGAAGAATAGCATCTCTACATCATCGCACCATTAGCGGGGTAATTCCCAGCCAATCACATGTAAGCCATTGCTTTATAAGTCTGCTCACAATCTATCACATTGCTGTTTCAGTGTGCTAACATGGCAACCTCCTCCACCCCACCGCCACGTGTTGAGTCCCGTCCAGAACAGGGGTAGGCTCCTCGCCCCTGCCTCCTATCTCCGGCAGGATATGATGGTTCCGAGTACAACTTCTTCTGAGCTTAAGCCAAAGAGAGACATTACTTTTCAGTTTTATATTCATCAAATAAATGTCATTGTAAATGTCACTCAAGTCTGTGAGTCTTCCTGATAGAATTACCGTTTCCCGTTTAATGGTATTTGACAGCTACTCTATCGGCCCCTTGAGCACTGAGGTTGGTTTTGTCCACATTAATAGGAAAATGCACATTGTACAAACCTATGTACTGGTGGGAGTGGTGGTGGTGTAGTGGTCTAAGCACCATAACTGGTAATCTGGTAATCAGAAGGTTGCTGGTTCGAGCCCCACAGCCACCACCATTGTGTCCTTGAGCAAGGCACTTAACTCCAGGTTGTTCCGGGGGGGATTGTCCCTGTAATAAGGGCTCTGTAAGTCGCTTTGGATAAAAGCGTCTGCCAAATGCATAAATGTAAATGTAAATGGTCTTACAATGCAGGACCACATTTGCATTTAATGTGTTTTATCTCGTCATTTTGAACTGTGAAGATGACATCCGCAAGACTGCCGAATTAACCATCAGAGCATCAGCTAATGTCCTGTACACCTACAATTTATCTCTCTTCTGTTGTGAAATATCTGATAAACCTCAGCGGTCTATGGTGTGCATCTGAACATCTCAAATGTCCCGTTTATCATGGCCAAAATGGAAAAAGAAATAAAACATTTGTACAATAAAATGCGGTTTATTTGTTAGTGGAATTAACTCTCTTTTTCACCCTCTTTATCAAAGATTCTCCACCAGACCATCCTTTTTCCATTCTTATTTACGAGTCAGAGAGCCCTTCTTTCCAGAATCAGGGCATATCTGTGGGCATTTTACTGTAATTGGAGTTTATTAAGTAATTTAGGCAAAACTAGTTTAATATAACAGCACTGGAAAATATGAGAACAGCAGATTTGCAGACAGTAGGAATGCAAAAAATAGAAGAACGCAAAAAATAGAGGAACCTTCCATTGTGTCTAAAATCTGCAGTGGCAATTTTTTAGGATCAGCAAAGCCTTCTCTAAAAGGCTAAATACAAAAATGTGTTTTCATCCTTTCTTCTCATTCACCTTTTTGCCAGTTTATTTTCAACTGCTTTCCACTCCTAATTCATCTACTAAAAATAGGGCAAAACGAAATGGTTATCCAATCAGAATTTATTCCTCAGCGGTTACAAGCAAAGCGTGATGCCTGTTTCACGTCGCATGCTGAAGCTGAGCTCGTTAGCCAAAGCAGCACGTGAGTCTATTTCCAAGTCGAGGCCTACTGTCAAGGCCTTCTAACTGGCCTTGAGTGACCCAATCACGAATTGTGGGATGTACTATAATTCGAAAGTGAACAGTGCGAGATCAAGCTGTCAGAGTTGGCTGTCATCAGTGCCGATATTGCCATTGAGAAAGAGATCCTTGTGGATTTAAATAACCCGAGATATTCTGCATGACCGTGTGATTGCTTAATTTATTAATCAGGAAAGGAGGGCTGATTTTCACTTCAAGTAAATTGGTAAGTGTTTATTTGCTTTGTTGTTATAGCAACATTATGAGTTTTCTAAATGTAAATTAGGCTGCTTGAGCATTCAGTGTCATTTTAATATTTGAAAAGTAATCGTGTACCCTGACGAAAATTTTGCGACCAACTTTTTAATCACAAATATTATTAGATGGCTTTCATGGTATTGTAGAACTCCTTGGTAGATTCATATGAAAATTTAGGAAGACATATCCAACTCTTATTTAAAAAATCAACTCAAAAAGTAGCTGTAATTACTGGTTCCGGTTCCGGCTGCTGCCGGCATGCTGCATGAGTCTGTTTTTGTAGCTTGCTAGCCTGCTTAGCATTGCGTATTCCTCTACTTGCATTGTTTTATCCTTAATCTTTGCCATTTTACCACGCACTTCTTTTTTACTGTTTCAACTGTGTGTATTTTTTTTTTCCGCTTCTCTACACCTCACATTTTGACTCTGTGCATTTCTTTTCTGTGTTTTACACAGATTATTGCATGAACCTCAAACATATGCTGAACAGGAACACCACATCAACTGCAAACAATTGCGTGAGGGATTCACATCGATCTCAAACATGTAAGTCATGGCATCCGCATTCGCTTATCACTTCCTGCACTGCATGCCACATGTTTACTATAGCTTCTTCTATCAGCAGTGAGGGATTTACATGTGATAAATGTAAGGAATTAGTCAGGCTTACAGAGCAGATTAATGAGTTAGAGACATGCTTTCAAACATTAGTGGAGGTCATTGAGAAAGCGAAGCCAGTAGATACTGTTTCGGTTGTGAGTAGTACAGCGAGCAACATACACACTTTGGTTTCAGCTGTAGAACCCCCGCAGCAGTGCGTTTGGGTGACGTCTTGGTGGCATACTCGTCCAGCAAAGCGACACCACTCTCTGTTAAGATTTCCAATCGATTCTCCCCATTCAGTGATGTACCCACTGAGAATCATGTTGAAAGAGCCCTTGTTATTGGTGATTCTATTGTAAGGAACATGGAAATAGAGACTCCAGCCACTTTTGTTAATTGCATTTTAGGGGCTCAGGCTTCTGAAATCAGATCAAATTTATAAGTTCTGGCTAATGCTAAACATAGATTTTCTAAAATTGTTATTCATGTCTGCACTAACAATGTCCAGCTTTGGCAGGAAGAGGTGTGTGAACTTGCAAAAATTATGTCAGACACTGTAATATGCTCTGGCTCCCTCCCTGCTCCTCGTGGTGACGAGGTTAGTAACAGATTAGTGTCAATGAATGGCTGGATGTCTGAGTTGTGTCTGGAGAATAGCATAGGAATCATAGACAATTGGAAGAGTTTTTGGGGTAGACCTGACCTGCTAAAGAGAGACGGACTCATCCCTTCAGGGAAGGTACCGCTCTCCTCTCTAGTAATGTGGCTCATAGTCTTAATAGTGATAGTATTTGACTAACTGGGGTCCAGGTAAGGAAGCAGACAGAATAGCTTAACCATACATCTGCTAGCTGCCTTGAGACATCACACAGGTCACATAAACTACAACACTTAGAGACTGTATCACCTAGATATCATATAGAGACTGTGTCTGATCCCCGAAAAACAAAACAAAAAAAGTTGATTAATGTCAAATTTGAAAATATTTTTAATATAAATATAATAAAAAGGTAGGGCTACTAAACATTAAACAAAACATCTCAGTGTAAATGAAAGGATTACAGATCATAGTTTGGATGCACTGGCTTAAACCAGATTAATATTTTAGTTTAAATGAATCTACTCCCCCTGGTTATTGTTATAAAAATTAGCCACGTCTGAAGGGTCGAGGAGTTGCTACAATTTACAGTGAAGTTTTTGGTGTTTCTCAGAGGACAGGATATAAGTCTTTTGAACTAATAATGCTTAATATGACATCATCAGATTTACATTTACATTTACATTTATGCATTTGGCAGACGCTTCGCTATCCAAAGCAAATTACTTTAGTCCACTACGCCACCACCACTCCATAAAAGTGAATCAGATATAAATAAAAAATCTCTGTCATCATTTGCCCTTGCTACAGTATATAGACCACCAGTGCCGTATTCTGATTTCCTTGGGGAATTTGCAGATTTTCTATCAGATCTAGTAATTACTGTGGATAGAGCTTTAATTGTAGGTGACTTCAACATTCACATAGATCATGAAAAAGACACATTGGGATTAGCATTTATCGATATTCTCAACTCTCTTGGAGTCAGACAAAATGTCACTGGACCAACTCATCGATTTAATTCTGTCATATGGTGTTGATGCTATAGAAATTCTGCTGCAGAGCGATGATATCTCGTCTCTTGTATTCTGTGATTAGCTAATATCACTCAATCTACACCATGTTATCGTTCAGGTAGAACTATTCTTTCGACCACTAAAGATAGCTTCACTAATAATCTTACAGATTTGTCTTAAATACTTCAAAGCCAAAAAGTCTAGAAGAATTTATGTAATCACAAAAAATATAAATACAGTCTTCTCTAGTCTCTTGATAGTGTCACCACCCCCCAGATAGGCACTAAAAGATGCCAGGTCAGCATATTTTAGCAAACTCATAGAAAATAACCACAACAATACTAGATGTTTATTCAGTACTGTGGTTAAATTGGTTAGGAATAAAGCCTCGACTGAACCAGATATTCTGTTGCAGCACAATAGAAATTACTTAATCAATTTATTTACTGATAAAATTGAAATCATCAGCAATAAAATCAGAATTATGCAATCATCTACCACAGTACCTCAGAAAACGATGTCTCATAATTTTCCTCACGAGCAACTTCAATCTTTCGCTGTCATAGGAGCTAACAAAACTGATAAAATACGTTTTATAAATCAATATTTTATTGATAATAAACATTTTAATTTATGTTATGGATGATCAGTCTGGTTTGTCCTAAACTTTTGCTGTTTCGATAATATGGTCAAGTCTACCTTCAATTGTGGACATTAACCATGGATTGTATGATGAAATTTCCTGGCATCATCTGATCGGATCAAAACCAGAAGATATAAAATATCAGTAATACCGCTCACATGTTGCATGTTTTAAAATCCACTCTTTCAGTATTTTAATGCATTGCTGAAATAGCTGTCATTCAGATCTCAAAACAGTGGGCATATTTCGAAGCTACAGACTTGTAGCTTTCAAACGATATAAGGTTTGTCAAAATTAAAGTCTGATATGAATGTAATATAGTCCAATAATAAAACATTTAATAAATAAAAAAAACGCTAAAAAGGTAGAAAAGAAAAATGGCCCTTATATGGGACGGTGCCAGTTAACGGTCTAAATTAGCTTTTTAGTCTGATTGATGACAGCTACAGAAGAATACATTTGCAATTAAAAAAATAGTTCACATCTATCTTATTTTGATACAATTATTGAATGTGAATATGAATGTATCATACTGCATCAAGACTTATTTTGTAATTTAATCATAATGATTTAAAAAAAAATTCTATTAACTTTTGATCGTTTTAGTCTATTGTCATTGATGGACTCCTTGGCTGATGCCCAGGGGCGTAGCAAGCTTTTCAAAAGTGCAGGGGATGGATGTGGTTTGATATCGATTAATCAGTGTTTTTCACAATATTGTCGCAGAACGTTACATTTACCTCAGGAAAGCCATTTAATTACCAGCACGTTATTTGACTAGAAAAAATAGCTATAGAGAGGAGTATTTTGCTAAATAGGCTATGTGCACTATATTACATATTTATTATATTTTTACTTGTGTCATTACATAATTGTTATTATAATGAAAACCACATTATATTTAATTTGTTATTTTCAACCTTTAATAATACCAGCTGATAGGGCTCTCTGTATGATTACAGCATTATGTGAGATATATTTTTCTTGAGAAAAATTAACATGTAGGCTATCTACTGTAGCCTACCTAATATTTATCCAAATAAGTCAATATTGAATCAAGATTGAAATTAAATCAAGAATTGAACTGAAATCATGAAAATTGTGCTAAGCAATAATACAAACAGTAGCCTACCAGTCATTGTACCATGTAAACATTGTAACATGTTGTCACTAAACTTAATACAATTCTGTTTAGTTACCAAATGTTTTGACAATCACAATTACACCTATTGTCATGCAAGTTGTTGTTTTTTACATCCCCCCCAATCCATCCGTTTCTCTTGTGGAATTAAAATATTGTGATAAACTGTATACCGTGATAAAAGCTCAATCAATTAACCGCAGCATGAAAATGTGATACCGGCACATGCCTAAAACACACACACATGGCCTCTCTTCCTTCATAGACCTCTTTCACAAACAGTAACATTCATTTCACCTGTGAATTTTCCTGTGCTCTCTCTGAAACTGATGCCTCCAGCAACTTCCTCTCCTAAACAAGGGTGCAGTGGTAAAGGAATAGGGTCAAACAGTTACAGCTGTGGCACTAGCAAACCTCAGTGAATATTGAAAAGTAATATCATGAAATAAATGCAAACAATATCTAATGGTAATAGGCTACTGTTGTTTAATGTCAACATTTTGTAACTTTCACTTACAAGATTTCTCTTGAAAAAGATGTCAATCTTCTCCTGCCTCTTTCTTTTCTGCATCTTAATGATTCTGCGTGACAAAAAGACTGGTAAGCTTGATAGTGACATGGGTCTGACAGGACTGTGACTGAGACTGCTAAATTTTGCTTACTTGTGCCCTGAAAAAACACCCACACAAAGCTTTTTCTCTGGTGGTATAAATAATGTAACAATTTACTGTTTTTAAACATAAAATAATATACACTTTTCTTTCATAGTTCTTCAAAAGGTATGCAAACAATGTCATAATTTCTCACTTTTTTCCTCCTCAACAGGTACAATCAAACACAACAGGTAAGTATCCACAAAGTATTCAGCTAATCAACAAACAATGCTCAAAATTTCAAAATCAATTACACTGGCAATAAACCCACTGCTTATACACTGCTTAACAATGGCAATTTGTCCCTCCTCCTCGTCAAATCCCTGCCTTCATCACAGTTACTTTATACATTGCATGCCACATACATAACCGAATTTAGCTAGCTGCTGAACAATATCCCAATTAGCATTAGTCTAATAACGAAATATGATACCGAAAACACTCGACATGTCAACAAAACATAACAGAACATCTTCCCAAACACATATCAAGCTTATTTAAAAAGCTCGAACGCATAAACACTCATTCAAAGTACCTGGAAAAGGGAGATGCAAATAACCATCACCATAAGTTCCCGCCTCCTCAGCACGAGCTAACCGATAAATCTAACACACCAAGAGAGGCGGGACTTAAGGTAGAACAGCCAATCATCAGCCGGTCACACTCAAAGCCGGTGTCATGTTTGAGAGGGAGGGGGAGAGGAGGCAGCCGCAGCGAGCGCAGACACAGAGCGGCCAGAGACACAGAGGAGCGGCTGTAGTAAGGTGTTTGTGCAAAACTGCAGAAAAAGTGTGGGTGTTGAACCCTCTCATCGGGAAAAGTGTGGGTGTTAAAACACCCACATCCCCCACGGGTGCAACGTGATGCCAAGAACAATGTATATTACATTTAAAGTGAATCTATTCATTGCTTTTCTAGCACTTTGCCTAAATTGTTCATAAATATGCTATTTATGCAATTCCTGTGCTTGACCCCGATAATTGCTGCTTGCAGCTATATTTATTATTATTTTTATTTTGAGATTTTGATCCTTCGTGTAATTTCATTAGACGAGGACACTGACTTGCTGTCTTACTGCTATTGCACATTTATGGATAATTGAGAGCCTCAAAGCATTTGAGGTCCTGCAAATGGAATTAAAATGTTTGTCTTTTTTGTTATATGAATATCTCATTAGCTGAACTGTAAACTTTTTCCAGGCCTTCATCATTTATTTTTGGTACTTTTCAAATGCCTTGCGGTATAGATTTGACTGTTTTAGCCTTGACCCAGACTTTCATATAAAACTATGAAAATCTATTATAAAAATGCAAATTAATACATGTTTAAAACTATGATAATCTCAACAAAGAGGGAAATTAATATAAACTATTTTAATATTTATTTGTGTCAAAATGATTTCAATTTCTGATTGATCCATTTTTTTAAAATTACAATTTTGCCCCAGTTGAGGCGGCATTTCCAACACACAAAAATGTTTTGCTCCTAATTAAGTTTATGTAAAAGTTAGTGTACTTGTTAACCAAGTGGACAAAAGTGTCAGCGAAGAACATGCTTGAGATGAAATATGAGACAAGTGATGTTTGAAGAAAACAAAGAAAAAGTAAATATCGTTTGAATATTTTCCTTGGGCTTCATTTCCAATCAAGCTGTCTTTTTGCCAAAATTATGCAAAACTAATTTTAAATTATATTTAATTGTGTGTAATTAGGATACATAAAATGTTAGTGTGGAGTGGAGGGGGGCAGGGCGGGGCGGGGCGGAATATCGCGTGCCCGGTCCCCAATCGGCCTGATGAGGCGCGCGAGGGATAAAGGCGGCCGGTGACGATTGTTAGAGAGAGAGAGAATTACAGGCATGTCCGTCATGTGTGTTTATGTTTGTGCTTTGAGTTTTCATTAAATTATTATTTATAGTGACAAGCCGGTTCTCGCCTCCTCCTTGCCCATCCTTAACTGTGTTACATTGGTGCCGAAAGCCGGGAAGGAGGAGGGATGCCCATCGCAGAGTCCTCGACACTGCCGTCCACCCTGGGGAGAGCCGCTGCCATCTGCCGGGTGACGGAGTAGCCCGACCGCCCGGATGCGGGGAACGGCCGTCGTCCGCGGGGCAAGTGGGGACGGGATACCCCGACTGCCTGGAGCGAGGGAGCCGCTGCCGGGGGCAGAGGAGTGCCCTGCCGTCCCCAGAGATGCGGAGGGGTCGAGGGAGACCGCCGTCCGTGAGGGGAGGAGGGAAGAAACTCTCCGACCGCCTGGAGCGGTAGAGCCGCTGCCAGGGGCGGAGGAGTGTCCCCATTTGCTGCCAGAAAACCGGAGGCGCGTTCTGCCCGCTGGGGGTCAAAGGTTTCACTCCGGTTGGCCCGGGGTTGGAGCGGCTGTCGTCCGCCTGAGTGTGGAGGAGTGTTCGAGGACCACGCGACGGTACATCAGAGAACCGGTGAGTGAGCTTTTTCTCTCTCTCCTCTCTCTCTCTCCCTTTCGCACCGTGTTGGCCTTTTCCCTCGCCTATTCTGTTGTTGTTTTTCCCCTCCTGTCTCCTCCCAGGGCGAGGAAGGCGGGGATGACCACGCGGGACGCAAGATACACCATGCCCCAGGGATGGGGGGGGGTGTACGTCATGCCGGTGGCACCCCGGCCTGAGATAACGGCGGGAGGAATGTGGAGCGGAGGGGGGCGGGGCCGGGTCGGAATATCACGCGCCCGGTCCCCAATCGGCCTGATGAGGCGCGCGAGGGATAAAGGCGGCCGGTGACGATTGTTAGAGAGAGAGAGAATTACGGGCATGTCCGTCATGTGTGTTTATGTTTGTGCTTTGAGTTTTCATTAAATTATTATTTATATTGACAAGCCGGTTCTCGCCTCCTCCTTGCCCATCCTTAACTGTGTTACAGTTAGCTATGAAATTAGCCTTAGCAAGACAACGGAGTCTGACATTTTAATTCAAAAACATTAAAAATGTAATTTCCATCACAGTCATTTTCACCACAGAATTCAATGGAACACAATACATTATTTGAGATGTGCTGGAAATGACACTCTGGTGAGATCTTACAGAAAAAAAGATACAAATGTCATAAATCTCCTGTGTTGCATATACTGTACATACACTGTTGGTGGACAAATGAAAACATCTAGTCAGAGTTTGATACATGTTTTAACAAGACTTTACTTTCTAGAAATCTACATCGCTAAAAATGCCAGAAGTTGAAGAAACACCCAGGCACAATTTCTGTTAAAGGATAAGCCAAAAGGGTTTTGAGATCATGAGAAACATAAATTCAGTCAAGTGTTCCCCAAATTTTCATTGGTAGTGTACATTATCCATCGTCGTGTTTCTTATGTGAATCATAAAAACCTAGCAAACGTTCAAGCCAATTTTTCCATGTTATTCTAGAGTCTGCTGTGGTGTGTGTGTATCACATTATTTATCATGATTACAGTGTGTTCAGTACTTTAAACATGAGACACTTTTGACGATCGTCCTGAATTCATCTGTAACATCCCTGGAGCTGGCCTCTTGAATTCTGCCGTAATTTCTTTCCTGACACCGTCCCTCGGTGCGACGTGACCTCTGACCTGCCAAAAGCACACTTCCTGCTGATGCAAAGAAAAAACGGTAACCACCTCCAGCTGTTGCTGCTTTCACTGTCTTTACCTCCTCGTTTACTTCTATTAAGTCTTGGATATGCAAAACTACCAATTTAAAACTACCAATTGACCAGTCAGTGTGTTGTCTGGACTTGTTAGTGCAAAGGAACCCATATATAAGGCTGCATTATGTCCATTTGGATTCGACAAATAAATATATACAAATATCATTTTAACTCATCAAACTAATTTTGTTTTTTTAGTATATAAAATATAACATATATAACCATAGGCTATTTCTATTGTCATTATGATCATTTTTTAGCATACAAATGGAGGCTAAAGGGTCAACTGTTCAAGAACCATTTCTGGGGCTCTATTGAATTATAGCACGCATGACAATTCACCTATATTCCCAATGTCCTAATGACATTGCATGTTGTTTGCATATGGATCCTGAGAGAGTCTGAGATCCTATGAAGCGTTCTCATAGGTAACACTATTCTTACAAACTGTTCCCAGATGACTGACAGAGAAATATCGAGAACTCACCGACGGAGCAGCGTGTGTTGGCGCCAAAGCGCAAATGGTCTGCACTTATATAGCGCCTTTTTAACCTTAACGGTATTCAAAGAGCTTTACACTGTGACTCATTCACCCATTCATACACACATTCATACACCAATGACATCAGAGCTGCCATGCAAGGCACTAGCCTGCCATTGGGAGCAACTTGGCCAACCCTGCGATTAGTGGCCGACTCGCTCTACCAACTGAGCCACAGCCAACCCACAGCTGATGTTTTGGGTCCATCTTATCCATGCAATGGCAGTGGATAGTGCCTTACTTTAAAGCTTAAAAAAAAAACAATTATTCTAACATTTTGCCGTTGTACATTGAGTGCTTTAAGAGAAACTTGTTCAAAGTGGCATGCTTGTTCACAGGCACCTGGACATGTTTTATCATATACTGTATGATGACATATATATCGTCTCTGTGAGATTTCGTTATTACGGTTTTCATGTAAACAATCTCAAGCATTAGACTAGATCAGTTATCTCATTATTTTTCGACTGAACCATGACTGTAGGGTAATTGCATAATTTTGCTTGCAATAAATTATATTTAAGCATTAAAAACAGAAGTCCACGGTCATGGTGATGTAAGGAGCAGCTGTTGAGAGAGAAGCCGTTTGGACTGCCCGCAGTGCCATGTGTCCACTTTAGTGCTCGGCATTCTGGGAATGAAAGTTAACAAGCTGACCTTTGACATCTCATATGTTTTCTCTTTAATTGGTTGGGTTTGTTCCAACTATTGTCCACATGCACATGGAGTGGTGGTGGCATAGTGGGCTAAAGCACTGAACTGGTAAGCAGAAGGTTGCTGGTTCGATCACCACAGCTACCACCATTGTGTCATTGAGCAAGACACTTAACTCCAGGTTGCTCCGGGGGGATTGTCCCTGTAATAATTGCACTGTAAGTCACTTTGGGTAAAAGCATCTGCCAAATGCATAAATGTAAATGTAAATGCTCTTGACACCCTCCGGTAGGACCTTGGGCTCCTACAAATTTATCATCATGTTTAATTACTTTTAACCCTTTTTGTGTGAATCATTTGGTGTTTATCACAGTATGGATAACAAATTTGTGAGTTTTCAGGACCAAATCCCTCCAAAGTGGTTTCATGACATTTTTAAAAGATTTTAATAAATGCGACATTATCAGCAAAACCCCTTTTTCTTGCCAATTCCCAAAGTCCTCATGGTGGCGTAGTGACTCGTCTCAATCCAGGTGGTGGATGAATTTCAGTTGCCTCCGCGTCTGAGACCGTCAATCCATGCATCATATCACATGTTTTGTTGACTTAGCAGGCCCACGTGGATCTCTGTGGCTTCCACACACAACTCACCACGCGCCCCACCGAGAGTGAGAACCACATTATAGCGACCACGAGGAGGTTACCCCATGTGACTCTACCCTCCCTAGCAACCAGGCCTATTTGGTTGCTTAGGAGACCTGGCTGGAGTCACTCAGCGCGCCCTGGATTCAAACTTGCGACTCCAGAGGTGGTAGTCAGCGTCTTTACTCGCTGAGCTACCCAGGCCCCCCAAAACACCCAGTATTAATATTTCTGCAAATAAATATAAATATTTCATATCATGCATGTGTCTCTCATTAGAGGCTGGCTTAAGGAGGTCGCACACCGGATGGGTCTGTCGGATGACATGGCGCATTCAATAATTAGAAACATATGTCGGTGGCACCCAGCTATGTCTACGGAGGCTGAACTTCTGCAGCGCCCACGGGGTGTAACACACATAGTTTCCCATTAAATTTGACTCAAATCATTATTGTCCAGTTCTTTACTAAGCAACCTGCTATAGCTCAATAAACTCCCCACTGGAAGGGTTTCAGGACAAGTACGGCGGATACAACTCGTGTCACTTCATGAGCTTTTATTGCGCACATACACAATACTCATCCACAAACAAGGTAGCCAGAATGCTACAGCAACGCTAGCCTGTCAGTTGGACATTTGTGACGTTAGTTAGATTAGTTAGGTTAGGTTGTAAACCTGCAATAAAACACAAACATCAGAATTAACTAATAAAGTTACACAATCATGTGATATTAATTTTTGACATGAATTACTAGCAATGCTATTTTATAGTCTCTCACCGGCAAGGCATACCAGTCCTGAACATCAACTAAATGAAAATGAATATAAAGGCGAGACGCCTGCGACTGTAACTAATCAAGCATACACAGACACATAGTCTGGGGACCAGGAATAAATAATAAACAAACCTTTAACCTAGTCAGAATATAACATATAACATGAAATATAACATAAATATGCCTTCATTTGGAATAAGTCGGTAAATGTACACACTTATTTTCTCAAATACCCCAGAACAAAATAATAACATCCATCACTTGTAATATATATTTATATATATATATTTATAAACACTAGTTATACCTGCTGGAAAGTTCTACACCTCCCACTTGGCCTACTGATTCTAGAATCCAAGTAGGCCACCACAACCAAACAGTTAAACTTCTAGATATTACATTCTCCCCATGACCATGCAAATAACATTGCATACTTGGATATGAACGTATTATGTCACAACATGAACCGATCTCTTCAAGTTAGTTTTAATGTCCATAAACAACACACATTGTCCTTGATGACATTATAACCTCCTTTACCGAAACACACCACCAGCCTTCGGGAGGATGGTAGTGGGGAGAGTTTTGATCCTTCACCGAAACACACCATGGTGGGGATCCCTTTTCAACCGAAACACACCATGGTGGGGATCCTTTACCAACCGAAACACACCATGGTGGGGATCCTTTACCAACCGAAACACACCATGGTGGGGATCCTTTACTGCTCCTCCACTGGAAGCAGAACCACCAACCTCCTAACGTCCCTATGGAGGATGGTGGAGGGATAGCTCTCCATACCTTGGTTTTTCTTGAACTGTCCAACGAAAACTGGACAGCTTCGACATGTCCTCACCCTCACATCTCGTACTATGCCCTTCACATCAGGACACACCTCCACGACTCGACCCAGCCTGAACTGGCCCCTCAGCGCGTTCTGGTCAGCTAGCCACACCAGGTCCCCCGCAGCAACATTCCTAGCAGGCGCGTGCCATTTCTGACGGATGTAGAGGCCCGGACCTGCCAACTGGCTCCACCGCTTCCAGAACTTGTCAACCTCGATCTGGATTGCTCTCAGGCGCACAAAGGGGTAAGTTGGATACTTAAACCCTCGGGAGTCCCCACTGGGTCCTGCGCGACCAAGCAGAAGAGAGTTGGGAGTGATGACTTCCACGGTCTCATCTTGTACCTGGGCTCTGGCACCGATTGGCCTCTCATTTGACAGGTTAGCAGCAAGGTACAGGAGGGTCTGGAACTCCAGTGCTGTCAGGTTACCTTCTTTGCCAACACTGCTTAACGCTCTCTTGAGTACGCGGACAGCTGCCTCAGCTGCTCCATTTCGGTGGGGAGAGTCCGCCGGGTGAAACACCCACATCCAGTCGGTTCCTACGGCTGCCGCCTTCTCCTGGACCTGATCCTTGTCGATGCCACTAAGGAACTCATAAAGCTCCTGTAATACTGGTCTGGCACCCACAAAGTTTGTCCCTTGATCCGACCAGAGCTTTCTTGGGTGACCCCTGAGAGCTGTGAAGCTGGTATGCTTTCAGGAATCCTTCCGTCGACAGATCTTCCACAATGTCAGCATGTACCGCTCTCAAAGCCATACAGCTGAACACTACACCCCAGATTTTCATCTTTGTTCTTCGTCTTATAGTATCTTTAACAACATATGGTCCGAAAAGGTCCAATGTCGTGAACTTCGAAAGGTGCGGCTGGTTCAGTTCGTTCCAGGGGTAGCTCACTCATCATCTGTTTGCACAATCTTGCTTTGGTCTTTCGACAGTGCATACAGGAGTCAATCACATTTCTGGCAATCCTTGGTCCCAGCACCACCCATGCTTTAGATCTCACACGAGGAGTGTGCCAGCAACACCTTCGTGGTTAACCTTATGGGCCTCTCGTGTGAGAAGGGTGCTAATCCACGCATTGTAGGGGATCAGAGGCACACCGGTATCTCCATGGGTAATGGTCTGGACTCTACCATGGCATTTTAGGAGCCCTGAATCCTCATCCCTGCTTACAACGAGTCTGTTCAGTGTCGTCACAGGAAACGTAACACCCTTCTGGGCGGCTAGGCACAGGTCTTGGAATGCAGCATTGCGTTCCTTTACTGTCAATACTGCCTCCCACTTTGCTAGTATAGAGGCCCTGCCTACACAGGCCAACCACTTCTTCACAGCTCTGCGTGACATAACCAACTACTCCACAAAGCTTAGCTAGAGAACTGCACCTTGTTGGTTCCACTTGGTCTATGAGCATGGCTCCCCACAGTGTCTCAGTTTCTTTGGTCTCAACTAAAGTCAATTTCAACCCATTTTCTGAGGATGCTGAAACCCCGCTACATCCATCTGTGACTTTTGGATCTTCACCACCAGGACTGTCAGGGTTCAACTGCTTCTTGGCTTGAGCTCTGGTGAGTACTGCCGAAAAAGCCTTTCTCTGGAGTTTACTAACCAGCTCCCTAGCATCAGCTGCCACTTCTGAAGCGGACTTCATGGGCCAATCCTCGACTGGACTAGACAGGAACTCAGGACCTTCCTGCCACACAGAGTTCTCACCTAGCAATTCAGGAGAGCACCCCTCGTGACTAGATCAGCGATGTTGACCTCGCCTGGTATCCACCACCAGTCAGTTACGGGTCCAGCCTTCTGAATCTCTCCACTCGATTCAGCAAAGAATGTCTGGAATCCATAGCTCTCTCTCTGGATGGCCCCCAGCACCGTCTGACTGTCAATGAAGTGGTACCACTTCTCCACATCTAACCGTCCATGCTTCAATACATATACCTTTAGACGTGTGGCAAAGACAGCCCCGCGATACCTCAGCCTTGACTGCGTCACCTTTTTGGTCGAGGGGGGTTAACTTGGCCTTTGATTCTACCAGCCGGGTGACCACACCATTTGACGTCTCCCATCGCAAGTACAGTACAGCGCCATAGGACTCACAGCTCCCGTCAGAAAACGTGATTCCCCAGGGTTTACCCCACCAGTCAGGGGGCGTGAGGCTTCTGTGGAACTTAATACTGCTCAAACGAGCGTACTCTTTGAACAATTCAATTGCCTTTCCCCTGAGCTCGTCAGACAGAGGTTCATCCCAGGTGTCTTTAGTAAGCTTGCCAGCTTCCTGGAAGGCTCTTCTCACAAGGATAACTCCTTTCTGTTTCACAGGTGTTACTAGACCGATCGGGTCATACAGCCCGGCGATCTGGCTCAGTAGAACACGACGAGTCAGTGGGTTCGGTGTGTTTACTTCCACTTTTTCTTCAGTGAGGTCAATCTCAGTTCTCATCTTCTTCTTCCTTCTGGAGAAGTTGACTGAGACCATCACAAAGAGTTTGTCCTCTTGCACAAGGTAACCAACTCCGAGGGCTTTGTTATCTTCCTCCCTTAGCTGGTTGGGCAACGTCAGAGTCACTGGCTTGGACTCTGCTCCGTCCCTCCTCCCACTTTGACCGGACCGGACCCAAGGCTTGAGGTAGAAGCCTCCTGCTTTCAGTATTTTCTCCACCCCTCTTGGATCTTGTCTAGACAGTGTGGGTCATTGTGGGACGTGAGGAGGTCATCGACGTAGGAGTCTTCCTCGATGACTCTTCTTTCCTCCCTCATATCAGAGAACTGGGGCAACTTCGCGGTCTCTCGCATGGCAACCTGTGCAATGCACCCTGCTGGTTTGTCCCCCATGTTCACCCTCACGACAGCATAATCTTCAATCTCATCCTCTGGTGAGTCTCTCCATAGGAACCGATGCACATGGACCTCTTGTTCCTCCAGCCAAACCGAATTGTACATCTTGGTGATGTCTCCGATGGCTGCATGTTTTCCTTCCTGGAATCTGAGGAGCACCGCTCTGATGGGATTTAGGACGTCTGGGCCTTTGAGCAAAATGCTATTCATGCTCACCCCTCTGAACTCCTGGCTGCTATTCCAGACGAGGCGCACTGGCGTAGTCACTGAGTGGGGATTTGGAGCGGTCAAGTGGCTCACCCACCACACAGCACCTTTCCAGCTGTCCATCATGTCCTTAGTGAGCTTAACAGCAGCTCCTCTCTCCACCATCTCGTGGACTTGCTTCATGTAAGCCTCTTTCCACAGGGGTCTTTCACAAGCCGCTTCTCAGCTCTCAGGAACGTAGCTTCCACAGCTTTTCGGTTGTTGGGAAGAGAGGCTGGGTTTTCCTTCCAGGGGTACTTCGCATCCCAGTGTGGCTGGTCGCTGTGGGCGTCTCTCTCCCTGAAGGTTAGACCTGCCTTTATTATCTCCAGCTCTTTCTCATCAACCAGGGACATCTCCTTTCCTCCTGGTGGGCACTTTCCACAGCGACACCCTCCACAGATAGGGTCACAGGCAGTACCGATACTGTCCCATTTTAGCCACTCAAGGATATCTTTATTGCACACTGCTGTCGTTCGAACTTCTACACTGTTTTCTTGCTCCAAATGGCTTCCTGGCCTTCCCACGAAGTGCTCTTCAACTTTGACGGCTACCGTCCTCATTGAGTGAGCTGAAGTGCGTCTTCGACTGCCACGTGGTCACCTCCACTTCTTCGAAGAGGTCTGGATGCACCCCACTCACGATCTTGCCCAGGGGACCATCCCACAACACCAGGTCGCCAACCCTTTGCAGCCTATGGGGAGCTAATCGACCTTCTCGAGTACTGATCAATAGATCGATCTTCTCTGGGCGGGCCAGTTCTCCCGGCTTAGTTTCAGGGAAGAACTGCTCTAGTCGCTCTGATTTCACCACTCGATCCACTTTGGCGATGTCTTCCATCCCGTAGCAGATCATCTCATGAAACTTCAGGGTTCCTCGTGAGGTCCACACTTTTATAGTCACGAGATACCTTTTTGTATCAACTTTCACTTTCATCGTGCCGACACCATACACGACAAGGGAGATTGGTTCACCCGTCAGTCCGAGCTTTTCTGCAGCTTGGTGTGTGATGTAATTCGTGTCGGAAGCTGAGATCCACCAAGGCTCCGAGACTGTCTCCTCTCTTTGTCGTGACAGGTGCAAGCATCATGAGGACTGGATGTTCTTTCAAGCCACTCTGTTCTATCACACTCTTGCCAGAACACACTGTCGACGTTGCCTTGTTAGTACAGGCTCTGCGGACAGCATCCAACTGGTTAGGAGTCAGTCCCAACTCAGCTGAACACAGCCTCTTGCTCTTCTGTCGGACCACGAGGTCCCCTCTTTTCCTCTGTTTTGTTTTCCCTCTTAGTAGCATCCTTCTCATTTGATGCCTTAGGGCAGAGGAAATAGTGGTGATCTACTGGAGTGTCGCCTTTTTACACTCCTCCTTACGACAAAGGAACTTCGAGTGCAGCCGCTCCCGACCCGTGAACATCCAGGCATTTTGTACATGCTTTTGCCTTTTTAACCTGAGCTCTCTTCTCCGACAGACCGGCCTTCCTGAAAGTTTTACAGCGAAACAGTTTACCTCCATGTTCTTCATTACCACACACGGCACATGGTAACTGTTTGGAGTCTCTTTGACTTCACTTGCCGTAGTCTTAGTAAACGACTTCTTTTCTCTCCATCTGTCACCTGGTTTCTCCCGGTAGCTTGGTCGCTCAGGAGCATTAGCAGGCCATGGCTTGCTGGGCAGCAACTGCTCCAACCTCACTAGCAACGACTTTTGGTCTTCCAGGAACAGCAAGAGCCTGTCGAAACGGTTTCCTGGGTGGACGTCGTTAACAGGGTTTCTCGCACACATGAGCCACTCTCTTTTCATGACATCAGGAGTTTACTCTCCAAAGACCGTATCACTAGCTGATTCTGTACAGCATCTGCACACCCCAGGTCTGTGAGGTCCAATGCTGCCCTCTCCACCGCTAGGATCAACTCTAACGTCTCTCGTGGCTGGTGGTTCTTTACAGCAGGTCGTGATTGAAGCTCCAACACAATCTCTTCTGCCGTTTGTGCTTTGTCACCATAACGGTTCTCTAATTCCCTGAAGATATCGTTTGCATCTCTGCAACGCAACAGTCTGAGTTCACTTTTCACAGACTCGCCTATACTGTCCAGCAAGTGAAGTTTCTTGCATTCCCTTGACCCCGTAGGGTTCCGCCTGCGCCTGGATACTCTCCCATTCAGCCTTCCAGCGCTAATAGTCCCTCCTGTCCCCGGAGAACTTAGGCAAACTTATGGGTGTGAGCCTTATTTTTGGTCGGGCCCATTGAGAGCTGTTATCCCCACCAGTGTATAAACCAGAGCTGCCATATGGCATGCTACTACCCTGTCCCATGCTGAGATTGACGGGCGGAGCAGCATGAACACTCATCAATCGTGGCGTGCTGGCATGGGTCGGAGGTTGGGCGAAACTGACACCAAGTCCACCATCAGACTGTCTTGACTGCAGGTTGGGCCTTAACGTCTCTTGGGGGGCACTGTGTGTGGTAGCTGCTACATACCTGCTCTGAGGACGACTAGTGACAATATCACCTTGAGCAGCATAGGTAGAGATGCCTGCTCTCTCAGATAACTTTATTGAAGGAGAACTTGTTGTATATACAGTTCCCTGCCCATCAGTGGGCTGGATTGATGACAGCATGCCAGGTGTTAACAGGTGGAGTAGCAATAGCAAGGCTTACTGGTTGTGTAAAGGTGATGTTATCTGCAGCTGCTGAGGCTGTCAATATCTGTTCTTACAGGCCCACCAACTGCATCATCGCCTCCCACATCTTCATCCTCTTCCTCCTCACCCCCGTCTACACCGTCTTTTAGTTCTGTACTGTTCCTCTTCATGGCCTCATTTTCACGTCGGCATGTCCACTCATCCATCAGTTGCTCCTTGTCCTCTCTCAATGATCCAAGGAGCATCCATTTATCCTTTCCATGTGGCCGATAGTCTCTCCAAGTGTACACAGCCTCCCTGAGATCATGGAGTTTCCTATCCAGCTTACCACTTTCGACCCCTTGCTGTGTCCATGGCACTACCTTACTTTTCCCGAGCGCCTCAGCCCGATCAAGAGCAGACTTGAACTGTGTTACAAGATCGTCTATGTCCGGCGCTGCATACTTGGACCACAGGATTTCCATGACCTTGCTCTCAGTTTCAAGGAACCTTTGCTCACTGGCATCTCTCTTCGCCAGGGCGTCCCGCGACTCACTGTCATCACCCGTAGGGTCTATCTGGCTCTGTGCGTCAACATATTCATTACTGACATCGAGGAGTTTGTCATAATCATCCTTCAATCTCGCTAACTCTTCTGACAACTCAACTTCACGTAAACGGCCAGCACTAACATTAAGGCGGTTTATACGTGTTGTAAAGTTTCGTTGCGCATTTGAGCGTTTCCGCTTTAAGCTCTCTAGATCTGGCTTGTCATCTGCCATCTTGTCCTTTTTATTTTTATTTTATTTTCTTCTTCTTTCTCTTTTCTAGTGAACAGAATCTCTAAAATCACCTTTAATCAAAATGACTCGTTCAAAGAATCGTTCAAGGGAATCGTTCAAAGGAGTCGTTCCAAAGAATCGTTCAAAAGAATCGTTCGATCCGCGAACAACACAGACGTCTTTGCCAGCTGTTATGTCTCAGAGCAGCGTTGTTTTACAAAGTCACTATAGTATCCCCGCGGCTGTCATCATTATCCACACAGTCTTACTCACGGTTGTAGAAGTTATTCAGCCCTTTAACGGTTCTATCAGCCCTTGACTTTGGCTCCTCCGTTGTCGTGGTGTTGTTGACGGCCGCTCCAGAATCCGACTCTCCGATCCCGGCGCCGGTCATCAACTCTCCTCCGCTCGGGGTTCGTGTACTCTCTAGCACGGCTCCGACAGCGGTTTACAACTGTCCAGTTCTTTACTAAGCAACCTGCTATAGCTCAATAAACTCCCCACTGGAAGGGTTTCAGGACAAGTACGGCGGATACAACTCGTGTCACTTCATGAGCTTTTATTGCGCACATACACAATACTCATCCACAAACAAGGTAGCCAGAATGCTACAGCAACGCTAGCCTGTCAGTTGGACATTTGTGACGTTAGTTAGATTAGTTAGGTTAGGTTGTAAACCTGCAATAAAACACAAACATCAGAATTAACTAATAAAGTTACACAATCATGTGATATTAATTTTTGACATGAATTACTAGCAATGCTATTTTATAGTCTCTCACCGGCAAGGCATACCAGTCCTGAACATCAACTAAATGAAAATGAATATAAAGGCGAGACGCCTGCGCACTGTAACTAATCAAGCATACACAGACACATAGTCTGGGGACCAGGAATAAATAATAAACAAACCTTTAACCTAGTCAGAATATAACATATAACATGAAATATAACATAAATATGCCTTCATTTGGAATAAGTCGGTAAATGTACACACTTATTTTCTCAAATACCCCAGAACAAAATAATAACATCCATCACTTGTAATATATATTTATATATATATATTTATAAACACTAGTTATACCTGCTGGAAAGTTCTACAATTATCAAAGGACATAGATTACTTACTCTAGCCAGCACTGCATGATGTATTGTGTATATGTATCTTTCATATAGAATACACAATGTCTGAGGGATCGGAGATCACGTGCATTCAGAAGCTGTTTTCAAGCAGGACAATGTCAAACCACATTCTGCCCAGATAACAAGTGCATGTCTGTGTAAGCAGAGAGAGCAGGTGCGAGATTGATCTGCAGTCCTGACCTGTCTCAAATTGAGAATGTGTGACACATTATGAAGCGGTAACGAAGGCCCCATACAATTGTGCAGCGGAAGACCTGCATAATGGATAAATGGGGGAAAATTCAGCTTGCTAAACTTAAACTTGTGTCTTCAATGACCTAAAAACTGTCATTAAAAGAAATGGTGATGTCACACAGTGGTAAACTTTTGTAGATTGTGTAACAATCATCTGATTTGAAATGTGTGTGCGTGTTCCAAACACTAATGGTAACACGTTATAATAACAACATGTTATAAAGTATTTGTAAAGCATTAGTTTGTAGTTAATTGATCATTTATTAATGATTGTTCCTACATTATTAATACATTAATAAGCTACATATAAATTAGGGGTGGGAATCACGAGGTAACTGGTGATACAGTATAATATCGATATTTGGGTCATGCTACGATATTATTGCGATTCTTTATTTTTGGTGTATTGCGATTCAAAGCTATGATAAATTGAGATATTTCACCCAAAGTTTCTCATTCGTGCCAAAGAGAAAAAATTTCCCATCACCACAATATTAATATGGAAAAAATGACATTTTAATATCGATATTTGCCATGCAAAAAATCACGATACATCAACGTATCAATATTTTTCCCACCTCTAATATAAATAGTATGATATTTGTTTCTATTCACTTCAGCAAATGATTTATTATTGTTTAATAAGTTCATACTCTATATAGGCAGCTTGATCATGTTTTTTACAACTCTGTTAATCATAACTAACTAATGCATTTTAGTTGATGCAAACCAGTGGTAAAGAAGTGTTTATGATAGCATTAAAAATGCATAAATTCATAGTTAATAAAGACGTGAAATATGGATTTCAATGAATTGGATACACATTTCTGCTTAATTCATGTGTTTATTAATATTTAAGGAGCACTTACTAATAAATCAATGAATGCTTAATAAAGGTCATAATAATGTGCTTACTAATGGCTAGCTAAGCATTTTGCATGGCCTAATCTAAAGTTAGAACTATATACAGCCACAACATTAAAACCACCTGCCTAATATTGTGTAGGTCCCCCCCGTGACACCAAAACAGCGCCAACCCGCATCTCAGTAATAGGATGGAAAATGCTAAAGTGGCATTTGAGCAATTAGAAGATCTCTTTGAATAAGCTCATTATTATGGGTTCCCACGCATCAAAGAAATCCTGGAAAACCTGGAATTTTGCAATGCAGTTTTCCAGTCCTGGACAAGACATGGAAAATGAGAAAAACACCTAAATGTCCTGGAAAATTATTATTTGTCCTGGAAAATATTTGAGTATTTTGATTATGTAGTTGACGATGTTTTAGTTACACCTCTGTATGTAAATGTTTTTTGTAATAATTCAACGATCTG
Source organism: Xyrauchen texanus (assembly GCF_025860055.1). Lineage (NCBI taxonomy): Eukaryota > Metazoa > Chordata > Actinopteri > Cypriniformes > Catostomidae > Xyrauchen > Xyrauchen texanus. Next base: position 3,131,167 of record NC_068279.1, on the reverse strand, counting down.
TTTACACCGCCATCACCACATGTAGGGTACTAAGACTTTCACAATGTGGAAAACATGGATAAAAATCACTTGACTTGACTTGACCAATAGTTTATAAATGATCAATTGACAATAAACTAATGCTTTACAAATACTTTTATAAGTTGTTACCAAACTAATATTTTTTTTTTTTTGGCCAATAACCAATATAAAGACCGAAATTATACATCTATACTGCCTGAAGAACAAACAGGATAAAGTGTATTTTTCTCTTGGCTGTAGTTGATGTAATGTTATGTAATTTCACATAAAGTATTTATAAATCCACAGTTAGTGAGTTTTCGACTCTCAGAAGAGAGCAAGCGTGCCACTCAAGCCCTCAAAAGTGAAGCCAAAACGTCTCGATCGCCCCCCGGTGGCTGGTCCTAGTATAGGTCATAAACCCCGCCTCCCCATGTTATTCAACGGGACGTGAGACCAACTAAACAATTCAATTACACTTCACATATCTTTTTTCCAAAGATAGTTTCTGTCATTTACTGTCGTTTCTATCACGTTGATGTCATTTCAAGTGTTTGTTTTCAAAATAAGTTTGTTTTTAGTTATTTGATGCTATAAAAACGCTGCTGTGACATCATGATTGACAGCTGTGATTGACAGGTTCTCTGAGCGAAGTAGTCACTGAAGCACCTACGGACTTTTTTTCGGGATCTTCGGAGGACTGAGGAGCTTGGAGCTTTAAATGTAATATCTAAATTTCTATAATTAATTATTTAAAACCGTCATAAGTCAAAAGTCAAAAGTGCAGGGGCGTGTGCTTGCGATTGATACAAGGACAGTGAGGGCGGGGCCTTGATTTCGCTGCTTTACTTCCTGCTCACTACTGCGCAGGTCTGGTCCCGAAATCGCAACTGTGCAGACTCAAGCCCCAAGATGTCAGCGCCATATCGGGACACTGGCGGCTTCAGTTCTCACCAATGGAAAAGAGCGAAGGGGCGTCGACCATCTTTTTTACAGTCTATGGAAGAGAGAAAGATGCCAAATTTACTGTCACTCGCCCAGCAGCTGTGTGAGAACCCCAATCTCATCAGTTCTGACCATTTTTATTAATGATTCATCATTTTAATAGTACATTTTGATATTAAATAAAAAAACGTTTGCAAAATGCACACTGCTAAATTAAGGCAGAAATGCATCATGAAACTGGAACGTGCTGGTTTAAACTATCACTGCTGTACTTCATTATATTGGGATATCAGTGCGGCATGGACATGTTAATATAAAGTTTTGCTCTATAGGATAAGATAAGGTGAAGTGTCATCTTGACCCTGCTAATGAGCTCATTTTTATTTGACTGAGGCATCATGGGGCTTGTCTCGAGTTTGCATCAGCTTTAGCTATAAAACTCAATTAGCAAGGCTGGAAAGTTTATGTGAATCAGTTTCATGCACGGACATGAATTTTGACATTTATGATGTCGTTTGTTATTTAAACATGGTGATGTAGATAAAAAGCTTGGAGATCCATTAATTATAAAACCAGAAGGAAATGTTGTAGTTGTGCCAATTTATTAGCATTTTACAATATATTTGTATTAACTAACTTTATGGTTTTGATGTAGTGTTTCCAAATCCACTTATTTATTAAGTTTCATCCTGGTATTAATTCGATTTTTATTGTGAATCCTTAAATCTGAAACATAATTACATTAACTCGCATGCCATTTTTTCCCCAAAAAGATTATCAGAGTGCCATAAAAGTGCAAAGCACACAGCAGATGAGCCTCTTTTATGTACATTTATGTACATTCACGTTTTCAGCCAATAGAATATCTGGAAATATCATAAAAGCATGTAGATCCCAACTGAACACTTTCCTTTTGAACAGAATTCTGCACGCTAAGGCCATTTCCTGCAGAATTCATTCTTGGCTGCCGATATCTTCAGTTTAATGACTGATCATTAAGTCAAATTTGATGCGCTGGCTCCCAGTCCTTTGGAGAGAACAGTGCGGCTTTAAACCAAAAGTTCTTGGCCACCCAAGAGTGTGTCTTGCTTTAAACAATGCCTTTGTCCCTTAATAAACTATAAAGTGCGCCGTTACGACCGACCCTGAACTCTAGTCCTTTAAAAGCTCTGGAGATTGTGCAGTTTGGTTAAAAATATCTTTCCAAATGGTTACGAAGAAGAGGAGAATGATAAAGGAATACTTTCGCTTATAATTAGGGTTAGCAATTCAATACAAGTTAAGCTCAATCGACAGCATTTGTGGCACAATGTTGATTACCAATGATTGACATTTTTGAATGTTAAAATACTGTTTCAAATGTATAGCCACAAGACATAAACAATATGCGTGTAAACATTATTTTAGTCTGATAAAATCACTTACTAACCATTTCTGTTTTAAGTTACTGCCAATATTACTTCGTTGCCATGACAATGTACCCTAAAACCCTAAAATTACTGTAAAAATGATGATTTTGCATGTAAGTACTTTTATAAAGCCTTACTGTAACCTCGAATCATTTTGTATTTTTTTTTTAGGGTAATCAACATTATGCCAAAAATGCTGTCGAATGAGCTTAACTTGTATTGAATCCGGAACATTTCTTTAATTCCTGTTCCATAAGGTTCCCCTGGCGGATGGCAGCGGCGATGACTCCGTGACAGCACATCCCTCCTTCTTCCCAGGTTTCGGCACCACTCTAACAGTATCTAACAGAACTGGCTGAACGATCAACATAAACTTTGAATGCATAAATGAACTTAAACATAAACAGACACAAAAGCAATGCAACCGGCGTCTCCAGCCACCCCTTTATCTTGCTCTCCCGCTGATCAGCTGATTCAGCACCAGCCGTGCTCCATCACGGTCTGGCCACGCCCTCCTCCTCATCACAATCATTTCTCAAACCATGGTATAATTTTTATAGCCAATATGCCAAAATAAATGAACAGCAGCCAGCGATCACCAAAGCCACCCTCTTCAGCCACCGGGCAAATTGCAGAATTGGCCCACACAAAAGAGTCATGACTGCTTCCAAGCCATTTTACCACAAGGTCAGTGAAGATCCTCAGGTGATCACACACACTTACATTTACATTTACATTTATGCATTTGGCAGACACTTTTATCCAAAGTGACTTACAGTGCAATTATTACAGGGACAATCCCCGGAGCAACCTGGAGTTAAGTGCCTTGCTCAAGGACACAATGGTGGTGGCTGTGGGGATCGAACCAGCGACCTTCTGATTAACAGATATGTGCTTTAGCCCACTATGCCACCACCACTCTACTTGAACATTAATGGCTGGATAGCCCTTCCCTGAATTTACCACAGGGCTTGATACTGGGATATGGGTGCCATCGATGATGCTAATCACTCTGGGGACATTGGCAGTATTGTGGAACTGTTGATTGGTCTGCTGGATTTCTTGAGGAGTTTGGGGAAAGTCAGTATGCTGTTCATAAGCTGTAACAGCAAAGGTGTTACTGCTGTCACAGTCTTGCTGACTGAAGACTTGCTAAGCCCCAGGCCATCACCAACCACCACCATAAAACTTCCAACAGCATAATAATAAGAACTGCACCGCTGAACTTAAGGCATAGTTTCTACTTGTAACCCTCTGAAGGTGTGGTTTCACAACCTGCAGCAATTCAAGTATCTTGGTCCTTGGAAGCCGGAATTTTCTAACGATGGCATCATCAGATAGAGAGTCAAGTGGGGTCAAATGTGTCCTTATGTAGGCATTTATGTACACTGCCTGATTTCTGCCTGACTTCTGCGTCGCCTTCTGTGCTCAAGCTGTAAGATTCTTTTATTAGTGGAGAGGTGGTGGTGTAGTGGTCCAAACCACAGTACTGGTAAACTGGTAATCAGAAGGTTGTTGGTTTGATCCCCACAGTCACCACCATTGTGTCCTTGAGTAAGACACTTAACTCCAGGTTGCTCCGGGGGGATTGTCCCTGTAATAAGTGCACTGTAAGTCTCTTTGGATAAAAGCGTCTGCCAAATGCATACATGTAAATGTATTTTAAAAGTCATTAGTACACCTGCTATTGATGGATAGATAGAAGGGATGATAGAAACACATTGGTGGCTAACAATCATTCTAAATTAACTAACTAAACGTGAGTGATTCATCAATGATTTGTGACAGTAATAAGGCAAAGCTTCATTATTATAGTTTTTGGCCTAGGACAAAGAAGACCTCTCTTAAAGAGCAACATGCAGGTTGAATTTATAACTGAATTAATACTTTATATTGTCTGCAGAGGTCTTTTAAAAACACATATGTAGAAATTACGAATGAAATCTCATTTGATGTAGAGATTTTGATGAAAATGTGCTAGGCTCTGGAATACGCCTTTCCCGCTATCAACGCGTCATATGACGTAGGGCGAGGCAAACAAAAGAGCTCGCGGTCAGCTCTCATTGTGGGTGTTGATGTAGTTAGAGCAGTAGTGAGAGACAGAAAGTTTTAGAGAAGCCATAATGGTACATTATTGTGTTTGTGCTGGTTGCACGAATTCCAGCCTGTCAGGACATTGTGTCCATCATTTTCCTTCTAGAAAAAACAAGGCTTTTCGGTCTTGAGTGCGTTTTGTGCAGGTGAAGAGAGCAGACTTCACTGCCGCGTCTGTTACCACACACTCGGTCGTTTGTGGCGCACATTTCACTCCGGAGAATTATCGACCTGGAGATTTGTTGGAGTCTCGGATGGGATTTCGGAGTAAGGACCACGTGAGGCTGATTACTGATGCTGTTCCCTCGGTGCACTCGATGGAATCAAGTCCACCGTCAAAGTGTACACCGGATTTTGGCGCGGGCTGGACTGGAGGACAAAGTGCTAACGTTAGCAGACATTCTGTGCAACGAAAACGAGGACTTAGCAGAGTAAGTCTTACTTTTAATTATTTTAACTCTTAATTTGCTCATAATTATAGGCCTGTGGGCCATCATAGGCATGTTCGTCCACACCGGAGAACTCGGTTTCTTCATTCGCATCCATTGTAACCTGAGCTTGAACTTGACCAGACTCCCTCGCCCATCGTCACTTCCGGTTAGTGCTTTATAGACGCGGAAGTTATTTTATCACAATTTATCTCAAAATATCGTTAATGGCTAAATATATATTACTCCAGTTCAGAAAATCTAGTTGTTTTATCATCAACATACACTATGCTATATAGGGGTGTCCAACCTGCATGTTGCGCTTTAAAGGAGGTCTATCATGCCCCTTTTCACAAGATGTCATTTAAATCTTTGGTGTCCCCAGAATATGTCTGTAAAGTTTTAGCTCAAAATACCCTTCAGATCATTTATTATACCATGTTGAAAATGTCTTTAAATGCAAATGAGCTGCTGCTCCCCACCCCGTATCCAGAATAGGGTGGATGGAGTTTTTTCAGCAGTTTTGCAACGATGGATGAGCAACACACACACACACACACACACACACACACACATAATGTTACAATGTTCACTATGCGCTATAATGAAACAACACACAAACAATCATGTTGAACATGTTGCGTAATGTTCACTTATTAATTGGTGTACTAGTGTGGCAGTGACCGTCAACAGTCGTGGGCAGGGCCTATACAATGGGTGGCTGAGGCTCAGGTGGTAGAGCGGGTTGGCCACTAATCGCAGGGTTGGTGGTTTGATTCCCAGCCCACATGACTACACATGCCGAAGTGTCCTTTGGCAAGACACTGAACCCCAAGTTGCTCCCAATGTGCTGGCTAGCACCTTGAATGGAAGCTCTGCCATCATTGGTGTGTGAATGGGTGAATGGGACACAGTGTAAAGCACTTTGAATACTGCTAAGGTTAAAAAAAGCACTATATAAGTGAAGACCATATAAAAAATGATGTGACTTTGTACAGAATCTGCGAACGGCTTGTTCTTAGACAGTGCTTAAGATTAATAGTCCTTTAAAAAAAAGGACTGGGTGGACTTTTCACATTATTGGGTGGTTGTGTACACGCACTGCCAACACACATTTATGTTCAAACACCATGTAAAAGGGAATTTTGCATAATAGGTCCATAGCCAACTTCAGTTACTTGATGGTTGGAGTTTATGTGATGGTTGCTCACCACTGCAAAATAATACCATTTTAAATCCCATTCCATACATATGCTTCATAATCAGACTTGGTCACATTAGTCAGGTATTTAATAAGGGATGACATTGAAGCTGAAGCATGTCTCCAATGCACTCAGCAATTGCTTGCATGATCTGGCATTACTATACTACTTTGATGAATCAAGTTACAATGATGTGCTCATTTCCACATGTTAAAATACTGCATGAATTCCCAGTATATTAGAAAAGCACTTACCCAAAAATACCTTTTATAAAAGAGTATATTTGGTCATCAAATGGGTTATTTTATTTTGTATTTCAATTTAACTGGTGAAGGTTTTTAACTTCTCTGTCGTTGAAGAGCAAATTCAATGCCATGCACCACACAGCTTCACCAGAGCCCCATTTGCCAGACCCAGTCTATTTCCACCTCCCAAAACAAGGAGGGGTTGGATTTTGGAAGGCATGGTGGCCAACAATGTAGCCAAAATACAAAATATAAAAAGAAGAGTGTTACGTCTGTGGATCTGTAAAAAACTACATTTCAAAAAGGTTACAAAGGTGTCAGAGACATATCATTTGACTCTCCATATTGAATAAAGTCTAATGCCATTTGCACTTACTGTCTGTTGGTAAAAACATGGTTAAATAGGGCTTGCAGGCTATTGCTGTAATAGTTCTAATATAGCCCTCCTGTATGCCATAGCCTCCTCATGATGCTAGTCTTGCTGTTCCCTCAGTGTTCTTAATTCCTTCCTGTTTCCCTGGAGTTCAGCTATTTGTTTTTCCTCTCAGACTGAAGCAGCTTCTCACTCCAGCTACAACGTCCCCTGTTTCTCCTTTGGGGGCAGATTATTGGATTGTTCTCTGAAATGTCAAGAGGACGTTGCTCAGCACATAGGGAGGCCTCGGAGTGAGCTGAGTCAGGGGAAGTGAGCAATAGCCCAGTATTAGAACCCATTGCCAATGTTGACAGTCCAGGCTGGTGGGGGCCTGATGTTGAGGATACAGGCTGGAGGGGGTTGAATGTTGAAGGGCCAGGCTGGAGGGGGCCTGATGTTGAAGGGCCAGGCTGAAGGGGGTCTGATGTTGAGGTGCCAGGCTGGAGGGGGCCTGATGTTGAGGGGCCAGGCTGGAGGGGGCCTGATGTTGAAGGGCCAGGCTGAAGGGGGTCTGATGTTGAGGTGCCAGGCTGGAGGGGGCCTGATGTTGAGGGGCCAGGCTGGAGGGGGCCTGATGTTGAAGGGCCAGGCTGGAGGGGGCCTGATGTTGAGGGGCTTGGCTGGAGGGGGCCTGATGTTGAGGGGCTTGGCTGGATGGGGCCTGATGTTGAAGGGCCAGGCTGAAGGGGGCCTGATGTTGAGGTGCCAGGCTGGAGGGGGCCTGATGTTGAGGGGCCAGGCTGGAGGGGGCCTGATGTTGAAGGGCCAGGCTGGAGGGGGCCTGATGTTGAGAGGCCAGGCTGGATGGGGCCTGATGTTGAAGGGCCAGGCTGAAGGGGGCCTGATGTTGAGGTGCCAGGCTGGAGGGGGCCTGATGTTGAGGGGCCAGGCTGGAGGGGGCCTGATGTTGAAGGGCCAGGCTGGAGGGGGCCTGATGTTGAAGGGCCAGGCTGGAGGGGGCCTGATGTTGAGGGGCTTGGCTGGAGGGGGCCTGATGTTGAGGGGCTTGGCTGGATGGGGCCTGATGTTGAAGGGCCAGGCTGAAGGGGGCCTGATGTTGAGGTGCCAGGCTGGAGGGGGCCTGATGTTGAGGGGCCAGGCTGGAGGGGGCCTGATGTTGAAGGGCCAGGCTGGAGGGGGCCTGATGTTGAGAGGCCAGGCTGGATGGGGCCTGATGTTGAAGGGCCAGGCTGAAGGGGGCCTGATGTTGAGGTGCCAGGCTGGAGGGGGCCTGATGTTGAGGGGCCAGGCTGGAGGGGGCCTGATGTTGAAGGGCCAGGCTGGAGGGGGCCTGATGTTGAAGGGCCAGGCTGGAGGGGGTCTGAAGTTGAGGGGCCAGGCTGGAGGGGGCTGGTGTTGAGGGGCCAGGCTGGAGGAGGCCTTATGTTAAGGGGCCAGGCTGGAGGGTGCTGGATGTTGAAGGGCCAGGCTGGAGGGGGCCTGATGTTCCCTGATCAAGAAGGCTCACCAGCGTCTCTTCTTTCTGAGGAGACTCAAGAAGGTCCACCTGTCTCCTCAGATCCTGGTAAACTTCTACCGCTGCACCATTGAGAGCATCCTTACCAACTGTGTCACAGTTTGGTATAGCAACTGCTCTGCCCATGACCGCAAAGCACTGCAGAGGGTAGTGAAAACTGCCCACGCATCACTGGTTCCTCACCCCCCTCCATCGAGGCCATCCAGGGCAAAGGATGCTTGCGTAAGGCGCGCAGCATCATCAAAGACTGTTCCCACCCCAACCACAGACTGTTCACCCCACTCCCCTCCGGGAGGCTTTTCAGGTCCCTCCACACCCGAACCAGCAGGTTCAGAGGAAGCTTCTTTCCTGCGGCTGTCACCCTACTGAACTCTAGCTCTGCATCCCGGTGACAATTGAAAATAACGATGAGACAGCTGTTCGGGAGACGTGGGTGATGTTTTTATTTTCTAATATTTGTTTGTCTGCTGCTTTCCAATGTCTTTTACTCCTCTTGCACTCTTTATATTCGCTGTTGCACATCGCCAGTCTCTCGCTCGTCAGGAAGAGTGCGCCCACCTGACAGCTCGTTAGATAAATGTTAACCAGGTGAGCCTTCTACTCGCAGAACAAACAGGTAGAACAGGGCATTCGAGATGTTAGATAGATTTTTTTATCTCCTGCTTAAAACTCCCACTATTTGTGCCAATTGATCACCTGTGGTGAGGAGTTACTGTGATTTTCTCCAAACCTGCTTATAGTTGAGGGAGACCTGCCAATCACAGGGCAACTTACAATCTAAAAACTCAAATTTTGGTCAAAATGTAAAGTTACTCTGTTTTGCCTTTACACAGCAAAGTAGCACCATTTTTGCACAAAAAAAAAAATGTAGATGTATCAGGAATCAACTATTATTTAATTTTATTTTTTTTACTCTGTAGTGAGATAAGGAGAGACACATTACACGGACACATTATGTCTGTTTTCATGGCAACTGAGCCCAAACAGTTCCCCTAAACAATTTTTGTAGCACTTATTGCCAGTTTTACATACAGTTGGGCAACAGAAGCTTTAAAGCCATTTTGATGGCATTATGGGTAAGAATGTACCGTATGAGCTCACCCTCATTCATAATGAGAGTTGCAGCTGTATGCTACGGTAAAATCCTTTACAACCACTTTGGAAAAAGAATCATCATCTCAGGGCCAAGAAATATAAGTGCTTGCACGCTGTGTCTCCCCGGGTTTCTTTACCAACCTGAAATCTTACAATGTGCAAATGATTTGATAATGAGCCACTGGTGATGACCTCATTGAACAGTTGGCTTATCTCGTAAAGCAGCTTTTTAACATTTGAACTTAAAACTCAGCTGCCTTAGTATGATATCAAATGTATAAACGTTGGAAAACTTGAACATCTTGCCAACATGTTCAAACATATTTTCTTTATTTCATAAGTCAATGACTATAACACGATTGTGGCACATTTATCTTAATAAAGATCATACTGAAATGAAATTTTCAGTATAAAACAAAGTAGATGTATTTGGGGAATTTTGTCAGAACTGTAAGGGTTTCAGGGTCATACCACTCACAGGACATATCCTCATTCCTTCATATGACCTGTTTAAGATTAAATCCAGGCTGGAGAAAGTGATTTTCCAATGGGAAGATTTCAAAAACGTCCTAGTGTTTTTTCTTCTTCGAACTTTTACTGTGGCCTTAGTTCCAGAAGTATTTTTCCTATTCATTTTCTCCATGGGGATTTTAAAATATTCTTCAATAGTTGTGAATCAAAGCAACCAGCTTTAAGACATTATAATCAACTTTGAAAAAAACAGGTACTTATTGTCTTTAGAGGGAATTAACTACAATTCGTTGAAACATTGCAAATAACATAGTTGAATCAAAAGCAACATTACAATATAAAACTCTTTAGACTTAACTCAGATATTGAATATCAGTATCAAAACAATATGGCAAAGTTTCCACATATACAGTACTGTATACCAATGAGTTGTTTGAGAGTGTAGGGAGAGTTACTTACATTCCATGCAAGTGTGCCGCACAAGCCCTCAAAAGTGAAGCCAAAACGTCTCGATCGCCCCCGGTGACTGGTCCTAGTATAGGTCATAAACCCCGCCTCCCCATGTTATTCAACGGGACGTGAGACCAACTAAACAATTAAATTACACTTCACATATCTTTTTTCCAAAGATAGTTTCTGTCATTTACTGTCGTTTCTATCACGTTGATGTCATTTCAAGTGTTTGTTTTCAAAATAAGTTTGTTTTTAGTTATTTGATGCTATAAAAACGGTGCTGTGACATCATGATTGACAGCTGTGATTGACAGGTTCTCTGAGCGAAGTAGTCACTGAAGCACCAAGGACTTTTTTCCGGGATCTTCGGAGGACTGAGGAGATTGGAGCTTTCAATTTAATATCTACATTTCTATAATTAATTATTTCACACCGTCATAAGTCAAAAGTCAAAAGTGCAGGGGCGTGTGGTTGCGATTGATTCAGCGAGAGTGAGGGCGGGGCCTTGATTTCGCTGCTTTACTTCCTGCTCACTACTGCGCAGGTCTGGTCCCGAAATCGCAACTGTGCAGACTCAAGTCCCAAGATGTCAGCGCCATATCGGGACACTGGCGGCTTCAGTTCTCACCAATGGAAAAGAGCGAAGGGGCGTCGTCCATCTTTTTTTACAGTGTATGGTTCCATGGCAGTGGTCGGTCATAGCATTAATTATAGCATTAATGCAAGCTAAAAATATTCATACAAATAGTTCACTATAATTCAAATGGACTATTTTACCAAATATTGGTATGCTATGTGTGTTTAAGCTTATAAGTGTATCGCATTGTTGCATAACCGACATGCTAGTGCCAATCTCTATTGAAATCAGTTTTTGTGTTGCACACTATTTGTGTGGTACTCAGAGTTGTTGACTATGTAGAGCATTTTGCAAGTCAGTTACTTATGAGATTGCATTTCAGTTAGGATGCTGCCTTAAGCCACATTCGAACTACAATATCATTTTCCTCCGCTGAAAACAGAGCGATTCGAACACTTTGGAAACGATGACATTATGAAACTGAAAACGGATTAGTGTGGAAGGAGTCTTATAGAAGATACGTGAGCTTCCATTGTAGGCAGCTGGGCAGCTCTTTATGTTGTGGGACAGAGTCTACCGGTATATAATTCTATAATATTCATTCTTACCAGTGTACCAGTTTTTGCTGACTTTTTGGGGTGAAAATCAAGAGGCCAACTTCACAATTTATCAACCGTATGTGGACTGTGTTCCCCCTTCATGTGCTATGACTTCCTGAGGGTCACTGGAAAAGACAATTTGCAGACGCTTCAGTCCATATAATCTTAGTTTCCTCTGGGAGCTGTGCTTCCATTTGTAAGTTGTAAACAAGTTGTGTGTCTTTAGCTTTTTCCCCTCCTCTAGTAAACCAGTACATTTGTTTCTAACCACATTTTTATGTTTTGTTTATCTTATGTATATCTTCTGTACATATGTACATACTCATATCTCTTTACACACTGTATTAAAACACGCGCTTAAAAAAATAATATGTTGTTGTAGAGCGGACGAGGGCGGGGCCGGGAGGGAACAACGCAAGCCCGTTCCCCTATCAGCCTGAAGGGGGCGCGCGAGGGATAAAGGCGGCCGGTGACGACGGTTCGAGAGACAGAGAGAATGACACGCAGCTGTTCTGTGTTTATGTGTGTGTGTTTTCCGTTCAGTTTATTATTAAAACTATTATTTTTATATTGACAAGCCGGTTCTCGCCTCCTCCTTTCCATTTAACCCGCTTTACAGTTGTCCTCATATTTTACCTGTGATGTTTATTTTAAGTTCTGTTACTATTAAATTACTATTAGTGTTTTTGTTAAGGCAAGCATCACTATTGCTGTTAGAGTTAGACCAATATGTCTAATCCATCAGCACATATCTTGCATTTCCATCTGCATGCTTTGTGAATAATAATAATAATAAACTTTATTCCTCATTAAACCTCATCTAGTGACCTTTTAAGATCATTTTAACTATTATACTAACAAACAATAAGCATTCTTATGGAAATTTCACAGAAAGTGCATCACTATACTTAAACTGTGAGCTGATTTTGATTCCTAAAGAGGCAAACTGAAGTAAAAAAAATGGACATCTATCCAAGACTACATGAATTAGATGTTTCCACTTTAGATTTGCATGTATTCAATAACACCTGACTGTAATTGTAATATTTAGGAGAACATCAAAACTCGTTTAGTGGCTCTTTCTCAGAGTGCGTTCTTTGGCGTTCTTACGTTCTCTTGGAGTCGTTCGACATCATCATCCACTGCCTGCAGTCAATTCCAGTCCTCAAGGCCGCAAGTTCAGGGAATGCATAAAATTACCCGGAAGTGTTCTTTTTTTTTTTTGGAATGCCCAATTCCCAATTAGCTCTAAGTCCTCGTGGTGGCATAGTGCCTCAATCCGGGTGGCGGAGGACGAATCTCAGTCGTCTCCACGTCTGAGATCGGCAATCTGCGCAGCTTATCACGTGGCTTGTTGAGCGCATTACCGCGGATAATTCACGCTATTCTCCGTGGCATCCACGTACAACTCACCACGTGCCCCACCGAGAGCGAGAACCACATTATAGCAACCATGAGGAGGTTACCTCATGTGCCTCTACCCTCCCTAGCAACCAACCAATTTGGGTGCTTAGGAGACCTGGCTTGAGTCACTCAGCACGCCTTGGATTCAAACTCGCGACTCCAGGGGTGATAGTCAGCATCTTTACTCCCTGAGCAACCCAGCACACCACCCCCGGATGTGTTCTTGATCAGGCCGAATATCAAGGACTTGTGGGTTAGAACCCAGTATTACGGTGGCATTTATCTTTGAGTTTTCTCTCAAGAGTTTCCATGATTTTAATCAAGTAATAAGCACATGGAGGAAACAAGAGTTTACAGACTAGTAGTTCTCTGGGACAGGCAACTGCACAGAAGGATTAGCGCAGTAAACCTCAAAGCTTGCAATAGATGCATTCCATGTACTCCTGTCCTTCCAAGTCAGTTCTTCCAAGGTAACTTGTTAAGACTTGTCTTCATAGGAACGCTACTCCATTATCTGTGTTCTTAGCATTGAGAATCACCAATTATTCCTGACTTTAGGCCTCCATGATAGACTCTGTTCCCATAGAATTAACTGCTTCTCCCTTTACGTTTGCATGTGAAACTGTACACACAATCTGAATGTGTGCAAAGCGAGCCGACAGAATGCCACAAAGGTTCTTTTATTTAAAGAGCGCTGAAGGTCAAACCTCCTGTGCAAAGAGATTAAATGTTGCATGTTTACCATAACGCCATAAACGTAAACATATGTTTGAGTGTTGCTCAATCACTTTTTGTGGAAGTTTTTGTTTACTGTAGTGAGTAACTTGACTATTGTGTTTAATTCTTTGTAAGTATCTGTCTAATCGAATTTAAAACATTTAGGAAAGATGGAATTCAGAGTTCAACAGAAGTCACGACTCCTTATAATGTGGTTTCACAAACCTTGTAGTTTTAGTTTCAGAAACCGTTCTCACTATTTTGTTGGATACGTTTCCAAAAGTAAATCAGAACGTTTATTTACACAAATTGTCAAGTTGTTCACAGAGTATCTCTATAATTGTCCATGAATCTCCTCTTTTAATTCTCTTGAGACTGTTTACATTCCTTAATTTAGCCGTACATATGGTGCATCAACCAACATATTATAGCTGATTTAGGACATGCCGTTAGTTCTTCTGATAGCTGTCGATTTCAGTTAAAACCTGCCTGGCTGAACTGCTTCAATTGTTTTAATATGTAGTCGTCAAAAATTAAACAGTTGACCTTTCAACAATTTTCTTGATTTTGATTCCCCCCCTTGTGAAACGTGATAGTCTACAGTTTTGAGGTAATTGTTGTGTTTGTGTTCTCTGAGGGAAAACTCTTAAAACTTTTTGCTACGGTCAGAATCTGTCCGACTTCATCTGCTTTATAATTTCATTTTTTTTCATTTGGCGTCTCGCGTTGGAGTCTCCGCCAAGTGAAGTCTGTGTGCCAAGCGTTCAGTGTTCGCTGTACAATTGTAATCAGAGCTAAGTGTCTTGTTTTCCAGACGTTGCATAACTAGCTTTTCCTCCATCTTCCACATTATTTCCAGTGTTTTTGTCCATCCGAAATGGGCTTTCCACATTGTTGGACTCCATTTGAGTTTCTCTTCAGTGCAAAAATTCCAAAAACACAAAGGAAAGTTTTGGGCTTGACTTGTGACATGACCTCCACTGACCTCTGCTTTTCCCTCTGAGACTGGTTCTTGTGATTAAAATCTTGATAATTCTCTCAGAAATGTGACTATCATCAATGGGCAAAGACATTCTCAGTTTATTAAGTGATCCTTAACAAGCATCAGTTTTACCATTTCTCACATTTAGGGTTAGGGATTGGAACAAATGTCAAATGTAAATATCTAGCTGGAACGATGCACGTCCGGTCCCCAATCAGCCTGATGGGACGCGTAAGGGATAAAGGCAGCCGGTGACAACAGTTCGAGAGAGAGAGAATTACGAGCAGCTGGCTTGTATGTGTTTGTCTTTTTATTTAATTAGTCGGTTCTCGCCTCCTCCTTTCCCTTTAACCCCCTTACACTGTTGCCGAAACCCGGGAGGTGGGAGGGATGCCTGTCGTATGGTCCTCGACACTGCCCGACCGCCCAGACGTAGGGAATGGCCGGCGTCCGCGAGGCGTGGAGGGACGGGACTCCCCGACCGCCTGGAGCGATGGAGTCGCTGCCAGGGGCAGAGGAGTGTACCCACGTGCCGCCAGAAAAGCGGATGGGCGTTCTGTCTGCTGGGGGTCGGAGG
Organism: Xyrauchen texanus; assembly: GCF_025860055.1. Lineage (NCBI taxonomy): Eukaryota > Metazoa > Chordata > Actinopteri > Cypriniformes > Catostomidae > Xyrauchen > Xyrauchen texanus. The sequence continues at coordinate 3,116,077 of NC_068279.1, read as the reverse complement.
TTTGACTCCGGTCCGCCCGGGGAGGAGTGGCTGTCATCCACTTGAGAGTGTGGAGGAGTGATCGGGGACCATCTGACGGCGCATCAAAGAACCGGTGAGTGAGCTTCTTCTCTCTTTCCTCTCTCTCACTCTGATGCTCTGTGTTGGCCTTTCACTCACCTATTTAATTATTTTAAATAATTAAGGCAACGCTGGGAGGAATGTAAAAAAAATTAAGATATCATCTCAAAATATATCATGGTTTCTTATCACTATTTGAAAAGTAACCTGGTCACTTTATCTAGAATTTTGATTCCGATTTGCCTACGATTTCAGGCTTTTGTCGGCGATCTCCACAAAACTGTTGGCGAGCAAAAATCGGGCTTAAAATCGTGTAGTGTAAACTCGGCTTAAGTGGAGCATTAACTTTAAAAACCTCATCTGTTATGGAGCAAATGTACTCACTTTTGGGGGGGAGGGGTTGGGGTAGATGTTCGCTGTCCTTCCTGCATTTCGTGGCAGCGTTTTGTGGTCCGTTCCGCATAACGCGGCGGCTCATTTTTATCTCGTATCGCTGCCCATTTGGCACGTTTCACGGCCAACCCACCGGCCCGCTCGGTTCTCCCCATGGCCAGTCCGCCCTTGATCGGCCCCAAAGTGCGTCGGCCGACCGGGAAAATGCCCAGTATGCCAGATTACCAGTCCAGCCCTGGGGATAGTTTACCCCAAAATGTGTATTCTCTCATTATTTACTCACTCTCATGATATCCCAGATGTGTATGACTTTCATTCTTCAGCAGAACATATTTGAAGAAAAACAGAAAAAGATCTCAGCTCAGTAGGTCCTTAACATGCAAGTGGATGGTGATCAGACCTTTGAAGCTCCAAAACTCACAGACGTCATCCATACGACACCATCGGTTAAAGTAATATCTTCTAAAATGATATGATTGCTTTTGGTGTGAAACAGTTCAATATTGAAGTACTTTTTAACTCTAAATCATTACGTTGGCATGTGAGACGCACAAGAACTGAAGTACGTGTGACACACCCAGAAGACCTGCGATGTTTACAACTGATTAGAAAGGAACGCTGTACAGAAGCTTTGTTGGTTTTGGTTTAGATCTGTATTTATCTGTTTGTTTACACACAATGGTGCATTTATGTGGTTATCCTGGATGTCTCCACCGAGAGAAGAACGTGAGATTACATCCCTAACATGCCAATGCAAATACTTCACATGAGGGACCGCGTGATCTCAGCGCTCTTGTGAAAGCGTGTACGGCTGCTGACCAGAAGTGATGGTTTATAGTTAAAAAGTACTTAAATATTTATCTTTTTCCCGCACCAAATGTGATTGTGTCGCTTTAGAAGATATTGATTTAACTGCTGGTGTCGTATGGATGACATATGGGATTTTTGGAGCTTCAAAGGTCTGATCACCATCCACTTGCATGTTAAGGACCTTCTGAGCTGAGATTGTTTTCTATTTTTCTTCAAATGTGTTCTGCTGAAGAATGAAAGTCATACACACCTGGGATATCATGAGGGTGAGAAAATAATGAGAGAATTATTTTTTTTGGATGAACTATCCCTTTAAATGATGAGCTGTTTCCTGACTAAAGCAGTTTATTCAGCACACTCAAGCATCTCCTCCAAACTAAACGGCCTTTTGTCTCCTCGCCAGTGTACCGCCCATATAATGTCTATGGGACCGCCACGTTATGCATTGCTTTACTAACCTTGTTGGCTCCCTTTGATAGAGGGGTTCTGGTATGGTGCGCAGCTCACTACAATTCGGAACAGCGCTGGAACAGAATTGTAACTAAGGCAGAAATGTTTTTGATTTGGTCATGAATCAAATGGTTTTAATGGTACTGTTGATAAAAGTATGATTGCAAGATATTAACAATGCACTAACACTGTTTGTTTGTTTATTTTTTAAAGAAAGAAAAATCTCAAAAGAATTCGAAAGAGCTGAACACCCGTACAATGATCTTTACTAACAGGTTAATGACCTCACTCAAACACATCCTATATATGTGACATCAATCAGCTATATCTACATCATAAACATAATACTACAACATCTGCACAGACTATCAAGCCAATGAACAGGTGAACTTGAAGTTATGCGCTAGCCAGAATGTGTAACTTGCGTTGTGAATACAACGTTTCTTTTTAAAAAAATGCTACACGTAGCGTAATATCCTAAACTGTCTAAATGTGAGGACAACAGAGTAACTTCTAAAAGTAGCCCATACTTCAGTGTATACATTATATGCTCTTCTTTCAAGAGCTCAGGTTCCCCTTCTGTCGCTCTCTCCACGTTGTGTCGGAGAAGCGACACTAGGGGTCTCTCTTGAGCGCTGATATATGCCTCTGATCTATGAAAAAAGGCCAATGAGAAGTTGGCAGACAGTATTTGCATACCCCACCCCCAGACATACGGGTATTTAAGGGGGCAAATACGGGAGTCCATTCAGGATTTTTCTGAGGAGCCGGAAATGGTCCGGCCACAACAGTGGCTCGGCTCAGCGACATGCCAGGCGCCCCAACCCGATCTGGAGGTGTCGGTCGGGACCAGGACGAGTCGGGACACCTGCTGCAAGGGTACTCCTGCTTGTAGAAAGCAGAGGTCTATCCAGGGTTTGAATGTTTGGCGGCAGGCGGTGGTGATCATCACACAGTGCGTGCCGCAGCGCCATGCTCGTCTCGGGACTCGAGTCTGAAGCCAGTGCTGTAGTGATCTCATATGCATCAACCCCAGCGGCGTGACAGCGTCAAGTTAAATATAGTTTAATACTTTGAACACATCTTGAGATCTCTTAGTTCGAATTTGCGCTCCATCAAGTGTTTTGAACGCAAGAATATAACGCATGTTTGTGTTGTGTGTCTACTGAAGTGTGGTTTTGTTCACTGTATAAACTGTGTGTTGCCACACAGCTGAAGTGTCACTTACTGCCCTCTGGAGTAAACAGGTGGTACTACAAGCTTGCATTTCTCAGGAATCTTCCTTATTACGGTCATTGCGATTAATTGCATTCATTTTTTTAAAGCATTATTTTTTATAAAATTAATCGCACTGAATTAACGCGTTAAATCGACATCCCTAATATACGTTTTTAAAATGTTTGATACATGTTTAAATACTTGTAAGTAAAGTTTGCTTACTGTAAATTTTGGTCTGTTACAGTTAATTTTTTTCATTTTCCACAAAAATGTGTTAAAGCCTGTCAAATCTTTTGCTGGTTCTGTCCGTGTAGCACCTGCAGCTCTGTAGATTCTTCTGAAGAATCCCAAAGTTAGAAACAAGAGGCTAAAGTTGATTTTTAACAAAATCCTTGATCATTTCAGTCTGATTATAACATGTTTGCCTGGATTATTTTGTGAATCTGTCACATTGTAATTCAGGCTTTGCAAACACTCAATAGTCAAAGGTGTCCGTCTAGTGCATGTTTAAACATAAAAACAATTGAAAAACAAACAAAGAATACAAAAACACGTTGGTGTGAAAAGCCACTAAACGTCAGATAAAGGATTGAAAACTTTTTTTTTTTAAACTAAGCTATGATTGTTATTGGTGCTAAAAAGCTTGTGTTGTGTTCCGGTCATTTTGACCCGACGACTTTTTTATTTTATAATTGTACTTGTACAATTCCTTGACATTGTTCACATATGTTATCTGAAAACACTCACTCGCACAAATGATAATAACTGGACCATTTTCTTTACATTTTGGGGGGTTTTTTTACTTTGTTACACAGAATTTGTGTTTCCGGTCAAAAATGACCGGCCATTGGAAATGAATGGATCAGGTTACAAAATACAGAAATATTGAATGTTCAGGAGCATGTGGATGTGTGTATGCGCGTACATGTCCGTGGACTATGTGGACTCACACACACACACACACGCACGCATTCACACACACACACACACACACACACACACACACACACACACACACACACACACACACACACACACACACACACGTAGTGTTTCCATGTTTTATGGGGACTTTCCATAGACATAATGGTTTTTATACTGTACAAACTTTATATTCTATCCCCTAAACCTAACCCTACCCCTAAACCTAACCCTCACAGAAAACATTCTGCATTTTTACATTTTCAAAAAACATCATTTAGTATGATTTATAAGCTGTTTTCCTCATGGGGACCGACAAAATGTCCCCACAAGGTCAAAAATTTCGGGTTTTACTATCCTTATGGGGACATTTGGTCCCCACAAAGTGATAAATACACGCTCACACACACACAGAAATACACACACACACACATACACACACACACACACACACACACACACATCATGTGTTGAATGCCCTCTTGTGCATCATCATCTTTCCATGTCCACTCTTTGAGGATTATTTCAAGATCTCCTTATCATATTATCTTGTATTTGGGCTCATTTGAATCGGGACAGTCTGCTGTAAGTTGTGATACATTATTGTCTAGCTCATATGTATGTTTAGGGAAGTAATAAAAAAAAAAAACATGACAAAAAGACACTCCTGTTTATTATATTTATGTGTGCCAGTGGGAATGTCATACACTAATATTCACTGCACAGGCCTCTGAAACAAATGTACTTATTGCAGTCTACTAATCAAGACCTTTCCAATGATGTATAACACATGGCTATCTCATCATTTTTATGGTTTTACCAACTCTGAATATAGTTGTTGTGATAACACAATTTCAATTGAATAGAACCCCCCACTGGCCCGGTTTATGCTCAGTTTAATGAATCCTTCTAACAATAATATGTATATGTGTATGCATATATACTGTTTGGTTGATTGTGGGTGTGATGATGAAAGCAGGTGTGTATCTTACTGACAGTCACTCTCTTTTTGTGGACGACATCCAGTCAGAAAGCAGAAGAGTTTAAAGTGTGGGCGGGAATTGTGACATCATCTAACCTAACAAACAGACAGTAGTACATGTCTGTCTCACATTGTTAAAGGTACATTGGATTTTCTCCTTTTCCACAATATGAAGCCTTACGTTTTATGATGTGCGAACCTTTGATTACATTACAACTATATTAGCGAAACATGATAAAATGCAATGTTACAATCTCTCTCTCTCTCTCTCTCTCTCTCTCTCTCTCTCTCTCTCTCTCTCTCTCTCTCTTTCACTTTAAAAGTCCTTGCATTGAGTTTTGTGAACATATAGCTATTAACTACAATTATAATTTATGTTCTCTCTCCTGGAACTGAATAACCTGCATTCTCTGGTGTCAGCATTGCAGAGTGCTCATAACTTCAGGCTCTGGAAGATCTGGGCGGTAAGACAAACTCACACATTACCATACTACTCTTACTGTATCTACACTATATACATTTGCACATTGAACATTTGTTCACTTTTTACATTAAAATTATTTTCATATGTCTTTACATATATCCAAGTATGGGGGCATAGAAGCCCTTGTCATGGGCCGGGTCGTAACACACCCGGTCCCTTATCAGGCTAATTAAGCCTTGGAGAGGGATAAAGGCCGATGGCAGACGGTGGTGCAACGAGAGAGAGATAGTTTACAGACATGTCCGTCATGTGTCTTCTGTTTTAAGTTTCTCATTAAAATATTATTTATATTGAAAAGCCGGTTCTCGCCTCCTCCTTTCCCTTGAATCCTTTACACGCATTTATTGCATCTGATTTGATGCAGTATTTCATAAGTAACGGAGGTTTTGTTAGATTTAGCAAACACTCATATTGCAATTACTCATGTTCTAATTGCATTTATTTGTGAAATTAAAATGACAGTAAGTTGGCTAATTTCAATGAATTGTCTCAATACTCTCCTCATTTTACTAAGACTTTGGGGGGGTGGTTAAGGGCATCTGGGAGGCGAAAGGTTGTGTACCTTTAACGATATACACACATTTCTGTATGAAACGATAAACCACAACTTATGCGACAAAGTGTTTTTTAAGCATGACGTCATCACTCACACCATTTTTATCGATAAAAGGCAGTGTGACTGGAAACAGGCAGAAGATGGCAAATTTCGCAAACACGTTTTATTTACGCATTTTCATTTGTCGATAACAAAACAGCACAAAACGTGGATGGAAACTAGGTTGCAAACCTTTGTCTATTTCTGCTGTGCGTATGCCTACATCTGACTTATATATGTGTGTGTTGCTCAGACATCATGAGAATGAAGTTTTCCACACTTTACTCCCTTAGTTGTATAATAATTTTTTCCCCTACTTACAACAACTGTTCCTCTTACAGCATCCCCCATTTTAAAAAAGGAAAATTACACTTCTTTAAAACTAATGTGTGTGAAAAGAGCTACAGCATCCAAACATAACACTTTTCTCAGCCCATATGAGATTTCAATAAGTGTGGATTGCAAAAGAAATTAGCCATAAAAAAATAAGAATTATGATGCACTAAAATGACACTTTTGCCCAAAACCAAAATTCAGAGCACACTTGGAATTTGGCCAGAATAAGATGTTTTAGAGAGCAGTGTAATGTGGTTAGAAAATGTTTTGGATAAGGAAATGTTTCAATTTAATTGCAAAACAGTGCAGATGGAAGCAAAAACACATTATGCGTGAACGACCCTTAGAATTAGGCCGAAGGAAGCTGTCTTGGAAGAATAATTGTGCCACCAGCATTCGTGGAACAGCATTCGTGTCCGGAGAGCACCTTTGATGGCTTAAAATGCTGTCTTGGGAGGCAGCACACTAGGTTTTGAAACAGAGCTAATGTCAATGTCTGATCCACTTTAGCATCCTGTATAATTGTTCAATATATTGCATTTTAAACTCGCATTTGAGCCGCGCTTCTATAAAGTTAACCATTTTTAGCCCCAGGCTTATTTCATTGATTCTTACCTTTGCTTTGGCTGCGGATCATGCCAAGATCAACACAGCAGACAGATTTATAGCCCTGTACATCCACTCTAAGAGAAACACCAGGGATATTTTGTCCACAGACATTGGGAGGGTCAGTGGCGCCGGAGGTCTGGCGTTAGTCAAGGCGACGTGGATGAGAGATACTTGTTTATGTCCAGCATATGAAATAGCAATGTACAGTTTCAGATATGATGTGAAGCACAGATTCATGTACAATATGTAATTGTCAAGGGAAGAACACCAATAAAATAAAAGATGATTCATTGATTGATTGTTGCTCCAAATAAAATAGGCTATGGCTATGCTGATGATTTTAAACGCAGCAAGGCAAGCATCATTTTTACTATTGCTCATATTTAGGGTAAGTTAGTTTGAACAGACTTCTAACCCAGGGCTGTACACGTTCTCACTGGTGCTAGTGGACTTAAAAATGAATTAGCACAAACTGAAATAAATTAGCACAAAGAAAAGTGCTGTCAAAATTGTTTTATTGTTATTTTTGTATTATTATTTACTACTACGGTTCACTACGACTACAAAAATGTTGATACAAGAACATATCTTTAATGATTTTATATAATTATATATTTTTATTACTAAGATAAATCTGAAACATCCTCGTAATTTGTTTGACTGAGTATTTGCCCCGTTGGCAGTGGTGGACTGGGAAGAGAAATCGGCCCGGGATTCAGTGTCGCTGACCTGTTCTACATATCGTTGCACCCTTCGGCATATCGTGGCGACGTTTTGTGGCCTGTTCTGCATAACGCGGTAGCTCATTTCAGTTTAGTCCTGGTTCTCCCGATGGCCAATCCGCCCCTGATCAGCCCCAAAGTGCATTGGCGCACCTGGAAAATGACGGTATGCCAGATTACCAATCCAGCCCTTCCCATTGGCCATCATCACAGATTATGTATTTCCTAATTTCTTGATGTGTTGTAATAAAAAAACGAATCAAAACAACAATACTTAGATTTTTTTAATCATTTTATTAGCAAATTAAATGTAATGAGTTTTAAGAATAGACCACTGAAAAACTCATATCAACAAACCAACCGCCACTTAGTCTCATAGAATAAACGTTACTATAACTACGTTTTTGAAAACTGCCGAATTCTACGTTTTGTCGCAGTTTCCTGGTGAAATGAACACTAGAGGCGCTACAACAACTGCGTGTTTTATTCACTTTCACACAAATCACGACTACAATGGCTGGTATGACTTTATAAACACTTATTTTTCAACCTACTACTCACACACTGCTATGATATGATATCGAAACACTGAAAAGCGATACATTTTATAGCCTGCATTACTTGCACGTTAGCTCACATGATAGATTGTTGGACTTTGGACATGGAAGTACTCGGTTCGAGACCAGTCAAGCACGCAAGGTGACATGAGAGTATTAAAAGCAACACAAAATGACGTGGTTGCTTCAGAAAATGTGCTTGTCATTTCGCATTTTGTTTTTGGACACTATCGTTTAAGGTTTGGCCATTGGTTTAGTGTTGGGGTGTCTGTTTTGTTCACCTCTTATTTGATTTTTAGATCACTATTGGTTAGGTTTAGGTTAAAGATACCTTTTAACATTCCCTTTAAAAACTTTTACGACACAATTTCACTCGCTGTTGGCGCCCCCATTAGTCAACAAAACAAGCCAAATGTACTCAAAGACTCTTAAGTGCTCTCACATCTGCCCAAAGTGAGATATGCCTCTAATCATTATTCTTTTGTCTTATGCACGCATCTTTGTAGTATCGGTGTCATCATAAATTACAATAACAGAGTGTAATTGTCACTTATTATGGTTGCGTACAGCATGTTAGCATATTAGCATATTAGCTGAATGAATTTAGAATGGAAATGAAACAAATTACAAATTATCTACTGCTTATATTTACTTTTAACCACCATTGAGTATTTAAAACTGCTTCTTTTAATGAACTCATGTAAAATCTACTCATAGAATGAGGCCTGAAGTCACTGATAACTTATTTTAATGTCATATTAGTTCATATTTTACATGTTGGCCCCTATTTTAAGAGCGCAAGCGCTAAACGCAGCACTATGCAATAAATCATGAGTGCAAATTCAGTGGGCATGGCCATAAAGTTTGGGTATTTTCGTGCAAGTACGCGCTAAGTCTAGGCGCAGGTGGGTTTGGCAAAAGCGCTAATCGGTAAAATGTGATTGTAAATAAGTCAATGGGAAGGAGGAGGCGAGAACCGGCTTGACAATATAAATAGTAGTTTTAATGATAAACTTAAAAGACAAACACACACATGACGGACATGTCCGTAAACTATCTCTCTCTCCCGCACAATCCTAGGCAGTCGATCTTTATCCCTCTCTGAGGCTTAATTAGCCCAATACCGGACCGGGTGTGTTGTCTCTGTCCTATAATATAGTCCATTATCTATCAAGCACCAGGGATATAAACAGAGAAAGCTTAATTATAAGAAAATGTTTGTATGCTGTAAATTAGAAGTATAGAAATATGGATTTACGTTCTTTTGTGCATTAGCTGCGTCCATTTTTAATGTCAGGCATATTTCTATGACAATGACATGCTCTTTAACACGCATGGAAAATGTGGTTAAGAATTTGCATGTTGGCTCTGTTAAATGTTAGAGAATGTAAGTATTATTAACCATTTTCATGTATGAACAGCTAATATTAATGGGGATTGTATTGGCACGCTCTTCACTTCTACCGGTCGATTTTTAACAATTAAATAAATGTATTGAAACATGAACAAATTTAACAAAACTATTTCTACATTCAAATTACACTTCAAATTAAATGAAATTATATAATTAAAATAACAAAGTGGTCAAAAAAATCGGACCAAATCCAAACATTTTATCATCTCCAACTTCTTCCTCTGGCCCACTGACTTAAAACCCACTCTACGACAACAGGTGGAAAAATACCATCATAAAGATAATAAAAACATAAGCGATGACCTATATATAGTTGAACACAAATCTCATATATTTTTGTTTAATAAAATGGTGATTGTCAGGGACATTGTCTCCTGCTGGTGAAATACCCAAACTGCAAATGAAAGCACCGAATTCAGACTTTGCGCTGAAAACAGACATGGTTTTGAAACCTCTTAGTGCTATGACTTATTTCTCAGGAAAATAGCAAATTGAGCTTTGGGCCACTTTATTAACATACAAAACACCCACAGTTTTTGCACATACACACACAGATAGTGCAAACACTCCCACCCACGCCCTCTTGCACTTTGGGCTGTCACGAAAATTGTACTTAGAATTAGCGCTCTTACGAAAACTGGATAGGAAGTAGTGCACGGTTGTAGCACATAAAGCTTGCTTATGAAAATAAAGCCTGTAGTCTTCAGTGTCCTCATATTTAAATGCTCCTCTAAACACCTCCCCCAGCTGTGTGGCCTGTGTCTGAATGTTCCCAAGCGGTATGTCGTTGGTCAGCTGTTCCAAACGTATTTTTGGCTTTCACAGAAGAATGAAGACGCACTACGCCGTGAGTGTGATGGGGCCTTTATACCACACGTATAAATAGGTTAAAATTTGTCGTTGCAAATTTGCAATCACAAATGCAAAAAGAAATAAAATACAAATGTTACACTGTTAGAGATGCACGGACCTTACAATTAAGCATGAACCCGAACCTTATGGAGTGCTGGTGGCATAGTGGCTAAAGCACAGGGCTGTTAATCAGAAGGATGCTGGTTCGAACCCCACAGCCACCACCATTGTGCCCTTGAGCAAGGCACTTAACTCCAGGTTGCTGTGGGGGATTGTCCCTGTAATAAGGGCACTGTAAGTGAAAAATATGGAATCATATGTGTTCTTCTTTGGAGACATTTTACTGTAAATCTATTAAAAGTAATCCAAAATAACATAACATAAATGAATAACATTGGTCATCTGTATTTTGTTTGTGACTCTTTGAAATGTGTTTCAAAGCACTTGGCAAATCTTTGGATTTCAAAAAGTGCTGTTTCAGACAATTACAGACTTCACCTTTTTAAAAATTTAAGGAATTCGGTCTGTTTTCACTCTTGGTTTGTTTGCTTGGTCAGGATCTGAGTTTGGTTCCACTTTGGTTCTCCCTCTTACCCCCTCTGACCCATGGTATCTTTGCGTCACATATTAGTGCCACCTCAATTACTAGAAGAAGCTATGTGCCACTTTAACTAGGTAGCGACTCAAGACCAGAAGCAGCAAAAATGGAAAGCATTGTTAACTTTAATGTTTAGGTTACATCGTTCGTCCATTTAGTTTACTAAAACTTGCATATGTCTGCCATGGATGCATCACAAGAGATGCAAAGAGTGCATTGTCAGTGCAAATTTGACTGGATTGTTTTCATTACACTTAGAAACCATACTTGAACCATATTCCAGACCGCCGTTTTCAGGCGTACTCAAGGTGTGATTCATTAGTGCCCACATGAGTTTTGACACTAAGCTAACAAATCAAACTCTGATGTCAAACATAGTTTATCTGGTGTGTAATTGCTTTAAAACTTAAAAATCTTCAGTGATATATGAATCTTTTTACTCAAAGTGATTCTGATTTGTCTTGACAGCATGAAACTGGGTAATTTAAGTCCAATCAGACTTTTCATCATAAACTATAGTGGAAATCTAAGCATATATTGTAACTGGAGAAATGCCTTCTTGGAACTGAAAGCACTGTGGTTTCGTGGTTGACAGACTATCAAAGCTGTGCGACAGATTTCAGAAATCATCTGTGCTTTGTTGCATTGAGACATCACATTTATGTGTAATCCACATGACAGTTTTTCCATTGATCGTTTGTTAATGTGTCTTCTTTCATGTGCAATGATGGAATGAAAGTCTTTGCGCCAGGATTCCTCCTGTAAGTCTTTCCCAACATTAAACTTTAATGTGTAAGATGGGAACCATCGTTTTTGATGCGTGTGATGACATAAACCATTTGTCTAGACAATTAAAAAAAGAATACATCTTTTTAAAGTCACTCTCCGTTGATTTTAGTATCCTAAACTTTGGACCTAACCGATGAGTTTGCAGCTGATTTTAAAAAGATAAAAGAGTGATCTTACATGCACATCCTTGCATCTGGCAAGTACTTTTATCCAAAAGAACTTGCGGTGCATTTAATGTTTACTGTACATTATATGGGTGTTTCTTAAACGTCAGGTGTCTGTGTCTCACTGTAATGTTCTGTGTGCACTTGTTTCTCCTATCACCAAAACAAAATAACTTGTGTACGTGAGAACACCTGGCAATAAAGTTCATTCTGATTCTGAACAATGTGCATGTATGTACATGTAGGGCTGGGCCCACATGGTGATAAATGGAAGAGCAGCGTAGTTCTAACGGGAAGACTAGCAGCGTACATCACATCATTAGCTGGGTAATTCCCAGCCAATCTCATGTAAGCCATTGCTTTATAAGTCTGCTCACATTCTATCACATTGCTGTTTCAGTGTGCTAACACGGCAACCTCCACCACCCCACCACCACCAGTTGAGCCCCGTCCCGCACGGGGGTAGGCTCCTCGCCCCTGCCTCCTATCTCCGGCAGGATAGAGGAGGCACCACCAGACGGGGCCTACGCCAAAGAGAGACATTACCGTTCTGTTTTACATTCATCAAATAAATGGCATCTTAAACCTCACTCAAGCCTGCGTGTCTTTCCGATAGAAATGAACTGTAGCCGGTAAAAGCACAGTTTTTTATGTGCTGGTTTAACCCCAGATTCACTAAAGGAATTATGCAGATCAGGCAACGCTGCTAACGTGCTCACAAATGCGTTGCTAATTCTTTGCAATTCTGATATTGCAGGCCGTTTCTCTATAGCACTCTATAGTGGAGGATGTAGCAGTCCACCATGATCTGACACACTCTAATGTGCAGCATCACTGTTATCTAGACACCTGAAACATCTCTTTAACATGCCGAGGTGTGCTTGACTACATCGCACATCTGAACTTCTCCATCATTTGATGAATTATTGCTGATATGATCAATAGAAAAGTCAAGAAAATTAAAAGGAACTTGCTATTAAGAGTTGCGACATCTGTGGTGTGGGTTCATAAAAGCCGACGGGAGAAAATGAATTCTGCAAAGTGTGTAGCACAATGATTATCACGCGTGAATCCAGACATCGTTAGTGCCAACATGAATAACAATCTTAGAAAATCTACATTTAGCTTTAGCCAGCACTTGTAAATGTAATCTGATGTTAGGCGCTCTGGAACCCAGAATGCATTTAACAATAGTGGCTGGAGTCTTTATTTCCTCATTCCTTACAATAGAGTCACTAATAACAAGGGTTCTTTCAACATGATTCTCAGTGGATGCAGTGGGGAGAATTGATTGGAAATCCTAACAGGAAGGGGTGTTGTTTGCCTTACAACTATGCTGCTGAAACGTCACTCAAACGCCCTGCTGCGGTGGCTCTACAGCCGGAACCAAAGCGTGTGTGTTGCTCTCTGTACTACCCGCATCCGAAACATTATCTACAAGCTTCTCTTTCTCACTGACCTCCTCTAGCATTCGGATGTGTTTCTCTAACTCATTTATCTTCTCCGTCAGCTTGACTATTAATTTATATTCATCACATGTAAATCCCTCACTGCTGATAAAAAAGCTATAGTAAACATGTAATGTGTTGTTAGTAACGATAACGTGAGGTGATGCCATGACTTTCCGCAATTGTTTGCTGTCCATTTAAGAATACCTCAGGTTTCGAAGCATTGTCCGTGTGTGTGTGTGTGTGTGTGTGTGTGTGTGTGTGTGTGTGTGTGTGTGTGTGTGTGTGTGTGTGTGTGTGTGTGTGTGTGTGAGCATGTATTTATCACTTTGTCCCCATAAGGTTAGTAAAACCCAATATTTTTGCAGTTGTGGGGACATTTTGTGGGGACATTCCCCATGAGGAGAACAGCTTATAAATTATACTAAATTGTAATTGTAAAAATGCCGAAAGTTTTCTGTGAGGGTTAGTTTAAGGGGTAGGGTTAGGGGATAGAATTTAAAGTTTGTACAGTATAAAAGCCATTATGTCTATGGAAATTCCCCATAAAACATGGAAACCCAACATGTGTGTGTGTGTGTGTGTGTGTGTGTGTGCGTTCATATAATCTACACTCCCATGTTTCCTATAGGTCTCAAACTCCATCCATCCATCCATCTTCAACCGCTTATCCAAAGTCGGGTCGCGGGGGGCAGCTGCTCCAGCAGGGGGCCCCAAACTTCCCTATCCTGAGACACATTAACCAGCTCTGACTGGGGGACCCCGGGGCGTTCCCAGGCCAGTGTGGAGATGTAATCTCTCCACCTAATCCTGGGTCTTCCCCGAGGCCTCCTCCCAGCTGGGCATGCCTGAAACACCTCCCTAGAGAGGCGGCCAGGGGGCATCCTTACCAGATGCCCAAACCACATCAACTGACTCCTTTCGATGCAAAGGAGCAGCGGCTCTACTCCGAGCTCCTCACGGATGACTGAGCTCCTCACCCTATCTCTAAGGCAGAAGCCCGCCACCCTTCTGAGGAAGCCCATTTCGGCTGCTTGTACCGGTCTCAAACTCTTCCATTGCAATTTATCCACTCTGTGCATCCGTGTTCACAGAACGGATCATGAAGCCATTTACTTCCGCACATTAAACATATTCATCAATCATTTTTGTATTGTTTTTCTGTAAAATATATAAAAATCCTTAAAAAAAAGATCAGTTTGATTGATCTTGTTTTAGAAACAACGCTGCATAAGATATTTCGGTTTTTCAGAGAATGTATTTATAACATGTGTATTTTGTCGTACTGTACTGACAGAGCTTTATAGATAAAAGAAGTGAAAAAGTCTATCAGTGCTGAAGAAGTAATCCAAAGTATATAGAATATGTTACTGACCTCGAGTAATCTAATGGAATACTTTACAAATTACATTTTACAGCATGTATTCTGTAATCTGTAGTGGAATATATTTCAAAAGTAACCCTCACAACTCTGCTCATATCCCATATCAGGTCACTCTCAGTTTCTATAAGGCTAGAGTTTGATTTCTCTATCTAGTGTCTCTATAAATCAATGCTTCAAGTGTTCATTTAGCTTAATCTCAAATCCCATCATAACATTTTTCTTATGTAGCCACAGAAAGGATATTTGTCTGCTTACACACTCTGAAAGGGTCGTGTCAGTGTTGAGTGATATATTACTGCAATCTCTACACCGCCTGCAAAGAAATTCCCTCCTGCTGTGCAATCATTTTTCCATCGACCCCACAATGCTTCTTTAGCCTCTTATGTCCATGTAATTGATATGAAATCATAATTACTACTATTGTTCATAGTTAGGGATTTCGACAAACTCCTGACTCTTTAGTGTTTTTATGTTGCACAAATCTTTTTGTATTTGAAAGCGTGATTGTGTGTGTTTGTATGTGCAATCTGACCCTAAAAAAATAATCCCAATGTAACATTTTTAGGGGTAGGGTAATTTTGCCTTTTTTAAGTGGATATAGTGTAGAGGGGCCAGGAAATTATTGGAAAGAGAGGAGGGGATTGGACTGTTGGTGGCTAGACTCAAACCTGTACCACAATAGCCAAACTTATGGGTCAGGATCAGTTTTTGTAATAGATTAAAGCACAGATACGCTATAGGCTGCCCGCTGCCCTCCAAAAGTTATATTATTAATTTTACGCATACAGCAATATAATTTATGGAAGCGCAGCGTAGTTCTAGCGGGAAGACTAGCAGGTGTACATCATTACATCATTAGCTTGATAACTCCTAGCCAATCGCATGTAAGCCATTGCTTTATAAGTCTGCTCACAATCTATTACATTGCTGTTCCAGTGTGCTAACATGGCAACCTCCACCACCCCACCACCACCAGTTGAGCCCCGTCTCGCATGGAGGTAGGCTCCTCGCCCCTGCCTCCTATCTCCGGCAGGATATGACGATTCCAAGTACAACTCCCTCGGACCGCCAGACGAGGCCTACCCCAAAGAGAGAAATTACCTTTCTGTTTTACATTCATCAAATAAATGTCATCTTAAACCTCACTCAAGCCTGCGTGTCTTCCCGATAGAAATCTATTTATCGCAAAAGCTCATCAATTAAACCAATGTCGATGATGGCAAAAGTATACACTACATCGAAAGACAGACATAGACAGATAGACGGACAGACAGGCAGGCAGAGGTAGAGAGAGGCATGGGCAGGCATCGTACAATACATAAAGAAATAAATTATAGTGTAATTAAAATCAAGCAGTGCCACATTGAGAGCTGCAAAACAGTCTCCTCGTGGAGAGGTGGCACTGAACATTCACAGGAAAACATAGGCGTCAAAGCGGGAAGATTGATTACTGTAAATTTTACAGTAGCGGTACAGCTTGTTGAATTTGCCAAACAATGGTGTCATGCCTCGGCTCTATTGTACATGAAACATGCCGTTTTATTTATGCCGACATCGCAGCACAAATCGGTGGATTAGAGACTAGACTCTTGTGTTGTTTTCTTGTCAAAGACATGAGCCCAAATGCCCTCTGTTAGCACTGACGTGCGGTGATGTCTTAAAGAGGCTAGGCACTGAGTTATGAAAGCCAGATTACCTGATTTATTGTTTAAGCTAATAATACGTAATAACAGTGAACGTTACACACAAGCGCGGCATATCAAGAAATGTACAAATCAGGATGTATATCGTGTACTCACACTCTCTCTCTCTCTCACGCACACACACACACACAAGTGCGTAAACAGTGAACGTTATGCATTTATCAGATCCTTCAAAACCTCTCGGTTTTCCTTTACCTTTTCATTGTGGTAGGTTATATACAGCTTCCTTTGCTCGTCAAGTGCAAGGTCGATCCGAGATTTTCCAAAGGTTTTCAGTGTAATTTGACACTGGATGTGAGCTGACGACTTTTCATGCTTGGTTAAAGCTGCGGGCAGGTTGTTCAAATCACAATATCCCGCTGAAGTCCAAACAGTCTGACTGATTGAAAGAAGCAGGCAGGGATAGCAGTACAGCCGCTGATTGTTAGCACAGCCACATAGCCAATCTTTTCTTACATGCCAATCAGTTTGAAATGATCGGATAATTTTTGGGCCCCATCTAAGGCTGGCGTAGACCTCCCTCTTGCAATTAACTCCTATTTGGAATTAAAATCGAGCTTGGAAAAATTTCTTAATTCCGTGATTATGGCTGGTGCTGTCATTTTTAATTTTGCGGGGATTAGGCATGTACGCTAGCTGTGGTGTAATGACGTTAGCTACGCAAATATCCAGGAATATCTCGATTTTAATTGGTCCATGTCTGATACGTAACGGAGATGATTACGGGCATAACATATTTACGTCAAAAGGCACAGCAGATTTGTGCTTTTTGCCGTACATGTTAAAGAATACAGGATCGAAGTGCGCATGCGCAACATGGGTTTTCCGCTTGTCTTCTGCAATGAATGGCGTAACTGCTACATTTGTCATCATAACGTCTAAACAATTGGAATAACACACATATTGCATATATAAATCACAAGAATAAAAAGTAAAAATCCAAATACAAGTTTATTATTTAATAAACATTTTATTTTTGAATTTTGGCAGGGTAGGCAGTGCCTAGTTTGCCTACCCAGACCGCACGTCAGTGTCTGTTAGTTTTACTCACAGTTTTCTGCAGAAGTCAGTGGAATTTCAAATGTGTCTATTTCTTCCCATCATGCGGTGTTTACCACTGTAGATGTTTAAGTTTTAAGTATTGTCCCCAGAGTCTAGTTAACCAATGAGCTCTCAACTTCCATGAGCTCATGCTGTGACCTGCTGGAGCCATTAATAATGAGGCACATGTATGAAACGGGGGTGTTTCTTAAATTTTACACCATATTTCCACTTTGGATTTATAATTGTTTGTACACTAGAAAAAGCTGGGCGGGCAGAGGTGTATTTGGCAGGGAGGAGGGCATGGCCGGGTTCCACACACCCGGCCCCTGATTAGGCTATTTAAGCCCGGGAGGGATAAAGACGGGTGGAAGGCCCCCCAGAGAAAGGTGCTCCCTGGCTTAAACGAACGAGGGAGGAATGTGGCAGGGCGGGGCCGGGTCGTGATTCTGCACACCCGGCATCTAATTAGGCTGATAAAGCCCAAGAGGGACAAAGGTGACCGGAGACGGCGGTGTGACAGAGAGAGAGATACGGCCAGCTTTTTGACACCTGTGTGTGTGTGTGCGTGCATGTGTGCGTGCGTGTGTGTGTGTGTGTGTGTGTGTGTGTGTGTCTTTTGGTTCAGTTTCTCATTACATTATTATTTATATCATCAAGCCGGTTCTCTCCTCCTCCTTTCCATTGAACTTTGTTACACTGGTGCCACAACCCAGGAAGGAGGAGGGATGTGCCATAGTAGAGTCCTCGCCACTACCATCCACCCCAACGGAGAAGCCGCGGCCATCCGCCGGGGGACGGAGGAGCCCGGCCACCTGAGAGTGGAGGAATGAGGAGACCCCAACCAGCTCTCTCTCCTTCATCACATCTTTATGTTGTTGAGAAAAACCTAACAAAATCTTTAGGATGATACTAAGTGTTGGGGGTGTTACCAAATCTTATGTAATGGTACAATTAATTTTATCTCATCAGCGAAATTGCTGATAAAATGAGTAGTGACGAGATTAACAATAATCTAAAATAACTTGATCTAATGAACTAAACCCCCTCACCACACACACACACCCACACCCTTGGGATTAATAACAAGTTGACAGGTGTGTCTTTTTATCATAGACATTTTTTTGTTCATCCAAAGAACACACTGCTTCCTCACACTAATACTTGATGCATCCCAATGTTTCTGCATTGAACTGAAGTCTAACACAGATTACAGACATATGGATCTTATTACGGCACAGATTTGCTGTAAAGTCCACAGACTCAACAATAAATTGATTCCATACGCTATCTCTGTTTACACTGATGTCGATGACCAGGGATTGTTGGAAACTATGTCTCATATTGCTTATCATTGAAACATTCACAACCTCTGTTAGGTTCAATTGGAAGAACAAGTAAGGATGCCACATGAGTCTGTATCGTATTAGATTTTCTACCCTCAAGGCTTATGTCAAGAAGTCTAGTTCTATCAGGAAGACACACAGGCTTGAGTGAAGTTTAAGATGCCATTTATTTGATAAATGTAAAACAGAAAGTAATGTCTCAATCTTTGGCGTAGGCCACATCCGGCGGTCCGAGGGAGTTGTACCCGGATCCGTCATGTCCTGCCGGAGATAGGAAGCAGGGGCGAGGAGCCTACCCCCGTGCGGGACAGGGCTCAACTGGTGGTGGAGGTTGCCGTGTTAGCACACTGAAGCAACAATGTGATAGATTGTGAGCAGACTTATAAAGCAATGGCTTACATGCGATTGGCTAGGAATTACCCAGCTAATGATGTGATGATGTACAGCTGCTAGTCTTCCCACTAGAACTATGCTGTGCTTCCATTTCTATCAGGAAGACACACAGGCTTGAGTGAAGTTTAAGATGCCATTTATTTGATAAATGTAAAACAGAAAGTAATGTCTCTCTTTGGCGTAGGCCCCGTCCAGGGGTCCGAGGGAGTTGTACCCGGAACCGTCATGTCCTGTCAGAGATAGGAGGCAGGGGCGAGGAGCCTACCCCCAAAAAGAGAGAAAGTAGTATACTACCCCCAAAAGAGATGATCTAGTTTGGTACGAACCAGGTCTTGTGTTAGGCGTTCATTCTGGAGAAGGAGAAAATAAGAGATGTGAGCATGAGAATTGACTTGAAATTTGCGATATCTCTGGTATGGTTGTGTGAAGCCTTTGCAATAGGAAAGTTTTTTTTTTGGGGTGTGATTTTGGGCTCTCCGTCGAAGCCCCTGGTTGTGCAGAATCTGCCTAAGGTGAGCAGCGTGATATGCGGCCCTACGTTAGGCCGGCGTTGCTGTGCAGTATCTTTGTTGAAAGACAACATTTGATATGAAAACCCTCTGATGAGGGAAGAGTTGTTTGAGGTATCTTTGCTGAAGGTGGGCAACGTGTCTAAAGCCATACGATAATGGCGACGTTGCGCGCAGTCCCTTTGTGTCTATTTGCCGTGTTAGCACACTGGAACAGCAATGTGATAGATTGTGAGCAGACTTATAAAGCAATGGCTTACATGCGATTTGCTAGCAATTACCCAGCTAATGATGTGATGATGTACAGCTGCTAGTCTTCCCGCTAGAACTACGCTGCGCTTCCATGTCTGATTTTACGCAATAATGCATACGTTTTCTACATAATCACCAAGATTTTGTTAGCTTGATATTTTGATGGTCAGTCTTGTATGTACTGTGTTTATATTTTGGTAGTTTTGTAGTTGATGTCTTAAAGTATGTTGTCCAGACTAGTTGGTAATTTAGATGAATCCCTTATACCCTGAAGGCATTTTTGAAAGATTTAGCTTCTTATAGGCAAACATAAAATAAATGCTCATAACTTTAAGCAAAAATTAAATGGGTAAATTGTATGGATTAATTTGATAGAAAACCTTTTGAAAGATGAAAAAATTCTGAAAAAATTCAGCAATTTTCTGTATTAGACACTGCTGAGAAAACGTGGTAGTTGCCAAAAGTAAAGGAGAGCCATCCGGCCTGTCACTTACAGGCTAAAAGCTCCTTCTCTATCATGCTGTACCTAGTCTCCCACAGTGAGAGTTTGTGACTAATGTACAGCACGGGGCGCTCCTCCCCCTCCACCATCTGGGGCAGTACCACTCCCAACCTCCTGTACGATGCGTTAGTCTGCAATATAATAGGGAGAGAGAAGTCAGGTGAGTGGTCCGAGCTCCTCCCTGTCCGGGAGCACCTTCGATAAAGTCATGAGGACCGCCTATCTCCATGGTTTTAGGAGGTTGAGGTGGTAAATTTGCCGTGCTCTGCCTCTCTGTTCGTTTCACCTCATAATGGCGAGTAATTTAGAGTTGATGTGGGGAGCAATACAAGGACTTTTCCTTGTATATTTCCTGGTGTAAATTCCTGTAGCCAAGTACCCCTATTATACAGTCGGCTTTGATATTCTTGAGCCTGGAGCAAATTCTCCTGTGTTAATTGCCCCAGTGTGTGGAGTTTTGCTCTTAGGTCAAGAATGTTTTGAATAAAATTTTTAATGATCCCTTCTCTTAATTTTGTCATAGGACGTCGTGCATGGCACATGGTCAATAATTACAATAATTTAAATGGGGAGAACCCCGTGGAGGCTTGCAGGACCTCTCGTACAGAAAATAATAGGAGCTTGAGCCTCTTGTCCCACTTTCGAGCATACCTGTGCAGGAATTTAGGAATCATATTTATTAGTGTTTGATTAAACTGTTCGACCAAGCTGTCCATTTGGGGGTGGTAAACGCTGGTCCAAATCGATTTAATCCCAAATAATTCATACAGTTAGCATAGTGTATGTGACATAAACATTGTGACTTGATCAGTGAGGATTTCTTTTGGAATCCCCACTCGGGAGATTATTATGAAGAGTGCCTCCGCTACACTACATGTTGAGATGTTGTGCAGAGTCACTGCTTCTGCATATCGTGTTGAGTAGTCCAACAGAACCAACACAAAGCAATTCCTGCATGCCATCGGCACCAAAGGCCTGAAGAGGTCCATACCAACTATTAAGAAGGGGATCAATGGAAAACGTCACAAAGGCGCTTTTAGGGGTGGCCGCCGGATTCACCAGCTGACATTCATGGCATGCTGCACACTACATGTGAACATCCCTGATCAATAGAAATGGGCCATTAGAACGTTCAGTGTCCTTTCCTACCCTAAGTGACCCGCCATCGGATTATAAAGAGCCATCTGGAATAGCATTTTCTGACGGCTCTGCGGTATTAACAATTTGTTGTATCCTCCTTTGTCTGAGCGCCCTGCATCACACAACCAATACTTGATCATTGAAAAATACGGATATGCAAAGTCTTGCTGGAGGCATTGACCCTTCATCACTTTCACTTGTTCAAAGGTGTGTCTAAGGGTCTCATCTTGAATCTGCTCCAGAGGGAAATCCCTTGCAGGGAGTCCTCTAAGGGCTGAGGAAGCCAAGACTTCCCCCTCTCTTACGTCCTCCTGACATGGAGCTGATGTAGACTGACCTGGCTCCGCCTCCCCAGCCAGTGAGTCACACACCACACACTGATAAGCTTTGTTGCAGGACCCATCCACACACACTCCCCTTATGAAAGTAGTAAATGCCAACCAATTAATTCCCAAGATTAGTGGATGGGTAAGGCGGGAATTAACCACAGACTCAACACCATTTTTTTGTCTCTGAAATTGAATAGTGACCATCACTACAGGGTCATTTTGAATATCCCCATGCACACACCTTAACTTCACCTGCCAGCTTGTATCCAAAGCCTTGGATTGAACCAATCTTTGGTGAATGAAGGTTTTATTACAACCTGAATCCACCAAGGCTTGATATTTACCCTACCTTAATACTCCCAGATATCCAGTACCCTCCTGCTCGATCGGGGGCGGCCTGTGGTGTGTAGGGGACCCAGACCAATGTCTCAACCTCCATCATGGGGCATTGGTCCTGGAAATGCCCAGGTTCCTCGCAGCTCCAACAGACTGGCCCAGTCTTCACGCCCCCACACGTGGCAGCAGATTCACCAGCCTGTGGGGGAGAGTGGAGAAGGTTAGTGGAAACTGGCAGGATGCCGTTTCTGGGGCATAGGAACAGGATGAGGTGAAGAAGAGGAGGCAGGAGAGAGACAGGGAGAGAGAAAAGAAGAGGGCTCGCCGGCCCGCCGCCATATGGTCCTCAGCCAGCTGGACCGCCTTGTCCAGCGATTCCAGTTGGTGGCACTTGACACTTATAAGGTGTATTATGAGACCTTACAAATGCATTAAAATGTGTTTCTAATGTCTTTACAATGCATTATAAATATGGGCAAGAATAAGTGTTATTCTTGTTTTGTTTTTGTTTTTTTATAAACTGCTGTCCATACAGTAGATATTAACTTATATTCAAACTGGAACACTCCTTTAAATCTTTTGACTCTACCACATACAAAATTACACACATAAGCCTACATAATAACACACATAAACAAATTATATTCATGAGTTATTGCATGCTTTGTGCAGTGGATCATAAAAGAGCTCATCTCTACACCACAGTATCTGTACATAATTTATTGAAATGTTGTGGTATTACACACACAGCTAAGCATTGCATTACAAAACACTCACTCTTTATTTTTTCTGTACAAATTGGATCCAAAAAAATAAAAATAAAATAATATTAAACAATTGTTGCACTAAAAGAGTCATGTCGACAATAGCAAACTAGACAAACATGTTTTCGACTTGTGACGTTGGAAAGGCTTTGCATTTGTGATAAAATGTGTGTGTTCATTGTAATATGTAAACAAGTGCAAGCACTTAAAGTACTGAAGTGGCACACAATGATGAATAAACTTCCCTATCTACTTCATGTTATCATGATTGATTCTTCCTATTGCTGTTTGCAATGCCCTTTTATTGAGCATATACTGGACAGCCTCTCCCTACGACTTGAAATCTCACTAATGATGTCTGACCACCCTGCTTAGTTCACTTTGCAGGTCCCTGATTGGGACGCACCCTTTACTAGTCAATGCGATGAGAATATGGCTCAAATGAGGATGTATATGTTGCTCTATGTGCATGCTCCCACATTGTGGAACCCCTATTTCCAGGTTTAACTTACTGAAGATTAAATATGTTTTCCTAGCAGATGCACTTGCTTGATGGGGATCTGTCTTTCCAAGGATCCCAAGACAGGTTGTCTCTCCTCCAATGAAAAGTCATTGCACTTTCATAGTTTTGAATGTAGAAATGTATGACTAAATTATATGAATTCATAAGACCGATAAACAAAGTAAACAATCAACCATTATTGAAAATGAAACATTAACAATCATAAAAACAGTTTTTGAGTTGTGTCATGTTCGATTCGTGTTCTTCCTCCACATGATGCTCTAATGGAAAGTGTTGGGATTCGGACGGATCATCATTGAGACCTTCTTCAAAGAATACGACCCACCACGGAATTCCGCCCAGTAAACTCCGTCTTGGTAGCGGCTGCGGTAATGCCCGCCTCGGTACCAAACGCCATTCAGGTTAGAGTGGGCACAAGCATTGTACCACCAACCACCCTTCTGATAGTGGGCACAATTTCCTGTTTGAGTCAAGACAGAAGACACAAAAGTTATACAGGTTATCATATTTTGGTGAACTACTGTATACCTTTAATGGAAAACAATCTATGGGACAATTTCTGTTAAAGGAATAGTTCATCCAAAAATTATAATTCTCTCATAATTTACATACCCTTATGCCATCTCATACGCCAATGACTTCCTTTCTTCTGCAGAACACAAATATTTTTTTGAAAGATGTATGATGTGAATAAATATCCATCCGATGCAGGTGAGAAAAGACCAAAATTTAACTCCTTTTTCACTGTCAATCTTGCCAAGAAGACTACAGATGTCAAGATTTACAATATAGTGCAAGAGGAGTTAAATTTTGGTCTGTTCTCACCCAAAACCAATTGGATCACTCCAGAAGACGTGGATTAAACCACTCGAGGCATATGGATTACGTTTATGATGGCTTTATGTACTTGTTGGTGTTTGAAAGTTTTATATCCTATTGACTTGCATTGAAAGGGTGATCAGATTTTCTCGTGTTCCATGGAGGAGAAAGTCAGATGGGTTTGAGCGCCATCAGTGTGAATGAATGAATGACTGAATGAGATCATTATTATTTTAGGGTGAACTATTTCTTTTTGTTTTTTTGTGATACCTGTGTATGCATCATGATCTCTGTCCAGGGTGGTAAACTGCTTTCCATTGTGCCAGGTGAGCGAATCTCCAGCGTTGCCATGATAACGACCCACCCTCAGTTTGTAGAATTCAGCCTCTGGTTCTATTCGAAAACTGGCATATTCCGCAAACGTCTTCCTGCCTGACCAGTCCTCGAGAGTCACTAGCAGCTTATAGTTGCCTTGGTTGGTCAACCAATAGATATTCTCCAAACCAAGCCAGTATTCCCCATCGATGTTCCCAAATCCTTGCTGAGAAAGAGAAGACCAAAGAAGGAAAATAAATTATATAGGAGCTCAAGAGTTGCCCTCCAACTTTCCAAGCCATCCTGGTTCCAGAAGTATTTTTCCAATTAATTTAATTCATAGGGATTTCATAAAATCCTTCATAAAAGAGTTATCTATGAACCAAACTAACCAGCTCTGAGGTGAATCAGAACATTACAAATTTTGATTTGAAGCAAAAAAGAATTTGATAATCGGACAAAAACACAAAGATACAAGACCGTGTATTGAAAGTTGTAGATTGGAGGAGGACGGGGCCGGGCTGGAACAACGCACGCCCGGTCCCCAATCAGCCTGAAGGGGGCGTGTAATGGATAAAGGCGGCCGGTGACAAATGTTTGAGAGAGAGAGAGAGAGAATGACATGGAGCTGCTCTTTGTTTATGTTTGTGTGTTTTCCGTTCAGTTTATTATTAAAACTACTATTTATATTGCCAAGCCGGTTCTCGCCTCCTCCTTTCCATTAACTGCTTTACAATATATATATATATACAATATATATATATACAATATATATATATATATATATGCACACACACACACACACACACACTGGGGTTTTTGATCAAATCTAGACAATCTACCCCATTTCCAGCAGTCATCAGTCCAACACTGATGCCAAAAGGCATCCTTGAGTTATCATGCTAAATTGCTAATTTGGTACTAGAAAATCACTTGCCATTATATCAAACACATTTACATTTATGCATTTGGCAGATGCTTTTATACAAAGCAACTTACAGTGCAATTATTACAGGGACAATCCCCCCGGAGCAACCTGGAGTTAAGTGCCTTGCTCAAGGACACAATGGCTGTGGGGTTAGAACCTGTGTGTTTGTTTTTGAGTTGCCACAGTATGCAATAGACGGGCATGACTTAAGTTCAATATTAGGCCAAAAATGGCAAAAAACAAACAGCTTTCTCTAGAAACTCATCAGTCAATCATTGTTTTGAGGAATGAAGGCGATACCAGGCTTGAAATTGCCAAAAAATGAAAAAGATTTCATACAAAGGTGTAACTACAGTCTTCAAAGACAAAGGACAACTGTCTCTAACAAGGACAGAAAGAGATGTGGAAGACCAGATGTACAACTAAACAAGAGGATCAGTACATCAGAGTCTCTAGTTTGAGAAATAGACGCCTCACATGTCCTCCGCTGACAGCTTCATTGAATTCTACCCGCTCAACACCAGTTTCATGTACAACAGTAAAGAGAAGACTCAGGAGGACTTATGGGAAAAATTGCAAAGAAAAAGCCACTTTTGAAACAGAAAATCAAAAAGAAAAGGTTTGAGTGGGCAAAGAAACACAGACATCGGACAACAGATAATTGGAAAAGAGTGTTACGGATCTTCACCCCATTGAGCTTTTGTGGGATCAGCTAGACTATAAGGTCCGTGAGAAGTGCCCGACAAGACTGTCACATATATGGCAAGTGCTACAGGAAGTGTGGGGTGAAAGATCAAGTGCTACAGGAAGTGAGGGGTGAAAGGTCACCTGAGTATCTGGACAAAATGACCGCTAGAATAACAAGATCTGCAAAGCTGTTATTGCTGCACATGGAGGCTGTTTTTATGAGAACCATTTTGAAGTAGTTTAAATTTTTTTTTAGTACATTTAGTAATTTTTTACATTATTAATGTCCTGACTATTCACTGTGATCAGTTGAATGCAACTTTGGTGAATAAACGTACCAATTTCTTTCCATAAGAGCAAAATCTGTATATTATTCCAAACTTTTGGCCGCCAGTATATGTTTATACACACAGGGTTGGAGAGTAACGGAATACATGTAACGGGATTACTTAAATTATATAAATACAAAATATAAGTAACTGTATTCCACTACTACTATTGAAATCATTGGTAATCAGAATACAGTTACATTCAAAAGGCATTTTGATTACTGAAGAGATTACTTTTGTATTTTATTGTAATTTGTTTAATTTAATATTTAGTCCTTTCAGATGGAAAACATTTGTACATATAAATTATGAGATCCAAAGTTTATTTGAACAGCGGTGAAACACTTTCTCATGATGTGTCACATTCATACGAGCAGACAGAGAATGAGTTTGAAGTAAGTTTGGAGCAGAAGAAATAGAAATAAACCTTGTGTAAATTGTCAGATTTACGCTAAGCTAAAATGCTATTTCTAGCCATATTACATGCACATGTTACCAGACATGATCATATTATTTTATTAAGAAAATTCACATTAGATCATTATTTCTTATTTCCAGTAAGATCTTTGATATTAGGGCTAAAATTGTATTCTTGATAATAGTTTTTGTATTGTTTTCCTGTAAAAAATATCTAAAGATCCTTGAAACAAGATCAGTTTGAGAAACAACACTGCATAAGATATTTCGTTTTTTCAGAGAATGTATTTTTAACGTGTATTTTTGAGTTTTTATAGTCAAAACAAGTGAAAAAATCTACCTGTGCTGAAGAAGTAATCCAAAGTATTTATAATACGTTACTGACCTTGAGTAATCTAATGAAGTACGTTACAAATTACATTTTACAGCATTCTGTAATCTGTAGTGGAATACATGTCAAAAGTAACCCTCACAACCCTGTATATATATATACACTTCACTTCAGTTGTGTCACATTACAAACCGTGTTTTTAGGATGCTATGTAAAAACATAAATTGGTACTTCAAACTTGAATTGCTCCGATGGTTGGAATATTCCATATTATGGTTCAGGGGCGTGATTAATTGGGTAACATATTTGAACACATTTTGTATATAATTAATCACACTCTATTAACAAGTTAAATTGACAGCCCTAATTTGAACGATTTCCACACTTACCAGACCAGCATGGTCATTAAAACATTTCCCTTTACTGTAAGGATTCATCTGGTCATGATTCTAATACTGGGCTCTGTTGGCATCAACGGAGGGTTTACGTCAGACAGTGTTATTGTGCCTTACCCAGCTTGCATAACCAAATCCCATAGATGCCTCCCGTTTAAAAGCAATGTTCTGGATGAGTTCATAGATTACAAAAATCGATTTTAGAGATACACTTCAGTCGAGACTTCTTGACATTTTGGTGTCTGTTTTTCTCCATGCATAAATTGATCATCATGGCAGGATTGCACAACAATGTGCAACTTGTTACTTTAACTAACTATGACTAAGTCAAGCAGTAGAAAAGTTCTTGCTATCATACAGTGCTAAAAATCTGAAGCATTAAATTTGGGTTTATCGGCTCTGAAAAACTGGCATGTGCACAGCAAATGACCTCAGAGTGATCAACACAGTGATCTTTATTTTTGTACAAAATATTCGTTGATTTTCAAAGCGTAAAGCTAGAGTTGACAGTTTTCCCTAAATTTTGTTATAAACAATATGTCATCATATTTCTACCAACGCTTCTTGTTCTGGCTATGAAGGAACTTTGCCCCATAGACTTATGTTAATTAAAATAGAAAGTTAAAGTAAAATGTTAATTTCCTATAACTGTGATACCATATTTCTAAGTCAGTCGTGAATATGTCACAGTTGCTTACCCAATGAAAAGGAGGGACTAGTTTAACATTGAACATTGGGGCGGCTGTGGCTCATGTGTTAGAGCAGGTTGGCCGCTAATTGCAGGGTTGGCGGTTTGATTCCCGGCCCACATGTCTCCAAGTGTCCTTGGGCAAGACACTGAACTCCAAGTTGCTCCCAATGGCAGGCTAGCACCTTGCATGGCAGCTCTACCGTCATTGGTGTGTGAATGAGAGTGTGAATGTGTGTGTTAATGGGTGAATGGGACACAGTGTAAAGCGCTTTGGTAACCGCTAAGGTTAAAAAAAGGTGCTATATAAGTGCAGACCATTTACCATTATGCAACAAATGCTGTCTTAAGCTTAACTAGTATTGAACCCGGAATATTCCTTGAAGTGTGCGTCAATGTGGTAAACACATCAAGGTTACACACTATATTGTTTGCACCTACTATAGCTTCTTATTCCAAGAACTGACCTTATAAGTCTCCCAGTTTCTGAAGAAGTTGACCGATCCGTCCATGCGTCTTTGGATGACGGTCCAGCCACCAGGGTCATGCCTCTGGTCACACCAGACCTGCATCAGTTTGTTGGTATTTTCTGGCTTCACTAAATACATGCCACTGTTGGTATGCCCTTCCTCCAGAGCCTTCAAGCAATCTTTGAATGGGCCTGTCGATAAAACAGAGACACGTTATATTGAATAATAACCAGGAACCATTTGAGTTGGACTTTACGTGGTTCTTCTAAAGCAACTCTGAATTTAATTTGTTTTGCGTCAAACTTCGGCCTTAATTCAGCTTTTGGGTCATAGTTTCTGTAGATTAGCGCATAAGCGCCATGAACCATGACATGAACATGCTGCTTTCTTTGTTTCTGGAAAAGCTGATTTCCTCTCTTGGAGAGCAAAATTGCGGAAGATATTGCCTGGAAGAATTAGGACTTTTAAAACATTACAGTATCAGTTTCTGTTACAACATAATGTTCTGTAAAGCTGCTTTGAAACTGTGTGAAAAGCCCTATACAAATAAAAATGACTTGGTCTTGAGTTTCCAACGTGATTGAGTCAATGTTGTTTTCATTATAACTGCAGTTGTCTCCACATCTCGCTGGACAATGTAAGAAGTGCCCTTAGGAGATGGAAAAAGATCTAAAATGTCTCGTGGATCTCATGGATCCTCCGTCGTGAAACCTGCTACTGCTCCTGTGTTTACGCTATCCTGTCTCAAGGTGTCTTGTAAAGGAGTTTAATGAGATTGCTAACAAGCTTCAGTCCCAGAGCCAGATCTCACTTTTCCAGCATCTCCATTCTTAAGGCCTATTTGAATGGCAATTCTTTAACATGGGGATGTGAGGTAATTCCAGTGATTTTATTGTCATCCTAATGCGAAATGTCAGTGAGTTTCTCCCACCTCCCACGAGAACATTCCTGGCCAACAAAAATGGAAATCCTTTTTGACCCCTGCTAAGTGCCGTACATTTGCGCTGTGCGTGGTAACAGCTCTGGTGGTAATAGACAGTTGTGAAGGTTGGAGGATTGTATAACAGAAATAATTCACAATAATAGAATTACATTGCCACTCCACCACAGTGAGTGGGAACGCTTAAGTAGAAGGGAAAGAAAAAACAAGAGCCAGATCACGTAAACTTTTGAAATGGTCCACTATTATGGTAGCAATGTAATAAAATTGTAATATATCACATATTAATGTAGAAACGTTTACTAAATACCTGTATACATAGGGCTTGCACTCATTTATACGGGTCGGGTACTCCCAGAAAAGTTGCCATAAACTTTCCATAGAATTTTCCATATAACAAATGCAACTGCAATCATGTGATTGAAGACAAAAAGTCTTGCATGTCCCTTTGATTTAATTGTCATCCAAACGCATGAGTTTTATCACAGAGGAGCCATAAAAATGTGCTTTTACAGACGTCACCCATGGAAACAATTGCTGCCCAAATAGGGCTTTAGACAGGACAATTTTGGTTATTGTTTCCAGGGGTGTAAAGTAACAAATTACCAATACACATTGCTGTAATTAAGTTTTTCCAGTGGAAAAGTGGTTTACAAATGGTATACTTGAGTACATTTTAAATGCTGTAACTGTACTTTTCCCCTCTGTCTGTTCTGTTTTTATTGTTATCCATCAATGTGATTGGCTAGGGGGAGTCTCGTGACTCCCGTCAAATCACTCCAGTCATAATCAATCACACAAAAACTTGAACGGTAGCTGTATAGATTGGGCTCCAACTGCTATGGGTGTGGAGGATGCCTCAAGCACAGTCGAAAACCTGAAAATCACAGCCGCACCTCAAAGGCCTTTTCACCGTGAAAAAGGCCAATTACTTGATTGCGTCATGTGCGTTTAGCTTGCTCAAGCCAGATATCAGCATTAATCCTGCAAAAGTAGGTTGAAGATACATATCGAGGTAAATGTCATACTTCTGCTTACCAGATCTGTGTGTCTATAACGTAGCCTGTAATTTCTCTATCACTGAGATTATTAGGTTGCTGTGAGAGATTAATACAATGTTATGAATAGGGCTGGGCGATAAAACGATCTCGATGTTTATCTGAAAAAAGTTTGTCCTCGATCAAACTTTTGAATAATTTTATATACTTAACCTATGATCTACATCTAGTCCAGGGGTATTCATTACATCGATCGTGATAGCAAGACAAGCACTGGTTGGTTGATCTAGATAAAATATTAAATACGGTCAAATACACTTCATAATTCCGCCAATGCGGAATTGATCATGGTATAAATATTGGGGGTGCTGCCCCCCACGGAATTTAATTTTGGGGTGAATTGTTCCTCATTACACCCAAACAGCCCCTGTACCAAACTCCTTTTCCCACCCCTGCTCTACCTCCTCTATTGTGCAGGACTTGACGCACCAAGTGACCCTAATTATTTTGCATTGTTTTGAACATAAGCACAATAATTACTTGATCTGTAGGCATTAAGGGAAATTTAGACTACAACCTGGAGTTAAGTGCCTTACTCAAGGACACAATGGTGGTGGCTGTGGGGTTAGAACCTGTGACCTTCTGATTAACAGCCCTGTGCTTTAGCCACTATGCCACCACCACTCCAGACTACAAATAAACTGATTTTAATGTAATTTTTCATACATTACAATTAAAAATGGTGATTAGTGTATTGAAAATAACTTTTTCATCTTTCCATTTCTGTAATCATGTCACCCTTTGATTTATTTATTTTTTATTCAGATTTGTGTAGTGTTTAGAGTATCATAGATAAGTGATGTATTTTAAAAGTTGGCAGTCTATAAAATATCGCCATGAAAGGGAATGTAAATTACACTATGTGTGCTACATTTTTAAATTGCAGAATAGTGTTTATTATAACGGGGCATAGATTTTGCAACTCAGTACTCAATACTCACTACTCATGAGTACTTTTAAATGAGCTACTTTTTACTCTTACTTGAGTAGTTTTAAGGACAGTTACATTTACTCTACTCACACTCAATTTTTTGGGAAGTAACAGTACTTGAGTATGATTTTTCAGTACTCTTTCCGCCCCTGATTGTTTCCATATTGTCCTGCCTCTTGCCAGTTCCTTCTGCCAAAGACCTTAATGTTAAAGACTGGTTGATGTTTTTCCATTTGGAAGGCTAATGGTTTGGGTGGACGATGCATGGATGAGGTTTTTGGTTGGAGTGAGATCACTCCGTTCGGTCCACCCAATACCCCAAACAAATAACCGACTACTAGTGTCCTAAATGCAGGTAAATGCATTTTTGTGTTCTAATTTGTCAGAAAGTTTTAAGCAACCTTTAGTTTTTTCATGTTGTTCAGATTAGGAGACAAGCATGTCATAAAAAACAAGCACAAACAATCAAATAATCACCTCATGATCACATATAATAATACGTTTTTGTTGTGAGTGAAAATCTGTGCTAATAGCTACCAGATGCACCATTTAATGGCATTCTATAAAGAAAACAAGCTGTACTAATTCATTTTTATTTTTCCAAGATGAATTTACATAGACAGTAGATGCATTGAATTGATGTAATATGTGTGCGTATGTTTTGAAGAGCATTTTGAGAAAGTGTGTTGTATACGTGTGTATACAGTGCATTCGGAAAATATTCAGACCCCTTCACATTTTGTTGTTTCAGCCTTATGCTAACATTTTTTAATTATATTTTATCACATCAATCTACACTCCATACGCTATAATGACAAAGCAAAACCAGATTTTTTAGAACTTTGCAAATTTGTAAAAAATAAAAAACTGAAAAATCACATTTACATAAGTATTCAGACCCTTTGCTATGACACTTGATATTTAGCTCAGGTGCATCCCATTTCTCTGGATCATCTTGGGGATGTTTCTACACTTTGATTGGAGTCCACCTGTTGCAAATTCAACTGATTTGAAAAGGCACACACCTGTCTATATAAGGTCTCACACCTGAAAATGCATATCAGAGCAAAAAACAAGCTATTACGTCAAAGGAGAGCTCAGAGACAGGATTGTGTCGAGACATAGATCTGAGGAATGCTACAAGAAATCTTTGCCTGCATTGAAGATTCAAGCATAGAGGCCTCCATAATTCTTAAATGGAAGAAGTTTTGACTCCCAGGACTCTTACTAGAGCAGGTCGCCCAGCCAAACTGAGCAATTGGTCATGTGTGGAGATGGGAGAAATTTTTAGAAGGACAACCATTATTGCAACACTCCACCAATCTGGGCTTTATTGCAGATTGGGCTGATGTAAGCCTCTCCTCGGTGCAAGACACAAAAAAGCACCTAAAAGACTCAAGACTGTGAGAAGCAAGATTCTCTGATCTGATGAAACTAAGATTGAACAGTTTGGCAGCATCATGTCTGGAGGAAACCAGGCACTGCTAATCTCCTGCGCAATACCATCCCAACGGTGAAGCATGATCATCACCCCCAGATCATCATCAATCCTCCACCAAATTTCACAGTGGGTGCGAGACACTGTGCCTTGTAGGCCTCTCCAGGTCTCCGTCTAACCATTAGACGATCAGGTGGAGGATCGGTGATGATCTGGGGGTGCTTCTGCAAGGCTGGTATCAGGCAGATTCATCTTTGTGATGGATGCATGAATCAAGTCGCATACAAGGGTGTTCTTGTTAGAAAACTTGCTTCCTTCTGCTCTGACAATGTTCCCCAACTCTGATGATTGTTTTTTCCGTAAGGGCAATGCTCCATGCCACACAGTCAGGTCAATCAAGGTGTGGATGGAGGACCTCCGGATCAAGACCCTGAATATTATTCTCACCACATAGTTGGCAATTGCAGAGCAGTTATCTGAGTTACGGTAGACTTTGTCGGCTCGAACCAGTCTGGCCATTCCCTGTTGACCTCTCTCATTAACAAGGCATTTCTGTCCAGAGAACTTTTCACTTTTCACTTTAACTCCCAGCAAATATATCATAAACCTTTAAATTTAGAAAATGAAAACATGATCATCAAATTAAAGGTGTAAGTAAATTAATTGTGTGAATTTATTTTATTATTATGCATTCTTGAAAAATAATAAGACTGATCTGGACAAAACAATGAGCATCTCTGTATGCATATACAGGTTTCCTATTCTCCAGCACCTACCCTCTCCCAAAAATGTACCCCTTGAGGTCGAACGCCCCTCAGTTACGTCTCCGTTTCCATGCAGAAATACACCCTGTGGCCCACACAACAAGTCGAAAAACAACCCTTAAAAAACTGCTCTCATCAAACAATGGATTTATCTTGTAAAGTTTCTCATGCTCACTTGTACAATCGTCTCGCTTCGCCCGACTGGTTCCTGGAATCCTTTAGTCAAGGATTTAATTATTCATGTCTCAGAGGGTTTTCCTTCAAAGATTAATGAGCACTTGTAGTTCAAAAGAAAAGCTGCCAGATTATTGTGTTGTAATTGGACAGACCCCAGGCTTCCCAAGAGTGATTAGCTGGGAAATCCACGTGTCTTCATGTTGCTTGTGCTGGCGAACATTCAGGCTGTTTTCTTTGGATCGGCTGTACAGCCTGATCTAACCAAACCGCTTGAGCATATCCATGCACTCGTTATTTACAATGCTCAGTATGCAAAAGACAATTAACCTTGTAAATTTGCTGAAAAGCTGCAGGAAAAAGAAGATTGCTGGCTATGTAATGTTCAGCAGTTCTTCATTAGTCATGCCTGCCAGCCCCGTTTCGAATGTATGATGTGTTGATGGAGTTTTCATGAGGAGGCTTACAACTCAATTCACGTCAAGCTTTTTGCAAGGAAATTCTTTTCTTTAACGTTTTCGGTACCTTGGACAGGGCTGTAAGTGGGGCCGGATTCATGAAACAAGAATAAAATATTTTTTTAACTTAAGAAAACAAGTTAAGAATACCGTGAAGGCAGTATACTTTGAAAGGCTGAATGCTTGACCGTACGTAAGACTGAATGGTACGCTGAAAAACAAAATATACACTCCAAAAAAAGTTGTTGTTTAAGGTACAAAGCAATCACTGGGGTAGAACCCTTGTTTTGGGTACATATTTGCATCCTTAATGAAAAATAAAGGTATGTTTTATTGTTCCCAGAGGAACAAAACATATAAGTGTATCTTTAAAAAGTTCACAATACGGCCTTGAGGCGTTCGCACACTGGACGAGGGGCGCCATGCCGCGTCGCAGCTAGATAGCTAGGAACTAGGCAGTTCAGGTATCAAACACAGAGCATGTCGATGCGGTTCAGGTGGCAGACAGTACACACAAAAGTAATGCTAGAGTAAATAATCAATGTCTTTTGATAGTGATTTTGGTTGAATTTAATGGAAAATATCCAAGTTGCGCTGCATGGCATGGTAGACATTTGAGCAGCCTCCGGAGTCGTAGCTGACCGCCACCGAAAGACACCAAGCCAGGGCTCCAGACTAAAAATATTACTTAGGAGACATTGGCTCCTTAATTGAAACATTAATGGATTGCCAAATGGATGTTTTTAGTCAACAAATAGCATAATTGCTCAATTTAGACTTCCAATGAGTTATTTGGTAATGACTCTCTCACGCTGGGTTTGTGCGGTACATCGAGATCGTCATCACAACAGAATGGGTGAAAAGCGGCGTGAGACAAACTGGTGCATGCTCTAAAGATGTATTCACTAACAAGATGATATCTGACGAAACCGTATATGAACGCATACAACCCGACTGTCGCCAGTGGTGACTAGAATTTAAACTATTGTCGCAATCGTTTATTTTTAGTCGCAGTCTGGAGCCCTGCATTTGGCAGTGGCAGTGTGCTTACCTTCATTAAAAACAGTAACAATTTAGTATACAATTATGTTCCCAAAATGAGAGGTTCCCTTTGAGGGTACAACCCCAGTTACAGCAATTGTACCTAAAAACGGTACCTTTCTTTCTTGGAGTGTACTCTACATTTACAGTAGAAACTTATCTTCACTATTGCAGAATAAATTGTAAAGTTCCCACCTGTAACTATAAGTAGTGGCATCGAAAACAGACTCACCTGAGGGTTTATCTGTTGAGAAACTGTTGGTTCCAGAAGGCATGGTTGGTAAAGTCGGTGGAATCGCTTTGGCATTCTGGTCACTCTGGATTTCGTTGGTGATTTGGTTATGGCGGGTGTAGGTAGGTGGGTGGAATGGTCTGGCTGGGGCATGAGGAACAGGGGGTGGAGGCGGCTGGCGATGCTGGGGTGGTTGTGGTGGGATTACAGGGGGCTGGTAGGGACGTGCCTGTCGGACCATGCCTCCACCTCCACCACTAACTCCACCACCACCGAGAAAGCCTCCTCTTCTACAATGCGCCTCTAGCTGCACTAAAAGTGCACTCTGGTTGCTCGCAAGAGATGCCAAGTGTTGGTACTTGTGCTCCAAGTCCCGATAGCGTGCAGTTAGCTGCTGCATCTCCGATGTGTGGTTTAGTATGCGGTTCTCCAATTGCGAAACTTCAAGCGCATTGTCCCTCTTGCGGATGATCTCGTGCAACAGTTGCATGTATAGTTGCGTCACTCGGGCGTTCATATTGCGCGACTCCTTGCGAAGGAGCTTGACTTCATTTGCCATGCCGCCATCTACCTCCACGAGCTGTTGGAGCGACTCGATCTGTCGCCGCTGTTTGTGAAGCTCTCCGTTCAATAGTTCCAGTTCCTGTTTGTTCACACGATTATCCAGCAGGGATTCTGGCTCTTTAGAGTTCACGCAAATGGCCCCGGTGGTCTTCTGCTGAGGCACAATGAAGGTGTAGGAACATTTGTCCACTTGGGATGCGCTGGGAGGGTCAACAGAGCGTTTGGGGCGACCAGTGTAAAGGAACTCTTTTTCAAGTACATCATCTTGGCTTTCAAACTCCTGAGCGAACCCAAGTAAGGTTGAGTTAGGTCTGGATAGGGTGATAGTAAGCAGCATCAGCAGTAAGTGTTTCATGGTGAGGATAGCCATCTGCAAGAAAATTTAAAGGAGATAAAACAGAGGGTTATTGTTAACTGTTAAACAGTTGAGTTAATTTTTACTGTAATCATTTTTACAGTGTAAAAGTAGTTTCATCATTTGATTCTTTTATCAATTTATCAATGTTTACTTGAATATTAAAACTGCTGTTAAAGATCTTCATTTGTGTCTTTGTCCTATTGTTTTTATGTCTTCTATTGCTCGTAATTTGTTACTTTGTTCTCATTTTATCACTGCTGTTTATTTGTATTGAATAATTATTTGCGAACTTGAAATAATCATTAGTATTTTACTAGTATTTTGTTGTGCTGTCGAAATTGGTATTGAGATTCATCAAATTGTTTTCATATGTAAGCCTCTAAAATACATGCAAAGTAATCTGAATTGAGTTGGATCGAATGGGAGTCCAATTGAATTGAGAGTTTGTGAATTAGAAGTCTGTATCGATACAAGAATGTGTCATGTGTGAACGCCCCTTGGAGTTCACGGTAACCTGTCCAGGGGCCGAGGGATCTCTCAGAAATGCTCCTAAGAATAGCCTTAAGCTATGACTTAAGTGTCTAAACATTCTTAGCAAAGAGTTGGACTTTCAGCAAAGTCTCAGACTGATTCATAGGTGCTGTCGGAGGCAATGCTTAAGTGTTTTCAAATAAAGACTACAATGATGTCAACCTAAAATAGCCGCCCTTGAACACTGAATCAGCCAATAGTGAGTCTGTAAAGGTAATATGTTCCAGCTGGTATGACATCAGTAAATAACTCATGATTTAATACAACGCATTATACAAAACAATATTTTGATAATAGGTTATTGATTGTTGATTCATTCTTTGATTAATCAAATGAGAAAGGCAAATTTAATTTCCTTTTATTTAAAAAAAAATTATTCCACATCTTGCCAAATGTTGTCCTCAAATAATGAACAAATTGAAAGCTACAAAAATAAAAATGCAAAATCTTCCGATATAAATATCAATAGAAGAAATACACACTGGCAGCCAAAAGTTTGAAATAATGTACAGATTTTGCTCTTATGGAAGGAAATTGTTACTTTTATTCACCAAAGTGGCGTTCAACTGATCACAATGTAATAACGCGAAAAATGACTATTATAATTTTTACAAATATTCAGAACTTCGATTTCTCATCAGAAAATCCTCCATGTGCAGCGATGACAGCTTTGCAGATCCTTGTTATTCTAGTGGTCAATTTGTCCAGATACTCAGGTGACCTTTCACCCCACACTTCCTGTAGCACTTGCTATAGATGTGTCTGTCTTGTCGGGCACTTCTCATGCACCTTACAGTCTAGCTGATCCCACAAAAGCTCAATGGGGTTAAGATCCGTAACACTCTTTTCCAATTATCTGTTGTCCAATGTCTGTGTTTCTTTGCCCACTCGAACCTTTTCTTTTTGATTTTCTGTTTCAAAAGTGTCTTTTCTTTGCAATTCTTCCTATAAGTCCTCCTGAGTCTTTTCTTTACTGTTGTACATGAAACTGGTGTTGAGCGGGTAGAATTCAATGAAGCCGTCAGCGGAGGACATGTGAGGCGTCTATTTCTCAAACTAGAGACTCTGATGTACTTATCCTCTTGTTTAGTTGCACATCTGGTCTTCCACATCTCGTTCTGTCCTTGTTAGAGACAGTTGTGCTTTGTCTTTGAAGACTGTAGTTACACCTTTGAATGAAATCTTCAGTTTTTTGGCAATTTCAAGCATTGTATCGCCCTCATTCCTCAAAACAATGATTGACTGAGTTTCTAGAGAAAGCTGTTTCTTTTTTTTTTGCCATGTTTGACCTACTATTGACCTTAAGACATGCCAGTCTATTGCACACAGTGGCAACTCAAAAACAAACATTGTACAAGACTGTTCCTTAAGTGCTGACTGAGGTGACACTTAAGTGTTGTGAAATAAGAACTACAATGCTGTCTACACAAACTGGCCACCCTCAAACACTGAATCAGCCAATAGTGAGCCTGCAAGGGTATTACATCATCACTCATTCAATCATGATTTAATACCACACATTATTAAACAATATTTTTCATAACAGGTTATTTTCATTAGTTTTGCATTATAAAACATAGTAAATAGCGGTAAATAGCGGTTATGCGCTGGAGAGAAACAACTCTTAAGCGCATTAAACAGAACAATCATTCTGTCAATGCACCCGAAGCAGCAGCAGCACCACATTAAACTGGATGCTTATTATGATCTTCTTTAAAGTGTTTATAAAGTGCTCTCATATGCTGGACAACTTTGCTTATGTTTTTTTCCACTTCAACTTGTCTCCATCATTATTCAAGCGAGTTTCATCATGCAACACATTTTCACTGGGCTGTAAAGTGACGTCACTGATGGAGCTTCTCCATTCTCGCCACAAATATCCAACAAATCGATAATGAAATTAGTTTTTGATGATTTCCATTATCAATAATTATCGATTTTATTGATTAGTTGTTGCAGCCCTAGATCTCAACAGCCTCTGTTCTTCTGTGTAGCTTCTAAGATTACAAAAGCATAAGAAGGGTTTAGATTGTCACAATACAGTTTACAGTGGCCCCAAAGCATATTTGGAAACTTTAGTCACACTAAAATATGTTATGGAACAACATGAGTGTGAGTAAATGATGAGTGTGAGTAAATAATTAAGTTTCTTTTTTGGGTGAACTATCCCTTTAAATCAGGCTAAATTTACATACTGTACATGTTTAGTAGTTTATGTTTGACTCTCTCTCTCTCTCTCTCTCTCTCTCTCTCTCTCTCTCTCTCTCTCTCTCTCTCTCTCTCTCTCTCTCTAATATCCCATCTTTGCAACACAACTGGATCTATTCTAGTGGTATTTGAACTGACTCATATGTTTACATGGCAGGACTGGAATGCATTAATTCCCAGATGGGAAAAATCTATCACATTCAGTGCCTGGTGTAATGTGTTATGTGTACAGGGTGTCTCCCATAGCAACGGAATGAGCATGTTATTTGATTGTGCTCATTAGTTTGTAAAGGGTTCTCCCCTTTGTTACAGATACAAATATTGTACAAGTGCTGCTGATGGTATTTCCATACAAATAAAACATGGTAATATCATGTTTTTTAGAGACTACCATGATGGTAATGACTTGTTTTTCTAACCCTCTTGTACCTTTTTGGGGGGGTACCTTTTTTTGGGGGGGGGTTGAAATACTTTTGTGCTTCAAATCAAAGTTTGTAATGTTGTGATTCGCCTATCTACTAGAAGCCTCCGCTTCTGAGACATCAATCCGCGCATCTGATCACGTGACTCATTGTGCATGACACCACGGAGACCCACAGTATGTGGAGGCTCATGCTACTCTCCGCAATCCACACACAACTCACCACACGCCCTGTTGAGAGCGAGAACCACTAATCACCACCACGACGAGGTTATCCCATGTGACTCTACCCTCCCTAGCAACCGGGCCAATTTGGTTGCTTAGGAGACCTGGTTGGAGTGACTCAGCACGCCCTGGATTCAAACTCACGACTCTAGGGGTGATAGTCAGCATCACTCGCTGAGATACCCAGACGCCATGTGTGCACATTTTTGAATCTACTGTAGATGTTGTTTATGCAAAATGCTATATATATATTTTTTTTATATATATATATATATTTTTTTTTTTTCATTATAATACAGGACCAAAGGTTGAAGGTTTAACTTAAATTCTAATTTTCAAGTAATCAATTGTGATCACATTACTTTCTCCAGAACAAAAGATTGAGAACTAAACCCGATTTGTTGTACTTTTTGTTCTGGCATCCATAAAAAATGGACTATGTCCACTATCTGTTACGCATTATGTGCATGTATGTAATTACTCTACATGCAAAGCAGAACTGTATTGAAATTTCTCAAAGTTGCTGTTATTATTATTATCTTCCACTATTTTCTTTATGCCCTAAAACTGATGGTGCAGACCAAACCGTAAGGCCTAGAGACTTGACACTTACAGGGATTGTAGTTCTCTGGTTGGCTAGACGTATGCATGGAATCGGCCCATAGGTGGCGCTATAGTGAACATGAAAAAAGAAAATTGGGCCTATAACTCTTGACCCATAAGTGCTAGAAGCAAAATATTTTGTCCACTGATTCCTTCCATCATGTCAAATTAATTCTAAGTTCTGGTCAATTTTGGCTCCGCCCCCTAATTTTCCTGCTATTTTGAATTTTTGTTGTTTGCTCGATCAGAAACAAACCAGTGCAGAAAGAGTCAGCAGAGTCCCAATATGAAAATTTACTAAAGGAATTTTGAACTGTAGATTTAAAGTCAAATGGTACGCCAAAACGTTCGTAGAGGGCGTGGCCACATGTACTAAAACGGTTATAACTTTTGAAAGGATTGAGATATTATTACCAAATTGGGTACATTTATGTATGGGGTCATTCTGAGGACATACAAAGAAATTGCACGCCTCTGCCTCTTGGTGGCACTATAATAACTAACAATAGAAAAATGGCTCTAACTATTGAACCGTTGGTCCGATCAACTTCTTGCAATTTAGAAATTTTGCATGCAGAGTCTTTGTCCAAGGTACCATCAAGTTCTATGAGGACAGTTGCATATCTTGAAAAACATGGCCGCCATTGCCCAATCAGGTTTTGGCAGCTATTTGATAAGGTTAAAAAATAACATTTTTGTCTCTTGGCCTGAAAAGTCTGTGCAAAAAAATTCCACCAGGAGGCACAATTGCATTTTAAACACGTTGAAATCGATGTATATATGGTTGTCTTTCACAAAGACACATGCTATTCGTATCATATGATAGAACTCTTCTTACCGAACAACCTTTCCTCAAGAACTATTGGTGTCAATCAAACCGTTCGTTAAATCGTTTCGATTATTTAACAAAACTACTTTTTCTAACTAGTCCTAGGCCATTCAAACCAGTGCAGAAAGATTATCTGGTGAACCACTATGAATAATTATGAAAAAAAGTTTGAACTTTCGATTCATTTTCGCAAAGGTACGCCAAAACGGAAGTTGGGGGCATGTTCACTTTTACTAAAATGGTTACTCTTGAAAGGAATGAGATTTTATAACCAAATTTGGTACACAGATGTATAGGGTCACACGAAGAAATAGCACGCCTCTGCCTCTTGGTGGCACTACAGTAATTACAAATCTAAAAATGGCCCTAACTATTGAACCGTTCGTCCGATCGACTTGAAATTTTGCATGCAGTGTCTTTGTCAAAGGTTTCATCAAGTTCTACGAGGACAGTCACATATCTTGAAAAACATGGCCGCCATTGACCAATCAGCAGCTATTTGACCTTGTACCTAGGCCGTTCACTCTGGAGTCCCAATCTCAATAATTATCAAAAAGTTTGAACTTTCGATATACCATTGCAACGGTACGCCAAAATACGTAAATTGGGAGTGGCCACTACTTAAATGGTTAAAACTCTTGATTGGAATGAGATATCATCACCAAATTTAAAACACATATGTAGGAGGTCAATCTGAGGACACGTGAAAAAATTGGGTACCTCTGCCTCTTGTTGGCGGTATAACAGTCAGAAATGTAAAAAATACCATATCTCTGTGGTTCCTAACCTGAAGTTTCTGAATATTTAGGCACTTTATCGTTGTTTTAGTTGCAAACAGACAGTCTAATTAATACTTAATATCTGTTACATTTGTACTTAAAGGACTTTAAAGGCTATTTTATTTTGTATAGAAGCTTTTTAAGTTTTCAAATCTGCCATTGACTGATTTTAAACTTATCCAAAATCGAACTGGCATGCGATTAGGGCCGCACAAATTATTGAATAAATAATCAAGATCACAATTACAGCTGCTACAATTAACTAATCGTGAAAAGTCTCCATTATGGCTTTCCATTTACGCCTATTCTCACTGTCAAGATATTCCAGCAATGTGTTTTTTCCCCCACAGCAGTGCATTTATGCATTTGGCAGACGCTTTTATCCGAAGCGACGTACAGTGCACTTATTACAGGGACAATCCCCCCGGAGCAACCTGGAGTTAAGTGCCTTGCTCAAGGACACAATGGTGGTGGCTGTGGGGATCGAACCAGCGACCTTCTGATTACCAGATTACCAGTTATGTGCTTAGACCACTACACCACCACCACTCATTGGTATTAACCAATACACAAACAATTTATCAAAATGAATCTCAATTACAATATCAAGGGAAATAATCAACTATTATGATTTTGAAATACTTGTGCAGCTCTTCAGACCAAATCTGATCAGCTGTACGGTTTTGCATAGGTTGACAACAAGTTTATGTTGGAAGGGAAATAGTCTCACTTTACAGCCGATTATATGCAGGGCCGTAGTAGTGAAAGGTGGTTAAGATTCTAGGGGCCCACAGGTCCAGGGGGGCCCCACAACAAATTCTAAACTTTCTTTTTTGTTAAGGAAAAGGGCCCTGACCATTATACAGTCAGGGGCCACAAAGTACCTTGCAACAACCCTGATTATATGGCTAAGAATGATCACTAAGTGAATATAACAATCACATGTTCAAACTAAACCTAATGCACTAATCACATCTTCCCTACTCGATTGCATAATACTCTGTTCAGTCAATAATTGTAGCTGTGGATTGAGTAATTGTAGCTATAAACGCTCTTCAAAGTGTCTGCACATTTTGTTTTGTCTATTGTCAGTCTTATGAACATGAGGCATTGCATCATTAATGTGGAACATTTCTCGTTTAAGTATATAATTTGCAACAAGTTCATTTAATTTATGAGTGTATTGTAAATATTTCTGCTATTGATCAGTGTTTAACATAGTGATAGAAGTGTAGAGGACACAGAACATGCCCGTTTTTGTATCAGCATCAAGATTTTAGGTTAAAATGGATATATCAGATTATTTTAGGTGCTGTAACTGGTTACCGTTTCTCTAATATTTTTTTAAAATGTCTTTTTACCTCCATCAGTTCATTTCAAATTGTTCTTTGGTGTGAAAAATACA
Source organism: Xyrauchen texanus (assembly GCF_025860055.1). Lineage (NCBI taxonomy): Eukaryota > Metazoa > Chordata > Actinopteri > Cypriniformes > Catostomidae > Xyrauchen > Xyrauchen texanus. The sequence continues at coordinate 3,072,115 of NC_068279.1, read as the reverse complement.
TTTTTAAAAGTACAAAACTTCATTGTAGTCTCTCAATCAATATATTAGGACACACAAGCTGCATGCATAATAATAATAATAATAATAATAATAATAATAATATATAAAAGAAAATTGGCAAAATTTTGTTTGCATTTTATTTTTACTTCAATAGCATAATTAGTGTGTTATGTTTTGAATGCTCTGTGTTACAGGTCAGTTTATAAACTAAAATCCAAACCATTATGAGGACTTCAGTTAAATGCAAACATTCATCTGTTACCACTATACTGTGTTAATGTTCCTTGTCTCCTCCACTCTTTTTCTCTGGTTTATCCTTTTAATCCCTCGCCAGACAGGTTGAATGTTGTCGATCCTGGACAAAAAGTCATCACCAAGCCACTAAAGTCCTTTCTGTCCAATTTCGGCCCTCTTCTCTTGTTACCCGTCTCCGTTTGCTGTCATATGGCGTCCTTAGTCGGGTGACATTCGCATTTTTAGTCTTAAATACTTGTTGAAGGGCTGTTTGGTCTGTCAGTCTCAGCATGTGTTGGCATGGACATCTGCGAGTATCTCTGTCCAAATGATCAATGTACAGTTCAATTAAATTGACACAGTGATTTAGACAGAGTCTTCCTTAACTTCCTTGTCATGCTGCAGACAAGAGATAGTCTGCTCTCTGTCTCACTCTTTCCCTCTCAGTATCTCTCTCTCTCTCACTCAGCATTAGTTGGTTGTAATAGTGTTGTAATGTGGCTCCTCCCCTTTCCCCTCCTCTTGGCACAGCAGGAATGGTCATCAATGAAGTGAATCATCGATATGGTGCTTAACAGTACAAATGAAAGTCTCTTAACCTCTCTCTCTCTCTATAACTATTGCACATATTTAGAGTTAGTTATTGAATATTCCCTTATGTGTGTGCAATAGTAATACTGATGCTTTCCACCAGCAAAAGCCACTAATGAACAAATTATGCAACCCCAGTCAATGGAAAGTTAGCTTGGTTTGTATTAAAGAATATCAAGCCCATTTGGCATATAAGGTCCATTAAGGAATAAGTTGTAAATAAAGCTTTTAAAAGCCTTCCTAGTAAATTTTTTGGTTCTTTATGCTGTGATATTTGCAGTAGATTGGTGACATTTAGTCATTTAGCCACCATAGGATGTGCAGAAAGCGCAGAAATTTAGGTCTTATCACTTTTAGTGATGTTTCATACATGTTTCAAGTCGGCACCCTTGGAGAGTTGGGCATGCAAGAAAATGTACAGAAACCGTATAGTGCTTTACGATGCAGACATGATCTCACATCCTGTGTCTCTTTCCATCCATCCATTTCTCTTCTTCCTTTTATGGCTAAATCATTGTCAACTAGCTTGATTGATTGAAAACACAGGTGAGATGCGATTATCTGCGCTGAAGAGAAGTGCAAAAGGAAGAAAGGAAATCGAGATATGGATTCGCTTGGTTAAATTTAAAAAGCACTTCAGAATGGAAATAGTGTCTGTGTTTTAAAGTGGTTGTGCTTGCGACGTGCGCTCCATTATGCCTTTCTAAATGCCAAACCTTGCGACTGGCAGATATTTGTTTTGTGTCTGCAGCAACACATTTTTCCTGACTGCTCACGATTCTTGCTTGACTCAGAAATATGTATATAGTTATGGCTGCATTTCAGCTCTGTGAAAGTGATGCTGCTAGATAGAAAGATAGACAGATACTTATAGAAGAACAGAGCTTGAAAAATGTAAATCAAGTCATTTTGACCATAAAGATTCCGATGGAAAGTGATGGTGGCCTTTGGGATTTCGAGGTGAAAGGTCAGTATCAGGGCCAACTGCAAGCTACAAGTGTGGCCAACTGTTAGAACAACTCCTGCAGAAACAAAGAAGAGCATTCAAACCACTACATGCTCACACACACATTCACACTGACTTTCTCTTCACCTGTCAGGACAAATCTCTCATTTTACGAGCTCTTATTGCCCCACTTTTTTAAAGGGATAGTTCACAATTATTATTTTTTTTAATTCTGTCATCATTTACTCACCCTCATGTGGTTGCAAACCCAGATTACTTTCTTATGTGGAACATAAAATAAATTGTTTTCTCAATACAGTGGCACATTTTGTGGGTGAGTAAATAACTTTAACAACCACTTCAAACACCTTAGCAACCGCATAGCAATGTGCTAAAAACAAACTCATAATGGCTTAGTAACGGTATTAGCAATGCACTGTCAACAACCCAAAACACCATGGAATCATGCTGGTGAGTTTTGAGGGTGAGTAAATTACCCTAACAACCAATCAGAACACCTAGGCAACTGCATAGCAGTGCACTGGCAACCACCGATAACACCATCAAATCGTGATGGCGAGTTACGAAGGTGAGAAAATGACCCTATTAACCACCCATAACACCTTAGCAAATGCTAAGTAACACACTAAATACACTCAGAATAACTTGGAAACCGCATAGCAACGCACTGCCAACAACCCATAAAATCATAGAATCGTGGTGGGAGTTTTGAGGGCTAGTAAAAGACCCTAACAACTATTCAGGACACATTAGTAACCACAAAACAGCATTCTAAAAAAACACTCTGATTAACTTAGCAACCATATAGCAACACACTGGTACCCACCCATAACACAACAGAATCTTTGTGGTGAGTTTTAAGGGTGAGTAAATGACCCTAGCAACCACCCAGAACACTTAAGCAACTGCATAGAACCATGTTTAAATACACTCGGAATAACTAAGCAACCAAATAGCAACGCATTGGCAACCACCCATAATACCATAGAGTCTTACTGGCAAGTTAAAAGGGTGAGTAAATAATGTCATGGACCACTCAGAACACCCAAGTAACCGCAACTTAAGGATGAATAAATACACGTGTTCACTGCATTGCTTCACTTCAGAAGGCTTTTATTAACCCCCTGTAGCCGTATGGGTTACTTTTTTGATGGATGGATGTTCTTTTTTGGGCCTCAAAATCTAAGGTACCATTCAATCCCATTATAAAGCTTGGAAGAGCCAGGATATTTTTTTTATATAACTCAGATTGTGTTTTGCTGAAAGAAGAACGTCATATACAACTAGGATGGCTTGAGGGTGAGTAAATTATGGGATAATTGTCATTTTTGGGTGAACTAACCCCTTAAATACACTCAGAATAACCTAGCAATGCACTAGCAACCACACAAAACACCATAGAATCTTAGTGGCGAGTTTAAAGGGTAAGTAACACCAAGGACCACACAGAACACCTTAGCAACATTAACAACATTCTAAAAAAACACTCTGAATAACTTAGCAACCATATAGCAATGCACTGGCAACCACCAAAAACACTATATAATCTTAGAGGCGAGTTTTAAGGGTGAGTAATTGACCCTAACATCCACCCAGAACACCTAAGCAACTGCATAGCAACACACTAAATACAGTGAGAATAACTTAGAAACAGCATAGCAACGCACTGGCAACCACCCATAAAACCGTAAAATCATGGTGGGGAGTTTTGAGGGTGAGTAAATGACCCTAACAACTATTCATAACATGTTAACAACCTCAAAGCAATGTGCCTAAATACACTCAGAATAACTTAGCAACCGTATAGCAATGCACTGGCAACCACCCACAACACAATTAAATCGTGTTTCCGTGTTTTTCACATGTAAGCACCGTTCACTTTTTTCCATTTTGTTTCATAAAATGTAAAAATGTAGTCGTGTTTTATTAGAGTTGGTTGTCACCCTATTTCTCCCTTCCAAATGGGAGTTCTGGCCACTTCTGTGATGAGATTACTGAAGGACCAGCTGATGGGTGTTTTCACGTCTTGCTGAGTCACTCATTTGCCCTGCCATATCCCTGGCACACTTTCATGTGTCAATCATTCTTACAATATCATCTTAAGCCCCAATAAAAGAAGTTGCAATCCAGTCAATGCTCAGAGGAAAGTTCTTTGAGAGACTTTGCTTGGAAAGAGATAGTAGGAGTTTTCCAGAGAGAAGAAAAGGGCTGAAAAAAATCACTCTGGATCCCACTCACCCAGCCCACTACCTATTTGAACTGTTGCCACCTGAGCGGAGCTACAGAGCTCTGAGCACCAGAACCGTCAGGCACAAGAACAGTTTTTTCCCTCAGACGTCCATCTCATGAACAGTTAAAACCACTCCAATGAGGAATAATTATGTGCAATACACAGCTCAGTCTATTTATATTTGTCCAACATATCATACCACTTCTGCCATTACATTCCCTTGCACTATTTGTATATAACAGATTTGTATTTGTACATACATACATATATATACAGCTGACGCACTTTGGGACCGATCAGAGGCAGACTGGCCATTGGGAGCAGCAATCGGGCCGGTGGGTCGGCCGCGAAATGTGCCGAATGTGCCATGATAAGCTCAAATGAGCTGCCGCGTTTAGAACAGACCACAAAACGGTGCCGCGATATGCAGAAAAGGACAGCGAAACCCCCCCTACTTTTTGGAACTGGAATAGCTCTAATGTACTCCTGGGAGTCACTTGCAATTTAAAGCGGCTTTGCAGCATGTCCTCGCTTTGATCAATATAAATCCATTTCTAAAAACAGTGGTGCGATGCATGCCAACATTAAATCTGCCTCGAGCTGTTTTTGGCCACAGAAAATGACTGAATGGCAATTAATTTCAGGAATCCTGTGAAAATCTACAAAGCAAATCCTTTGGGAACACTACTGCATTTCAGCAACCAGTTTTATCTAGCTAGGGTAGAGCCAACTGAATTTTTTAGATGAGACCTCTGTGAAATTGGTCCACTCCAAATGAATGGATTCATAGTGAATTGAAATGTTACTCTCAAGGTTTTCAAAGGAACAATTTACCCAAAAATGGAACACAAAAGGGGATAAGTCGCATGTCCTTGCAGGTCATTTCCATATCAATTCTTCTGAAGCCATACAATATAGTTGAATAAGTTATTTATTCTAATGATTCTCTCCACCATAGCTTTTAAACCTCATTTATACTTGCGTTCAGATCGAACATTTTAAACGTGTCAAATCAAAATCAGTCACAAGACACTTGAGGATTAATGATGTCTACATGTGTAGTGTTTAAGACTTTTTATACACCTGTGACGGTGCGGAGGGCGGGGCCGGGTCGTAATGCTACACACCCGGCCCCAAATCAGGCTAATCAAAACTAATTGGGGAACCCTTGTATAATGTAATATTTACTGTAAAAATAATTGATTATGTTTAAGCAATAGCGTCCTGTATGTACTGAATACAACTGCTAATCAATGTTTAACTTTATTTTTCTCTTTATTGGACAAAAATTAGCCCAATGTTGTGTTTTTGATTATGCAGTGAGAATCTTCACACACACAAAAAAAGGATATTTTATAACAAAAAAATGCTGAAAAGTAATGTTTTATTAAATTTTCTTAATTATTTATTTAATTGGACCTGTCCAGGGTGTCCCCCGCCTTTCGCCCAATGTTAGCTGGGATAGGCTCCAGCCCCCCGCGACCCTGTACACAGGATAAGCGGTTGACGATGGATGGATGGATGGATGGATGGATTTATTTAATCTACATTTACATTTATGCATTTGGCAGACGCTTTTATCCAAAGCGACTTACAGTGCACTTATTACAGGGACAATCCCCCCGGAGCAACCTGGAGTTAAGTGCCTTACTCAAGGACACAATGGTGGTGGCCATGGAGATCAAACCAGTGACCTTCTGATTACCAGTTATGTGTAATCATTTAATGAATTTGATTAGACACTATTTTGATTATGAAATTGAGATAACACATGTAACTTTGTTAAACAGGTTACAGGAGTGCGTTCAACAGCATATTACCTGTTGAAATTGATACTGAGAATCATTAAATTTTACTGCTATTTTTTACAGACTACTGAAATTTTAGTAGCATAACAACCGTAAAGCACACAAGTCGTATGGGTGTTTTGGAGTCATTTTTGGAGCTCAACAACCCCAGTTCCCATTCACTTTCTTCATAGAGCAAATATGATATTTTCAATGGAAATCAAGTTTGGAAGGACTGTTGTCAACCAAAAAGGAAAGTCATTTCAGAGGCGGGGCATTTTATATTACTTTATTATAATACACAATAACAAAGAGATTTTCTTCTGTAGAATAACCTGCACTGAAGAATTGTTCACATGTCTTAAGAAAGTAAACAAGGTCACTTGCCTTTGCCAAAGCGTTACGCTACGCCTGTCCAGATGCGTTTCCTCTCAGTAATGAATGAGGTAGAAACAGGCCAACATCAGATACTTAGGGTGTCATTTTAGTGCAAACCATCTTCTTTTACATTTACATTTATGCATTTGGCAGACGCTTTTATCCAAACCAACTTACAGTGTGCACTTATTACAGGGACAATCCCCCTGCCGGAGCAACCTGGAGTTAAGTGCCTTACTCAAGGACACAATGGTGGTGGCTGTGGGGCTCGAACCAGCAACCTTCTGATTACCAGTTATGTGCTTTAACCCACTATGCCACCAACACTCGTTTTAGTCTTATTTAAAGCATAGACACTTCAAAATGAAAATGTTGGATTGCCAGCCAAGCTTTTCCTTCGATGTTATGTGGATGGGATCATAATTTGGCAGTAGACGCTGTTTTTATTCTCAGCTGTAAAATGGGATGAGGTAAGAGCAGATTTACAGTAAATCAAAAAACAATTTAGAAAATAACACAGAGAAACTGGCGTTGTGGTAAAGCAGCCTTATTTTCTTTTTCCTTTTAGTTTTCTGGGCCAGAAGGGGTCTGTTTAAATATTATCCCTGTGTGTCAGTGATGTAATTTAGCATCTCGCCTAAGTGGAGTTTGTTCATGGTGGTCCAACAAGGACTGCAGGGGTAAATGGAGAGAGAAAATTACAATTGTATCATCATTTACTCACCCTCAGGTTGTGCCAAACCCGATGTTAGGCAGAATGTTAGCATCAGTCACCATTCACTTTCATTGCACATTTAATTTGAAGACTTTTGTTGATTTTGAAGTTAAGGGCGTTTATCACCGTTTTGCTCTGGAGGAATGTGAGGCCTGAAAAGAGATTCTCCAAGACCTTTATGTTGTCACGGTGACCCTTTCACTAAATCTGATCAAAGGCACTTGTAAAACAATAGTGCTTACACACATCATAATGAGGTTTTTTTCTGCTTTATAGTGTTTGTTTTCTCTTTCTCCTTCCAAAGTGCTTTGCCAGGCTGTTTGTGTTAGTCGTGGCCTTTTATCATTAATTTCTTGGCCTAAGCAGCTTTTGGCCTAAGAGGTGAACCCCAGGAAACTTGCACAACAAGACAAAGTCTTTTGTTGTTGTCACATCACTGGTGATAAGAGACTACCTGAGGTCAGGCTATGTATTTACTGTGACAATTTTTACACAAGCCCTCTCCTCTTTTGGCACCTGCACCAGCTGGGATTTGGTGCATGTGGGACTTATCGTGAAGGAAGTACTGGTGCTCCTTCCACCTAAGAAAACGCCTTGAACAAAAGGTCACCAAGAGGCTCCATCCGATGGATCAGAGATGATGACCTTTTGTTTGTGAAGTGGATGGACACAAGGGAGGTCTCCATGTGCACAAACGTCCACACAGTGTACAGTGGGGAGACTGTGCTGAGGTGGCAGACAACAGAGGATGGGCAAAAACAGGGGGTCCCTGTTTCCAGGCCCACAGCAGTTGGACAGTACAATAAGTACATGGGCGGAGTTGACACCTCTGACCAGATGCTGTGAACGAAGTCAGTGCACTGTAAAAAATGGAAGTGGTGCGTGACCATTTTCCAGCACATCCTGGACATTGCAGTGACCAACAGCATTATACACAAAGAGCTGTGCCATCCACCAGGACAAGCCCATGGCACGGCAACACTTCCAGGAGCTGTAGGCTGCTCAGCTCATAGGCGTTACCCTGGATGGCAGCCCCAAAGAGAGAAGCTGCAATCATCTGCCTGTTCCTGTGAGTTGGGCGCCGGCAGTGCACATGATGCAAAAGGAGCACTCCATGGAAGTGCCAGGAGTGTGATGTGGGCATATGCTTACAATTAGATAGGAACTGCCTCAGAGAGCACCACATTTGAGAAACTGGAAGGGAGGGTGCAAAAACGCCTGGAGAGACTAGGGTATAACAAGGCTCCTGAGTGAAAATGGTCAAACCCAGTATGACAAATAAGACTTGTACAGGGGGCCTGGGTAGCTCAGCAAGTGAAGACGCTGACTACCACACCTGGAGTCGTGAGTTTGAATCCAGGGTGTGCTGAGTGACACCAGTCAGGCTGCCTAAGCAACCAATTGGCTGTGTTGCTAGGGAGGGTAGAGTCACGTTGGGTCAACCTCTTCGTGGTCACTATAATGTGGTTCTCGCTCTCGGTGGGACGCGTTATGAGTTTTGTGTGGATACCGCGGAGAGTAGCGCAAAGCCACCCATGTGTTAGGTCTCCACGGAAACGTGCTCAACAAGCTACGTGATAAGACGCGTGGATTGACGGTCTCAGATGCGGAGGCAACTGAGATTTGTCCTCCGCCACCCGGATTGAGGCACTATGCCACCACAAGGACTTAGAGCGCATTGGGAATTGGGTATTCCAAATTGGGGAGAAAAGACTTAGACATATGTATTATAGTAAATATTGTTAATTTGAAGTGTTGGAATATTTAGTTCATTTGTTTTCTAAAATGTTGTAATGCTGTTCAATGGAAAAGAAGGAGGTGGGAACCGGCTTGATAATATAAATAATAGTTTAATATAAAACTGAATGAAAAGACAAACACACACATGACGGACATGTCTGTAAACGATCTCTCTCTCCCGCACCGTCCCCCCACCGTCGGCCTTTATCCCTCTCGGATGCTTGATTAGCCTGATAAGGGACCGAGTTTGTAGAATCATGACCCGGCCCCGCCCTCCGCCCTGCCACATTCCTCCCTCATTCTCTCAGGCTGGGGAGCCTCCGGTATGACGTACACCCCCCCCCCCCTTGTCTTTCGTCCCGTCTGCTGGCAGGTCATCCCCGTCTACCTGGATGAGGGAGGGGACAGGGGGAGGGAAACAGAAATAATAAAAATGGGGGTACTTCCTGTAACAGTGTAGTACCCCCCAACAAAAAGAGAGAGAGAGAGAGATAAAAAAAAAAACACAAACTCGCCAGTTCTCCGATACGCCGCAGCTTGTTCCTCGGCCACTCCTCCACCCTCTAACCAGCCCCTGGTGGACGGAACGCCCCGCCGCGTTCTCGGGGAACAGAAGGGGTCTCCCCCGCCCCTGGCAACGGTTCTCCCGCTCCAGGTGGTCGGCAGCGAGATCCTCCCCGCTTGCGGTCGACGGTCTCAGATCCCGACGCATTTCAGCGGCTGGTAGGGAACTCCTCCGCCCCTGGCAGTGGCCCTGACTGCTCCAGGCGGTCGGTTAGGAGCCCCTTCTCCCCTTGCGGTCGGCGGCGTTCCTCCGCTTCCAGGCGGCCGGGCTCCTCGTCCCCCGGCAGATGGCCGCGGCTGCACCGTTGGGGTGGAAGGTAGTGGAGAGAACTCTACTATGGCGTATCCCTGCTCCTTCCTGGATTTCGGCACCAGTGTAATGCAGTTCAATGGAAAGGAGGAGGTGAGAACCGGCTTGATAATATAAAAAATTGTTTAATATAAAACTGAAGCAAAAGACAAACACACACATGACGGACATGTCCATAAACTATCTCTCTCTCCCGCACCATCCTCCGCAGTCTGCCTTTATTCCTCTAGGAGGCTTGATTAGCCTGATTAGTGGCCGGGTGGGTAGAATCACGACCCGGCCCTGCCCTCCGCCCTGCCACAAATGTATTCCCATTTTTTTAATCTCTGTTTATTTAAATTCTAATTACAAACTCACCACACAATAATGGCCAATAACTGTAATATACTGAAGGCCATTTGTTTGCACTTGAAGTTCGCAAATTTTACAGTCAAAAAAACGAAATATGTTCAAACGACTTATTTTTAGCTTCAGGTTTTAAAGAGTTAAGAAAACATATGGGCTTAAGTGGACCTCATGTTAAGCCCACTCCAGACTTTTCATCTTTTAATTTGAATGAAGTAACTTTATTAGTAACTTGTCAGTTTATGACCATACATAATGGGTGTTTATGATGAGAGAAAACCCAGTGATGGGTGTTTAGATGAGAGATTCATCTTTGATTTAATACTCACTTTATTTGAAGGCTGTTAACATTTCTACAAGAAAACATGTAAAACTTAGATTTGGGTCACGTCCTCTATGTGATTTCAGTGCCATTTTCAGAACGAAAAGCTAAATGTTTGTCAAGTCATGGAAAATCATTGGTTGAAAAGAGTGGGAACCCTGAAGTGATATTTACCTTGAATTTCCTTGGTTTTCTTGGTCTCATATTTCATCTCAAGCATGCTCTTCATTGGCACCTTGTCTACTTGAATAACAAGTACACTAACTTTTAAAACCAATAAATATTAGTTTAAGTTTATTAATGTGTATCGATCTTTGTTTAGATGATCATAGTTTTAAATATGTAACGATTTACATTTTCATAGTTTAATATTGAACGTCTAGGACACATAAAAGACCTTTAAAAAGTACCAAAAGTAAATGATGAGGGCCTGGTAAAAAGTTTCAAATTCAGTACATCAACAACAAAAAAACTGATGAAATCTGTTTATTTTTTTTTTATAAAAATCAAACCCCGCTGGGACATGAATTCCTCCCTGGGACATGAATGTGCCCTAAGTTGAAGAAACACCAGAGGATTTTCTTTGTGAGTATTTCTAGTATTTAATATACAACTCATAAGATCATAAAGGACATTACATAAACATACTGCAATAAAGACATGGCTGATATATTCTTCTCTCAGCAATTACACATCCAATCCCTCCTTCCCAGCCAGCATTTTAAGTCTTTGTTTATGTTTTGACTGTGAGCTTGTCTAATATTTCTCCCATTTTTATAGCGAACACTCAACCATGTTGGCTATTGTTTTATGAATAGGGTCTCTCCTCTTATTCCAGATGTCCCCAGGACTGCTGTCCTCCCTAAATCCCTGTACATGCGGTGAGCCCATCATACTTACTTTATTTTTATTGCCCCTTGACTGGAGTCCCAGGCTCCCATTGCCTAAAACTCTGACGGTGCGAATAAAACCCCTAGTAGACATGGAGACTGGGAGTGTGCGTTTCGCACCATAGGACCGACATCAGGTCTCTCTCTCGAGAGCCTTTTGTTTTATCCAAAGTTAAAGTCAAAGGTTAACAACCCTAAATTACCTTGGCGATTTGCGTTGCGAGGGCTACTGTGCCCGTGTGCTCTTTAATGAGAAAACCCTCCAGACATGATGTCACCTCTTTAGCCACCGTGAGCCCAAACAAACCTGTCATTATCTTCATTATTGGGGGAAATGAGTGCTTAGAGTCACAAATGGCGCTTACGAGTCAACGTTTGTGCTTTTTGGCCGTTCCTGAGCAATTCCGTTCACTCAGAGGTGTTTCGAAGAGGCTTTGCAGACTATGCTGCTTAGACAGCTCAGAGTTATTGCCCCAAATCTCTCCCACTCCTTCCCTCTCCATTTCTTACCCCAGAAGAGATGTGATACTCAGGCTGTCTGCTTGATCTTGTCAACATGCTAATCAGCACTCTTACGCCACGCCGTGCCTTGAGTGACTTACGCACACATCTGCATGGATGGATGTGCTAACAAACAAACTTTGTTCTGGGTTTTGATGCTGTTTTTCAATGTTCAGAAATAAAAACACTAATCGTTTCAAAAATGCAATGAAACATTGTTTTTATTCAGACAGGCAGCAACTTTTTTATGCATCTGACTCAAATCTGTTTGTTTGTAGTGTAAACGTAAAAAAATCCATTTGTTTTTTAAAATCTTGGGGATTTTTGGACTGGATTTTTAGTAGATTTATCATCATTTGGGTCACAACGTGACATGCTGATCCATTTGTTCAGACAGTTTTGACAATATCTGATATATCTACATCGGTTGCCATAGAAATTATGTAAATGAGTCTGAAATTGCTCACGCATTCAGTATTCACTATAGCAGATGTATATAGCACAATTGGTGGGCTTCTGCTTGTCCACTCGCCTTTTGAGGATTGACCACAGGTTCTCTATGGGATTAAGATCCGGAGAGTTGCCTGGCCACGGATCCAAAATTTCAATGCAATGATCTCAGAGCCACTTCATTATTACTCTTGCCTTGTGACATGGTGCTCCATCATGCTGGAAAATGCACGGATCATCACCAAATTGCTCCTGGATCGTTGGGAGAAGTTGCTCTTGCAGGACGTTTTGATACCATTCTTTATTCATGGCAGTGTTTTTGTGCAGGATTGTGAGAGGGCCCACTCCCTGTGATGAAAAGCAACCCCACACATGGATGGTCTCTGGATGCTTCACTGTTGGCACGACACATGACTCATGGTAGCGTTCACCTATTCTTCTCCGGACAATCGATTTTCTAGATGTCCCAATCAGTCGGAAGAGGGCTTCATCAGAGAAAATATCTTTGCACCAGTCTTCTGCTGTCCAATCCTTGTACTTCCTGCAGAATTTCAGTCTGTCCTTGATGTTTTTCTTGGAGAGAAGTGGCTTTTTTGCTGCCCTTCTTGACACCAGGCCATTGTCCAAAAGTCTTCCCCTCACTGTGCGTGCAGATGCACTCACACCAACCTGCTGCTAATATTGAGCAAGCTCTGCATTGGTGGTGACACGATTCTGTAGCGGACTCCTCAGGAGGAGACGGTCCTGGCGCTTGCTGGACACTCTGGGAGGTCCTGAAGCCTTCTTCACTGCAGTTGAACCTCTCTCTGTGAAGTTCTTGATGATCCGGTAAATGGTTCTTTCAGGTGCAATATTCTTTGCAGCAATTTCCTTGCATGTGAGGTCATTTTGATGCAAAGCGATGATGGCTGCACGTCTTTCTTTAGAGGTAAACATTGCGAACATGAACACAATGATTGGAAGCACTACTTCCCTCCTTTTATAGCAATCAGTCTGCTCTTATAATCCAATCAGAATGATAGAGTGATTTCACCTGACTAGTGTTCGTTCACACTTTCCCAGGTGCTGCTGATATGATTAGTGAAATTATGTTAGCTGGTCATTTTGTGCCAGGGCCAAAAAACGGTGAAATTTGGGTTTTTGTGATAAAGTTAATATTTTTGGCCATTGAAGCTTTTTGCAATTATTTAAAATGCATCTATAATCTAGAAACAATGTGAATCAACACCACAACAACTAAGGCAGAAAACTTTCGAAAATGTATGCTACTGCCAAAACTTTTGGCCACGGCTGTACTCATGCATCAGAGGGTGCTTTCAGGGTGTCTCGCTTTGGTTGTGTCACGTTTCACTAGTTTTCATCATCTCTTGTCATAAAGGCTGTGTTTTTAAATGCTTAAATGTAGTTTGAAAAGTAAAGAAATTCGCAATAGGCTATATGTAAAAAGTTATTGAAAATTTGTGAATAAAGACACACTGCTGGTCATTGTTTACACTATTAGAAACACACACATATATATATATATTGTTTTGAAAGCAGCAAAAAAGACATTTGTATTTGGACTTAAATCCATTAAATTGTTAATAGTCTAAACACCACAAACATGCAGAAAATTGTAACATTTTTACTAATCCGATCAAAACCACATCAATATGTTATTTGAATTCAAATTAAAATCGGATTTAGATTTTTAGTAGTTTTATCGTCATTCGGGTTGTGACGTATATATGTACAGTATGTACTTTTGTGACCTTTTCCCACACTGACAGAGAAAGGCTGAGTTTGAAATGGCGTACAACCATATTATACTACTCATACTATTTCTGTCATAGACACATACAGTATGGCATAATTCGGACGCTCAAGTCATTACTATGGCAACCGATGTAGATCCACTGGATATTGACAATACTGTTTGAACAAATAGGTCAGATTGCATTTCTTACAGAGGACGGTGCAGTCAATCAGTCTTAAAGATTAGATTTGAAAAGCAAATCTGATTTATGTGCAAGGTGTAAAGGTTGAATGAATCCAGCATTGTTTTGTTTTCCACCCAGCGACTAACTGATAGAGCCAAAGTATTCTAGTGTATTCGAGTATGTCTACCCATTTACATTTCTGTTACCAGGACGGATGTCAGTAGTAGTAGGCGTTATGATCAGAATGTTATTTTGTATTTACTGTGCTGAGTTGCATTCTTGCAGGCCCAGTGCTGATGCAAACCTCACAGCTGTGAATTTATATTATACAATTCCCACAACAGTCCCAATGGACACCACAAACGACACTGCAGATGAACTGCTCCAAACACAGGGTCACTTCTGCCATACCTGCGTTTGAGCCTTCCCACTGGAAGGAGTGATGACTAATGGGAATTGTCAGACAAATCAAGCACAAATGTACGATAATTAGACGTTCATTGCTGAAACAGCCAACAGAGTGTTTATATGACCTGTCATTAACAAGCTTTTTTCAGTTGTGGAAGAATTATTGCATGGTGCATTGTATGGATTAGCGTTAATTAAGTTTGTATGTTGTGAACACGATGATTCTTCATCATAGTGTAGCGGATGCATTTGAGACAAAATAGTTTTGGTATGATGACGCATGCAGCTGTGTGGTAAAACTGTAAAATGACTGAGAACAGCTTTCAGGATGTTTATGTGCATATTCCAATACAAAGAAGAAACATCCCAGAAAGCACAAAACACATTTACATTTCTCAACTTTGTTTTGTTGTTGCTGTCAAATTACATCCCAAAGATTAATATTTGTATTTCATATTTGTATTATGCAAATATATCTTAGTTCACTTAAAAATGACAATTGTCTCATCATTTACTCACTCTCATGCCATCATAGATGTTTTTCTTCTGCAGAACACAAATTAAGATTTTTAGAAGAATATTTCAGCTCTGTTGGTCCATACAATGCAAGTGAATGGGTGACAAAGTTTTGGTGCTCCAAAAATCACATAAGGGCAAAATAAAAGTACTGCAGACGACTCCAGGGGTTTAATCCATGTCTTCTGAAACGATATGATAGGTGTGGGTGAGACACAGATCAATATTTAAGTATATTTTCCTTCAGTTTCGCTTTCTCCCTATTCTATTTTTGGTAATTCACATGCATACATATCATCCCCTACTGGACAGGGCGGCTAAGTTATGATAAAAATGTACTTAAATATTGATCTGTTTCTCATCTACATCTGTCATATCGCTTCTGAAGACATGGATTTAACCACTGGAGTATTATGTATTACTTTTATGCTCCCTTTATGCACTTTTGGAGCTTCCAAATTTTGGCACCCATTCACTTGCATTGTATGGACCTACAGAGCTGAGATATTCTTCTTAAAATCTTCATTTGTGTTCTGCTGAACAAAGAAAGTCATACACATCTGGGATGCACGAGGATGAGTAAATCATGAGAGAATCTGTATTTTTGGGTGAACTGTCCCTTTAATTCCATACAATAAAAACGTTTATAAAAAAATAAATGTTATGAAAATTCACATTTGATAGGTTTTCTTTAAGTATCCTCAAAACCTCACTATAGCACATTTACTGTGAAAACAAAACCAGACCAAACTGCAATTTTTGTTTAGGTTTTAAAACAATGTAATCTCTATATGTAAATGAAATGTTTCAAAGCATTTACACTTTTTATTTTATAAATGCCACATGAAACGATTCATGATTTTGACCGTTGCATCATAAGGAAGTATTAAGACTCACATACAAAGACCATGATGCTCTGTGTTTGTTTGTGGGCTGTGTTTCCCAAAAGCTGGTGCCTTGTTGCCAATGGTTTCTACAACATACTTAGGCTCAAGATGCTTTTGGGGATCGCAGCCGTGGTCAGTTACATCATAGTTCGATTCTCAAGTCAGTGGATAAGCAGGCCGGTTTTGAGATCGGTTCTTGGTTTCTGCAGTTGAACAGCGGCTCTGGTGGAAAGGGGTATGTGTGTGGCTTTGCCAAACTGCAATGTAAGCTAAAGCCTATTGGGATGAGCTGTTCGACGTGTCCCGTCCCAACTTGTTTCAGTAGGAAATACTGTACGTCAATAGACTAAAAAAACTGTGCACGTCAAGGCAATTAATGACGACATTAAAGAAATGAAAACTAGTAATTAATTCTTAATTTTGTTTACAGTACTCAGGAAAAAATCATCCTTGTCAGCATTTTATGAACTTCCTGAAGTCTGCAAGACGTTCTTTTAGGTGTGTAGCTAATGTTGACAGCTGCTGTTTCTGTGGGGTTTTACATGTGAGCATTTGCCTCAACGAAAGACAGAAATATGAAATGCTGCTTTGATTATATTTCTAAACCTAATTAATTGAGTTTCTAAAGCAAAATAGCAATGTAGCATCATTTTTTTTTCTCCGTTATGTTTCATTAAATGCCATTGTGTGTGTGTGTGTGTGTGTGTGTGTGTGTCTGTGTCTGTGTCTGTGTCTGTGTGTGTGTGTGTGTGTGTGTGTGTGTGTGTGTGTGTGTGTGTGTGTGTGTGTGTGTGTGTGTTCAGTTTTAGGAAGTGTTACTTAAAAAAAAACATGTTACCTTAACGTGTAAATGCGTTACTCCTAATAAAAGTAGCCTGATCTCATGAACACTGTGACCGTGGCGACATAAATAAATAAAATAAAAATCCTGTGCTTCATTACATGTTTCACTGCAGTTTCCCAGTGAAATGTCCAGCAGGGGGCGCCAAAAGCGAGTGAAATGGTGTCGTAATCAGACGAGATTTTTAAGGTAAATATTAGATGGAGGTTTTAATGAGTATAACATACCTCCCTAACCTAAAGCTTTAACCTAAACCTCACCAATAGTGATCTAAAAGCAAATGCGACAAGAAAAGGACATTTTCCGAAGCAGCCACATCATTTCCTGTCACTTACATGACACTCTTGTCTCACGTGTCAGCTTGCAAATTTGTCTGGGCTCAAACCCAGTCTTAAGTCATCTGAGCTACCACGCAAGCTAATCATATTGGAATAAGTGTGTACATTTAAATGGGACAGTAATACAAGCGTTAAAATGTATAGTTTTTCAAATGATGTGTTATAGTAAAAGTGTTTCAATATCATAACATAGCCGTGTGTGAGTAACTAAGCTAAAAAAAAAAGTGTTTATGATGTCATAATCAGCCATTGTAGTCGAGATCTGTGTGAAAGTGAATAAAGCGCACCGTTGTTACAGCGCCTCTAGTGTTCTGCAGTGAAAACTGCGGTGAAACGTAGAATTCGGCATGTAAAAGACAGTTTGCAAAAATGTAGTTCATTCTATGAGACTAGGTTGAATAAAAGTAACTTGTTATGTTAAATTCCTAATTTAATGTGAAACACTTCTCCTCTGATTGTTGACCTTTGTGTCAACTTGGCTCATAACTGCAGTCCTGGACTAAACCGGTCCATTTATCAGAGGCATGGGAGTCGTGTCCAGTCCGAGTCAGGTGTGTTTATTGGAGTGATTTATGGTTATGAGAGGAGTTGCCAAGCCTGGCTTGAAATGTTTGTTTATTTATTTATTGAGTGATGATGTGAAAAGCAGCAACAGTGTAATGAGCTACTGAAGAGCTCAGTCCAATGCCTAGAGCTCAGGCACAGTGAGGAACGGCTCCGTAGTCTGGATCAGAGGTGGTTTTGAGAGGCACTTTCTTACAGTAATGAAGTGTGTGTCTGGATGTGACCATATAAGGAGGTCGTTATCTATGGGTTCACTGACTTGTGCGGTTGTGCTGTCTTAAAGTAATTTAGGTCAAAATAATCAAGAGTCAATTTTAAAGGGACGGTTCACTCAAAAATGTATATTCTGTCATAATTTACTCTCCTGTGTACCAAACCTGTATGACTTACTTCTGTGGAACAAAAAGGGGTTTTTAATAAAAAAATTTGAAATTGAAAAAATACATAAAACCTCTTAAATTAATGTTTTTTAATTATAATACATTCATATTTTTTTCATTTACTCACCCTCATCCCATCCCAGATATGGATGACTTTCTTTCCTCTGCAGAACACAAATGAAAATGTTTAGAAGAATATCTCAGCTCTGTAGGTCCTTACAATGCAAGTTAATGGTGACCAGAACTTTGAAGCTCCAAAAGCACATAAAGGCAGCATAAAAGTAATCCAGAAGACTCCAGTGGTTTAATCCATGACTTCAGAAGCGATATGATAGGTGTTGGTGAGAAACAGATCAATATTTAAGTCATTGTTTTACTATAAATCTCCACTTTCACTTTCAGATGTGCAGATGTAAAAGTGAAAGTGGAGATTTAGAGTAAATAAAGGCCTTAAATATAGATCTCTTTCTCTCCCACGCCTTTTATATCGCTTCTGAAGACGTGGATTTAACCATTGAGGTCTAATGTATTACTTGTATACTGCCTTTGTGTGATTTTTGAAGCTACAAATGTCTGATCACCATTCAATTGCATTGTATAGACCTACAGAGGGTGAGTAAATGATGAGAGAATTTTCATTAATGGGTGAACTAGCCCTTTAATACCTCATCAACACTATATTTTAAAGTGTATGAGGACAAAAATGAGGAAGTAACCTGATTTCTTTAAATTCTCTGTTTTTCTTTAGTTTCTCTCTCTACTCTCTCTTACGTTAACAAAATCAGCACGTGGTTGTCTTGCGATGTATTGTCTGGCAAAATAGCCACATTAAACTCTTGTAAGGCAGTTTATGGTTATGTTTGTTTTGTTTTTAGATCCTTTTCCTGCAAATTTGGTAAATCGTAATTACCCATGAGATTCAATTACAGAACTGCATTTGAAATGCAGCTGATTTTACATTTCTGTTGCATAATCAACCAGCTCGTAAATTATAGCCAAGAGGAATCATCGATTTAAATGAACCTGGACCATGTTTATCAGTAAAAATCATGATAAAAGAGACTCTAACTAGCACAACATGATTCCTCTAGATCCATTTAATCCAAAACATCTGTTCTGTGACTCATCTGATCAGATTTTGTTTGTTTACATGGAGATGGTACAGCCTGAAAACAAACAGCGACATCATATCCTGTCCACTCCAAACATGTCCTCGTCTGGATGATGTCTTGGACTACTGAAAGCAAATTTGAATGTTCTTCGGGACACTGTCTTGGCAAATCATGTGACATGACCTGATAATAACACATAATTATGATGTGTGCTTTAATATATCAAATATATCTAATGGGCGTTATTTCTGTAGTCTGCAACATAAAATCTGCCAAACATGAAGTCAAGAATGATGCATTGTGTATGAGACAGTCCTGGATTAGTTAGTCTAAAGAATAACGTGATGTCCCTTCTGTCCAGCTGTAGTTATATTGGATCATTTGTGTGCTTCAGACTTATTTAGATTTGTGAGGTGATGTGTATGATACTGTTTCCTACAGGATTTTGCCGCCTCTTCAAGAAATG
Source organism: Xyrauchen texanus (assembly GCF_025860055.1). Taxonomy (NCBI): domain Eukaryota; kingdom Metazoa; phylum Chordata; class Actinopteri; order Cypriniformes; family Catostomidae; genus Xyrauchen; species Xyrauchen texanus. Next base: position 3,052,660 of record NC_068279.1, on the reverse strand, counting down.
TGGCCTAAAAACCTCCCGAACAATTACTAATACTATTTATTTACACTGTATTTTGTGTGGACCGTCAGCTCCAACTCATCAGTTCTTTTGATTGATTGATTTATTTATTGATGTTGAGCTTGTACCGTAATTTCCGGACTATTGAGCGCACCTGAATATAAGCCGCACCCACTGAATTTTAAATAAAATATTATTTTGAACATAAATAAGCCGCACCTGTCTATAAGCCGCAGGTGCCTACCGGTACATTGAAACAAATGAACTTTACTCAGGCTTTAACGAAACACGGTGTGGCAGCGGGGCGTGGTCAAGCGCCCGTCCGGAGAGAAAAGCGGTAAGGGCGCTTACACCTGAGCTAAATTATGTCTAACACCGGTGTCTAATTTCAGTAAGCATGGGGAGAGCGGCATAAAAGGCAGCAGCCACAGAGCTGAGAGAGTGACACACGTCAGTCTAGTGTTGGCGCATAGAAGAATTAAGAAACTTTATAAAATTGATTGTAAACATTGCTGTGGCCATTAAAAGCCTTACCTGGAACGTCAAGTGCCCTGCTGAAAACTGTCACACTGGTGCCCGTGTGACAGTTTTCCCAAGAAGGACACGTGAAGCAGGGCACTTGAAATTAGACACCGGTGTTAGACATAATTTAGCGCAGGTGTAAGCGCCCTTACAGCTTTTCTCTCCCGGACGGGCGCTTGACCACGCCCCCGCTGCCACACACGGCTTGTAATAAAACATTTGCAGTAAATAGTAGCCTACCAAGAAAGTCATTGGTCACTATCTTCCTCGTCCTGTGCACTGAAACCACTGAAGTCATCTCCTTCGGTGTCGGAGTTGAATAGCCTCAGATTTAGTTGTCTTTGTGCACTGAGTCAATTCCTCACGCTGCTGTTTCCAACGTCTTATCATCGACTCATTAAGACCAAGCTCCCGTACAGCAGCTCTTATTTCCTTTTCCAACAGCCAGATCAATCCAATAGTATCCAGCTGCAGACCCGCAGCACCACCAGTTTCAGAACCCCAGCGCCAGAACCTGAAATGAGGGGCGGAGCTTACGTTCGAAACTGAGTAGCGCCACCTAACGTTTTGGAGCGTAGTTTGCTTTTATTACAAACGAAACATCATACTTTATACATATGTTATAATGATACATTAAGGTACAGTACAATAAGCATTTTAAAACACTGATCTTGTGTAATATAATTGTATATAGTTATCCGTTTCATTTTATTATGAGAGTTACTTCCTGATCATGATGGTGAAAAATAATGCTTGAAACTTAATGGGCATTTTATATAAAATATACTTTATTTCACAAGAACATGTGCAGCATGCATTTTTCTTTATGTAAAATAAAACATGTCAAAAAACTAAAAAAGAGAGAAAATTCAGCATCATTTTAAAAGAAACAATAAAAATATATACAACAAATGACCAATTCACCCCTAGGCCCATTTTATTATCATGACAATCCTGCATAAATTAAACTTAAAATGTATCAAATGAGGAATTCACTCTCAGGCCCATTTTGTCCTTACATTCTTGCAAAAATAACTCCATGTCATCCCTGAACACAAAATGAAATAGAAAGGGCTCTCTGGAAGCTTCTGACTGTTCCAGGAGATTGTTGCGGGCCTTTTCCTTGTGGTCTTCATTCATTCGAAATGTCTCTACAAGAGATGAAAGCACCACACAATAATCTCAATGTAAAAATAAAACCTCAACTATAAGGTAACATTAACTCACAAACATTGCATATAACAGAGGAACGTGGAACAAACACTTTAACACCTTCACAAGATGTCTTCAGAACGTCACCGCAAGGCTCATTTACAACACGCAAAAAAGTATCGAACCATCCATAGAATTTTTTTTTTAATACAATAAAGTATGACAACATATTCAAGCTTCAATAAGATGATAAAGTTATGCACAAATTAAATATTTAGCAGATAAACGCTGAACTTAATATATGTGATAATGTTTCACCACATGATGTCAAAAACGTTAGACAACGTTACACAACTCACCATGCTCTCCGCCATGCTTGTCTCATTTTCAATAACTCCGCCCCTCACTTCAGGTTCTGGCGCTGGGGTTCTGAAACTGGTGGTGCTGCGGGTCTGCAGCTGGATATGTCTCGATCAATCGCCTTCAACTTGAAAGCAGCATCATATGCGTTTCTCCATGTCTTTGCCATGGTGAGGGTGACAAAATTACTACCGTAATCATAATGATGGGAAGTTTGAGCGCGCTCGATTTAAACTAAACAGTAAACAAAAAAAGTTGTTTTGACCTTAACCCGTTCGGCAATTTCATTGGTCTAATGAAAGCTTCACGCCGCTAAAAAACTGAGCACGTCACAGAATGTTTTTTTTTTTTTTAATAAAATTTGAAAGCGGGAAAAATCCATATATTAGCCGCGTCATTGTATAAGCCGCGAGGTTCAAAGCGTGGGAAAAAAGTTGCGGCTTATAGTCCGGAAATTACGGTAAATTCTTGTTAAGGAAGAAATAATGGCACATAAATAATAAGTAAAGGTATATTTTGCCCAAAAATCCAAATTCTGTCAAAATGTCTTCTATAGGAAATATTATAAAATTATATATTCACCATATAATGAAAGTGAATAGTAATTCTGGGCTGTCAAGTATATATATATATATATATATATATATAAAACGGTGAAAAAAATGCCATCAAATCACTGTAAAAGTAGTCGATACGATTCGTGCACTATTTTCCAAGTCTTCTGAAGCCACTCGATCACTTTGTGTGTTGAAGAGAACATAAATTAAAGGAATATTCCTGGTTCGGTACAACAGCATTTAAAAGAATAGTTCACCCCAAAATGTTTATTCTGTCATCATGTACTCACCCTCATCCCATCCCAGATATGTATGACTTTCTTTCTTCTGCAGAACACAAATGAAGATGTTTAGCTCAATATCTCAGCTCTGTAGGTCCATACAATGCAAATGAATGTTGTTCAGATCTTTGTAGCTCCAAAAATCACACAAAAGCTGCAGAAAAGTAATCCATAAGCCTCCAGTGGTTTAATCCACATCCTCACAAGCAACATGATGCTTGAAGTGAGAAACAGATCAATATTGAAGTATTTTTTTTTACTCTAAATCTCCACTTTCACTTTCAGATGTGCACCACATGTAACTTTCAGATGTAAAAGTGAAAGTGGAGATTTAGAGTTAAAAAAGGACTTAAATATTGATCTGTTTCTCACCCACACCTATCATATCACTTCAGAAGACATGGATTTAACCACTGGAGTCGTATGGATTACTTTATGCTGCCTTTATGTGCTTTTTGTAGCTTCAAAGTTCTTACCACCATTCACTTGCATTGTATGGACCTACAGCACTGAGATATTCTTCTAAATATCTTCATTTGTGTTCTGCAGAAGAAAGAATGAAAGTCATCCACATCTGGGATGGCATGAGGGTGAGTATAAGATGCGAGAATTTTTATTTTTGTTTGAACTAACCCTTTAACAGCATTTTAAATGTTGAATAAAAAATAAAAAATACAAATTAATCGACTTGTCCCTTGTGGCTACTGTGAGGCACTTAAAATGGAAGTATATGGCCAGACCTAAAATGCAAAAATATGCCCTGTAATCCCAAAAGTGCTGTCGATTGAACTTGTATTGAATTATACAGCGTGCAAATCAAATATTGCGACTCCATGTCAATAACATCAAACCTCATTATCATTATAACCAAGTATAAACCTAATTTAGAAGACAAGGATAGAAGTTGGATAAAATCCTGGTTCGTTTTGGAAGATCAGCGTTGAAACCAAACGTTAACTGGTTGAACTTTCATGTTTCATGAGTCTCTTTGGGCAAACGTTTCTGATTGTGTAATAAGAGCAACACACGATGCACAGTAGTGCGGTCCAAGGTCATGGGATTTCAATGTACTTTTTGATGTGATTGTTTTTCAGCATGAGTGCTTGGTAGAAGACCAAGATCAGGGGGAAACTGCATTATGTAAGATGCCACACTGCGGCCTTTTAAGGACACAGGGAAGGTTTTAACCTGGTCCTGAACATCTGATTAGTAAGCTCTTCACTAGCTTTTTCCTGGCAAAACAAAAGATGAACTTGACACAAACACACACACATGAAGCTGAAGTCAAGCACCAGATAAATTTCTGCAACACAAGCTGTTTTCAGTAAGTTGTCACATTTGCCCAAATGTAACACTTAAAATATCCCCCATTTGTAAACCTTTGGACTGCACTGGTCATGCTGTATGTTCTGTGATGTAGATTCAAAAGAACCAGCTCATAAGAGTCATTTGTTTGTGAATCAGACTACACCGGTCATGCGTTATGTCCCACAATCTAGATTCAAAAGAACCAGCTCATAAGAGTAATTTGTTTGGGAATCAGACTGCACTGGTTGCACTGTATGTTTCGTCCTGTAGATTCAAAATAATCAAATCATAAGAGTCATTTGTTTGTGAATCAGACTGCACTGGTCGCACTGTATGTTTCGTGCTGTAGATTCAAAAGAATCAAATCATAAGAGTCATTTGTTTGTGAATCAGACTGCACTGGTCATGCTGTATATTTCGTGCTGTAGATTCAAAAGAATCAAATCATAAGAGTAATTTGTTCGTGAATCAGACTGCACTGGTCGCACTGTATGTTTCGTGCTGTAGATTCAAAAGAATCAAATCATAAGAGTCATTTGTTTGTGAATCAGACTGCACTGGTCATGTTGTATGTTCCACGATGTAGATTCAAAAGAACCAGCTCATAAGAGTCATTTGTTCGTGAATCAGACTGCACTGGTCGCACTGTATGTTTCGTGCTGTAGATTCAAAAGAATCAAATCATAAGAGTCATTTGTTTGTGAATCAGACTGCACTGGTCATGTTGTATGTTTCGTCCTGTAGATTCAAAAGAACCAGCTCATAAGAGTCATTTGATCGTGAATCAGACTGCACTGGTTGCACTGTATGTTTCGTGCTGTAGATTCAAAAGAATCAAATCATAAGAGTCATTTGTTCGTGAATCAGACTGCACTGGTCGTACTGTATGTTTCGTGCTGTAGATTCAAAAGAATCAAATCATAAGAGTCATTTGTTTGTGAATCAGACTGCACTGGTCATGCTGTATGTTCCACAATGTAGATTCAAAAGAACCAGCTCATAAGAGTCATTTGTTCGTGAATCAGACTGCACTGGTTGCACTGTATGTTTCGTGCTGTAGATTCAAAAGAATCAAATCATAAGAGTCATTTGTTTGTGAATCAGACTGCACTGGTCATGTTGTATGTTTCGTCCTGTAGATTCAAAAGAACCAGCTCATAAGAGTCATTTGATCGTGAATCAGACTGCACTGGTTGCACTGTATGTTTCGTGCTGTAGATTCAAAAGAATCAAATCATAAGAGTCATTTGTTCGTGAATCAGACTGCACTGGTCATGCTGTATGTTCCACGATGTAGATTCAAAAGAACCAGCTCATAAGAGTCATTTGTTCGTGAATCAGACTGCACTGGTTGCACTGTATGTTTCGTGCTGTAGATTCAAAAGAATCAAGTCTTAAGAGTCATTTGTTCGTGAATCAGATTACACTGGTCGCACTGTATGTTTTGAGCTGTAGATTCAAAAGAATCAAATCATAAGAGTCATTTGTTCGTGAATCAGATTACACTGGTCACACTGTATGTTTTGTGCTGTAGATTCAAAAGAATCAAATCATAAGAGTCATTTGTTCGTGAATCAGATTACACTGGTCATGCTGTATATTCCATGATGTAGATTCAAAAGAACTAGCTGATAAGAGTCATTTGTTTAGGAATCAGATTACACTGGTCACACTGTATGTTTTGTGCTGTAGATTCAAAAGAATCAAATCATAAGAGTCATTTGTTTGTGAATCAGACTGCACTGGTCATGCTGTATGTTCCACGATGTAGATTCAAAAGAACCAGCTCATAAGAGTCATTTGTTTAGGAATCGGACAACACTGGTCACTGATTATGTCTAGCACTGCTGATTCAATAGTGCTGTTACAGTGATGATAGTGCAGATAACATTGTGAGAATATAACACTAATCTTTTGCTGTCTTGCAAGCGCTGGTATTTACTTAAGAAACTGTAGTTGGACATGTTCTATTTAAGTGATGAAATAACATAAATGTTTATGAGATCAGCAGATGATTTTGAAGGGTCCACAACTCTGAAATAAAAATATTTATTTATGTTTACACTTCTCATGTATCTGCCTCTTCAGTTTTGCTTGGAATTAGTTACAGAATGAATTTGGTCATTCAAATGGCACAGAATAAATGTTGATTCTGTTGCTTGACATCACTGCCATGTAAAGCGGTGATATCATCGTGTTGATAATACTTTAATGATTGCAGTGCTTACATTAGCAATAATTGCGGAGTTTTTCTCCATTTGCCTAACAAGACAGTTGTTCATGCCTGCAGCCAAAAAATGTGTTTGCTCTATTGCTCAAATATGTCACTACCAAATTGAAAGCAGAGTTTACAGAGTCGTACACTGATAGAGAATATTTATTTAAATGTCTTTAGTGCTTACTGCACAGAGAAAACATGATGCTTTAGATGAACCACATCAACATCTGCTTTGGTAAGGCAAAGCCCCCCCCGGAGCTGACATTACCCAAGTTTATCAAGAACACCTAAATAACCTGACATATGAACTTGTGTGTTAAACAACCCCTCTGGCTCATTTGCTGCAGTAATGCATTTTAAATCATTAGCAGTGCACCACTGTTTGGCTTTAGAGTTACAAGCAAGCTTCTTGGCATTTGCCTTGTTTTATATGTTAGTATGATTTATGCTTTATTAGATTGTGAGAACTTCCTCCCAGTTTGAATCCAGGCATGTGGTTTCGATTGAGACTTTATTTGCTAGAGTTCTGGATACTGGATTACCTCATTCTATGAATCGTTGAAGAAGGTAAACTGTTTTCGTTGAAAAATCCATTGTGTGTAAACTCATTAAAAAAGACTAAAGGCCAAAGTAAAGTTAATTTTCCTTGACAGCACAGATATTCAAACAGTGAGCGTGTGCATGCATACCACCAAGGTCCAAATGTTACCTTTTTGAAGGTGAATTGCAATTTGTATGTTTGTTTGTGTAAATATATATATGTATATTAGGGCTGTCAATCGATAAAAAAAATGTAATCTAATGAATTACATGGTGTCCCGATTAATTAATCATGATTAATCGTATTTAATCGCATATAAAAATATTTGCTGAGAAAGCCCCTCATATAACAATAATTCAATATATAATGATGAAATAATGATACATAGTTATCTTTAAATATTTTACAATTATATATATATACATAAAATATTCAGATAATTAAAATGCATTCTTGTGGCAGAAGAGTTCATCATTAATAAGACAATACAAAAAGCAGCTTTAGAATACAATGTATTGTTTACTACCATATTATTGATCATAAGTCAATCATTGACACACAGTTCACAGCAATCCATTACACAAGTGAATTTATCAATCAGTTGGAGATTTATTATGAGGGCTTGTTTAAGGACCCGTCAATGTACACCTGCATCAGACATGCTTGTGTTGCGTCTCGGGTGTGTTGCGTCATAAACACACATTTTTAGGTCACTGAGTCAAGTTAAATATAGTTTAATACTCAATCTTTAAACACATCTTGAGATCTCTTAGTTCGCATTTGCGCTCCATCAAGTGTTTTGAACGCAAGAATGTAACGCATGTTTGTGTTGTTCTGCTGATTGTTGTTTTCTTCACTATATAAACTGTGTGTTGCTCATACAGCTGAAATTTCACTTACTGCCCTCTGGAGTAAACAGGTGGTACTACAAGCTTGCATTTCTCAGGAATCTTCCTTATTACAGTCCGGGGTCATTGCGATTAATTGCGTAAACGCATTATTTTTTATAAAATTAATTGTATTAATACACTGTATTAATATGTTAAATCGACTGCCCTAATTTATATATGAATACATTATTGGCGCCGATAGTTGTGTTATTTTAACTATCGATTTATCGGAAAAAAATCAACTCGATAGTTTTTTCTTTTTGATAAAATTGACCAAATCCGAGGCCGGCGTTAAAGGGTTCTTCAGTCTGAACTGATTGGTTCAACATCACAACTGCGCCCTCTTGAGGTTAAATTAAAAACAATAACTGACTCCGCGTGGAGTTTGTGACTAACGTGACTAACGCTTCAGAATCTGAACATTGAAAGGGAAAAAACGATGTATAAAATACACGTTATTTTTATTGCCATGGTATAATAAATCAGTCATTTAAGACAACCAACTTGGTTTGATAATTAATTTGTCTATAACTAATCGCTGCACTGGAGAATGGCATTGCAGACAAGGTGGAGAGGACACTAACATTAGCTGTTTGGAAACTGCTCAACTTTTCATTTAATATGCTGTTTTGAATAAAGTAAAGTCAAGAATTTGTGCAGACCTGCTTTTTTTTTCTTTTCTTTTCCCTCAGTGTTGATGGAGGTACAATTGAAGAGGTTTTGTTTCTAAGTGAATTTATAAGTACATTTTCAGCAGCATTAAATCAATCATCAATGTCAACCTTTTGCTCTCCGAGTTTTTACTTTTGCTCAGCCGTTCTCTTGCTTCAGAAGAACAAGTGCTAGGAAATTACATTGAGTTAATGCACATGCACAGTTTTATAGCTTTCTGTATTTTTATAGTTTTCCATTCTGACAAAATGAACTTCTGTCCAAGCTTTCCAATTGATCTGTATGTATGGAATGTGTGGGAGCAGGGCTGGACTGGTAAACTGACATACCGGGCATTTTCCCGGTGGGCCGACGCACATTTGGGCCGAGCTGGGGCGGAATGTCCATCTGGAGAACCGAGTGGACCGGTGGGTCGGCCGCGTTATGCAGAACGCCACCAACCCACCATCCCCCGCTCAACAATTGGGACAGTTGCCATGTAAAATCCAGGGGCGATTTCTCTTCCCAGGCCAGCCCTGTGTGGGGGGAGGATTTCCATTTTTACTTTAGCGTCTGGCCAGGAGTGTAATGAAGACAACAAAATCAGTCTTATATTTCAGAAGGTCAAGTGTCAGATGAAGCTCGCCAAACAGAGCAGTAACAGCTAGGGGTTCAACATTTGTATCAACAGATATTGTTCCAGAAATCTTGGACCAGTATTAATAAATAGATGGACAGTATCAAAACATTGTGTAGTAGTTGCAGGGGCTTGATGACAGCGATCACACATGGGAGCAACGTTTGGGTATATTTTAGAGAGTACTCGACTTAAAATTTCTCCCCATTGCTCATCTGGTATATTCTCTCGAAGTCCTCCTCCCACTGAGATTTAATAGATGTAAGTGGGGTACCCTGCAAAGCGCATATAGCATCATACATATAGGAAATAACACCTTTCGTAATATTAATTGCTTCCAGGAAGATGTTAATAGGGGTTGCAAAAGGGACACTAGGAAAATGAGGGTTCAGGTTCCGAATAAAGCTGCGAATCTGCAAATATCTGAAAAAGTTGTCTTGGTAATGAGAATTTTTCTAGTAACTGTTGGAAGGAGGCAAAGACATTATCTATATAAAGATTTTTAAACATTTTTAGGCCAGTTATTGACCACTGAGAGGAGGTTCTCAGTGAAGGTGGAAATGCCTGGTTCGCTGCTATAGGAGCAGAGATAGAAAAGGCTTGTAGTCCAAATTTAAATTGTCTCCAAATTCACAGTGTAGTTTTAGCAATGCCATTTTTAGTGTAGGGGGAACATGGGCATTTAATGGGGGAGTGCAACAAAGCTGCTAGTGTGGTTGGCATGCATGAAGATGCCTCCATGGTGAGCCACATTGATGAGTCGTGGGTTTGCTTTTGTTTTAGCCAATATTGCATAACCCTGAGATTTGCAGCCCAATAATAAAGTTGAAAGTTGGATAAGGCCATCCCTCCAAATAGTTTAGGTCTCTGAAGAAGCATTTTATGAATTTTGTGGACCTTTTTGTTCCAAATAAAACTTAGTATCAGACTATCAATTTTGAAAGTGTTGGGGAAGGAAAATAGGAATGTTCTGGAAAAAGTAAGAGAATTTTGGAGGTGCGTTCATTTTGACCGAGTTAATCCTACCAGCCAAAGATAAGGGGAGCAATGACCAGAGTTCAAAATCCTTGTCAACCTAAAGCAGCAAACTGGAGAAATTATATTCAAAAAGGTCTTTGAATTTGACATTGTTACAGACCCCGAGTGTGGTGAATCTGTGATGTACAATCTTAAATGGGAAGTTGTGTAAAGGGTCATCTCTTGATAGTAGGGCATGAGAGTTGTGAACTCTGATAAGCCTCTCACGGAGGGTGCAATGTGCCCGGTCCAGCGAGTGTCTTTCCTGGAGGTGCAATACGTCCTGCAAAGTTTGCGCAACAAAACCGGTTTGCATTTGGCAGATGCTTTTATCAAAGCAACTTTCAGAGCCCTTATTACAGGGACAATCCCCCCAGAGCAACCTGGATTTAAGTGCCTTACTCAAGGACACAATGGTGGTGGCTGTGGGGATCAAACCAGCAACCTTCTGCTTAACAGTTTAGTGCTTTAGCCCACTACGCCACCACCACTCCAATGCCCTTGGGCAAACCAACCAGACAAATGTTATTTCCCCTGGATCATCCCTCAAGGTCTTCACATGTTGCATCCAGGTGAGCCACTTGTTTTCTGAGCAAGGTGATCACGGCCTCCGGATCGGTTAGGTGATCACTGTGGTCGGATGATGAGCGCTCTAACTCCCTGATGGTACCGGAGTTAGCGTCCACTTTCTGCTGCAAGGGTTCCAGACATTTTTTACGTCCTGGCGAACTGTGGCAATCTCTGAACGCAGATCGTCGGACAGAGAATGTCCGCTCACAATCTATCACATTGCTGTTTCAGTGTGCTAACACTGCAACCTCCACCACCCCACCACCACCAGTTGAGTCCCGTCCTGCACGGGGGTAGGCACCTCACCCCTCCCTCCTATCTCCGGCAGGATATGACGGTTCCAAGTACAACTTCTTCGGACCGCCAGACGGGGTCTACGCCAAAGAGAGACATTACTTTTCTGTTTTATATTCATCAAATAAATGTCATCTTCAATTTCACTCCAGTCTACGAGTCTTCCTGATAGAAATAAATGTTCTTGCATAAGTAGTTTTTTACTAATTCCAGCATGTCCTGGATAGTCCCTTGTATAGTGTCAGCTGCCCTAGGGTTTGTTGAGGCCGTATCGACATCATCCGCCATGTGTGCAGTTTTGCTGTGCCCTCCCTTACCTGTGTCGGTTTTCCCTCAAGACAATGAAATTTTGGTGAATTTGAGCCAATATAAATGTTGTTACTGAGCTTGGTAAACTAGTTGTACAACTTGTCCTAAGTTATTTTATTAAACTGTGCGAAAAAGATTATAAATATGTACCTTTCCCCAAGAGCAGCAGGGAACCACATTTTACATCCTTGTTGCACAAGGGCGCCCCCTTGAAATTAGTTTTTTGAGGGAAACAAATGAAGAACGTAATTTCCAAATCACACCTATGATTGGTTTTAACCAATAAGTTAAGTTCTCCGACATAAATAATTTCAGCGATGTGCACAAACGGAAAGAAAGCACCAAATGAACACCTTAGAAGGGAGGGGGGAAAAAAATCCAGTTACAATGGTGCCGTGACCCAGATGGGAGTAAGGTTTAGGGGGGTGAGTGTAACGGGAGCCAGCTGGTAGATAGCTGTACAGTGTGTAAACCTCACTCTCCTGACCTCAAGAGGTGCACTAGTGACTGACGCTAGAGACTGTAGCCTTTAGCCTTGTTAGCACACCCGCCTCCCACACCGGAGATGCCAGTTCGAGTCCCATTCGAAGCGGGGCAATTAGGGCAGGTTACAACTGCACAACTTGATCATGCATGAAAAGCCTATAAAAGTAGTTAGTTGTGTATTTAACTTAAAATGAGTTGCATTGCAAGTCATGCACGATACTTGTGATTTGTGTTGAAGGGAAGCAAATGTATTATTGTTGTAGTGCCTCTAGAGTTCATTTAATCAGGAAACGTCCCCAATACGTACAAGTCACAACTGCACACCATAGACATTTTGAGTTCACTTGTGCCAAGCTTATGGCAGTGTCTTCCATAACTATAGCACATGCTGTGTGAAGCCCTCTGTTGCCACACAGCCATCTGGTCGCACTCTCAGGACCATTTAAGTGGTTGGGTGGAAACACATTTTCTAGACTTAAATCATTCTTTCCACAGCTGTACAGCTGCAGCCAACCCCAACACACTGTTGAGTATCACTAAAGACTGCCATCTGAAGCCACTGAAGGGCCTGAGCAATTTGTCTAAGAGTTTAATATTGATTATGGTTCATATTTGGCAACTTGTGTTGGGTCCGTGTTCCAAGGTGGAAGTAAAGGGTCACCAAAAAATAGACAATTCTTTAAATTTGTCGTATCAGACCCATATGACTTTTTATTCTTTTCTGCATAACATATAACACAAAATGTGAGCTACCATCTCAAAGATGATCCAGAGAAATGGGATGCACCTGAGCTAAATTCAAAGTCATAGCAAAGGGTCTTGTGACAGGTTCTTAGCTCACTTGTAATGGAGGAAGTAGGAGCCGTATTAACAATCCACATGAGTCTTTATTTCTACACACTTTTCAGTATTTTCATCTCTGTTTTGTGCATCTTTCTCTCCTTTGGCAGACTGGACTGCTCTTTTATATCCCTCTCAGCTCTCACTGCAAACACAAACAGCTGTTAGAGATAATTTCCCACAGGTGTCAATCCTTATCGAGCTTCAAAAGGTCTGATTACAATTCACTTGCATTGTATGGACCTACAGAGCTGAAATATTCTTCTAAAAATCTTAATTTGTGTTCTGCAGAAGAAAGAAAGAAAGTCATCCATATCTGGGATGGCATGAGGGTTAGTAAATTATGATTTTTGGGTGAACTATCCCTTTAAATAGAGGGTCAGCATTTGACTGGTTAGCAGAGTCCATTTAGCCTCTCCTAGTAGAACCTTTAACTGCATCATCTGCCAAAAAGCCTCTTTCACCATTAATGGCCACCAATATTTGCTATTCTGACCAAATACTTTTAGTTTATATAATATAATAAAAAAAATCCTATTATTATAGTACATGTTTCACCTGTGACGTATTCTTTTCCAAGGCTCTTAAAAGAATGAAATAAACATATTTATCCCTGTCCTCTGCCGTTGATGTCACAGTTCAGCAGAGTTGCTAGAAAACACTTTAAAGACCTTGATTCAGATGAGATGAGCATTTCTAATATGAAGATGTCAGGAAGTGAATCACCTTAAAAAAACGACGATCTGATTGGAAATACAATGCAGTTGTATAATTTGTACCTCAGCTGCACATGCTGGGATTTATTAAGACCAGTAATTTCCAGTTGTGCCTGCTGTACATGTATGTTTCTGGTTACTCAGAATATATCATGAGTATCACAGCTTGTCTGAGCTAATGCACTGTAACTGCATGTGCAGGTGTCATACCTCAAAGGCTCTTTGTTATACTTCAACTAATCATTTTTCAAGCCTACTACATGTAAACAGACTACATCTGTAATATTATACAGAGCTGAGATATCTGTACAGATGTTAGTATGTAGTAGCACTCTGATGACAAAGTGCCGAAATAACATATGTACCGGCAGCCATATCACCCTGCAGCTATTGCCTGGTTGCCTGCTAAAGCTAAGCAGGGTTGAGCCTGGCCAGTACCTGGAGAAAACCATGCTTGCTGCTGGATGTGGTATGAGGGAGGCCAGCAGGTGGCGCTCACCCTATGGTCTGTGTGGGTCCTAATGCCTCAGTATAGTGACGGGGACACTATACTGTAAAAAGGCACTGTCTCTTGGATGAGATGTTAAACTGGGATACTGACTCTCTGCTGTCATTAAAATCCCCCCCATGGCCTCCTAATAGGCATCTCTATCCCTGAATTGGCTACATCACTCTACTCTCTCCTCTCCACCAATAGCTGGTTGGTGTTCTGGCACACTGCACACTGGTGGTGGTTGAGGAGATTCCCCCTATACTATGCAAAGTGCTTTGAGTGCCTAGAAAAGTGCTATATAAATGTAAGGAATTACTATATTCTGAAAGTGATTTTCTGGTCAGTCTGTTTGCTGCCATTTCTTTTGTTGTTCAACTGAATTGTTTTGATATATCACTAGGGATACAATAATATATTGTTCACCATTTCAGTGTTTCGGACAATATTAGTATTTCTTTTACTTATTGGTACTGGTCTGATTTGGTCTGATTAAATTGTAAGCGCTTGACCAGAAGGCTTATCAAGCAGTCACTGTTTAAGTTCAAGTAAGTTTAAAATGTAAATTCAATATTTCATGTCAATTAATGATTTTAAGTATGTTTATTGCCCACGATTTAATTAATGTATTAATTTATTTATTAAACTCGATTTTTCATGTCAATTAATGTCAGTATTTCATGGCCATTTATGAATTTATTAAGGTGAGTATTTAATTCCAATTATTTATTTAATTATGTATTTGTTTATTTATTTATTTAAGTCGATAATTCATTCTCATTCATTTAAGTAAATATTGCATGCCTGTTTATTTATTTATATTTATTTAAGTCAATAATTCATGCCAATTAATTCATTTGTTTTGTAAGTCAATATTTCTTGCCGTTTTATGTATTTAAGTAAATTTTTAATTTCCATTTATTTATTTATGTATTTATCTATTTATGTATTTATTTATTTAAGTCAATATTGCATACCTATTTATTTATTTATTTATTTAAGTCAATTCAGCAATTTATGTATTTATTTACATTCTCATTTCATTTATTTATTTATGTATTTATTTATGTAGCCAATGTTTCATGCTTATTTATATAGTTATTTAAGTACATATTAATTCTGTCTATTTATGTATTTAAGTACATTTTTAATTTCCATTTATTTATTTATGTATTTGTTTATTTATTTAAGTCGTTATTGCATGCCTGTTTATTTATTTATTTATCAGTCTACATTTTCAACCTCAAATCATGTTGTTTGTAAATAGAAATTCCATGGATACATTATGCGTTAACAAACTTCATAATATCAGCCATTAAACAAGTTATCGGCCATAACATGAAAATAATTTCTGGCTATCAAATTGTCCTTTAAATGTCTGTATCTGATAATAGCATGACTGCTTATGGTCTTTCTCTCTTCCATTTCGCTCACAGGAATTTACCTGCTGGACATGATATACATCGACTCGGCCTATCCCGCCTCTAACAGCATCATCGAGACTCAAAGCGAACCAATCAGAAGAACAATATCCTGCGAGTTATTTCTGACCTGCAGATGTCCTGTACATACGGTCAGTTCAGTTTCCAACAGCTCCAACTTCGGCTCTGTTCCAAGCGCAGGTGAACTGCCGACCTAGACAGCATAAGGCATCGTCGGCACGCTCTGACCTACCATTTGAGATTTAACGACAGAGATATAATGCTAAATATAATACTAAATCTGTTAAAGTGTAATGTCACTACTATTATAAACACTGGCTCCAAATCACAGCATGAAACCCTGAGTCATATATTTACAACACAATCAAACCTGCACAGAACACATGAATCAGTCATTAAATCAACAGGGACAACGTGGATAAGTTAAACAACTCCATGTGAGTGGAAGAGTCCTGTATGAAGCGTACTAGTTTCCAAGATATTAGGTAACCATACGATGCTCTCAAGTTACAACAAAAAGGAAATTATGTAGTGACCAAAAAATGTGATATTCTTTGCGAGGTTTGAAATGGATAAATACTGTATGTGTACTGTATGTTCAAGCACATGTCTGTCTGTGAATCCCACCGTGTCCTCACAGATCACCTCGTGACCCTCCGTCATGTGCAGAAGTACTTGATATCTGTTCTCTAAATTGAGGAACTTTAAAAGGATGAAAATGTTAAGTAAGTTGGGGTCTGACCTTCTCCACGGTGCATCACAAGCCTCATGGGGTCAAAGACCTCAAAGGTCAAATGTAAAGGAGTTGTACATCTCTGTACTGACCGGGAACTCAGCAGGACGGATGGCAGAAGCAGTCAGACAGATTTTGGGTGACCCTTTAGCCACATCTGCCACCGTGATGATTTACGGCTTAGGAATCAGGGAATGATTGCATTTGTTTTCTTTTCTGGTTGTGGCAAGATGGCGGCAGTCACCAGGCATGTGACACTGGGTATTCAAGGGTCATTGCTTTTATAGGCAAACAAACATGCAATTATATTTTTGGGTGGTTGGCACTGTGAGAAGCAAAGTCGACACATAAATGTGGTGAAACTGTAACCACCCTTCGACATTTTGATTATACCATAAGACAGTGTTTTACACAGATGTAATGTGTTTTTATTAAAATCACTGGGTGTTCTGTGAGTTTGGCAACATGATGTTCTGTTGCTTAAGCTCAGCAGGGTTTAGGGTGAATGAGTAAAACCAAATTGTAACGCAGTTCAATGGAAAGGAGGAGGCGAGAACCGGCATGGCAATATAAATAATATTTTAATGAGCAACTAAACAAAAGACACAAACACACACGACGGACATGTCCGTAAACGATCTCTCTCTCCCGCACCGTCCTCCGCAATCGGCCTTTATGCCTCTTGGAGGCTTGATTAGCCTGATAAGGGACCGAGTGTGTAGAATCACGACCCGGCCCCGCCCTTCGCCATGCCACATTCCTCCCTCATTCTCTCAGGCTGGGGAGCCCCCGGCATGACGTACACCCCCCCCCCACTCCCTCTCTTTCCCCGGGGAGGGGCATGCCTTTCACCCCATCTATTGGCAGGTCATCCCCGTCTACCTGGATGAGGGAGGGGACAAGGGGAGGGGAAACAGAAATAATACAAATGGGGGGGTACTTCCTGTAACAGTGTAGTACCCATCAAAAAAAAACTACTTTCAAATTTAAACGAGAGGGAAAAGGCCAACGCGGAGCGGCAGTGAGAGAGAGAGAGGAGAGAAAGATGAAAAGAAAAAAAAAAACACATATTCAGTTGCCAGCTCTCCGATACGCCGCAGCTTGTTCCTCGGCCACTCCTCCACCCTCTAACGGACGACAGCCGCGCCTCTCCGTGCGGATCGGAGGCAGTCCTCCAGCCCCTGGCGGACGGAACGCCCCGCCGCGTTCTCGGGGAACAGAAGGGGTCTCCCCCGCCCCTGGCAGCGGTTCTCCCGCTCCAGGCGGTCAGCAGCGAGCCCCTCCCTGCTCGCGGTCGGCGATCCCAGGCGGCCGGGCTCCTCGACCCCCGGCAGATGGCCGCAGCTACTCCGTTGGGGTGGATGATAGTGGCGAAAAATCTACTACGGCGTATCCTGTCTCATTCCTGGATTTCGGCACCAGTGTAAAGCAGTCAATGGGAAGGAGGAGGCGAGAACCAGCTTGACAATATAAATCATATTTTAATTATAAACTTAAACAAAAGACACAAACACACATGACGGACATGTCAGTAAACTAGCTCTCTCTCCCGCACAATCCTCCGCAGTCGGCATTTATCCCTCTTGGAGGCTTGATTAGCCTGATAAGGGACCGGGTGTGTAGAATCACCCTCCGCCCTGCCACACAAATGAAAAATATAAATAAAATCAAAATCAAATCAACATAATTGGAAAAACTTAAACTAAACTGAAATAAATTTTCATGGCTAAGAAAAAATAATAATTTGTGTTGCGATAGGTTTTTAAAACTTAAACCTGCCATCACCTTAATATGAAGATGCCACTAGGTGGCGATGGCACTAGCAGATGGCCTATTGACCCTCATTACATTAGCAAAGACAGAGCAGGAGGGAATCACTACAGTACATAATGGAGAGAAGCAAAGCAGTTAGAAAACTAGGGTAACCAGAAGTCATCCCTGGTGTGTCCCGGTGTCCTGTCATTTCTCAAAAAAATGTAATAATGTAACGGTTTCAGCTATTAGGATCACTGATGTGTTTCCCCAGAAATTAAATATCCTCAGCGTCCTTCTTGGTAACATGTCTGGTTTCGATTGCAGGAAAGGGAAGATATTTTGTTGCATTGCACAATGATTTGACGATACTTTTATTATAGTTTTTCAGCAATCTGCTCTGAATCTATCTGGTTAACATGACAACGACTCACATACTTGGCGCTCTCTGCCCAAATGAAAATGCATGTTCAACAAGCTGAAATAAAACCTATTTCTTTGCACAACATGTGAAAATGGAATTGAAATATTTTGCTGCCAATTTCCCATAGCCACAGTGTTACAGTAAATAAGAGACTGCAGGTCATATTCATAATTTTGTGCAAACACTTAAATGTGGAAATGTGGAATTGTATTTTAACTTTTAAGTTCCAATGCTGCAAATGTTGTGTAAAAATATGTAGCTGACAAGAAATGTCATTATTGCACATACAATATGACATCATATGTATAGAATAGGCTATATGGAATTTATACATTTTACAAATATCTAAAATGTGGTTAAAATCATATAAAACAGTATATAATAAAATAACATTTAACATACTAAAAGATGTTATATTGAATTTATCTACATATTTTAATACAATGTGTGTATATATATATATAGGGAGTGGTGGTGGCATAGTGGGCTAAAGCACAGAACTGGTAATCAGAAGGTTGCTGGTTCAATCCCCACAGCCACCACCATTGTGTCCTTGAGCAAGTCACTTAACTCCATGTTGCTCCGGGGGGATTGTCCCTGTAATAAGTGCACTGTAAGACAGTTTGGATAAAAGCATCTGCCAAATGTATAAATGTAAATGGTATGTATATACAGGGTTGGGGGGTAACAGAATACATATTTAAAATATAAGTAACTGTATTCCACTACAGTTACAATTTAAATCATTGGTATTTAGAATACAGTTACATTAAAAAAGTATTTTGATTCTTGAAGAGATTACTTTGCATTTTATTGTCATTTGTTACATTTAATATTTTGTCCTTTCAGATGGAAACATTTATACATATAAATGATGTGATACAAAGTGCATTTGAACAGCGGAGAAACACTTTCCATGATGTGTCACATTCATACGAGCAGACAGAGAAGTGAGTTTGAAGTAAGTTTGGAGAGAAATAGAAATAAACGTTGTGTAAATTGTCAGCTTTACGCTAAGCTAAAAGGCTATTTCTAGCCATATTACATGACATGATCATATTATTTTATCAAGAAAATAAAAGACCTTTGATATTAGGGCTAAAATCATATAATCGATAATAATTTTTGTATTCCAAAGTATTTAGATTACATTACTGACCTTGAGTAATCTAACGGAATACATTACAAATTACATTTTACAGCCTGTATTCTGTAATCTGTAGTGGAATACATTTCAAAAGTAACCCTCACAACCCTGGATGGTTGGGTAGGAAGATAGATAGATAGATAGATAGATAGATAGACAGACAGACAGACAGATAGACAGACAGACAGACAGATAGACAGACAGACAGATAGCTAGACAGACAGATAGACAGACAGACAGATAGATAGACAGACAGACAGACAGACAGACAGATATTACTTTTTGGACATTTTAATTTTAATTTAGCTTTGGAATTATGAAAATATATTTGAGTTTAGTGTCAGTATAATGAATAAATATCATATCACCACCAGAAGCTTCAAAGAGAATGAAGTCGTCCTCTCAGTCTTAGTGTGAACTTGTCATGAAGATCACCTCTCCACCTCGTTTCATCACCAACAGCTGTGAAGTAAGTCCGTAAAAATGCAATGTATCATAGCAAGATCAAAAAGCCTGTGATTTTCCTGGATTTAATGTTTATGTGCGGGATAAGGGTTTATCTGTCAGATAGTCTCAGCATAGTGAAGCAGCTGTTATTATTGGCACAATTATAATGTCACACATAAAGGGATACGACTAATTACACAACATGAGAGGGGAAACATCATAAACTCTGCATCACAGATCTTTTTGTACCTGTCAGAGAAAGTAATGTTTCCAGTGGACATTTGCCCGTGTGGATTCTAACGTAAATGAATCACAAAAGATTTAGTCTTTGGAATTGGTTTAAACACATCTTAACATTACTCTTTCCTTCAGCTCATCCGCCAGGCTGTGCGTGTGTCTGCTCGACTTAATTGGATTTGGACTGAAATGTGTGTTGACAAAGTACAATCAGTAAATGGATTGGTAATCTGACTTATACAGTCGAATTTGCAAGGCCAAGGTTTGAGCCAAGCATGCTATCCATCACACATCACATATTTTATACAGATTGCTGGAGTGTTGTGCGATTAGAATACAAAAAAAAAGGTTTTCCTTTAAAAAAGCCATTTGAATTCACTATCGAAGTGGCATTTCAGCACTAAAATCTTCCTCTTATTCACTATTTGCCAGCAATCTAGTTTAAGCAGGTGCAATCAGGGTTGAGTTATCTCTTGAGTAATTTTTAATTTATGTGTCCTGTTTTCCCGGCATTATTTACATTGTGTTATTTCCACCCATGGAAAGCAGGTGGTAAACTGAATTTTATTTTAAAAGAGCTACTGAGTAAAAGAGATACTGTAGCTCCTCTGGGGCAGGATGTGTTGCATAGCCTCCGTCTGCTTCCTTACCGTTGAAAGCTTTAGGGCGAAGTCTCCAACGGTGTCGCCAAACAGCCCAACCTGGGAGATGGGGGCGTCAAGGAAACAAACCTTATCTGCCTCTCGCGACTCGACCAGGTTGAGCCAAAGGTGGCGTTCCTGGACCACTAGGGTAGACATTGCCTGTCTGAGAGCCTGCGCCGTGACCTTCGTTGCCCCGAGGGCGAAGTCGGTCGCCGAGTGCAGCTCCTGCATTAGTCCTGGGTCAGGACTGCTCACGTGCAGCGCCTTAGGCTTTAACCGGCATTGACGACGTCAGCCTTAAGGCCCTGGACGGGAGCCTCGGATGACTCCGCCAAGTGGTGGTGCTTTGCGGGCACAAGTGCACCGCAACCACTTGGTCCACTTGGGGAATCTTCGAATAGCCCCTTGCCGCCCCGCCATCGAGGGTAGTGAGAGTGGAGGAGCTCACGGACCATGTGCGAGCAGTGAAAGGTGCCTGCCACGAACGCGTGAGCTCATCATGCACCTCCGGGAAGAAAGGAACAGCGGCGGAGTGTGATTTTTCCAACAATTTTTTATTAAATTATGCCTTTCGCAATGCTCCATGAGATTATAGTTCATTCCCTCATTAAATATGTTAATTACACATTCTTGTACCTTGTTTTTTTGTTTTTGTGTGTCTGCTTTTCAAATACTTTTTTGCTTTATATCAAAGTTTGTATTGTTGTGATTCACCTCGGAGCTAGTTGGTTTGGTTCATGGCTTACAACTCTTTTATGAAGAGTTTTATGAAATCCCTTTGGAAAAAAAAAGAATGGGAAAAATGGAACCAAGATGGCATAAAAGGTGGATGGGTCTTAGTGTTTATTCTATATTTACATTTACATTTATGCATTTGGCAGACGCTTTTATCCAAAGCGACTTACAGTGCAATTATTACAGGGACAATCCCCTCGGAGCAACCTGGAGTTAAGTGTCTTGCTCAAGGACACAATGGTGGTGGCTGTGGGGATCGAACCAGTGACCTTCTGATTACCAGAGTACCAGTTATGTGCTTTAGACCACTACACCACCACCACTCTCTGCACATTAAAATGAGATAGGAGAAAGTATTTTTAACATCGGAAAAATGACACACAAATGGCGCTCACGAGAGACTCGACTAAAACTTACAGTAGTTACACAATGATCACTCTAAGTCTTTATAGATATTACAGGTTCATTTTTTGTTAATGCATGATTTCCTGAAAAAGCTGCTTTGAAACGATGTGTGTTGTGAAAAGTGCTATACAAATAACTTGACTCAATGTTACTAACCTAACAGTTGTGGTGGTTTGGGCATCTGGTAAGGATGCCCCCTGGGTGCCTCCCTAGGGAGGTGTTTCAGGCACGTCCAGCTGGGAGGAGGTCTCGTGGAAGACCCAGGATTAGGTGGAGAGATTACATCTCCACACTGGCCTGGGAACGCCTCGGGGTCCCCCAGTCAGAGCTGATTAATGTGGCTCGGGATAGGGACGTTTGGGGCCCCCTGCTGGAGCTGCTGCTCCCGCGACTCGACTTTGGATAAGCGGTTGAAGATGGATGGATGGATATATTAACCTAACAATATGATAATCTAATAAACACAAACATTTTCTAAAAATAGGCAATTTTTACATATATTGTTTTTCAATGGATACTGTGCAGTACAGATTTCTGTATTACCCTTTGACTTAGGAATGACTTGTAATGCATTCAGGGTTTGTTCTATCCACAAAGAATACATGCGATTCTCCCTTAAAATGTGGCCACAGAAAGATATTTTACAGGAAGGAAGCACATTTTCGCCTATTTTCGTAGTTTTTATGTCACTAAAAAGTGCTGCCTAGTTAGGAAGCTCACTGCTTTGGAATAGAGTTGCTATCTAGATCTTGAACTCTCTTGAAGTGTGAAGTCATTCCAATCTCATCTGTAAATATTTTTGTCTTTACCGTTTGGGGTCGGTGGAGGAGCTTAAAAAGTTGGTATGCAAATGACCTCACAATGATTGATTGCTGTCAATAACACGCCTCCAGGGAATAATCAACACCCACCGCTGATCTGACTCAGAATATATTATCTTCCTTAAAAACAGTATCTTATCCTGAAAGAATCTGATCTGCTCTTGCAAAACCCCTGAAACATTGTTCAGGTTGATAAAATGCTGTTTTGCTGTTTATTTGTGGCCGTTGAACATTGTTATCTGTTATCTGCTTTGTGTTTTGTGTGCCCATGGTATTAATCTGGATTCAATTTTCTGGACAGATATATACAGTATCTCTTATTTTTGCAGATGTCTACTGTAAAACATTCGACTGATCAGATTGCAAGCCAGAAGAAATTTATGTCTTATACAGTCACATAAATGTCCAGAAATGGGCCAAGGCTACAGTGCTCTTTTTAGCATCTGTTGAGCATGCCACATCTAACATATATGTATTCTTAGTTTAACTAGAAAACTTGAGTCCATAGAGTGCAAAACAAATCAAAAAATTAATCGGGTAGAAAAATGTCTCTTTTGAGCTCTCACAAATCTCACAAGCACCATTAAAGGTATGCTGTTTTTTTAAAAGTCTGTTTTAGTATGTGCTGTGTGTTCTGGATGAATTGTAGTTGATGCTCTGGAAATAAGCGATTACTGTTATGTTTTTTGTTCTGTTATTGGAGAGTCTCCAAAAGGAAAATTTACATATAAACCTACAAAAAATATGTAAATATTACACACATTTTATCTTTGCAAAGCCTCCATTACATTGTAACATTTAAAAATAAATTAAAAAATGATCTGCAACAACAACAACAACAAAAAACAGTAAAGTTTGTTTTTCACAAGATCCCTCATCTTGTGAAAAACAAACTTTACTGTTTTTTGTTGTTGTTGTTTTCACTGTTGATGGGTTTTCAAGGGGGGGATCGTCAAACTGGATCACGCAACCTTAGGGCCCCCTCCCGGGCGGTCAAGGGACCCTGATAGTCAAGGGCCCATGGGCACTGGTTCCACTGGCCCGGTCGGTAAGCCATCCCTGGCTCCAGATATCCTCTTTTTTTAAAGTCACCCATTTTCAAAATAAAGAAACCTCAACCGAGAAGAGTCTGCAAGCACAAAGGGGAAAGCGACAGAGCCTATAATAAAACACGAATCAACATCTTTGTCTTTTTTAGAGGTGGCGACAACTCAGAGAAAGTATTAAAAACCGACCCAAAGATGGAGTTTTACTCGCTCGGGAGGTAACTGGACCTTCTCTTTGTGCTGTAGTTCGTTAGATAGCGTTAGCTATTAAAATGGAAACAAATTATGGATTGTGGTACTGCAGTACTTTCAATTTCATTTTGTAGGAAGGACAGGAGGGAAACATTTGTACTTTATGCTGGTACCAATGCCAGTCTTTAATCCGGTTACTACCTTGGTCTATTTGCCTGCTAGCTAAGTTATAATTTCCACCATTTGCACCGTTTGTCTTCATCTGATATGACTAGCAATCGATATATCTAATGGCATATTTGCCTAACTTTTGTAATGTCAAAACAACAGCGAAAGGTGTGCTACTTGCAGTACCTGTTATTAAGACATATTTTTCAGATATCCGTCTTTATCTTCCTTTCATTATTTTTATATATTTTTTGAGGGTAGGGGGGTGAGTTTTTTTTGTTGTTACTGACATTCACTCTGATAAGTTGATAACCTGTAACCATGGTTACACCGGTGGTACTCAAGCCATCAGATTCATCAGTGCCGAAGAGCAGAGTCAAAGCCCGACTGGCGTAATTACCAAAACAGTGTTCCTCCGCAAGTAACTTGCAGTTCTATGCTTAAACCACTAGAGGGCCAAATTTAAGTCAACATTTGTAAAAAAAATATATAACACTAAATGTGAAAAATGTTGAACAGTTTAATGGGGGAAAATATTGACCGATTTATAATACCAGTATTGACTAACAGCATCAGAACCGTTTAGTCGACTAGTCTTTGCACATCCCTATTGAAAAGATATTTCTGGAGATTTGCATGTAGAAATGAGATCGTCTATCCCACAGGAGATATTCTAGTATTTTTTTTCTCCTGAGTATTCCATTTAGTTGTCCCATCTGAATGTTCATTGGCTGGCTGAATCTGGTCACCTGCCCCTAGCAGTAAACGTTATTAAAGGGCTCCTGGGGGTTGAGAGGGGCCCATTCTCTTTGACTCATTTAAGGGCAAAGGGAACTGGAATGGGCCCTAACATGGGCTGAAAAAACAAATCCACACATCTCACAGCCGACAGGAGGCAGCGATCATTCAGTGCAGACTCAGACTTGGCATCAGAAAACACAATGATGAACTGCAGTCTCTGAGTAATGCTTTGAAAGGGGGATTGAACTGCCTCCTGGGGCTTTGCTGCCAGAGTTCTGTTTCTACTGTAGTAGTGCTTGTTAAGACAAGCACTATTAACATTGCTTATACTTAGGCTTATTGATTTTAAACAAACCCATAACTATAAGTATTAAACTTGTTGCATAATTGGTTCTGCAACATTTGAGCTACAGACATGAATGATACCTCAATATATGTGGCTTGTTGAGGAGAGATGTGCTGTTGCATTTCTAAGTGATCAAACTCATGATTTTTGCCTGCTGCAAAATAACACATGTAAAAATAAATCGCAAATACTTAAATTGAAATCAAGGGGGAAATTCTCTCTCTCTCTCTCTCTCTCTCTCTCACACACACACACACACACACACACACACACACACACACACACACACACACACACACACACACACACACACACACACACACACACACACACACACACACACACACACACACACATCTCTCTATCTCTATCTCTACTGTGTGTTGGTGGCATAGTGGTCTAAAGCACATAACTGGTAATCTGGTAATCAGAGCTCGCTGGTTCGATCCCCACAGCCACCACCATTGTGTCCTTGAGCAAGGCACTTAACTCCAGGTTGCTCTGGGGGGATTGTCCCTGTAATAAGTGCACTGTAAGTTGCTTTGGATAAAAGCGTCTGCCAAATGCATAAATGTAAATGTAAATATCACCCATGTGAAAAACTGCCCCCTTAAACTTAATAGCTGGTTGTGCCACATTTAGCAGCAACAACTGTAACCAAACGCTTCTGATAACTGGAGATCAGTCTTTCACAACGCTGTTGGGGAATTTTGGCCCACTCTTCTTTGCAGAACTGTTTTAGCTCAGCCACATTGGAGGGTTTTCGAGCATGAACTTTTTGTTTAAGGTCCTGCCACAAGCATCTCAATTGGGTTCAAGTCAGGACTTTGACTAAGACACTCCAAAACTTTAATTTAGCTTCTTTTGAGTCATTCAGAGGTGGACTTACTCCTATGCTTTTGATCATTGTCTTGATGCATAATCCAGTTGCGCTTGAGCTTCAACTCACCGACTGATGACGGGACGTTCTCCTTTAGTATTTTCTGGTCGAGAGCAGAATTCATGTTTCTCTCAATTATTGCAAGTCGCCCTGAAGCAGCAAAGCATCCCGACACCATCACACTACCACCAGATGTAATGGGACCCCTGTCTTCCAAACAGTTCCACTTTGGACTCATCAGTCCACAGAACATTCTCCCAAAAGTTTTGAGAACCATTAAGTTGTGTTTTGGTAAAATTCAGACGAGTCTTAATGTTCTTCTGGGTTAGCGGTGGTATTTGCCTCGCCACTCTTCCATGGATGGCATTTTTGCCCCGTGTCTTTCTGATAGTGGAGTCATGAACAGTGACCTTTATGCGAGAGATGCCTGCAGTTCCTTGGATGTTGTCCTTGGCTTTTTTGTGACTTCCTGGATGAGTCTGGATGCTCTTGGAGGAATTTTGGAAGGACGGCCACTTCTGGGAAGGTTCACTACTGTGCCAAATGTTCTCCATTTGGAGATAATGGCTATCACTGGTGTTCTTCAGAGTCCCAGATCCTTTAAAATAGCTTGTAACACTTCCCAGACTGATGTATTTCAATCACCTTTTCCTCATCATTTCTGGGATTACTTTCGACCTTGGCATAGTGTGCTACTGGGTAAGACTTTTTGCCAACTTCATGCAGCTGAAAAAGTTGTATTTAGGTGTTGATTTGATTGAACAGGGCTGTCAGTAATCAGGTCTGGGTGTGTCTAGCCCAGCTGAACCCCATTATGAATGCAGTTTCTTATGCAGTTAGATTTGGGGATTTATATATTTAAAAACTGTATTTTGTGTTTACGCAGATTGCCATTGTTTTAATATCATCACCAGATGATCTGACTAAATGTAATATAACACAATGGTCTGGAATATTGGTAGTATTTGGCTTTTTATTAGTCATGTCCACATATCGTACCCTTTTCACTTTCTTATCAACTGTATGTACTTAGTTGAACTAATATCAACTTTATTTGGCATATGTAAAATATTTTTCCTACATATGCACTACCTGTCAAAAGTTTGGACACACTTGACTAAACTTATGTTTCTCACGATCATAAAAGAATAGTTCACCCTCAAGTGGGAATTGTATAATTTATTCACACTCATGTCGTTCCAAACCCTCATAACTTTCTTCACTGCAATACAAAAAGCTTAAATATAAGATGGATGATTCTTACGAAACCTGCCAAGACAATGTCTGGTTCTTATTTTACTCCAAAATCAAAAGAAACAATAAAAAATTATATTTTGTATATAGAAAATAAAGCCTATTTTAGGGCCATAAAGATTTTTACATTGTGACATTATTATCATGACAGTTGCGCACATTTTACTCCCCAGTCCTCATTACTGCAATGCAAAAAAAGAGCGTGATATTCTCATTACCGCAACATGAATAAAAATGTATTATTGAAATCGAACATTGTGACATTATTTTCATAACAGTTATACACATTTTACCCCCAATCCTCTTTACGGCAGCACGAAAAAAAGATGGCCATTATTATATTCTCATTACCGAAACATCAAAAAATGTATTATTCAAGTTGGACATTGTGACATTATTTTTATTGTTAAGCACATTTAACCCCAAATTGTCATTACCAAAATGTGAAAAAGATATATTCTTTAAACTGTACATTGACATAATTTTCATGGCAGTTACACACATTTTAACCCCTCATCCTCATTACCGCAGCACAAAAAAAGATGGTCATTATGATATTTTCATTACAGCAACACAAAAAAATATTATTTATTAAGTCATACATTGTGAATAATTTCATGACAGTTTCGCACATTTTTCCCCAATCCTCATTACCACTACGTGAACAAAATTGAATTATATAAATCATTATATAAATCATTATATAAATCAAAAGATGGTCATTATGATATTCTCATTACCGCAACATGAAAAAAGATGGTCATTATGATATTCTCATTACAGCAACATGAAAAAAGATGGTTATTATGATATTCTCATTACCGCAACATGAAAAAAGATGGTCATTATGATATTCTCATTACCGCAACATGAAAAAAGATGGTCATTATGATATTCTCATTACCGCAACATGAAAAAAGATGGTCATTATGATATTCCCATTACCGCAACATGAAAAGAGATGGTCATTATGATATTCTCATTACCGCAACATGAAAAGAGATGGTCATTATGATATTCTCATTACCGCAACATGAAAAGAGATGGTCATTATGATATTCTCATTACCACAACATGAAAAGAGATGGTCATTATGATATTCTCATTACCGCAACATGAAAAAAGATGGTCATTATGATATTCTCCTTTAACACTTGTGCCGAAATCCGGGAAGGAGGAGGGATACGTCGTAGTAGAGTTCTCGCTACTACCGTCCACCCCAATGGAGCAGCCGCGGGGGACGAAGAGCCCGGCCGCCTGGAAGCGGAGGAATGGCCGCCGACCGTGAGGGGAGAAGGTGCTCCTAACCGACTGCTTGGAGTGGTCAGGGCCGCTGCCAGGGGCGGAGGAGTCCCCTACCAGCCGCTGAAACGGGGAGGGGCTCGATGCCGACCACCAGGGGTGGGAGAAACGCTGCCAGGGGCGGGGAGACCCCTTCTGTTTTCCAAGAACGTGGCGAGGCATTCTGTCCACAAGGGGCTGGAGGACTGCCTCCGATCCGCCCGGGGAGGTGCGGCTGTCGTCCATTGGAGGGTGGAGGAGTGGACGGGGACCAAGCTACGGCGTATCGGAGCACTGGCGAGTAAGTGTTTTTTTTTTGGGGGGGTGTACTACACTGTTTCTGGAAGGGAAAGGGGGGGTGTACATCATGCCGGGGGCTCCCCAGCCTGAGAGAGCGAGGGAGGAATATGACAGGGCGGAGGGTGGGGCCGGGTCGTGATTATACACACCCGGTCCCTTATCGGGCTAACTGAGCCTCGGAGAGGGATAAAGGCTGATTGCGGACGGTGGTGCGGGAGAAACCGAAAGATCGGTTACGACCAGCAAAACACACGTCATGTGTGTGTTTTGTCTTTTGTTTAAGTTTATCATCAAAATATTATTGTTCTCGCCGCCTCCTTTCCATAGAACTGCGTTACACACTACTAATTCTCTGATTTTATCACACTGAAATCATGTTAACAAGTTTAATGTTTACATCTTTTAATGTTTTTGGACTGACCCCATTCACTTCTATTGCTATGGCAAAGGGGAGGTTATTTCAGTGAGTAATGAAGCAAGTTCATGTGAACTAACCCCTTTAATGACATGTTTTACTTTTAAAAGGTTTGACGTGGTAAATGCTTGTGGAAACTGTGTATTAGATTATTAGAGAAATAATTATAAATAGGCTACAAAGCAGATCTGAAACAAACCAGACTTTCCTTTCAAAGTGACAAGACAAATGACCGACCTTTAATGGCCTCCGTCAATTGTGCTAACAGATTCTTCTAAGAGTTTCGTAAAAAGAGTCGTAAAGGGTGAAAATATACTCTTCTCTTTCCAGAGGAGCCTGCATAATATCATCATATCTCAGTAATCTGACTGCAGTTAGTAGAGGACGTCATTGACAGTGAATGGTGATTTGACCAATTGACACAGCTGGACTGTTCTCGCCCCAAATGCAATCAGCACATTTTTCCATAACGCTCCAAACGTTCCCTGAAAATGATGTGTGATGGTGTGGAAAACACGTGAGATGATTGCACAAACGTTTTGGCCCTCTAAAGTAATTTTGCCATTTTTTAGATGTTAACATACTTTCACCTCTCATCAGTTTTAAAGGGGTCATGACACGAGGAGTTTAATTTTCCTAGTTATTTTAACATATAATAGGTAATTGTACTATAAAAACATACTGTAAGTTTCAGAACTCAAAACTTCCTCCTCACTGCCAAAAGAGCATTTATTGAAGCCAAGCTGCCAAAATGATTCGTTCTACTTCCTCCACATTGTGATGTCACACTGTGGTAAACATTTGCATCTGACCGACTCAACAACAACACATCACCACCTACTTTAGCAGAGATTCTTTTATATATATGGAGATAACAACCTTCGTGGCTCTATCATAGGAGAGAACGGCCTCTTGTTTCCTCACCAGTGTACCGCCATTAGAACGTACATGGGAGCGCCAATGTTACGTCCCTTTTTATGTTGTCTAGGGAATAAGGGAATAACACTTTTAAAAATAGTGTGTGTGTGTATCTCAATGGGCAGGACAAGGTCAAGACGCTCTAACCAAAACTACGCTAACTATATTATAACAAAACTTACAAGATGGGCACTCTCCTAAACTAGAGTTTCTAACATTCAAAACATCCTAAATAGTGCAAAGTGTATATCGCGCGACCTACTAACCCGCTCCCTCCTTCCCAGCCTTACACGCTCCGTGTTAACTGAGCGGGACGAACAGTATAATGACAACACTTAACACCATTTGAGAATAGATTGAACAAACAATAGACACACAGACTGTCAGTGACAGCGAGTCAAACAAGTATGCCAAAGTGAGCAAAAAGCTGTCGACATGGAAGTGATCACGGGTATTTGAATGAAGTGGTGAGATGTGATTGGATAAGTTGAACCGAAACGTCATCGTCCTTCATGAAGATTGACAGGTGGTAGATTGAACCAACGAACACCTGAAACACACGCACCACAACAACAACAACAACCCCACATTTCCATATTGCAACACTTTGAATACGTACGAGTACGTAACAGCCAAGTAATGCTATTTAAGGCTAAGCTTGTAGGCTCCCCTATTAGAAGAGTTCTTGCTTTACCTTATCACCTCCGTCACCCCACCCAGTAGCAGTGGGCAATAAGATGGTATGTCAGTCAATGAAGAGAGCCAATCAGAACAGTGAGCATTTAGTGTCAAATCTTAAAGGAGAAGCAGCACCAAAACCGAGCGCTTCTGACATAGAATCATGGTCAGAATGAGTCTGGGAAATTAACATTTTCTACAAATATATGACTGTTTATGTGCACAAAAAACTTGACTAATATTATAAGTGAACTTCAAGAAACATTTTAAATTAATAAAAAAAAACAAAGCATGTCATGACCCCTTTAAGACTGGTTTAATCCATGTCTTCTGAAGAAATCTAATCAGTTTTGGGTGAGAACAGACCAAAGTATAACTCCCTTTTCACTATTAACCTTGACATTAGCAGTCTCCTTGGTGATCATGCCGTCTCAATATTTTTTATTTCTCAAAAGCACATTTAGCCCATTTACAGCTTGCTATCTTCTAAACTAACTTAAAACACACAGCAAACCATTAGTAGGCTTCAAAATTGTCAACTGAACACGAAAGGGACAAAAACTGCCTTTCTATATTCAATGCTATATATTGGACAACATTACTCTCCATGTTTTTTCTCTCACTGGACCAAATACATTAAAATTTTACACTTATGCATTTGGCAGATGCTTTTATCCAAAGCGACTTACAGTGCACTTATTACAGGGACAATCCCCCCGGAGCAACCTGGAGTTAAGTGTCTTACTCAAGGACTCTCTCTCTTCGGGAGGTTTAATCGATGGCCCACATGCCTGATGCCACTGTGGGGGTCCATCTAATAATTGTTTTGAGTAAACAGACAGTGCTGTGTAGATTACTTCTGAATTGTAATCTGATACCGATTACAAATTACAGGACTAAAATTGGAGTTAGTAATCGTAGTCTTTTGGAATACATTTGAAATGTAATCTAATCTGATTGCTTTGTATTACTTATGGATTACTTGTGGATTACTTATGACCTAATTTACATCAATTTGAGTAGGATTAGTTTGGACAGTTTGTTGCTTAAATACATTAACGAAAACTTAAAAGAATATCTGTTCAATACAAGTTCATCTTAATCAACAACATTTGTGGCATAATGTTGACTACCACAAAAATGTATTTCTACTTCTCCTTCATTTTATTAAAAGAAAACAAAAAGAGCAAAAACTGGTGATACAGTAAAGTATTAAAATGAATTAAGTAAATACTGTGTCAAAAGTATAGCCACAAGACATCCACAAAACACATGTTAACATGATTTTAGTGTTATAAAATCGCTTACTAACTGTTTCTGTATAAAGTTTTTGCCAATTTGACTTTGTTGGCATGACGACGTAATGCTGTAAACCCTAAAACAATCGTAAAAATTACGTTTTAAACAACTTATTTATACATCTTAAATAATACACAAGTTTTAACAGAATATTTAATGTAAGTGCTTTTATTCAATTATAAGCTTTGAAAAAGGGAGACGGTGGGCCTGGGTAGCTCAGCGAGTAAAGACGCTGACTGTCACACCTGGAGTCGCGAGTTTGAATCCAGGGCGTGCTGAGTGACTCCAGCCAGGTCTCCTAAGCAACCAAATTGGCCCGGTTGCTAGGGAGGGTAGAGACACATGGGGTAACCTCCTCGTGTTCGCTATAATGTGTGGTTCCCTCTTGGTGGGGCGTGTGGTGAGTTGTGTGTGGATGCCGCGGAGAATAGCGTGAAACCTCCACACGTACTACGTCTCCGCGGTAACACGCTCAACAAGCCACATGATAAGATGCACGGATTGACGGTCTCAGACGCAGAGGCAACTGAGATTCATCCTCCGCCACCCGGATTGAGGCGAGTCACTACGTCACTCCAAATTGGGGAGAAAAGAAAAAAAAGAAGAGACGATTAATTTTTTGTGGTAATCAACACTATACCACAAATACCCTTGATTGAGCTCAACTTGGATTGAACCCGGTATTTTCCTATAAGTGTTAGTTTTCTTTAATGTGGAATATACCTTTAAATTATCAAAATATGCGAATTGATATGATTTTTGGTTTTTCTATTCGCTTTTTGTCTATTCCTCTATTTGAAAACACTCTAAGACTTATCAAATGTATATCAGCTGTAGGCTGAAACATTTTAAATATTTAAAAAGAAGAATTTGAAGGTTTAAATAAATTATGAAAAATGTTCTGCCTTTGCTTGATTAATATGCAATCATGTAATCCATAAAAAAGTCCATTTAATCTAACTAAATTCTTAATTGTTGTAATCTGTTACATATTTCAGATTACATGTAATCTGTTACTATCCAGCACTGAGTACCGACAGATCAATTCATTTTCACTGATCAGGACACTTTTTACCCTATCTAAAACATAATGATGGATGTCTGATTCTCTTTCAGGATGATGGGACAGTTTGGTTTGGTGGAGAGTAAAAGTGCAACATTTCCCACAGAGGAACCTCGCCATCTGCTGGACGACAGCTTCTTTGAGTCACAGAGTCCAGCCCGGAACAATCCACACACTTCGTCTGTGTCTAAGGGCATATCTATAGGTACCAGCACAACCTTTAGGATTTTACTGATGTCCAGGGTCAGATATATAGTTACAGCTTTGTTGTAAAACACCTGTTGTGTATATCACTGCACAGCACGCATAGAGACCAATTGTTAGTTCACATGTCAGAGACTAAATATCTTAGTGGAAGAATGCCACTTATGAATTTTCATAAATATTGTTTTAACGAAAATTGGTGCCTTTAAAATTTGTATTATGCACTAAAGAGTTTATAAAAGCATTTGAGGTTGTGATATATTGTGCACAGGGTCTCTCCGCTGTGTGTCGCCCTTTAGCTGTGACTATATTCACAATAGAGCACAATGTATTGAGTGTATTTTAATTAATTACATTGGCTATCACTATAAATGATGAAAAAATAATTTGGTAGATTTGGATAGAAGTAAACGTTGTTGAAAGGTTTATGTGATTTCTCTTTTGTCAGGCAGAATTCATACTGTGATGACCTTTCTCCAGGGGTCGAGAGGTGAGACTGTCTCCTTTGCATATAGTTGTGTCTATATAACACCTGCACAACATTGCAACTTTTTTATTGGTTTCTCAGGTGATTCTATTGAAGAACCGTTTTGGAGATTTTTAAATCATCTGCTCAATTAGAAATACAATGTATTGTAAATTAGGAAAAAATAATGACTGGGTTGTTTTTTCATTTATCATTATAACATTGTTCTTGGCATGTTTTGTTATAAATGTTTAACATATATATGTGTCCATTTCACTGCAAAACATCTAGACTGAATGCATAAACATAACTGAAACGAAGAGTCGTACCAGAACATTTTAAGCTGTAGAGGAGTAATGCACCCCAAAATGTACATTTTATCATCTATTTTTAACCCTCTCTTTGTTCCAAACCTTCATGACTTTTCTTCTTCCTTGGAAAACCTTGTGTTTTCAGTCTGCTTTCATTGTATTTGATATTGGAATATTCTGTTAAATGAATATTCTGGGTTCAAAACATGGTTAGCAAAATCAAAAGCATTTGTGGCACAATGTTGATTACCACAAGAAATTGTTTAGACTCCTCCCTCATTTTCTTAAAAAAAAAGGTACAAATCGAGGTAACTATTTGGTTTAGTCTAGACCAGGGGTTTTCAAATTGGGTGAAGGTGAGCCTCCCCCTAGATAACTTGAAAACTCTCTGTCACCCCCCAGGGGAGGCGCAACTCATCAACTGAAAACCTCTGGTTTAGACTAAATCTGACCCTATTTAATAGACCTCGAATTTAGACTAAGGTTCCAATCAGTTTCTGATCATCATTAGATATAATCATAATTTGGTTTTTAAAACAATAGTGCATTATAATAGTAATAATAACTTTTTTTTTGGTATAATGGAGTGGTGGTGGCATAGTGGGCTAAAGCACATAACTGGTAATCGGAAGGTTGCTAGGTTCAATCCCCACAGCCACCACCATTGTGTCCTTGAGTAAGGCACTTAACTCCAGGTTGCTCCGGGGGGGATTGTCCCTGTAATAAGTGCAATAAATTTGAATAAAAGCGTCTGCCAAATGCATAAATGTAAATTTTGTATAGCACCTTTTAGCAACTTAAGCAAAACGTAATTTAAAATATAAAATTAAATAAAAAACACTTAATAAAATATAACACATTCACATAGTAGTAATAAAAGCAACATGTAATGCTTTATAAATGAGTTAAGCAACACTTAAAAACAGACACAGATTCAGCAGATATGGGACTCGTGAGCGCGGAATGCACAGCGCTATGCGCAACATCTTATCCAATTTTCGTGAGAACGCTAATTCTAATCTATTTTATCGTGCCAGTGCAAAGCGCAAGTGGCCGTGGGTGGGAGTGTTTGCGCTATTGTGGGTGTATGCCTGCAGACAGTGCGTGTATTGTTTGTTAATGAAGTGTCGCAAACGCAATTTGCTATATTCCTGAGAAATATGTCGATGAGCTAAGACGTTTGAAAACCACAACTTAACTCTGCAGTTTGGACATTCCAAAAGCAGGTGATAATAAAGTTCATGTCCAACATGCTTGCCTGGGCCGCCGTTCAGTGCATGGCGTGATTTAAATTGGACCCCTAGTGTCACTTCTTCGACACATCGTCGAAGTGAGCGACAGACGGGGAATGTCTAGGTTAATATTGTAACCTCCATTCCCTGATGGCGGGAACGAGACGTTGTGTCCTCCCGGCCACGTCGCTGAAATAAGTGGCCGAACCTCATCGTCGGCTCCTCAGACAAATCCTGAATGAAACGCATGATGCATTTCCCTCCCTTTTTACCCATATGTCCAGGGTCGGGACATGCAAATTCTGTCTGCCAATTTCTCATTGGCCTATTCTCAAAGTTCAGAGATGCAAAAGGCTCTCAAGAGAGACCCCTAGTGTCGCTTCTTCGATGCAACGTCTCGTTCCCTCCATCAGGGAACAGAGGTTACAACAGTAACCTAGATGTTTCCATGTGTAACATATCTTTAAAAAATTTACACCAAGGGGTCAGGAAAGGCCTACCCATTAGTATTTCAAATGGAGAGATTAACAACAGAGGATGGTGACATTCTGAGTTCAGTCAACACAGCCGGTGGAACATCAACCCATGTTCTTCCAGTTTTGGTGCAGGCTTTGTTTAAGTGGCAGTGGTGGCTCAGTGGTTGAGGCTCAGGATTACTGACCAGAAGGTCAGGGGTTCAAGCCCCAGCACCACCAAGATGCCACTGTTGGGCCCTTGAGTAAGGCACTTAACTCCAGGTTGCTCCGGGGGGATAGTGCACTGAAAGTCGCTTTGGATAAAAGTATCTGCCAAATGTAAATGTAAGTGCTCTTTTAATATTCGATTTGTCCGTTCAACCACGCTTGCCAACTGTGGGTGATACAGTATGTTGAAATGCCAATTTATGTTCAATTCCTTTGCGAGTAGTTGCGTAACTTTGGATGCTAACAGAGTGCCATTGTCACTTTCAATAATGGTTGGAATGCCGAATCTCTGTATTATTTATTTTGCCAGAATTTTCACCACGGTTTTAGCATTTTCCCTCACACACAGGAAAGCTTATGTCCATTTAGAAAAACGGTCCACAATCATGAGCAATAATTTGTTATTCCTGCATGGCACCATATATGTAAAATCTATTTGCTGGTGTTGGAACGGCAGTTCCGAGTGTGGTAATGAGTCGTGCTTCGTAGACTTGTGTCTGTTATTATGTGCGCACATTAGACATGAGTTCAGGATTAGTTTTACTGCATTTCGTACCCCATTTATGCAATAAGTGTGATTTATTGACTGAGTAACTTTTTCATTTGAAACGTGTGAAATACCGTGATAATGTCAACAGAGTATTACTATTGCGGACTTACGCCCTTGTTTATCCTTTAACAAATTATTCTAGTCTGGTTTCATTTCATTTGAGGCCCAATGTTGAATGTCAGCTTCAGATGGATTTGCCTGTAACAATTTAATGTAAGTGTATTTTACTAGTGTTGATTTTATCATGGGAAAATCTCTTCAACTTGATTCTCTTCAGAAGGTCTGGGCTTAACACAACTTCCTTTGCAGCCTACTTTGCTACTTCATCAGCATACTTCGAGTCTGTGCATATATTGATTGATTTAACTTTAGCCAATTGGCATGGTTCGATAAATGCAAACAATTCATCAGCTTGTGCAGACTTATATGGGAAAGAATAAACTTAATTCGATTCGGGAGTTCCGTTACAGCATAACAAAACCAGTATAGGGAATCATTTGGCTTGGAACAGGACCCGTCAAGTCAATGTATTAATGGTCCCCCTCCTCCAGGTTGGATGATAAAACATCCAGCCTGCATAAAGTGATATGATTTTTAGGTGATCGATGCAATCATGTGATTCATTGTAAAATTCACCTTTAGTTAGTAGTTTGTGTAATGATAAAGTTGGGGCATGTACAACGGAGGTTGGTTTAATGGTCAGATTAGCAGTAGCCAATAAAATAACTTCATACCACAATCGACGTTGTGCTGTCATGTGTTGTGTGGTAATGTTGTGCATGATTGCTCCTACCTGTTGAGAAGTGTGCTCGAGCAATGGATGTGAGAGAACAATACGTTCTGCAAGCCGTCAACGCCGCAGCGGTCACTGCTCGCAAATATGCAGGGAGGCCTTTGGTGACTGCATCTAAAAAACAATTACAATTACACCATTGGTCTATATGTTCAGCCATGGGACTGATCGAGGATCGCTGCTGCTGTGACTGCCGCCTCATGCAGGTACAGATGAAAGGGTTCACCATAATTGGATAGCCATGTCCAATTCAGCAGTCCACTTGATAGGTTCCTCAGCCCTTGAGAGCGTTGCTTCTCTCAGGATTTTGTCATATAACGAGCAGTTTGGCACCCATGCTCGACAATAGTTCACTAAACCCAAGAAGCTTTGCATTTGAGTCTTTGTTTCAGGGTGTTGGAAAGTAGTAATCATCTTCACTCTGTCTGTGGAAAGATGAACTGCTCCTCTCTGTAGCTCTTGACCCAGATAGTTAACTTTCAGTTTCACCCATTGCAGCTTTTCTTTTGATGCCTTGAAGCCAGCCTTCGCTAATATATTGCATAATTACATATATACTGTTTGCAGTATACTGGCAAGTTAGGGCGGAGTTTGGCAACATATGGTCTTACGTCAATGAGGCCCGCCTCATCTTTGTGGGCGGCCCATTGCGCTGGGTCGACATTGAGCATTTCCTGTTTTGCAGCAGAAGTGTTGACAGACGTTGAGCTGAAAACTTCTCAGGAATGTCCTGTATACACAGACTGACAGTATACTGAGGGAAACAGTAATTGTAGTAAGTTAGAATCAAGTTATTTTTGCCCCAATTTTATGCATCGGATTATGACCCAATAGGCCAAACGGAGAGTCAGGCAAAATTACAAAATCATGCATTTTAAACAAGTTTGGGTTATCTGGAGGTGCCACAGGCAACATTGTTGTCACATGACACCCAACGGGAACACCACCGATTCCCACAGAGTTTAAAGTGCGTCCCATAATATAGCCCTCATAACGATGCACTGTTAATTTACTTTTAGATGTGCCAGTGTCGATGATAAAGGTTTGCCGTTTATATATGGTAATTTTTTGCATATAGCCAGTGCCTCTGACAATGTTAGTGAAATGATTTTATATCTGTCTGGGCACTGGCTAAAAGGAAATGCAGCTGTTGTACCTTCGCTCGTATCTTTCTTTCACTCTGAATCAGATACGGCAATGGCTGCAGCGAATGTGCTGCCTTTAAATTGTGTTAAGTCGGGATATAATAGTGTGCGTGGTGTCGTTGGGGTATTAGGGGTTAAAGCTCTGTTCACGACAATATCATATTTAGGCGGTTGGTCTTTTCATTCAGGACCTTTGTTCCAGAATGTGTTCATTTTCTTCCACACCTCGTATGACTCTTTTATGTATTTATAATCCCACTGAGGGTTTTTACCCTTTTTAACCATAGATTTGGATTTGAATAGGGCAAAAATCATCTCAATGAAGAGGCCCCCGCTTGCAGAGTTATAAACAATACTGAGCCAAATTAAACTACATTCTCTTCAATCTCTCATCAGACAGGTAAAACTTGATAATGAAATCAGT
The DNA here is from genome assembly GCF_025860055.1 of Xyrauchen texanus. Taxonomy (NCBI): domain Eukaryota; kingdom Metazoa; phylum Chordata; class Actinopteri; order Cypriniformes; family Catostomidae; genus Xyrauchen; species Xyrauchen texanus. The sequence continues at coordinate 3,013,648 of NC_068279.1, read as the reverse complement.
CTTATCCGTCTGGAGAAATCCCACTTCTGACACCATATCTCTAGGGAATTTTAGAATTGGCCCTAAGTATCAAGTCAGGTCTGCAGTCGCTGTCTCAATCCGGATACTCGCGAGGGAAGAAAGAAGTGACACACCAGAGCATGTCAGATCATTCTTCAATGTGTATTGTACAGCACTTCATTATATGGTCCATTATAACAACGTTCCATTATACCCTCCAATGAAATAGTTCTTTACAATATATGGGGTAACAGATATGTTTGAGCTATGTGTGAAACGTGAGAGTACTGACACAGAAATACATTCATATAGATACATTCTACAGCTGTGCTTTGTGATGACACAGCAAGCTAAACCACCCAGAGAAGAAGTTGTTGAGAGGCCTTTATTATTTTACACAATGTAAACAATAATAATATGTTGCCACAAAACATGCAGACCAAATTTAGAGATAATGAGAGGAAATGATAACAGGTGATAAAAAGATAATGAGATTTATACAGGATTAAGTCACTCTAAGAAGAGATATTGAGGTCACCTGTTGAATTCCAGGGTGATTCTTAATGCGGCTCACAGTCAGACCCCATGTTAAATATGAGCTGGTGTTGCTCAGTGGGATATTTCTTGCCTGAAAGCTGCATTGTGTAATTTCTCCACCATATGCGTCAAAATACCGAATTGCAAAAATAAACATTATTTTCAAACAGCTTACCTGAATTTTTTCCTCCATCTTTCATTGGTTAAACAAATAGCCACTCCCCAAACTCACACCATTGGTTTGACAACAACAAATCAAGTCACTGTACTCAAAATGTATTGAGCTGAAGCAGCTGAACATGGACAGCATTAGTCCAAAAGAAAAGAAAATCACACATATTTCAACACACTGGACTCTTTTATGAAACTTGTATTCTCCTGCAATGTTTTTAAAGATTTGTTTAAAAGTCTTTAGCTCTTTTGTTTTCCTCCTTTTAGGAGATTTACCTTCTAAGTCAGTTACTTTTATAAGTTATAAGGTTTGCTTTGAGGGGTGATCCATGAACTAATATTGTCCATTTAACGTGCTTAGGTGTAGAAGTGAATATTTTTTCCTACTGTAATTGCTAAACTATTAAATAGACATAAATGAATAGTATTTTTGAAAAACATGTTTAAAATGATGTACTCACATGAGATGAAGCCTCAAGTCATATCAGTCTTAAAGAAAAAGCTGCTTTATTCATTCATTCATGTTGAGATGAGATCACACGACCAGCTGAATATTGTCGGCTTTATCTCAATAATCCACTGTAATTAAACACTTTTACTCATGGAATAAATTGATCATGACTGACTGTGAATAAAGCATTTTTTCAATGACATAATATATGACATTATAACTTTTGCTCTTGTGTGACGCTGCATCTACACCACCTGTAGATGTCAGCACAACTTAAACTAAAATATTACAGACTGCACCTTTAAGCCCATTCAGACTGTTCCATGACGACCTGCTCTCACACCCAAGGTGTAAAATACTGCTACTTGGGAACATTGAAACTAAAGGTTTTAATCTCTTAAAATCTTCCCCCACTGTGAAGGCAGTCTCATCTCATTCAAAAGATACGTCCCAAATATAGAACATATGGTAACAAAATGCACAAGAGCTTTTACGAGTATTTATCCCCAAGCAACAGAAAGTTTTATCCAAAAGTTTGTGTCCAGGAGTGGTGATTATACATGGTTTTTGAGATGTTACAGACATTACAGCTTATTTTCTATAAAGCTGAATAAATCTTATTCAAATTAATGTCCAGCATCATCCAATCACAGCCAACCATGTTAAGATTAAAATGATACATTATGAATTCTGAATCTATGTACTGATTATCATTGTCCCATGTCTGCCAAACATGTTGAGTGATCCAAACATCATCTGCAGCCTGAAACTGAACTTTTGATCAGATTTTAGGAGTGAATGCCCTTCGCTGCAAAGAAAGCTATAGGATGCTCCCTATTTAGTGAATGACTTAACCTCTAGTGTGCTGTCTATCTGCACTGGTCTCAGAACAGTTCGAAATGCCCCTTACTTTAATCTTAACTCCATATAAATCATCTGAAAACAACATTTTTAATCTTTTGGATGAATACATTTATTCTCAAAGTGAAAATACACAGTGAATATATAGACACGCATTTACTTAATGAACAGAACCGTATTGTACAGTGATAACAACATAGAGTATAAGAGAATTATAAGTATAAGTAATAAAAGTATAACTCCAAAAGGCAGATTAGGTGGAATGTGATATGCTTTAAAGTTTAAGTAAATAACAAAGAGAGATGTGATAACGAGCAGGAAAGAGATTCCAAGTAAGAAAAGGGCAGATGATTGACATAAGATAACGACACTCCTTTGTGTTCAGGCATTACATTTAGTTGCATTTAACGGACAAAAAATATGGATTGATAAAACATGATTCAGAGTTCCAAGGTATTCGAATATGAAGTTGTCCTTATTGTCATTGCCAAAAACCAAACTGTAAGCCATTTATAAATCACAAATCATCTTGTTATTGTAGGGCAAGTATATATGCGATCAGGTGGTTCACAGAAATGATCATGTAAGGGAGATTGGGGAAAGATGAGCTGATTTTTAACACAGTCGTCTGTAGGCAAAAAGAAATAAAACTAGTACATCTAATATATCAGGGTGTTTTCTATAAGGCCACAATGAGTCAGCATATATTTACAAATAAATGATAATTTTGCAATGAATTACTGCAAAACAAAATTACAAAATCGTATTTATAACAATTCTACGTTTTAAAAATTGTTGATTAGAGGATATAAAATGTGAAGATATAAAACTTAAGAAACATACAGATCACCACTTAAAGTATATTTAGGTCACTGCTTAAGACAGGATTTAACCAGTTAAAATGACAATTGGGGGCTTCTGACACTAACATCAGGGCTGTGTTGAAAAAAATCGATTCACCAATTCTGAATCGATTTTCATTTTAATTTCAAAAGATCGATCCATAACTCAGAGGATCGATTTTTTATTTTTTTTATTTTTTTTTCACAAAATCACAGTTATAATAGGCCTACATTTTCCCCGTGAACTTTAACTTGAATTCACGCATGCGCTGAGGTGGAAGGACATTAAAACAACGAATATGGCGGTCAGTGACGTTAAGCAAGCGGTTGCTTTGAAAACTCCTGAAACGCTCAAAGCTCCGATCTGGCACCATTTCGGGTTCAGAACAAGAAATACAGAGAACGAGCTTGACAAAAGCAAAGCAATTTGCAAAGCCTGCCAAATGGAGGTGAAGTATTGTGGAAATACTACTAATCTCAGGAACCACATGATGCGACATCATCAAGACATCATATTATCCAAGCCTGCCACCGGACCGCAACAGATGACGCTGAAAAAAACTCTACAACTGCCAACTAATTCTGCTCGCTCTGTCAAAATAACTGAGGCGATTGCGGGCTTCATTTGTAAAGATATGCGCCCGTATTCTGTTGTTGAGAACGTGGGATTCAGGCGGCTAATGAAGGTAATGGAACCAAATTATGTCATTGTGTCTCGCAAACGTCTGTCTGAAGAAGTGATCCCCAACATGTACCAGACAGTAAAAGATGGTGTAATGTGTAAGCTTAAGACCGCAGAGAGGGTGGGCATTACGAGTGACACATGGACATCTGTAGCTACGGAATCTTACATGAGTGTGACAGTACACTACATAGACGAGCTCTGGAACCTCGTGTCTTACGTGCTGCAGACAACAGAAGTTGAAACGAACCATCGCTCTGTCTGTTTAGCTGAAATGTTAACCAAAGCTATGGAGGAGTGGGGGCTGATGAGTAAAGACCCAGCCATAGTCACTGACAACGCGGCGAATATGGTCCGTGCGGTTGAGATTACGGGGCTAACCCACGTCGGCTGCTTCGCGCACATAATCAACCTGGCCTCGCAAGCCGGTCTCAAACTGCCGAATGTTGCACGACTTCTTGGGAGAGTAAGGCACATCGCAAAGTTCTTTCATCGCAGTACAACTGCCACCCGTATCCTCAAAGAAATGCAGAAGCTACTGCAGCTGAATGCACACAAGCTCAAAATTGATGTGGTGACTCGTTGGAACAGTGCACTAGAAATGCTTGAGCGCTTTTTAGAGCAGCAACCCACGATCTCTGCCGCTCTGCTCTCACCTGATGTGCGGAGAAATGAAAAGGATCTTTGCAGCCTGAAGGAAGAGGACATAACAGATGCAGAAGATGTGGTTAGAGCTCTAAAGCCAATGAAGACAGCCACTCAAGTAATGTCAGAAGAAAAGTGCCCAACTCTCTCAGTGATAGCACCTCTGCATGCTCAGCTGCTGAAAGAGATGACCAGTCTCCCAGAAGACTCCAGAGTTGTTAAGGACATGAAGGATGAGATCAAGAAAAACTTAAGCACAAGGTAGGCCTGTGTGTGTGTGTGTGTGTGTGTGTGAGTGTCTGAGTGAGTGTGTCTGTTTGTGTGTGTGAGAGTGTGAGTGATATGAGACTATTTTACTGTGTATAAATATATATATATATATATATAAGGACACTTCATTATAGAAAGACATTGTCCTCCTCAGGGGGATAAATTGATCAAAATGTGTGAAATTTTAATTCCAGGTATGTAAACCAGAAGGACATGCTGTACATAGCTTCAGCTATTGATCCACGCTTCAAAGCTCTGCCATTCCTGAATGAGGAGGAGCGAGACAAGACCTTCTCCAGACTCCAGACTGAAGCAGTGTGTGGGATGGAGGAAGATCCATGTAATGTAAGTAATCATTTTAAAAAGAAACTCAGTGGAAAAAGTCCACTCTCTCTTTCACTCACACACACACAAATTCTCTTTCTCTTTTTACACAGCAAGATGATGCTGCTGATGAAGTTGATGGAGTGGAGGAAGAGGTGGAACCCCAACCTCCGGCACCCAAGCAATTCAAGCAATCCAGTGCTTTGGAGTCTCTCCTTGGGGAAGCCTACAGACCACAACAGGAAGTAGGACCACAGAAAACTAAAGCGGCAGAGGCAGAAGACGAGATCAAAAGGTACAGGGAAAGGAGACCTGCAGGACTGCAGGACAATCCTCTCATCTGGTGGCGGGAGAATGAAAAGGAGTATCCTCTTTTGGCTTGCATGGCAAAGCGATATCTCTGTGTCCCAGGAACCAGTGTCACATCTGAGAGGGTTTTTTCAACTGCAGGTGACATCATTACTGCCAAAAGAAGTTGCCTTACACCTGGGCATGTCAATGAGCTACTGTTCCTGCAGAAGAATCTTTCTATTCCTGATCCTGAGTGATGGTAGTTCATACTCTGGGTTAAGACAAGTTTAATTTCCAGTTTTATTTTTATTTGCACTTTAATAGGCAAGGCCTTTTCCAGTTTTTATTTATTTTTGTATCTACTATTTTAGTTTTAAATGACCAGTTTACACAAATACACTTTAAAGGCAATTTAATGTCTTATACCTGGAGTACTTGAAGGTTTTACACACTACTGTGACACACTTGTGTTTTCTAAAGGTTTTTAAGTTCAAATTTTATTTACATTCTGTGTAATGTTGTCTGTTTACTGTGAAGCCAAGCCAGTAACAAACAATCTGTTTACATTTGCACAGGCTTAGAACAAAAGTGTTCTTAAATGTTGAAATGTTAAAATAAAAAATAAAGGTGCATCTGAACTGTAGGAACTTTTTGGAAAATTCTTAATGTCATTTTAATAATACTTCAGGTTCAGCGTCTAAATAATCGGTCTACTGCTGCTGATATACCTCTGCGCCTTCTGTCGTCTACACCAGTACAAGTTTGTGAAAGCAGTTGTATCAACACTCTGGAAGGGGATTGTTCTTTACAAAGATCAGTACTCCATTAATTTGCAGTTGAATGTCTATAATAATAGTATCAATATGTTGCATAACTACAGTCCTGTAATTCAGGTAACAGCTGGAAAAAAAATGCTTTTTTCAAAAACGCTTATCTAAATCTCGAAGATCAGATCGGATCGAATCGAATAATGATAATCGATTCAAGATATTGAGAATCGGAATCGAATCGATTCTTGAAATTTGAATCGAAACCCAGCACTAACTAACATCCAGACACATTTAGGGCAGAAAAAGAATAATTATAAGAATATCAGTACAAATACAAGAGGGTTTCAGCTCCTTCAGTGCTTGGACTCTTAATTGGGCAGTGGTGGCTCAGTGGTTGAGGCTCAGGGTTACTGATCAGAAGGTCAGGGGTTCAAGCCCCATCACTGCCAAGATGCCACTGTTGTGTCCTTGAGCAAGGCACTTAACTCCAGGTTGCTCTGGGGGGATTATCCCTGTAAATTGCTTTGGATAAAAGTGTCTGCCAAATGCATAAATGTAAATGTAAACTTGGTACATTCCAGTGACGGCTCAGGTCATGTGTTCTTGGCCACATAAATAGTGCAGTAGTGTCATTGTGAGAGTTAGTCTGATTGATGACACATTGATATTTCATCTACTCATGGATCAACAGCTGCCAGGAGGATGGAGTGTGGTGGAGCCCGCCACACCAGAGGTGCAGAACATCTGTGATGTGGTAGGAGATTATTTATTAACTTTTCATGGTTTTAGCAGCCACCTTTACAGTATTTAATCAGTTTACAAGCATTAAAGGCATACATTTTTAAATAAGTATGTATAATCCCTGAGAACTGAATATAAAATATCAAATGTGCTGTCTGTTTATTCAGGTAAAGACACAAGTTGAAGCGTTCATACCTGGAGCCAACTTTGAAGTTTTCACTGCTGTAAGCTTTGCTTATCAGACTGGGAACAGAATGAATTATGTAATCAAGGTAAGTTAGTGGGTAATATAAGATATATATATATTTAAGATTTTGTTTGTTTGTTTGTTTTTAAAAACATTTTTTAAAGATATAACAGATTAGGGTAGTTGATATATGGACATGGGTCCAAAAGTATTTCATGTAAACTAAGTTCTTGCAAAGTGCTTAACATGTATTGTTGTTCATTATCTCTCTCTCTCTCTCTCTCTCTCTCTCTCTCTCTCTCTCTCTCTCTCTCTCTCTCTCTCTCTCTCTCAGGTGGATGTCAAAGGAAATGTAAGTGTTCATGTGATGGTAGCAGCAGCTCTACCTTGCTATCCAGAGGATCTGAAGGTGCTGAGAATCCAGTACCCTAAAAGCTCCAGTGACCCTCTGCAACCCTTTTGAATAAGCACATACAAACATCTACAGGCGCTCTGTTTGATAGTGTAACAACACCGTAACAATATTAAACATTCTGACACTCCAGTGCCTGTGTAAATGTGTATTAGTGTGAACAACAAATCAAGTCACTGTACTCAAAATGTATTGAGCTGAAGCAGCTGAACATGGACAGCATTAGTCCAAAAGAAAAGAAAATCACATATTTCAACACACTGGACTCTTTTATGAAACTTGTATTCTCCTGCAATGTTTTTTAAGATATATTTAATATTTAGTCTTTAGCTCTTTTGTTTTGCTCCTTTTAGGAGATTTACCTTTTAATCAGGTACTTTTATAAGTTATAAGGTTTGCTTTGAGAGTAGATCCATGAACTACTTTTGCACATTTTGAGGCACTTAGAAGTGCATTAAGTGATGTGTTTTCCTTCTTTATGCCCCAGCACTCTACTGAACCTGTACATTGATATTTATTAGGAAATGTAAGCTGTTTTTTACCAGCGGCATGTTGTGGGAGCAGTTTTTATTGACCTGAAAAAGGCATTTGACACAGTTATCCACGCTATTCTTTTCTCGAAATTGACTGATTTTAATTGTAATAAACAAACATCTGAGTGGTTTGCATCTTACCTACAAAAAAAAGTGTGTTATATTTGAGCAGGAAAAATGAGGGAATACCCCAAGGTTCAAATTTAGGTCCATTTGATTTTTAGTTCATTTATAAATTATTTGCCAAGTTGCTGCCCAGATATTAAGTGTCAGCTTTATGCTGATGACACCGATATTTATACATCAGTTATGTCACCAGGAAAGGCAGCTGAGATTTTAAAAGCTAACTTTGGGAATATCTCAGAGGCTCTAAAATAACCATCATTGAACGTCAGAAAAACAGTTTGTGTTTCTCTAATAGAAAACAAAAAGGAACATCACAAATGAAGATTCTCAGGAATAATTTTAGATTCTCATCTCACATTTCATAGACATGTAAAGAAACTTAAAAAAAAAGATTAACATACATTATTTCAAATGAATTAGACATTTTCAAACATTTAAAAGCAGGCGGCTCAGCTTTATATGCATGCAATAATTTTGTCTCATTTCATATTGAATTACAGTTTGGGCTCAAACAAGCGAATCCACCGTAAATCATATAATGTCACTTTACAATCAGACTTTAAAAATCATGGACAAAAATACCAAATCATGTGCATCATTGCAATATATATATATATACATATATTTGGTGTTTAAATGTCTGCACAATAAAGCCCCACGGGTGTTGTGTAAATTGCCAAATAGACAGGATGGTATGAGAACATTAAGGAGTAGTGAATGTATCTGTAGGGTTGACTATCACAGAACAACTCAAAGTTTTTTTCTGTGAAGGGTTCCCAACTCTGGAACATGCCACCATCTGAAATAAAATCAATAAAATCTTTTAATTTAATTTAAAAATGTTATTTCTCAATGACTTTTTGGTCTAATCTTTTATACAATATGTTACCAGGGTTGTGAGCAACCTTAGTATTTATTTAGCCATTTACGTGTCTTTTTTCCCTTATACGATTAATTTATTTTCTGTGACATTACCGACTGGAGGGAAACGCAAATCAAAATTAAACCCGACTACGCCACCCTGGGGGAGAGCCAGGGAAATACTCCCAATAAAGGGCACACAGGTAAGTTGTAACAATTGAAGGCAAAGAAATAAGCAAAAGGGAGACGCGAGTACAAAAATATAGCTTTTATTGACACTTCAGCATTACTAAAAAAAATAAAAAATAGGTTTTCTCTCCCTTGAAGCACAATAAATATTTAAAAACAACCAACAATTCTCCAGGGCCAGGCTTAGGAGCAAGGCAGGCCAGCCGACTCGGGAGATCATCAAAACTAAGGGTGCTCCGATCGATCGACCGCCGATCGTTATACAAACCACTTGACTTAAGGGATAATGCCAAGAACATGGTAAAGGCCATGAGGGATGCGGATCTACCCAGTCTGCCGTGCATGGCTCATACACTCCAGCTCGCCGTGGCCAATGGAGTTGTCACAACGCAGCATCGCTGATATAATAGCCTCTGGAAGGCACATCGGTCATTTTAAACACTCCCAGCTAGCCTACTCCCGACTTCAAAGTATTCAGAAACAACTTGGCCAGCCTATCAATAGGCTACAGCAAGATGTACCTACAAGGTGGAACAGTACTGTATATAGGTTACAGAGTCTGCTGGAACAGAAATGTGCCCGGTGTGCTTATGGAGCCACCTATGACTTGCCTTCCATGTTCACCGGTAGCCAGTGGAAAAATATGATTTCTCTACTCGCCCCATTTGAAGAGTTCACGCAACAGAACAGCTCATCAACCGCATCGGCTGCAGATGTTATACCGTCCATCAGAGCTTTAACTCGCCTTCTTGAGAAAACGGCAGAGACTGATCATGGTGTAAAAACTTCGAAAGCCACGTTGTTGGAAGCGGTCCAGAACAGATTCAGAGACATTGAATCCGAGCGCCTATATACCATCGCTACAGTGCTCGATCCAAGGTGAGAAAAATTCATTCACACATTCCTATGTGTGTGTGTGTGTCGCTGTCAGAGCGAATTAAATCGAGAACGAAGGCAAATGAGTATTGAAAACACTAAATTCAGAATCGATATAAATTGAAAAATCTATATCTATAATCTATATTTTTGACAGCTCTAGTATGGCTCCCCAATTCATATCACAAGATTATCTAACATGGCCTAAATGATTGATAAAAGGAGCTTTTGCTGAAATGAATACGGTGTTGTTGTGCTATTCTATTGTGTAGGTATTAGGCTGGTTGGCATTTCCTTTAAATACAGCTAAATGTTCAGTAAAAACAAGCATTTGGAATAGTTTCAAATAAGACTACAGAATAAAAATGCAAATTTTGAGTACGCTATGGGGCCAAGACTATGACTAATCACAACAAGAGCCAAGCATAACCTATGAAATGCATTAAATAATAGAACATTTCTTATAATCAGTTTTGTTTTTTCTTATAATTTCTCTATGCTGTTACATGTTTCCCATCAGGGATCAATCAAGTATTTCTGATTCTGAATTTTTTTAAATAAATAAATTCATTAATGTTTTGTTTTTCCTGTTAATAAAGACAGATAGTTCCCTGATGCACTCGAGCCCCAGATACGTGGGCTGCTTTATGATGTCCTGGCCACTGGACTGGAGCAGCAGAATGGTGAGGTGAGTCCGGCAGCGAGCGGATCCGAGCCCCAAGAGGAAGTACCATGAGCTGGCTCCTTGCATGCCATGTATGCAGAGTTGTTGGATGAAGATGGGGAACATGGTGGCGGTGACATCAGCAGCTCAACAACATTGCATATGAACCTCTACCTATCGGAGCCAGTTATTCCACGGAGCGGACAGCAGCTTGTGTTTTGGCAGGACAATAAAAGCTGTTTTCCCGCTCTCGCACAAGCAGCACGAGCCTACCTCTGTGCACCGTGCACAAGTGTAGATAGCGAGCGACTTTTTAGCACAGCAGGGAATATTGTAGATGAGAAGAGGAACAAGCTGTCTGCCAAAAATGCGGAGATGCTTATATTTATAAAGAAAAACCTGCCATTGATGCTTAAGAAGTAACCTTTGGGAGATCTGAACCTACTAATCTCTACCTGTCAGTTCATGATACTTTATCATCTCTTAATTTTAATACTTAATATACATTTTTGTTAAGAATAGTTAAATAAATAATGCTACATGATAAATAGAAGGCTCTAGAAATAGACTCTGTGATCGGTATCGGCCAATACTGATTCCAGCGATCGGCCCCCAAAATCCTGATCGGAGCACCCTTAATCAAAACCCACTTCAAATTCATGCCAAATCATCAAACACCACACGCACCATAAAGTTGTGCCGGCACACTTAACACACTTGTGAAGCACACCACTGAATCAAGACAGCTAGCCTCCCATGCTCCCCACAAAGAACTTACTGGCTCCTGGAGAAAAGAGAAACACAAATTATACCAAGATTATACAGGAATAACAATATACAATAACACGACATACACCACATCAGGTATAAAGTGACAGTGTGGGAAATACCAACCTGAAATAACAGGTTGGAGGCGGAGACATGCATCAATTTAACAAACCGCCTCCCACAATATATGTGGTCACAAAACAAATGTACTCAACTTAAATATCAAAACAATAGCCACAAGATAATGTAACACTATAACAACAATAGAGATTGCTAATGTGACGTCATCGTGACGTATTACCAGTGGTGAACGCAAAGCATTTTGGGAATCCGCGGCACAAACAGAAGGTGCCAGACTTGATTGCACGGAGGGAAGAACGCAGTGTTCAAGATGCCGTCTACCTGCTGTGTTATAAACTGCAATAGTCGTTCTCACGATAGAAGTGGCATAAAGCTTAAGAACGGAAAATCCTTTTATCGTTTTCCAGAGTGGAAAAATAATAGTACAAGCCATGTTTCAGAGGCGACAAAAAGGTGACGAATGGCATGGATAGCAGCAGTAAATGAAAACCAATGCGATATGATTAATGTCCAAAAGATGGAACCCACAGACTGTTTTGAAATGGGGTTGGATATATATGTTTTGCTTTTAAAACTGTGTGTGTGTGTGTGTGTGTGTGTGTGTGTGTGTGTGGTTGGGTGACAGTTGTAGGTTACAGTTTGACAAGAGTTTAGAGTGTGACAAAAGCACAATGTTGTGTTCTATTACGAGTGTACACAAATATAAGTAAACACTTTGCAGTTTGAATGATGTCCTCTATGAACAAAATGACCGAGTATGTTTTTATGTTTCCACTGTTCGATCGCGCCCGCGCGCCTCCCTCTCTCTCTCTCTCTCTCTCTCACACACACACACACACACACACACACACTCCAGCATTACAATCTTGACATGAATTCTGTTGAATTCTGACTGCATGCAGATAGATGAGAGAGAGCGAGGAGTGTGGTGCTTAAAACATTAGCATACCGTTGAACGGACAACAGTTCCCTTATCGAGAGGTCTCTCCTATTGCGTAAGTAGCTTACGCTATGGGAAAACTCCGTTTCTCGAGAAATATTGAAGTCTTTATGTAAAACGCATTGCAGCTGCACAGCAGACAGTGATGAGCGAGGCAGCTCGGTCATTGGCTGTGCTGCGGCAACTGCTCGAACCAATGACGGGGCGATTTAGAACGCGCCACCAATGGGGGCGCGCCCAGCTTTCGCACGCTCATAGCCTGCTGAAATTAGCATATGAGGGCTATATAATGAGCGTCCCGTCATTCCGGTTCTTTAGATTTAATCTCCTTCAGCGAAGACCTTTTCTTCGCTGGATCCTCCGGATTGTTGGAGTCTTTCGCCGCCATTGAAAAGCTACAGCGGGACTGCTAAGAGGACACCGGCACCTTCAGCCGCCTTCGAAGCCTTCTGCTACGCCATCCGGCGCGCATCCCATATCCTTTTACTAAGCATATCCTTTTACTGCAAGCGCTCACCCCCGCGACGCTTTTTTAAGTAAAAGAGTGATGTTTCTAAGGCGTTGTTTCAGATGCCTTCAGCCTGCGCCTCGTGCAGAGGCCCTCTTCCTGACGGGGATCATCACATCATTTGCACTCGCTGCCTGGGACCAGACCACTCAGAAGCTGCACTCATTCAGGGCGGATGCCCCGAATGCGACTCACTGGGCCTCGCCGGGCTGCGCGTTCGCTTTGCCGTTTTCACCGCAAGCGAGCCGGCTGCCACCGTGCTGCCACCTCTGTTCGAGCCGCGCAAGAAAAAGCGCCGCTCACAGAGGCTGCCAGAGCACGTAGACTTCGGTGACCAAATCACCAAAAGAGTCACCAAAAGAGTCATTTTCTGCCTGTGTCACTAAGGGTTCACATGTCCACACTAAAGTGCGCATTCCCACATATCAATACTGTCCAAACAGTGCCAAACACCTCCCCAGCTCAGGCTGGATGTCTCAAATATGTAGATCGTGTGCCTATTGTCATGTATGCACCACTACACACAAGCACTGTTCCCACAGTTATAAACACTTCCCCAGTAAAAACGGGAAGTGCTATAAGTGTAGCGCGTGTGCCTGCTGTATTGCACGCACCCCTACACACAGCTACCCACACAGTTTCAAACAGCTATGCCGCAAACATCACAGATGTAATGCGCGAGCTAAGAAACTCCCCGCTAAATGCGGAAAGCTTTATGAACGTGGCACGCATGCCCATAATGATGAATGCACCCCCACTTCAAAACACTGTTCATACAGTTTCAAGCACTCACGCTGTCAGCATTTCGGAAATAGCGCATGTGCCTGTACTCTCACACGCACCTCTGCACTTGGCACTCAATACAGCTGCTCAGCGCGCACCTGCGCCTCTGAGAGCCGTAGATTCTGTGTTAGCACAAAGCAATTTGCCGGCGGGGCCCATACGTCACTGCGACACAACCCCAGCCAGCATTCAGCCCATATCTGTGCGAGCAGAAGCCTGGGAAAAAATCCCCGACATGCCGAAATGGGTTTTTGAACATAATAAAACACGGATACTCACTTCAATTCGCTCGCAGACCACCCCGCTTTTCAGCGGTGGTCGAGACGAAAGTGAGGAAAGATGTGTCACATGTTCTACGCACCGAGGTGCTCAAACTGATAGAGAAGGGCTATAGAAACTGTTCCTCCCTCTTTGAGCGAGGCGGTTTTTACAGCCACTATTTTCTCGTCCGAAAAGGACGGTGGCCTTCGCCCCATCCTGGATCTCAGACATCTGAACAAAGCGTTAATGATTCTCTCGTTCAGAATGTTAACAACCAAACACATCCTCGCGCAAGTTCGCCCGGGATTGGTTTCTATCAGTGGATTTGAAAGACGCTTACTTTCACATCCCGATAGCGCTCATCACAGGCCCTTTCTGAGATTCGCCTGAGGGACAGTCATACCAGTACACAGTACTACCATTCGCCTATCATTGGCCCCCGTACATTCACGAAATGTATGGATGCAGCACTTTCCCCTGAGACAGCGGGAGTGCGGATACTGAATTACCTCGACGATTGGCTAATCATAGCACAATCAGAGGTTCAGTTAATGACACACAGATCTTGGACTATCAGCCATTTACAATGCCTGGGTCTGAGAATAAATTTTGCAAAGAGCATGCTATCCCCCAGCCAGAATATTTCTTTTCTGGGAATAGTGCTAGACTCTCATCAGAGCGCGCGCTTTCTATTCGACGCCTTGCAACATCGTTCAGAACGGGCGCGCACGCCCCCGTCAAACGATTTCAGAGAATGCGCGGCCTCATGGCCTCGGCATCAGCTGTACTCCAGCTAGGATTGTTGCACATGCGTCCTCTCCAGCGCTGGCTCAAGAGCCGCGTCCCCACTCACGCGTGGCGCTCAGGCCACTTTTTGATCAGAGCGAATCACGGCTGTATAAAAGCCCTGACGCCCTGGAACACAACACCACCTGCGCTCGCTAAGAGCAGCGCACGTGCCAGGCGTCCTGAACCAAGGAGCGGACATGCTATCCAGAGACAAAGTTCTCCCAGGAGAATGGTCTCTCCACCCTCTGACGGTTCAGTGGTTATGGCGAACCTTTGGCGAGGCGGAGGTTCGCCTCCAAGGAAAACGCGCACTGCCCTCTCTTCTCAAAAGCACGGATGCGCTCGCCCAAGTTTGGCCGAGCCGCCCCTTGTATGCTTTTCCCCGATCGCGATGCTGCCTCAGGTCATCAGTCGGATCAGGGAGGTGAAATGTGCAGTGCTCCTGGTAGCCCCACTCTGGAAAAACCAGGCGTGGTTTCCAGAGCTGGTACAGATGATGCAATCTGCCCCATGGCCGATTCCGCTGAGGCAAGACCTCCTTGGACAGGCCAGCGGGATGATTCTTCATCCCGCCCGATCTGTGGGCCCTCCATGCATGGCCCCTCAGCGGGTTCCGAGAACCTCCCCAGTGGAGTTCTGAAAACCATTGCTGAGGCACGAGCCCCCTCTGAGGCTTGTATGCCCAAAAGTGGAAAGTGTTCAGTGACTGGTGTGATACCAAGAGCTTGAACCCCAAAGCGTCGCGAGATACCGGCGTGCTACGCCTTTTGCAGGAGCTGCTGGAGGCGGGCCGCACACCCTCCACGCTCAAAGTCTATGTGGCTGCCATAGCGGCGTCACACAGTCCTGATAAAGGACATTCATTAGGAAAAAGCGATCTGATCGTTCGTTTCCTAAGAGGCTAGGAGGATGAACCCTCCTCGCCCACCTTCGGTGCCAATCTGGGACCTGGCCACGGTCCTGGCGCACTCAAAGGTGCCCCGTTCGAACCTCTCCAAACCGTGCACCTCAAGCAGCTCTCGCTCAAAACCACGCTCTTGCTGGCACTTCGCTTCAGTTAAAAGAGTGGGCGACCTGCAGCGCTGTCATCAAGCGCTGCTTGCCTGGAATTTGGACCTAACAACTGCAGAGTTGTCCTTAGGCCAAAGCACGGGTATATTCCTAAGGTGCTCTCCACTCCCTTCAGAGCACAGGTGATATCTCTGGCAGCTTATCGTCCTCAGCAGACGAAGGCGACGCAAATTTACTCTGCCCGGTCAGGGCGCTCAGAGTATATTTGGAATGTTCTGCCCTGTTCAGACAGACGGAACAATTATTCGTATGCTTTGGCGGCCGAACTAAGGGTCTCGCTGTTTCAAAGCAACGAATATCAGCTGGATAGTGGATGCTATAGCGCTAGCTTATGAAGCCAAGGGCCTTCAATGCCCCTTAGGCGTCAGAGCTCACTCTACGAGGAGCATGGCCTCCTCGTGGGCATGGTCGAGTGGGATACCCATTTAAGATATTTGTGCAGCGGCAGGCTGGGCCTCGCTTCGACATTTATCAGGTTTTATAACCTACAGGTCCCTCACTACATTCCAACATTCTATCAGTCTGACTGTGGAATGAGCTGGAGTATGTACATGCTGGGCATTATCTCCTCCCTTATAAGGTCCGTCTCTGACCGACTTAGAGGGTTTATTATGCGTACCAGTACACAAAAAACTCAGTACATAAGATGTGTACTTGTGTTTGTACAAAGAGCGCCCCACCTTGTAGGTAAGGGTGCCCTGTCATACCCCACTAAATAGCTCGCCTCTGGCCGGCTCGTGGAATAATCACTTTGCTTTAAGGCTCAGGCACCTGCCTCTGGCTTTATACAGCGAAGTCAGCACGCACGGCGTTTTACATGGGGTTCCCATAGCGTAAGCTACTTACGCAATAGGACAGACCTCTCGATAAGGGAACGACTCGGTTACTAATGTAACCTCGGTTCCCTGAGAGAGGGAACGACTATTGCGTAAGCTGCCGTGCCTGTGCTTGATCAGTCGCTTCAGTCGATTGAACCTAAAGAACCGGAATGACGGGATGCTCATTATATAGCCCTCATATGCTAATTTCAGCAGGCTATGAGCGCCTGAAGCGGGCGCACCCCATTGGTGGCGCGTTCTAAATCGCCCGTCATTGGTTCGAGCAGTTGCCGCAGCACAGCCAATGACCGAGCTGCCTTCGCTCATCACTGTCTGCTGTGCAGCTGCAATGCGTTTTACATAAAGACTTCAATATTTCTTGAGAAACGGAGTTTTCCCATAGCGTAAGCTACTTACGCAATAGTCGTTCCCTCTCTCAGGGAACCGAGGTTACATTAGTAACCGAGTCGTTTTCTGCCCCACTTTTACAATCTCCAGGTCCTGGACCCATCCATCTGTAAAAAAGACCTGGGCCTGCTGCAGCGAATTGAAGTTACTGAAAACTTCGTGTGTGTATGCACTAACAGTTAATATCATGTAGTTGTGTGTGTGTGTGTGTGATATATATATATATATATATATATATATATATATATATATATATATATGTATATATATATATATATATATATATAGGTGCTGGAAGTTGGGCAACAGGTTGACGTCCCCTGACCAGTCACTATGCTCGTAAGGATCCAGTCCTTTGATTCCCTTTATTTTCTCGTCATATCTCGTCTTTGCATTAGGATTTAGTTTTAGGGCGGTATGGTCCGACAATGTTTTCTTCAGCCCGCTGCATTTTGTAGGATTATATTCTGTTTTTCACACTAATTTTTTATTATTTTCATGCCAGAACAGACTGCTATGCGATGCCAGCCCATGTAAACGGGCCAAACATACCCATAATTCTTTGCGTTCTGATGACGTTGCAGCCCAGTTGGTCACATGTCTTAGCGATCTCTATAAAGACAACAAAAGACAAAACACAGCACAAAGCGGGAAACAAACTACACAAACAGGAGCTGATATGCAGCACAGCAAACGCGAGACGCTTAACCGGAGAGCCCAAGCGAGCAGCAAAGCAAAACAAAAGACATAAAATGCCAGTAAGCGAAACAAAAGAGATCAAATGCCAGTAAGCGAAACAAAAGAGATCAAATGCCCCGTAAGCAAAACAGCAGCAGCGTCACATGTAGCGATTTGTTTTAGGGTTAAAGGATCAACTCATGCTTACCTTAACAAAAAAGACAGCGTTAAATGACATCTAACGAGCCCCGATGTGGAAAAGGGAGAGGCGTACTTACAATTTGGTTGAGTAACCACCGACGCAAAGTTGTATGATTGTTCACAACCTCTGTGTACAGACCATCATTCACCCACCTGCTAAGGCTGCTGTTACTGTGAACATAATACAATAAATATCTCCGCAATATCAATATACAAACATAATATGTAAAGAAAATACTAGCTCCACTCTGAATGGAAACGAAACAAAAATGCCAGGAAGTGAGCAACCCAGACTCACCAGGACATGTCAAAATAAGGGTCCTTAAACGGTACGGTAGCACCCACCTCATTGGGCTGCCAAAACCATACTTCAACCAGGCCAATAGGATGGTAAAATCACTTATCCCGTCACATTTGCTTGATTTATGTAATTTGGTAATGAAACAAGCATGTACAATGCATCTTTTTTTAATTTGTGTGCTGCAACTTAAACCAAAATATTATAACCTTTAAACCCAGGTTGCTCTAGGACGGGGTGTCCACACTTTTTTGCGTGGTGATCTACTTTTAAATTACGAACTCAATAAGATCTACCAACTAAAAAAACTGTTTAATTAAAAAAAAAATGCTTGTTGGGAATACTGCGTGTAGTATCTGTCTGACCAGACGAGATTTTTGTTTATTCAGTTGCCGTGACAACTAGGTTCGCGCCTTCCAAGGGCTTCTGAGAAAAGAACGCGAAATTGCGATGCTAGCAGTGTTTGAGACTAGCTACCAGCAGCTACTGCCCGGATTATGCCAAACTGTCTGATTCATTCAGTGCAAATCATCAGAATAAGGTAAATGCCCTGGCTATTGTAATCTATTGTGCTGTTGGTGTGTTTGGGTTTAGTGTTAAAACTGAATGATATCAACATTGAACATTATTAAATATTGTTTAATTAATTAGAAGATGAATTCCATGTACGGCAGGGGTGTCCACAGTTTTTTGCGTGATGATCTACTTTTAAATGACCAACTCAATAAGATCTACCTTAGTTGTTTTTAATGAAACAGTTTCATTAAAAATAAATGCTTGTTGGGACTACTGCATGTATCCCTACATGGAATTCATCTTCTAATGAATTAAACAATATTTAATAATGTTCAATGTTGATTGGGCTTATTGTGTCCTTCCTTGTAACTCACTGTTCAGGGCTTCCGTAGAACAGAACTAAAAAGTTCATAAATGTGTATTTGCTCATGACATGCAGATAATCAGAGAACAGCCAGAAAAGAACGACACTCCCCTTACCTTCCACGACTTTATTCCACATCATGGCCGCCAAGCCAGAGTTCCTATAGAAACTATAGAATATGGGCACACAATTTATGAGAGCCAATCGCACATCACATCACTGACACAAATCGGGCTCAGCGGTTGAGGCTCTGGGTTACTGACCAGAATGTCAGAGGTTCAAGCCCCAGCATCGCCAAGGTGCCACTGTTGGGCCCTTGAGCAAGGCCCTTAACCCTATCTGCTCCAGGGGTGCCGTATCATGGCTGACTCTGCGCTCTGACCCCAGCTTAGCTGGGATATGTGAAAACAAATACATTTCACTGTATATATGCAAAAATGTATGTATAATGTGTGACCAAAATTAAGGCTTCTACAAATCTGTTTTAAATCTTATTTTGGTTTTAAATCAAAATTTTTGAATCTTTAAAAGATTGTGGGATTTGTTACGTCAGACGCTGGAGGAACATGATCATTGAAGAAAGCTTACATTTGGGTTTCTTCTTCATATTAACCGATCGGAAGACTTGGAATACAGCCGGAACAAACCGTCACTTTATCAGAGTGAGCCCAGAAAATCCCAGATTAAACATTAAACACTGCAGAATAATCCCACACTTTTATTATTATTATTTTTAGCACTTTCACAAGTCAATCTCTTAAGAGACGAGACAGTCTCTTAAAGCCTGGATATACTTCGTTTTTCACCATTCTGGATCGAATCTCACCAGGTCAACCCCAGAAGCTTTTCAAAGTATAATCTTGATGGTTAATGGATACAAGCGTGTTTGATGCATGCACAATACGATGGCTTTGTGATACACTTTATACAATCAACGGCAGGCATATGCACTAAACTATTTACAGTTTCTAACATCCAGACACATTTAAGGCAGAAAAAGAATAATTATAAGAATATCAGTACAAATACAATAGGGTTTCAGCTCCTTCAGAGCTTGGACTCTTAATTCATACTCTCACTTTATGTATATTTAATTTGCACCCTTTGTTATAATAACTTGGTACATTCCAGTGATGGCTCAGGTCATGTGTTCTTGACCACATAAATAGTGCAGTAGTGTCATTGTGAGAGTTAGTCTGATTGATGACACATTGTTATTTCATCTACTCATGGATCAACAGCAGAATGGAGGATGGAGTGTGGTGGAGTCTGCCACACCAGAGGTGCAGAACATCTGCAATAAGGTAGGAGTTTATTAAATGTTTATGGATATGGCAGCCACTTTTACAGTATCTAAAACAATTTACAGTGTGTTCAAGGTATACATTTTTTTTAAAGTATATATATTCCCTAAATTTAACCCATTATGAGTTGTGTGACTTGTAACTCCCTAGATTTACCACTTATTGTAGATGTAATGTATGCAAATTTAATAACAAATAAATGACTAATAATTCATCTGAATAATCAATTGTTTCTCATGGAGTTTTTAACATAGAATCTGAACAAATCAAATACTGTGTATAATCACTTTTTAACCAACTGAATCTACTCAATCTATTTTTATTTTCAAAACATTCCTACTAGTGTGACAACTACAACTAATAAAATATAGACAATATAAAATGTGCTGTCTGTTTATTCAGGTAAAGACACAAGTTGAAGCGTTCATACCTGAAGTTGCATTCGATCATTTCACTGCTGTAAGCTTTGCTCATCAGACTGGGAAGAGAATGAATTTTGTAATCAAGGTAAGTTAGTGGTTTTGTTTGTTTGTTTTGGCAAGCTTAAGATATCTGGGTTGTTGATGTATGTCGATGTACTGTATTTTATTTATTTTTTTACAGATATAACATAGTTTGGAAGTTGATATATGGGCATGAACTTCTCTTTTTTTACATCAAGATTTTAGGTGAAAATCTAAATATTTAAATTAGGGAAAGTGTAGATTTTTAGATGTCATCATTTACGTTTTTCACCACTTTTAACCAACTTTATTATTTCACTTGATCATTTTAAATGGTTCGGCAGTTCTAAATTAATATGAATTTGTAAAAGCTGCATGCATAATAATTACAAAATAATGAGCAAAATGTGTTTTAAAATGTTTTAGATTAGAGTACAGCAGGACATGTCAACTTTCCAAAAGTATTTCATGTCAAGCACGTATCTAGATCTTAACATGTATTGTTGTTCATTATGTCTCTCTCTCTATCTCTCTCTCTCTCTCTCTCTCTCTCTCTCTCTCTCTCTCTTCTCAGGTGGATGTAGAAACGAGTGTAAGTGTTCATGTGATGGTATCAGCAGCTCTACCTGGCTATCCAGAGGATCTGAAGGTGCTGAGAATCCAGTACCCTAAAAGCTCCAGTGACCCTCTGCAACCCTTTTGAATAAGCACATACAAACATCTACAGGCGCTCTGTTTGATAGTGTAACAACACCGTAACAATATTAAACATTCTGACACTCCAGTGCCTGTGTAAATGTGTATTAGTGTGAACAACAAATCAAGTCACTGTACTCAAAATGTATTGAGCTGAAGCAGCTGAACATGGACAGCTTTAGTCCAAAAGAAAAGAAAATCACACATATTTCAACACACTGGACTCTTTTATGAAACTTGTATTCTCCTGCAATGTTTTTAAAGATATATTTAATATTTAGTCTTTAGCTCTTTTGTTTTGCTCCTTTTAGGAGATTTACCTTTTAATCAGGTACTTTTATAAGTTATAAGGTTTGCTTTGAGAGTAGATCCATGAACTACTTTTGCACATTTTGAGGCACTTAGAAGTGCATTAAGTGATATGTTTTCCTTCTTTATGCCCCAGCACTCTACTGAATCTGTACATTGATATATATTGGGAAACGTAAGCCGTTTTTTAGACCAGCGGCATGTTGTGGGAGCAGTTTTTATTGACCTGAAAAAGGCATTCGACATTATCCATGCTATTCTTTTCTCGAAATTGACTGATTTTAATTATAGTAAACAAACATCTGAGTGGTTTGCATCTTACCTACAAAAAAAAGAGTGTTATATTTGAGCAGGAAAAATGAGGGAATACACCAAGGTTCATCTTTAGGTCCATTTGATTTTTAGTTCATTTATAAATGATTTGCCAAGTTGCTGCCCAGATATTAAGTGTCAGCTTTATGATGATGACACCGATTTTTATTATTAGCACTTTATTTTATTACCTTTATTTAGGCTCCAAAATAACCACCTCACATTGAACGTCAGAAAAACAGTTTGTGTTTCTCTAATAGAAAACAAAAAGGAACATCACAAATGAAGATTCTTAGGAATAATTTTAGATTCTCATCTCACATTTCATAGACATGTAAAGAAACTTAAAAAAAAAGATTAACATACATTATTTCAAATGAATTAGACATTTTCAAACATTTAAAAGCAGGCGGCTCAGCTTTATATGCATGCAATAATTTTGTCTCATTTCATATTGAATTACAGTTTGGGCTCAAACAAGCGAATCCACCGTAAATCATATAATGTCACTTTACAATCAGACTTTAAAAATCATGGACAAAAATACCAAATCATGTGCATCATTGCAATATGTATATATATATATATATATATATATATATATATATATATATATATATATATATATATATATATACATATATTTGGTGTTTAAATGTCTGCACAATAAAGCCCCACGGGTGTTGTGTAAATTGCCAAATAGACAGGATGGTATGAGAACATTAAGGAGTAGTGAATGTATCTGTAGGGTTGACTATCACAGAACAACTCAAAGTTTTTTTCTGTGACGGATTCCCAACTCTGGAACATGCCACCATCTGAAATAAAATCAAAAGACATGAAATCTTTCATAATATTGGTTAAGCGCTGGTTTAAAAGAAAATAGAGCTGTACTTATTTTTAATTCTCAATGAGTTTTTGGTCTAATCTTTTATACAATATGTTACCAGGGTTGGGAGCAACCTTAGTATTTATTTACTTTATTATTATAGTATTATTTACTTTTTTTCTTATATGATTAGTTTATATTGCTTGATTTATGTAAAAAGCTAGTCTAGGGAACCGATATGCAAAACATTCTATTATCTCTCAATTATCAACTTTGCATCCGAGACTGTTTTCTGTTTCAATTAAGGTCCTAGAGAGGCTGATATTTCAGTATAAAAGAATCTCTGATTTAAATGTTGCAGTTAGTCACATGACATGTGAGAGCTAATGGCATGAGCCAATGGCAATGGACATATCTGACATGAAGGCTGCAATAATGCTTGTTGAGGCAGACATTTTTTATGTTTAAATTAGACTTGGGTAAAGTATTGAAAGACTTCAGACTGATATTTAAAATATCAACCTAGTGTAACGGTTACCCTCTCTTGTCCCTCTGTTGCCCTTTGTTTGTGATTTTGTCACTTTTGGTATTTCTTAGTTTTCACTTTAGTCCCTTATTTAACTCCACAGTCCTCTGTTAGCGTTCGTGTTCACTGTTCATTGTTTACACCTGCCCTTGTTAATTTGCCTTTGGTTTCTGTTAATCACCTCGTTATCTTGTTTGAGTTCTGTTCTTTCATTGGCCCCTTTTCCCATGTTTTGTGTATTTATACCCCGTGTCTTTGTTCAGTCTTTGTCGATCGTCGTTTGATGTTTAACCTGATGTTTCTTTCCTTCCCGAGTTCCCTGTTCGTGTCAACCTTGGTCAGCTCATTCAGTTTATGTTTCATTTCCCCATCGTGGGTTGTTGCTTTGTGTTTTTGCCCTGTTTATTCAGTTAAATAAAGTTCAACTGCGTTTGGATCCGCACCTCCTCGTCAGCCTCATTACTCAAGCGTAACACCTAGTCTCATAGAATACGCCAGGAGCAATGTTAGGCTTGGAAGAGATAATTGTCTTAGCCCCTTGTTCAAAATATAAACTTATCAGGTCACATTGTAAACTGTGAACAATTGTTAAGCATAGAAGATCTGAATTTCACTGAACAGTACCTGGATAAGCAATCATATAACCTGGTTAATTCTTTGAAACAATGACAGTTAGTTGAAACCTGCCCAGTGAAAACAGTCCCTAACATATGCTGTCCATAACATGTAGTGTTAAACAGCTGACTATAAATGTGTGGGCTTTAAAATCCAATTGATGGTCATTTCTGCAGTGATCTTGAATGGACACCCAAGCAGAAATCTACAATTGCCAGTGCCTGTTCCTGTTCCTTTTCATTATTTTCATTATAATGTATCTATTAGGATAACCTTACATTTCATTTAAGTTAGAATAACTAGAATACATTTAGAATAAAAGGTCAATCGTATTAATTAATTAATATAAAAAATTCATAGAATTGATATGTTCATGCTGTTCAGGTCTGAAAACTTGCCTTCCAGTGTGCAGAGCAATTTAATTGCACATACCCAGAGTCTTGGAAGGCATCTGAGATGACAGGAAAGAACTGGATGACATCTTTTCTTAAGCATAACATTTTGGCTTCCCCACATTGTCCATCAGGAAGCCAAAAGCAACCAGTCTGGCCAAGGCCTCAATACGGTCAATACGCAGGGGAATCCTATTCCACCTTTCTTTATCTTCCCTCGGAAGAAATGTCATGCACATTTCATCCGTGATGGACTCACTGGATCTGTTGGTGTAGCCAGTAGTTCAGGATGGATGCAGGAGGAGTAGTTTTTAGTTTTCCGACACAATTTTGCCCACCACACAAAGCCATCTGTAACCCGCACAAGAAGAGACAGTCACAATGTCGATGAAAACTGCTTTTATTTATTAGCAGCTAAAAGTACAACAGGGTAAATCCAGAAGAAGAGTGGTCAGGGGGAGCGCAAGGTCGAGGCCAGGATATGGTAAAGGGCAAATCTACGAAAGAGTGGTCGAGGAAAGCGGAGGGTCGAAGCCGGGGAAGTCAGAATAGTAGAACGGGTAAACAAGCGAGTTGAATAGACAGGGGAGCTAGGGGAACACTAGAGCTGGCAAAGCGAAAGGGTAAACTAAACAATAACCAACAAGCGTGAAACGAAAGGGTTGTGATATATATAGGGGAAAAACGAGTGGTGCAGGTGACACGAATAACCTAGTGATTGGGATGAGTGCGGGTGAAACTAATACTCTGGTGATTGGGAGCGAGCGTGAGAGCCCGAGGGGGGTGATTGGGAGCGAGCGTGTGAGCTCGAGGAAGCGGAGCGAACTAGAGGAGCGGGGTTCGTTACAGTACTCCCCCCTCTGCTCCGGACGGCCGCGCTCGGTTGCGAGGAGCGCGACCTCTGGGAAGCGGTGCGGGACGATTGGGATGCTGGCGATGGTAGTCTAGCTTGAGAGTTTGATCCAGGACATCTCTCGACTGTACCCACGACTGTTCCTCAGGTCCGTAGCCCTCCCAGTCGACCAGATACTGCAGCTCGCCCCCCCGACGTCGGAAGTCTAGCAAGGCCCGGACCGTATAGGCGGGTTGACCTCTGACATCGAGTGGTGGAGGAGGTGTTTGGGCTGCCGTGGGCGGGAACATGGGGCTATAGAACACGGGCTTCAAAAGGGAAACATGAAACACAGAACAGATTTTGTAGCGGGGTGGCAAAAGTAATTGGTAAGTGACTGGGTTAATACGTTTAATAATTTTAAAAGGGCCGACATATTTGGGGCTTAGCTTCTTACACGGGAGACGGAGGCGGATGTCTCGGGTCGAGACATAATTGTCTCTGACTCAGAAGATTCCGAGCCATGGTTGAAAAGGCGAGAGAGTGCGTCCGCCTTGAGGTTCTGGGAGCCCGGACGAAAAGTAACGGAAAAGTTAAACCGGGTAAAGAACATCGCCCACCTGGCCTGTCGAGGGTTCAACCTCTTGGCTGCGCGGAGGTACTCTAGGTTCTTGTGGTCGGTGAAAACGACAAAGGGGAACCTAGAGCCCTCCAGCCAATGGCGCCATTCCTCTAGGGCCAGCTTGATGGCCAGCAGCTCTCTATTCCCGACGTCGTAGTTCTGTTCGGGGGAGGACAGCTTATGGGAGTAGAATGCACATGGGTATAGTTTAGTGGGTGTCCTGTGTGGTTGGGAGAGTACAGCTCCCACCCCTACCTCTGAGGCATCTACCTCTACCACGAACGTGAGAGTGGGGTCGGGCTGCCGAAGGACTGGGGAGGTCGTGAAGGCCTCCTTTAGGGCCTGGAAGACCTGCTGGGCGGGTGCGTTCCAGGTGAGGAACTTCGGGTTGCCTCGTGTGAGAGACGTGAGGGGCGCGGCGATCTTGCCTAAGTCTCTAATGAAACGCCGGTAATAATTGGCGAAACCCAGGAACCGTTGGAGCTCCTTGAGCATACTTGGCTCGGGCCAGGATAGGACTGTGGCGACTTTGTCGGTCTCCATCTCCATTGTTCCCGCAGACAGGACGTAGCCCAAGAAGGAGACGGAGGGGCGGTGAAAGGCACACTTCTCTGCCTTCATGAACAGGTCGTGCTCTCGCAGTCTCTGTAACACCTTTGAGACGTGGATGGTGTGTTCAGAGAGTGTGGCGGAGTAAATTAAAAGGTCGTCTATGTAGACGACGAGGAAGAGGTCCAGCATGTCTCGGAAGACGTCGTTCATAAATGACTGGAACACTGAAAGGGAGTTGGCGAGGCCGTACGGCATCACCAAATACTCGTAGTGCCCCCTGGTGGTGATGAACGCAGTCTTCCATTCGTCCCCCTTGCGGATGCTTACAAGGTTGTACGCACTCCTGAGGTCGAGCTTGGTGAAGATCTTCGCCTTACTGACCTGCTCGAGGGACGGTTGGATGAGAGGTAGTGGGTAGGCGAACTTCACCGTGGCCTTATTTAGGGCCCGGTAATCGATGCAGGGGCGAAGCCCGCTGTCCTTTTTGCCCACGAAAAAGAAGCCGGACGCCACTGGGGAGGTGGACGGCCGGATGATGCCTAGACTGAGTGCCTCGTCAATGTAGTCCTCCATGGCCTTGGTTTCGGGTAATGTTAAGTGGTACACTCGGCTCTTGGGGAGTGGGGACCCCGGAAGGAGATCGATGGCGCAGTCCACGCTACGATGGGGGGGAAGACTAACCTGGGTCTTCTCGAACACATCAGCGTAGGAAGAGTACTCAGGAGGGATGGAGACAGGGGAACTCACTTCGGGGCTCTCTACGGAGGTGGAGGACACCGGAAGGGAAATACAGTGTGATAAACAGTGGTTGGTCCAGCGCAACAGCTCCCCCATGCACCAGGAAATGTGGGGGTCATGAAGCGCTAACCAGGGGTGGCCTAAAACCACAGGGTCTCTGGGTGAGTGCACTATAAAAAACTGGATGAGCTCCGTGTGAAACAAGCCCACTTGGAGGGACAATGGCATGGTCCAGAAGGAAATGAGACCCGATCCAAGAGGTGCCCCATCTAGAGAGTTAACTCTGAGAGGTGGCACGACAGGACTGAGTGGGATGGATAGTTTCTGGACCAAGCCATCGTCTAAAAAATTTCCCGCTGCCCCGGAATCCACTAGGGCTGGGGTAGAAAAAGAGACATTGTTAAAAGTCAACATTACTGGGAGGCAGACCTGTTTCTGGGTAACGTTGAGAAAGACAGATGTTCTCACTTGACTTTTGGAGAGGGAAGGCCGGGGACCGGCTGGGCATGAGTCAATTCGGTGACCCGGGGTGCCACAGTATAGGCAGAGGCTCTGTGTCAACCGTCTAGCTCGTTCTGCTTGGGTTAGTGGAGCGCGACCAAGTTGCATGGGCTCGGATGTGGAAGAGCGCTCGGGAGTAACGAGTTTGGGCGGGTTGAGACCCGTAGAAGGCTCGTGGACGACAGAGGGGCTCCGACAAGCACGGTCCTGAAGCAGGTTATCCACAGTGATGGAGAGCTGAATATAGTCCTCCAGTGACAGCGATTCTCCTCGGCATGCCAATTCCATTTGGAGCCGGTCATTCAAACCCAGGCGGTATACAGTCAACAAAGCGGGGTCGCTCCACCCGCTACCCGCGGCAAGGGTGCGGAAATCTAGTGCGTAGGCAGCGGCTGTGCGTGACGCCTGTTTTAAAAACACGAGGCGGCTGCCTACATCTCTGCCAGCTGCCGGGTGATTAAAAACCACGGCAATCTGGTGACAAAACAGATCATATGACATCAAAAGGGGGCTGTCGGCGGTCCATAATGCAGTGGCCCATTGCCGTGCCTTGCCCGAGAGCAGGGAGATAACAAAGTGTACTCTCTCACTGTCAGTGCGCAAAAGGGGGTGGTATGTCATATAAACAGTGCATTGCATTAAAAACCCCTGACAAGCTTCCGACGAATTGTCAAACCGCTCGGGGGGTTGAAAGCTTGGGCGCTGGGAAATGCGGTGGAAACATCAACGGGCACAGGGACAGACACAGGAGGAACTGGTAAAAACTGATCGGAAATAGTACATACCGTATGCAGTATTTCTTGTATTTGCTGTCCCTGAGCCGTGAGTGCCTGGTCGTGTTTCCCAACCGTAGATCCTTGGGCAGAAAGCGCCGTGCAAATCCGCTCTAGCGAGCTGCGGAAATCCTCCGTGGCTTCCATTGTGACTGTCTTCTGTAGGGTTGGTTATTCTGTAACCCGCACAAGAAGAGACAGTCACAATGTCGATGAAAACTGCTTTTATTTATTAGCAGGCAAATACAACAGGGTAAATCCAGAAGAAGAGTGGTCAGGGGGAGCGCAAGGTCGAGGCCGGGGAATCAGGATATGGTAAAGGGCAAATCTACGAAAGAGTGGTCGAGGAAAGCGGAGGGTCGAAGCCGGGGAAGTCAGAATAGTAGAACGGGTAAACAAGCAAGTTGAATAGACAGGGGAGCTAGGGGAACACTAGAGCTGGCAAAGCGAAGGGGTAAACTAAACAATAACCAACAAGAGTGAAACGAAAGGGTTGTGATATATATAGGGGAAAAAACGAGTGGTGCAGGTGACACGAATAACCTAGTGATTGGGACGAGTGCGGGTGAAACTAATACTCTGGTGATTGGGAGCGAGCGTGAGAGCCCGAGGGGGGTGATTGGGAGCGAGCGTGTGAGCTCGAGGAAGCGGAGCGAACTAGAGGAGCGGGGTTCGTTACACCATCGCAGCAGTCCAAGGTCTTCCTTTTGTTAGATAACCATGCTGCCCATGTGACCTTCCCCGCTCACTGCACTCAAGTCAAGTCAACCTTTATTTATAGAGAACATTTAAAAACAACAGAAGTTGACCCAAGGTGCTTTACAGATCAAACAAACAAAATATATAAAAACAGACAGATTTAAATATATATAACATAATAAATAACAAAAAAGAAACATTTAAATACAACATCATATATTTATCCACTTCAACTAATTCAATTATCTATTTAAAAGCCATAGAGTAAAAATACATTTTCAAAGAATATTTAAAAATTGTTAATGATGAAGCTGACCTCACATGTAAAGGGAGACGATTCCATAGATAGGGCCTTGTGGCAGGGTGGGTCGTGATCCTACACACCCGGTCCCGTATTAGACTAATCAAGATGGGATAAAGGTCGATATTTTGGTCTAGCTCCGCAGTACTTAAGTGACCTTCTGTCACGCTATATTCCATCATGTTCATTACGATTGCAAAATTCTGGCCTGTTAAAAGTTCCTAGAATATCAAAATCCACAAAAGGAGGAAGATCATTTTCATATTTGGCTCCTAAACTATGGAATACTCCCTCAGTTTAAGTCTAGACTAAAGACTCATCTATTTAGCCAAGCATACACCTAATTTATCCTCCAACCCACAATTAGGCTACTTATTTACCTCTTACATAAATCCTTAAGTCATTTAGAGACCCCGGACTTCAGTTAGAATTACATTCTTTGATTTCCCTAGTGCATTTAACACTATTCAGCCTTCACTTCTATGAAGTAAGATGGAAAATGTTGCAGTACATCAGGGTATGGTCAATTGGACAACTGATTATCTCTCTAATAGACCACAGTATGTGAGGATGCAGGACTGTGTGTCTCAAATAGTGAAGTGCAGCACTGGAGTCCCTCAAGGAACGGTTTTAGCACCATTTTTGTTCACGTTTTATACATCAGATTTTCAGTATAATTCTAAATCTTGTCATCTCCAGAAATTTTCAGATGATTCTGTAATAGTTGGCTGTATAAAGCACCATGACGTGAGTGAATATAGGGAGCTAATAAAGAGTTTTGTGGACTGGTGTGATAAAAATGGCCTCAGGCTAAATGCTAGTAAGACAAAGTAAATAGTGGTTGATTTTAGTAGACTTCCCCAGAAAGCCGTACCAGTAAATTTAAGAGAGTCAGAAGTTGAGATTGTAACAACTTACAAGTATTTGGGTGTATATCTCAACAACAAGCTCAACTGGTCTGATAATATGATGTATGTTTATAAGAAGGGTCAGAGTCGTATCCATTTGTTAAGACGACTGAGATCCTTTGGGGTACGTCAGGTACTACTTAAGATATTCTATGATTCTGTAGTCTCATCTGTGATTTTGTACTCTATCACATGTTGGGGAGGGGGATTGTTGGAAAAGGAGAAGAATAAGTTAAATAAACTCATTAAGAAGGCAGGCTCTGTCGTGGGGTGTGTTACCCACTTTAGAGGAGATAGTGCAGGATAAAATGATTGAGAAACTTTCTCTTATGATTAATCATGACTGTCATCCTCTTAATGAAATATTTGGAGCTTTTGTGAGTACCTACAGCTCAAGATTAATTCATCCACGCTGCTACAAAGAGCATTTTAGAAAGTATTTTTTCCCAACTGCAATTAGATTTTATAATCAGTGTTATATAAGATGATATACAGATAATGGTCGTATATAATCATAATCATAATGCTTTGAAGAAATTGATATTTGAGAACAAGAATTGTTGTTGTTGTGTATGTTGTCTGTTGTTGTTGTTGTTGCTTATTTATTCATTGTATTTTTGTGCTGTTGTGACATATAAATTTCCCCTTGGGGATTAATAAAGTAAATCAAATCAAATCAAATTTAGTTGGGTCTGCCGGAACCACAAACAGTGATCATGATCTAGATCTCTGCAATAAATTTAATGGCATCTACGCTAATATTATTTTATTTGTTTCCCTGTCTCAAATTCTGGACTCCTATCCTGAGGTCACCAGAACCGGCTGGATCCAGCACCATTCCTGCTTCATATTGGTCTCCACTGCTACGTGTCGCTGAGTGATGATGACTAACTGCAGCCTGTGCCAGCCAAACATCACTTCAGTCTATTACGATGGACTTCAGAGGATGAATTGATGCTAGCACCAACCGCAAGACATGGGATACTTCATATTCCATTGCCTGAACCTTGGACTTAGGATAGATTAAATATAAATCCTAATATTTAGATGCATTAACAGGCTCCCCACCTCCATTGATTAAATTGCCATTCATTTGTTTAAGTCACACAAGGCTAAAAAGTATTTAGAGCTGAAAAGAAATTCATGTGCTTCAAGTTTTCCCTTGGGACACCCAAAGACTGGTTCTGGATATGCCACTGATGTAAACAAAGAAAAAGCATGTTGAATTTTCAATGTTTTGTAAAATGTATAGACCGCCTTCAAAAATGATTGTCCTATAGCTCCAAATGTTTAACAAATCATTGAGTTTGTTGGAAAAACAAATAACTTATAGCCTATAGCACATCATCATCTTAATTTTAGATTGGTTCATTGCTATGGAATTTATGGTGACAAAGTCATCATCTGAAGATTGAGGGTAGCAGAGGTGTGCCTGTTTTTGGATAATATATTTCAATTGCCTGCACTTTGCTTTCATGGAATTAAGACAACCACTCAGTATCATAAACAATGCAATATTTACTGCGCTTTTGCAAAAAATATATAGAGACGACATATGAAATATTATGTATAACACATCTTTGGTTTGTGTTGTCATTTTAACACTTTTGCTGTTTGCATTCCTTCACTGAGCTGAAACAGGCTTAATGTCGCTGGATTGGTGAATTGTTGTGACGTTTCAGGTTGTTTGAAGTTTCCGTCTTGACCCTCGTCGCTTATTGACCTTCACGCTGAAGCCACTCGTTATATCCGCCTGCGTAATGACGAGCCCTGAGAGACACAAAAAGAGACTCTGTAAAACATAGATTTGTATAGAAATTGCTCTTACAAAGAGCAACTTCTAGCCATGAAATATTGTAGTTCATCAAGTGCATTTCCTTGACATTGCCTTGAAATCAACATTTTAAAATGTAACTATATTGCCAGCTGCCAGCACTGATGTGTCACGCCATTGGTTCCCATTTAGCACGCTCCATTGACGGCACGCCATTTCTATTAAGTGGGATAAAAAAGTTTTTTAGAGCAGCAGGGGAGGGGAAGATTTTCTGTGAATAACAACTTAAATTTTGATCAGTTCCTCACACAAAGCTGGGTTATTCTAAGTAATCGGTGCTGTTTCCATTTCAAAACGGGGATTTGAAATTAAAGTTCTTAAAGACAAAGATGTCTTTAATTGTACACATTACTAAATTGCACTGTGCCATTTAAAATTTATATATATATATATATATATATATATATATATATATATATATATATATATATATATATATATATTTGTTTTTTATATATATATGTTGTGATATACTGTAGCTATACCTTTAAAAAGGTAACAGGCTTGCCCAGTTTTACTCTTCATTAGGAGGTACTAGATGTACGCTCAAAGTGTTTTAAGAAAGAGAATTTAATGCAGATATTTCTACAAACTTCCCCTATTTAATTATCAGTTTAAATGTATCCATTAATCACAATTCTCTGCACAAAATCACAGTAACAGGGTTAACTATTTATGACCGTACCCTATTGACAAACCTAACAAAATATAAGATAAAGTGATAAAAACAGAGGAGAGACTTCTAATGTTGATTACCACAAAAATAATTTTGACTCACCCTTTTTTTCCAAGCAAAAATCGAGGTTCCAGTAAAGCACTTTCAATGGAAGTGAATGGGAAATCTGAAGCTTATAAATTACTAAAAGCACTTACATTGATTCATCTGTTAAAACTCGTGTGTTATTTGAGATGTAAAGTTGTTTACATGGCAACTTTACACTGAAAAGGTTGGTAGGCCATTTTATCACACTAAATAATGTTAACATGCACATTGTTTACATCTTGTGGCTATACTTTTAAAACAGTGAGTATTTTAATGTTTGCATATTGGTCCCATTGACTTCCATTGTCTGTGCCTCACTAGAACACCAATTTTTACTTAGAAAAGGAGGGAGAGAACATATAATTAACGTGGTACTCAATATTATGCCACAGATGCTGATGATTGAGCTTAAATAGTATTGAACCTGGAATATTCCTTAAATAAATTCCAAGATGGCAGCGCGGTAGCACGCAGCGGCCACTCCGGATCCACAATGGTGCTATTTTTGTTAAAAAAGCCCGACTTTTGCAACACATGGACATCGGAGCAACCGGTGTTCGTGTCTACCATCGCCAGACACTACTGAAATATAAGACTCATGCAAAAACCAAGCTGCATGATGACCTGCAGGAGGCGCTACGCGTACTCGGCTTGCTGCGGAGACCAGTCCTCCAGCCCTCGGCGTCGCCTGATGCCGGTGGCCGGGAGAGGACGTCGTAGCGGTGTCGTGAAAGCGAAGCGGAAAGAGGGCGGGGTCCATGCTAGGCTAAAACAAACCCTAGCCGGCCGGCTCTCCCGCCTATCCTGCTCTCAAATGTTTGCTCCTGGACAATAAACTGGACTATATCCGACTCCAGCAGGCTACGCAGCGTGAGTTTAGAGACTGCTGCGTCTTTGTTTTCACGGAGACGTGGCTCAGCGACAGAGTTCCGGATGCCGCCATTCAGCTAGACGGGCTCGCCTCATTTCGTGCCGACAGAAATACAGCTCTCTGCGGTAAGACTCGCGGTGGTGGCTTGTGTGTTTACATCAACACGGAATGGTGCAAGAACTCTATGCAGAACGCTCACCCCGACGGACTGTTTATTGTCGCCGGAGATTTCAACCATGCGAATCTCAAGACAGTGCTCCCTAAATTCCATCAGTATGTGGACTTTGCAACGAGAGGGGCGAACACGCTTGATCTTGTTTACACAAACATCCCAGGCGTGTACTGGGCGGAGCCCCGCCCCCACCTCGCTACTCAGACCACATCTCTGTTATGTTAATTCCAGCATACAGACCGCTCGTCAGATGCACAAAACCGCTTCAGAAGCAGGTGAAAACCTGGCCAGCAGGAGCCATCTCTGCTCTTCAGGACTGTTTTGAGTGTACTGACTGGCACATGTTCAGGGAGGCTGCAACATATGGCGATTCTACCAACTTGGAGGAATACACAGCATCAGTGACCAGCTACATCAGCAAGTGCATTGATGATGTCACTTTCTCCAAGACCATCACCACACGCCCAACCAGAAGCCGTGGATGACTGCGGAGGTGCGCACGCTGCTGAGGTCCCGAGACTCCGCCTTCAGAGTAGGCGATAAGGCAGCCCTAAAACAGCTAGGGCCAAACTGTCACGGGCAATCAGAGAGGCAAAGCGCACGCACGCCCAGAGAATCCACAGTCACTTCCAGGACAGCGGTGACACGCGCGCATGTGGCAGGGCATCCAGGCCATCACCAACTTCAGGACAACATCAGTTGCCTGTGACAAAGATGCCTCCCTTCCAGATGTGCTGAACGACTTCTACGCTCGGTTTGAAGTGCAGAACGACGTGATGGCGAGGAAGACCACCCCTCCTCCCAACGACCAGGTGCTCTGTCTTACCACGGCAGATGTGAGGAAAACTCTACGTAGAGTCAACCCACGGAAGGCTGCTGGACCAGACAACATTCCTGGCAGAGTGCTCAGAGGATGTGCAGACCAGCTAGCAGAAGTTCTTACCGACATCTTCAACATCTCTCTGAGCAGCGCCGACGTTCCAACGTGCTTCAAGGCCACCACCATCATCCCCATGCCAAAGAAGTCTTCAGTGTCCTGCCTCAACGACTACCGTCCCGTCGCACTTACACCCATCAAGAGGCTCGAGAGGCTCGTCATGAGGCACATTAAGACCCAGCTGCCCCCCTCACTAGACCCACTGCAGTTTGCGTATCGTTCAAACCGTTCAACGGACGATGCCATCGCCACAACACTCCATCTGGCCCTCACCCACCTAGACAATAAGGACTCATACGTTCGAATGCTGTTCATAGATTTCAGCTCAGCATTCAACACAATCATTCCCCAGCACCTGATTGGAAAGCTGAACCTGCTGGGCCTGGACACCTCCCTCTGCAACTGGATCCTGGACTTCCTGACTGGGAGACCTCAGTCAGTCCGGATCGGGAACAGCATCTCCACCACCACCACACTGAGCACTGGGGCCCCCCAGGGCTGTGTGCTCAGTCCAAGTCAAGTCAAGTCAAGTCAGTTTTATTTGTATAGCGCCTTTCACAACACACATCGTTTCAAAGCAGCTTTACAGAATATCAGCATTAACAGACGATTAAAAACTGTAATTTCTATAAAGTCGATTAATCATCATTGTGTAATTTCGACAAAATACGATTTTTAATAGTGTTTAAAAATAATTAAATGATAATTGTATTAATAACCCCAGTGAGCAACTGTAGGCGACTGTGGCAAGGAACACAAAAATCCATAAGATGTTGATTAATGGAGAAAAATAACCTTGGGAGAAACCAGACTCACTGTGGGGGCCAGTTCCCCTCTGGCTAACATTTTGAATGTAATGTAAATATTAATTATGTATAGTTAAAATCATGGTTTAAAATTATTAAACTAAGTGTTAAGGGTCAGTGATTAAACATCGATTGTGTTTGAACTGTAAGATTAATGACAAAAGTCTTTGAAGTCCATCTTGATTAATTGCAGAAGTTCACATAGATGCAATTGTCCTTGTTAATTGGCTGATGAAGGCTTTTGTTGGCAATAGTTAGTCTATGCATTCCATTTCAAGATCGTAGTCCATCTATAATCCGAGGTGATGCAGGTTGGAGTTGGCATCATTTCATCCTCTGAAGTCCGTCATAATAGATTGAAGTGATGTTTGGCTGACACCGGCTGCATTTAGTCATCATCATTCTGCGACATGTAGCAGTGGAGTCCAACATGAAGGCAGGAGGGTGTAGCAGTGGAGTCCAACAATGGTGCTGGATCCAGCCGGTTCTGGTGACCTCAGGATAGGAGTCCCGAGGTTGAGACAGGGAAACAAATAAAAAGATGTAAGCGTAGATGCCATTTAATTTATTGCAGAGTAAGAGATCATGCTCAATGTTTCTGGTTTCTGGTTCCGGCAGACCCAACTAAAGCAGCCTAATTGTGGGTTGGAGGATAAATTAGGTGTATGCCTGGCTAAATAGATGAGTCTTTAGTCTAGACTTAAACTGAGAGAGTGTGTCTGCATCTCGAACAGTGTTTGGGAGACTATTCCATAGTTTAGGAGCCAAATATGAAAAGGATCTTCCTCCTTTAGTGGATTTTGATATTCTAGGAACTATTAATAGGCCAGAATTTTGCGATCTTAATGAACGTGTTGGAATATAGTGTGTTAGAAGATCACTTAAGTACTGCAGAGCTAGACCATTCAAAGCTTTGTACGTAGTTAACAGAATTTTAAAATCAATACGGAATTTAACAGGTAGCCAGTGTAATGATGATAAAATGGGGCTAATATGATCATATATCTTGGTTCTCGTCAGCACTCTGGCTGCTGCATTTTGAACCAATTGAAGTTTATTTATTGATCTTGCTGGACATCCTCCCAGTAATGCATTACAATAATGTAGTCTTGAGGTCATGAACGCATGAATTAGTTTTTCGGCATCAGCAACCGAGAGCATATGCCTTAATTTAGCAATATTTCTTAGGTGGAAGAATGCTGTTCTACAAACATTTGTAATTTGATTTTCAAAGGACAGATTGGTATCAAATATAACACCTAAGTTCTTCGCTGTTGAAGATGATGTAACAGTACATCCATCTAGAGACAAATTATATTTTAGTGGCTTATTTTGAGAGTTTTTGGTCCAATAATTAGAACCTCTGTTTTGTCAGAATTGAGTAGAAGGAAATTTCTGGCCATCCAATCTTTTATTTCATTAATACACTCTGCTAATTTTGAGAATTGTGAAATCTCATCAGGTTTTGAAGAAATATAAAGTTGTGTATCGTCAGCATAGCAGTGGAAACTTATTTCACGATTCCTGATAATATCTCCCAGGGGAAGCATATACATGAAGAAAAGCAGAGGCCCTAAAACTGATCCCTGTGGCACTCCATATTTTACTTTTGTTTGGTTTGACAATTCCTCATTTACATAGACAATGTGGTAGCGGTCTGCTAAATATGACCTAAACCATGCTAATGCCACTCCACAAATTCCAACATAATTCTCCAGCCTATTCAAGAGAATGTCGTGATCTATCGTGTCGAATGCAGCACTAAGATCTAAAAGCACTAGAAGAGAAATGCAGCCGCGATCAGATGATAAGAGCAAGTCATTTGTAACTCTGATAAGTGCAGTCTCTGTACTGTGATGAGGCCTAAATCCTAATTGAAATTCTTCATATATACTATTTCTCTGTAGAAATGAACATATTTGGTAGGATACTACATTTTCTAGTATTTTTGACATAAACAGGAGATTTGAAATCGGTCTATAATTAGCAAGTTCTCCAGGATTAAGTTGTGGCTTCTTAATTAGCGGTTTGATAATTGCCATTTTAAAGTTTCTTGGGACATGTCCTAAGCATAGCGAGGAGTTAATGATATTAAGAAGAGGTTCTGATATTACAGGAGATACCTCTTTTAAGAGCTTAGTTGGTATAGGATCTAACAAACAAGTTGTGGCTTTTGATGTTTCGATAAGATTTGTTAGCTCTTCATGACCTATGATAGCGAAGGATTGAAGTTGCACATGAGGGAAATTATTCGACATTGTTTTCTGGGGTGCTATGACAGATGATTGCATAATTTCAATTTTATTTCTGATTATTTCAATTTTATCTGTGAAGAAATTCATGAAGTCATTATTCTTGAGCTGTGACGTAATATCTGGTTCGGTTGAGGCTTTATTCCTAACCAATTTAGCCACAGTACTGAATAAACATCTAGGATTGTTGTGGTTATTTTCTATGAGTTTACTAAAATATGCTGACCTGGCAGCTTTGAGTGCCTGTTTGTAGCTACAGACACTATCCTTCCATGCACCCTGAAATAGTCCACATGCGCTCCATTTTCCGAGCTGCTCTCTTGAGAGCATGAGTGTGATCATTGTACCATGGTGCAGGGCTTATTTCTTTAATTTTCTTTAATCGAAGTGGGGCGACAACATCAAGGGTGCTAGAGAAGACTGCATTTAAATTTTTTGTTATTTCATCAAGTTCTTCTGGGCTTTGGGGTTTATTGAGTATATGAGATAGATCTGGAAGAGTATTAGTGAAGCTATCTTTAGTGGTCGAAAGAATGGTTCTACCTGAACGATAGCGTGGTGTAGATTAAGTAACATTAGCTGATTGCAGCATGCAAGAGACGAGGTAATGATCCGAGATGTCATTCGAGGTAAGGATCCGAGTCCATTGCTGTTCACTCTGCTGACTCACGACTGTGCAGCAATGCACAGCTCGAACCACATCATCAAGTTCGCCGATGACACGACCGTGGTGGGTCTCATCAGCAAGAACGACGAGTCAGCATACAGAGAGGAGGTGCAGCGGCTGACGAACTGGTGTAGAGCCAACAACCTGTCCCTGAATGTTGACAAAACAAAAGAGATGGTTGTTGACGTTAGGAGAGCACAAGGTGAACAAACTCCGCTGAACATCGACGGCTCCTCTGTGGAGATCGTCAAGAGCACCAAATTCCTTGGTGTTCACCTGGCGGAGAACCTCACCTGGTCCCTCAACACCAGCTCTATCACCAAGAAAGCCCAGCAGCGTCTCTACTTTCTTCGAAGGCTGAGGAAAGCACATCTCCCACCCCCCATCCTCACTACATTCTATAGAGGGACTATTGCGAGCATCCTGAGCAGCTGCATCACTGCCTGGTTTGGGACTTGCACCATTTCGGACCGCAAAGCCCTGCAGAGGATAGTGAGGACAGCTGAGAAGATCATCTCTCTCTTCCCTCCATCAAAGACATTTACAAAAAACACTGTATCCGCAAAGCAACCAGCATTGTGGACGACCCCACACACCCCTCACACAAACTCTTTACCCTCCTGCCGTCTGGCAAGAGGTACCGAAGCATTCGGGCCCTCACGGCCAGACTGTGTAACAGCTTCTTCCCCCAAGCCATCAGACTCCTCAATACTCAGAGACTGGTTTGACACACACACACGTGTCCTGAGTTGCACTTTAATTACTGTCACTTTATAACTGTCTGCTACCTCAATAACTGCTATGTCCATAGAACACTATCTCATAGTATGTTATGTTTACGTTTTTAGAAACTGTCATCTTTTTGCACTACTGAGTACTGGTCGGCGCTGCACTGTCTATTGTCCTGTTCATTGTCAGTAATTTGTTGTACTGTCCCATACTTTTTTCACATGTTTGCACGTGCACTTTATATAGGTATATATAGGTAGTTTATTTCGTTGTGTAGTCTCATGTGGTCCTGTGTTGGTCCTTTGTTGTTTTTATGTAGCACCATGGTCCTGGAGGAACGTTGTCTCCTTTTGCTGTGTACTGTACTAACTGTATATGGTTGAAACGACAATAAAAACCACTTGACTTGACTTGACTTGACTTGACTTGACTTGACTTATAAAAGTGATATAAAGTTATATAAAGTAATTGTTTACATGTGTTAATGAGGGACACAAAAGGCACCAACTTTATAAAAAAAAAAATTGGGAAGTTGAGATACCCTGTGTCAGTATGTTTTAGTCCAATATAATAACATTAACTAGCATTTTCATTCAAAAGAAAATCCTCTTCGGGTCAAAATGACCCACATGATGCACATTCAACACAACATGATGGTAAACACAATGACCCAGCTATTGTATCGCTATCGACTAGTGCATAAGCCACATGGACATGGACTATTTATTTGTCCTTTTAGGAACTTGACAGCCACTGGTCACTATGCACTTTCATTGTTTGGAAAAGAGTTGCATGAAGATTCTTCTCAAGTTCTCCTTTTGAGTTCCATGGAAAAAATAACAGCATACAAGTTTGTAACAACATGGGAGTGTTTTAATATTGAGTGAATTTTTATGTTTGAGTGAACTATTACTTTGG
This sequence comes from Xyrauchen texanus, assembly GCF_025860055.1. NCBI lineage: Eukaryota > Metazoa > Chordata > Actinopteri > Cypriniformes > Catostomidae > Xyrauchen > Xyrauchen texanus. The sequence goes on along the minus strand of NC_068279.1, from coordinate 2,973,430 downwards.
ATTGAGAACAAAAGATGTGAGTGGGATGTCCCCCCAAAAATATACAGTACAAGGTTGCTTTGCTGTATGCTAGTTTGGATGTAAAATGAGTAAATGTAAATAATGTGTGTGTTTAGAATCCATACCTTGTGTAATCCAGAGCCCATGCTGTCTTCAGTGCAGTGAGGCTGCGTCGCCCCCTTTGACAATACAGCACAAAGTCTGAGTCCTCTATTTGAGGCTTGGCAACCCCATAACGCTCTCTAAATAGATGTGGGCTCAGTCTGAGGGCCTGCTCCACCTCTGCCACTACATAATAAAACATATTAGCAGTATTAGATAGTAAATCTGAAAACACATTGTGGGGAACAGTCTAACTAAATAATGCCTTAATGAAAATGTCACAATGCAGAACAGAGTTCTGTGATATTTAGATTGAGGGGATAGAAAATATAATAAATTTTTTTAAGGTTAGGGTTAGGTTAGTGTAACGGGAGCCAGCTGGTGGATAGCTGTGCAGTGTGTAAACCTCACTCTCCTGACCTCAAGTGGTGCGCTAGCGACTGACGCTAGAGGCTGTAACCTTTAGCCTCCTTGTTAGCGCACCCGCCTCCCACGCCGGAGACGCCGGTTCGAGTCCGGTTTGGAGCGGGGGCGAACAGGACCGGTTACAATGGTGCCGTGACCCGGATGGGAGTGAGGTTTAGGGGGTGAGTGTAACGGGAGCCAGCTGGTAGATAGCTGTGCAGTGTGTAAACCTCACTCTCCTGACCTCAAGTGGTGCGCTCAGCGACTGACTCTAGAGGCTGTAGCCTTTAGCCTCCTTGTTAGAGCACCCGCCTCCCACGCCGGAGACGCCGGTTCGAGTCCCGTTCGGAGCGGGGTGAACACAACCGGTTACATTAGGTTGTGTATGTGTGTAAATGTGACTTACAAGGAATGTTGGTGGCTCCTGGGATGAAACCTCCTTCAAGCTCGTCTGGTTCACGCACATCGTAGAGCTGGACACGTCCAGTGGACAACATGTTCTTCAACTGCTCATACGTGACGACACCATCTGACAAACACACACACACAATGTCCGTCCGTTAGGGACTTTCTCTGAGACCATACATACCACAGTTTAAAGTAGAGATGCACTGATATATCAGCCATACAACAATAACAGCCAATCAAACAAATTAACAGGCAATTGCTTAAAAACAGCAGATGATCAGGACCGATTCTTTTCTTATCTGAGTGTGAAAGAAAACTTCTCTTGTGTGGAATTACTTTCAATTGGGTGATAATGACAGAAGAGTTGCCGTTTTTATGCTTTGCACTGCTAGAATTTCACGAGGTGGATTGTATTGGTGTATCCCAAGTTTTAAGTTATGTTTGAGGGTTTGGTTATGAAACCCTCGGGAGGAACAAACGTTAAGATACCCCAGTTAGGTAGAAATTAAAGCCTAAGTTCTAAGGGGTTGGGGGGGAACAAATATTTTCAATGCCACCAAATATTTATTGACATTAGTTAATTATTTATTAGAGTTTGCAGTGACACCGCGGTCATAGGCCTCATCTGTGACGGTGACGAGTCTGCATACAGATGGGAGGTTGATCAGCCGGCTGTCTGGTGTGATCACAACAACCTAGAGCTGAACATGCTCAAAACAGAGGAGATGATTCCCTGCCCACTCCCTCTTTGATCTGTTGCCCTCTGGCTGGCGCTACAGAGCACTGAGCGACAGGACATCCAGGCAGTCCTGTAACCCAGTCCTGTTATTGCACACTTTCATTCATGGATTAAATTAAATGGTAAAATGGTAAATGGTCTGCACTTATATAGCACCTTTTTAACCTTAATGGTATTCAAAACACTTTACATTGTGATGCATTCACCCATTCATACATCAACGGCAGCAGAGTTGCCATGCAAGGTGCTAGCCTGCCATTGGGAGCAACTTGGGGTTCAGTGTCTTGCCCAAGGACACTTCGGCATGTGGAGTCATGTGGGCCAGGATTCAAACCGCCAACTCTGCGATTGGTGGCCGACCCGCTCACCCACCTGAGCCACGGGCCGACCCGCTCTACCAACTGGCTGGATGCTGCAACGAACGATGCAGCATCCAGCCATACTTTGACATACTGAGTGCACCTTTAAAATATTTGAGTGCACAATAAGCTCCCATTTATTAACATTAGTTAACGAGATTTGTTAACATGAATAACAATGCACAAATCTTTTGCAGCATTTTTTAATCTTGGTTGATGTTCATTTTAACATATATTAATACATATTTTAAATTGAAAGCTCTCAATACGTTAACAATTAACAATTGAGTTTTTATTCATTAATATGAACAAAGATGAATAAATGCTGTTTATGAATATTGTTCATTGTTAATTCATGATACCTGCTGCATTAATATATGGAACCTCATTGTATAGTCTAACTGTACACCATAACTCTATAAATTGTATAAAAATGATAGTATAGTATAAATATGTCAATATTTTGTTATATTTTGTTAAACTTTGTATAAATGTAAAACATTTTAATTACATGAATGATAGGAACTTGTATCATTGGCTTGGCTTAAACTGCGTGTAATGTATGTGTAATAATAACATTCTTATAGAGGTATTAATTAACTAATAAAAAACGAAAGTGTCAACCAACCCCACTCACACTCTTTTTGTACATGATGTCAGCCAGCAATATTATGACAGATTTACAAATCTTGTATCAAAATATAACTGATCCCTACCACTATGAACTAAAATTCACATATATATACATATATTTATATATATTAAACATCTTTCTCTGTATTATATCTATAACTTTTTAGAAGAGAGATTACATTTTTTTAACAGAGATTACATTTTTGTTTTGACAAAAAATACAAAGTTGCGTTCACTTTAACAGATTATCAGAGTAAGTCAAGAAAATTACCATCCAGATGTTACACTTTTGTGTAATTAAATTACTTTTGGGTGGGCTTAAGTCAAAATGGATGGGCCAAGTTTTCGCCCAACTTTTTTTTACCAAATTTCCTTTAACAACAGAGAAGCAGCGCACTAAAACAGTTCTTTCACACTTTCAAAAATCAGAATTAATGCATTTTTTCATTTGTATTTATTTATTTATTTAATATCAGCCCTTTTCTCCCCAATTTGGTATGGTCAATTCCCAATGCACTCGAAGTCCTCGTGGTGGCGTTGTGACTCGCCTTAATCCGGGTGGCGGAGGACGAATCTAAGTTGCCTTCTTGTCTGAGACCGTCAATCCGCACATCTTATCACGTGGCTTGTTGAGCGTGTTACCACGGAGACCTAGCGTGTGTGGAGGCTTCACGCTATTCTCTGCGGCCACGTGCCCCACCGAGAGCGAGAACCACGGTTACCCCATACCCTCCCTAGCAACCGGGCCAATTTGGTTGCTTAGGAAGCATGACTGGAGTCACTCAGCATGCCCTGGATTCAAACTTGCGACTCCAGGTGTGGTTGTCAGTGTCGTTACTTGTTGACCTACCCAGGCCCCAAATGTATGCATTTTTTTAACTATTTTATAAATATATATTTGAAGTCAAAGAATAATCTGGGTGGTCCTGGGCCCAACGTTTGCGACGCCACTGTTAATTACAGAATTACCAGAAGCACAGGGTTTCAGAAGGATATGGGCCCTAAAATGTATTCTAGTCCTCATGTTTTAGGCAGATGGTGATTTTGGGTCTAAAAGGGTGTTTAGATTCAGTTTATAATCAGTAGCCTAATATCCTCACATACCTGACAATTTCTAATTATGATGACATTCGATAACATTCAGATTTTAAATAAGTAATGCAAAATGTTTCATCTCATAAAGATCTCATGTGAGATATGACCAAAGTCCATCGTTCATCATATGATGCAACACTCTGTGTCCCACTGAGTCACTTCTGTACGTGCAGACCCGCATGTTACTTGTCATAATAGATGTTACATTCACCAGGTTCAATAAATGCATGGAATGTCTTTTGTCGCATAAACAGTGAGAGTTGGAGTACGTGTTTACCTGTATTTTGAGGTTCATCGTGAGATGTTTCAGTCCATTTATCGCAACTGTCAGATCCACTGGCGCAGAAGTCCGAATTCTCCTCCGCGGTAACAGAAAGCGATAATAGCGCCACTAGAGCGCACACACCTGACAGCAGGTACATCACTTTATTTATGCGTATCTTGTGATCTTAAAGAGGATATAAGTACTGTAAAGTACAGTCTATAAGTACAGGTAGAACAACAGAGTCTAACTTCAACAGGTCTATAGCAGCGTATTAATGTTACTTTCTGACTGAGGCTTGAATGGAACCGTTTTTATTGCATATTTCTCAGATACCGCCCCAGATTACCACACATTCGGGAGATTATCACACAGATCAGATTGTCCGATAACAGTTTGCTATAAGACATAAATAGATTATTCCTCTGTGGGGCGCAATTCGGCTCCGCTGAGCCGGTTTTATTTTCGATGTGCTCACTGAAAAGTGTAATCGTTTTAATCGTTTTATTCAAATGATTAGTATCAGACATAAAAATATAAATCTATGAATCTCTATACATTAATATAAAAAAAAGTAATCTAGTAATTAGAAACAACTTTGATTAGCCCACCGCTGATTACCGATGAGAAAAGTAACAGGTACCATGTGACAACGCCGACTTTGTTTTTTGTTTTTTATTTAAGCTTTTCAATTAAAAATACGTAAAGATTGAATATTAAAGGAATATTCTGGGTTCAATACAGGTTGAGCTCAATCCACAGCATTTGTGGCATAATGTTGATAACCACAAAAAAAAGTTATTTCGACTATTCCCTCCTTTTCTTAATAAAAAAAAACATAGGCCTACATACAAAAAAGGCAAAAATCTGGGTTCCAGTGAAGCACTTACAATTTAAGTGAATGGGGTCAATCTGTAAATGTTAAAATACTGTTTCAAAAGTATAGGGGGGGTTCATTCATTATTAAAAAAAATTATATAATTAATTGGCAGTAAATTACTGTCGAGGTCTAGACCGCTGCTAAAACAGCACATACACAGCTCTATCACGTTGCGCCTGTTACTTTTCTCAGCGCTGGTGTAACGGGAGCCAGCTTATATGCTAGAAGCTGTAGCCTTTTACCTCCTTGTTTGTGCATCCGCCGCTGCATGCCGGCTGATTTTTGAAGGTCCAAATTCACAGACAGTCAGCATAAACGTAATCAATACGACGCCAGCTGTTACATTAATGTCATCGTGCGATACAATTGTTTTTGGTGCAAAAATATACACATTTAAGTACATTTTAACTATAATCCAATGCTTCAGGAGAGGGTGGAGTCCAAGTGGTCCCTCATGTGACGTGTTCACGTTGCCATGGATACTGAGATAATCTCACATTCTCCACTTGGTTTAGACATCCAGGATGAGCACACAAACACACTACAGATCTAAACCACAATCAACCAAGCTAGCGTTCCTCCTTCTCACTTGTAAACAGCGCTGCTGTGACGCACCTGCGACAGTTCTCACGTGTTTCAAATGCCAATGTGATCACACGCGTACCGCTGCTAACCGGAAACATGATTTAGAGTTAAAAAAAGTACTTACATAATGATCTTTTTTGCATCAAAAGCAATCGTGTTGCTTTTGATGCAAATCGTGTTGCTTAGAAAAGTTTTTGCTGACTGTCTGTGATTTTTGGACCTTCAAAAGAGAAATCACCATCCACTTGCATTGTAAGGACCTTCTTAGCTGAGATGTGTTTTTTATTTTTCTTCAAATGTGTTCTGGTGAAGAAAGAAAGTCATACACACCTGGAATATCGTGGGGGTGAATAATATAATGAGATAATTGTCATTTTGGGGTGAACTATCACTTTAAACAACTTTGCTGCTCAAATGCTACTCACATTTTTAACAGAGAAAATGAATCTAAGTGCTTTTATGTAATTATAAGATTCACATTACTAACCTTGAGTTTTGTTTGTTTTTAAGAAGAAAAAAGGAGCGACAAGTATAAAAGTTTTATTATGATAATCAACATTATGCAACAAATGCTGTCGATGAATGTTTCTTTAAACCATCGTTATGGGCCACTAAGCCCCGCCTATTTTGACATTACTTTCATGCTTATAGCTATTCTACCCACATACATAATTTCTAATATGACGTTTTAGCAGTTCTCTTTTTTCATTGGTTGAGAGAGACGGCGACGCTATGGACGATTCCATTATCTCTTAGACTGCAGGTATTTATTTATAAACGGGTAATTAATTTAGACACTCACAAATGTATGAATGCATAACCTCGGTCTTCATGAATTTATAACAATAAGCCGTTTTTGACGTTCGAAAATGTGCTTCGCCTCAGATTAAACTAAAAACACGGGGAGGGGAGAGAAACATGAGTTACACGAAATCGATGACATCATAATAAATAAATGTGTTAAACCTTTCAACTACGCTTTTATATTTGAATATGATCTATTTTGGTCATATAACAATGTTTATAGATTCAATTATTGTCGTATAGCTCCTCACGCTAATAACTCCCCTTTTTTTGTTGATAATATGGTACATTCCACTGATGGCTCATGGTCATATGATCTTAGCCACATACATAGTGAAGTGTGGCATTTCTGGGAGTTGTACTGTCAGACGACACACTTATTTTATTACTTCTAAATATCACACATTACAGCAATGTCGAAACCAATGGTTGGGGGAACATGCAAGGTGAAGGACGCCACTCCAGAAGTGCAGAAGATCTGTGATGAGGTAAGAGACGGACAGATTTGCTTTTGTTATTGTGGTGTCAGCTGATCTGTGAGTGCGCGTGACGGGCATTCAGTAATAAGTGATGTGATAAATTAATAAATAATGTGGGATTGCTCTGATTCTTTCTGCTTATTCAAGCCAAGTCAAAGGCTATCAAATGCACAGTAATACAGCAGTCATTGCAGACAATTAAATGTGATTTCTGCAATCTCCAAATGAAAAAATAGTAAAAGAGATAGAAATAGCAACAATTTAAAACAAAGCTTAATAGCTAAGAAGTTACAGGCAGGAAGTTAGGTAGAAAAAAGCACATTTTTTTTTTTTTTTTTTTTTTTATGTGTTTCACAATACTTCATGACTCATGAGACACCCGAGATGTCTCGCCCAAAACATTTAATGCTGATTTATTAGTATTGGGTTATAGAGGTCGACTGATTTTGCCGATATAATTAAGGTGATGGGAAAGGCTGATAAACGATACATTGTCTGATAGTTTTTATAATCAATTATTAGAATGACAATTTTTTTTTTTTTTTAATATTGCAGACACAGAAAAATATTGAAAAATGAATAAAATCCTAGATGTGGTTTATTGTTCAACCCAAATTCCAATAATAACCATAAAAAAATATTTGGTGCATAACGCGGGATTTTAAGTATAAATAAGCCCGAAACACACCGAGGACTCTTATTTTGAAATGATGAAACACACTATCAGCAACTATTGTATAGATTGCAAAGATTTTTGCCGATAACGATTAATCGGTAGCTGATATATATATCTCGGTTTACCTCTAATGAGTTATCATCACATGGTGTTGTCAGTATTTGGGTGTTTTCATTATGTTTGTAAATAATTAACCTAAACACTTTATCTTTTAAAAAATGATTTCTACTTGTCTTCTTTCACAAAGATACATCATTTTACAATATAAAAATATATACATGAGTGAAAATCACAAGCTTCTGAAGAACATTTGCCGGTCATTTTCAAGGATGATTTAAATGTTTTGCATTATTTCCATTTTGAATCAAACATCACGTGCATCTGTTCATATAGCTGAAGCCACAAGCAGAAGAAAAAGCCGGAAAGACGTTTGATGTTTTCACTGCCAAATCTTTCACCACACAGGTTGTGGCAGGGACAAACTTTTTTATTAAGGTAAACATTTTGTGTGTGTGTGTGTGTGTGTGTGTGTGTGTGTGTGTGTGTGTGTGTGTGTGTGTGTGTGTGTGTGTGTGTGTGAGACTTCAGAGTATTTTCATTCTCTATTTGTTTTGTGTTTTTAGGTCCACGTCGGAGGGGATGAATTCATTCATCTGAAAGTTCATAAATCTCTCCCTCACAGTGGAGGAAAACTAGAGCTGAGTGGAATTCAGACCTCTAAAGCGCACCTTGACCCCATTGGATTCTTCTAATCAAACACAGAAATAATCCATCTTATCTTCTAATGGTTTCTCACATTCTCTCACCCAAAACAAGTTACTCAATGATTAATGTTACAGCATTTTTATTCAAATCTACATAATTAAAGTGAAGCCGATATTCAGCCATTCCAGTGCCTGTATATGTGAATGTTCTATGATCCACACACACAGCATGCCATGGTTTTCCTTACTGCACTAAAAATGTAAATCATTGTATTGTGGTGAATTAATTGCTCATAGATATTCCTCCTCATTCCAAATCTGTTTTTATAAAAGCAAATGCTACTTATAAAATAAAGGGAAATTTCAAATGATATGTCTTTGTTCTATTTACACCCTTTGTAAGAAAGTAACAGTAAAATATTTTTCAAAACACAAATTGTTGTAACTGAGACATCGTTACATGTGGGCCATTACATACTTTCATTTGTGTTTTTTAATGTTTTGATTACGATTTTCATACTAAAGTGTGGAAAATAACCGTAATAATGACTAAGCAGGTGTGTTTAATTGTCTGGCACTAATTACTACTGTATTAAGAGGACCGTTTTTGATCAAGGAAGCTTTGGTTGAGTCACATGTCAGTCTCTGATACAACCGGTTTAACAATAAAATCAGTGCTACTTTTTTGTGTGTATATAACAACAGGATGCCACATTAAAGATAAAGGAGTTAGGAGCTATAAAATGTCACATACCAAGACCTTAAAGCAGGGGTGCCCAATATGTCGATCGCTAAAGCAGTGCTGGTAGATCGCACAAAATGTAAATGTGCTTTCGTTCAATATTAATACAAATATAATGTCTTTCCTTCATTTAGTTTCTGTCTGATTTGCAATTGATGAGTACATTTTGACGAGGCGAGATTTTTGTTTATTCAGTTGCCGTGACAACTAGGTTCGCGCCTTCCAAGGGCTTCTGAGAACAGAGCGCGAAATTGCGAAGCTAGCAGTGTTTGAGACTAGCTACCAGCAGCTACTGCCCGGATTATGCAAAACTGTCTGATTCATTCAGTGCAAATCATCAGAATAAGGTAAATGCCCTGGCTATTGTAATCTATTGTGCTGTAGGTGTGTTTGGGTTTAGTGTTAAAACTGAATGATATCAACATTGAACATTATTAAATATTGTTTAAATGTAAATAACGCAAAAAAGTGTGGACACCCCTGCCCTACATGGAATTCATCTAATGAATTAAACGGTATTTAATAATGTTCAATGTTGATATCATTCAGTTTTAACACTAAACCCAACACACCTACAGCACAATATAAACAATAGCCAGGGCATTTACCTTATTCTGATGATTTGCACTGATTGAATCAGACAGTTTTGCATAATCCGGGCAGTATAGTAGCTAGTCTCAAACACTGCTAGCATCGCAATTTCGCGCTCTGTTCTCAGAAGCCCTTGGAAGGCGCGAACCTAGTTGTCATGGCAACTGAATAAACAAAATCTCGCCTGGTCAGTCAGATACTACACGCAGTAGTCCCAACAAGCATTTTTGTGTGGACACCCCTGCCTTAAAGGAATAGTTCACCCACAAATTTAAAATCTCATCATTTACTCGCTCTCATGCATCCCAGATATGAATGACTGACTTTTTCAGCAGAACACAAACTAAGATTTTTAGAAGGATATAAGGACCCAGTAGGGGGCGATATGCAGGAAGAATACAAATCACCATAAACAAAAGTAGAAGAATGTGAAAGTCGAGATTGTTAGTAAAACATTAATTAAATATTGATCTGTTTCTCACCCACATTTATCATATCACTTCAGACGACATGGATTTAACCACTGGAGTCGTATGGATTACTGTTATGCTGCTTTTATGTGCTTTTTGGACCTTCAAAGTTCTTACCACCATTCACTTGCATTGTATGGACCTACAGAGCTGAAATATTATTCTAAAAATGTTATTTGTGTTCTGCAGAAGAAAGTCATACACATCTGGGATGGCATGAGGGTGAAAACGCCAAATGAAAAAATAGTAAAAGAGATACAAATAACAATTTAAAACAAAGCATAATATAGAAACACTAAGCTAAGAAGTTACAGGCAGGAAGTTAGCTTAGAAATTAAAGAAAAATGCACAGTATTTTTTTTTTTAATTTTTTATGTTTCACTTCAAATGACTTCATGACTCATGAGACGACCGATGTCCCGCCCAATGCTGATTCATGAAAATTTCAATTTGGGGTGAACTGTCCCTTTAAGAAGAGGATATTAAGAAATCATCCAGTACAGGTGGTGGTGATTTACACCTAAAAATGTCTTTTTGCAACATTACATAAAAGACGAAGAAGCGACACTTGTTTTACAGTTATATTCTCTTAAATCAGGAGGTACTCAAGGATAAGATGATGAAGCTAAAGTCAGGTGTGTGCGCTCTAATGGCGGTATTTTTGCTGTCTGTCTATATTGCAGAGGTGAATTGCGTCGATAAATCTGACAACAACAAAGTGCGGAATGAAGCAGGTAAACATACGAAACATGCACTTAATATTAATTCAATGACTGTTGCTGTTTAGAGGTCCAGTAAAGTTCCATGTCTTGAGGTAAGTTTAATCAGAGACTATAATCAATAATGAAATATCTCCTACATGTTTGGGTTGCAATCGACGCTTTTTTTTTTTAATTTCTGTGAAGCACAACGGATAGCGGTAAATGGTGGCGTTTCCTCAAGAGATTAAAACATAGAAAGTGCTGGATTATGACAGTCAGAATAGTGAAAATGGCAATTTGTTTGGTTGTCAATCTTCGTTCTTGTCTCTTTCTTGATCCCCAATTAGTGCGCGCGCATAAATGCCCCAGTGTTTGACCATTCCTTTTGTCAAGTTTCTTTAGTTTAATGTGTTTCTTTAGTAAGTTGTCTGTTTCTTGTTTATTAAACTGTGCATCTGGGTTCTAGGGCCCCTTATTGGAGGGTTATCCAAGGTGACATATGCCACTTCAGAAGTGCAGAGGATCTGTAATGCGGTAAGTCGAGACAGGTTTTCATTTTGTTATGGTGGTGTTCGCTGATCTGCAAGTGAACGTGATAAGCATTTATTAGAAATAACAAATAAACAAATCCATATACTTGTTATTGCTTGTAGATGAAGCCATATGTAGAAAGACGTGTCGGAAAGAGGTTTGCTGTTTTCACCGCCAAAAGTTTCAGCACACAGCTTGTGGCGGGAACCAACTATTTTATCAAGGTAAACTCTTTTGCCAAACATGTTTGGAAGGCTGTGGGCTTGTTACTTTGTCATAAAGTCAATTTGCATTTGGGTCATTGACGTGGCTTTCATTCTTTAGTCCAGATCTATTAAATACAATTCATCCTGCAGAAAACACTTGAATACACCAATACTATAAATTACTGAGTTCAATGGCATTTTGATATTTTTCCTGGGACTTGAAGTAAAACATGTTTTAGTGGTGAAATGGAGACTGACATTTTTAAATCTGAAACTCTTGAAATGAGGAATGATGTCATGAGTAGCGCAGAATAATCTTCTTACAATGTATGTACAAAAATAAGCAGAAAAACAACTATGTAAAATATGATATTATTATTTGATCATATATTTGGTGTTTATTATATTTGGAAAAACGTTTGTTCACCAAATCAGTCAAGTGGTGTAACTACTTTTGAGACAAAAAAACCGATATGAGCCCTTCAGACCCTCAAGACTGCGTGAAGTTGTGAAAGATATATTTTTATGAAAAGGCAAATTTAGTTCAGGTCATGTGATGTAACCTTGAGAACTTGATATTTTTGGCTCCATAATGACAATAAAATAAAGAGAAAGTGCTTTGAAAAAATAATGAAACCACATTGGACAAAAGTACATTTAAAAAATGACATGTTTTAAACTTTATTTTTAAGAGATTTCTCATTTTTATTACCTCAATTGTCGTTCACACATGCATGTGTTTCATGGAAGTGGTGTGTCTAAACCACTAAACCTTTAATCCTTTGATTTCTTCAGGTCCACGTCGGAGGGGATGAATTCATCCATCTGAGAGTCTATAAATCTCTCCCTCACAGTGGAGGAAAACTAGAGCTGAGTGGAATTCAGACCTCTAAACGGCACCTTGACCCCATTGTATACTTCTAAACGAACGCCGACATTTCTCTCATCCAAACAATTTGATGCCGAACCTTTTGCAAAATAGTCACTATTAATATTGCAACACTTGTCATTCAAATATATATCCAATCTATATTAAAGTGAACCCAATATTCAGCCATTTCAGTGCCTGACTATGAGGTTTATATTGTCAACAACATGACTTTCCTGTACTATAAAGGTATTGTTGCTAAATAATTACTCCTAGATATTCCAAATCTGTTTTATAATAAAGGCAAATTTCATATATTAAAGGATATGTCTGTTTTATTTACACCCTCTGAAAGAAAGTAACAGTAAAAAATTGTTGTAACTGAGCCATCGTTACATGTGGACCATTACATACTTTAATTTGTGTTTTTTTTTTTTTTTTTCATGGTTTTTCTATTTTCATACTAAAGTGTGGAAAATAATAGTAATAAAGGGTAAGCAGGTGTGTTTAATTGCCTGGAACTAATTACTACTGTATTAAGAGGACGGTTTTGGATCAAGGACGCTTTGGTTGAGTCACATGGTAAATGCCCTGTCTATTGTAATCTATTGTGCTCTACACTGTAAAAAGTGTTATGTGATAACAACAAAAAGCATGGTAACAATATTACACGTAATATTAAGAACTTTTCAATCCTTGTTTTTCTAAACAATCTCCTTAATGAAATCACGTGAAATCCACCAAATTAGTATTTACTGCTTATTTTTTTTTTAATGAAATCTCCTTTAAAAAAAAAAAATCAGTCACCCAAATTTTAGTAATTAAGCCTTTTTTAAAAAAAAAAAAGAAATCGCACTAATTAAATCTACCATGATTTTTACTTTTAATGATTTTAAGCTAATTTAGGCACTTTTATAAGCTAAATTGCATTTTACCCTCTTTAAAACACTAAATGATTTTCACAATGCATTTAATGATTTATCAATTTATTTTTTAAATATCATTCCCACTCAAAGCATTTATACTGTACATGAATTGTATAGCCAGATCCATAACTTGTACAATAACACATGGTAAAGTGCTGTATGAAACAGTAAGCAGTGTACTAAAACTATTTGAGAAAATAAATACATAGTTTAAAGTACACAAAAGCTCCATTTAATGAAAAACAAAGTTACGGTCAAGTTTACAAATGTCAAATTACTGTCAAATATGTGCTGTAGTCAAAGTCTTATGACAAGCTTGCTCTAAAATGGATAGTTCACCCAAAAATGAAACATTTCTCATCAATGACACATTGCATGCAATCCCAGATGTGTATGACTAACTTTCTTCAGCAGAATACCATTTTATTTTAAAGACAATCTTAGCTCTGTAGGTCCTTACAATGCAAGTGATAGTTGACCAAAACTTTGAAGATTCGAAAAGCATAAAGACTAAAATGAATCCATATAACTCTAGTTCTAGTTTAATTCATGTCTTAAGTAATCCAATCAGTTTGGGGTGGGAAAATACCAAAATATAGCTCCTTTTTATACGAATCATGACATCAGCAGTCTTCTTGGCGATCATGAGCCAGGAGTTTTATTTTAGTCTGTTCTTACCCCAAACTGATTAGATACCTTCAGAAGTATTTTTAGTGAATTTATTATTTTAAAAAGGTATTCAAATACTGGAATGTATTTTTTAAATGTTTTAATAGATTAAACAACTGGAGTCTTATGAATTTTCTTTAATGTTTATGCTTTTTTTAAGCATTGCATGATTTACTTGCATTGTATGGACCTACAGGGGTGAGATCTGTGATTTGTATGCATGATTTGTATTCCTTCTTCTGCAGAAGAAGGAAAGTCTTAGACATCTGGGAAGGCACACATGTGAGTAAATTATGAGAGAATTAAAATTTTTGGGGGGAACTGTCCCTTTAGGTTTAATACATGCAAATATAACTTTTCAAAAATAACACATGCACAATATAAATCTTCCAGACATTCAAGACAAGGTAAAATCCTCAAACCTTTAAATGTTTTCCAAAAACCAAAATGTCATACATTACACTTGGCTAACTGTACAGGACTATACCCACACTTGCTGATAAGCTTAGCATTCTCAAAGATCATGTCTCTAAAAAGATTTGTGTTTGTGGGAAAAAAAATCAATTCTGGAATAAAACTTGTCTTGCAAAACCAATGACAGTTATGCTTGCTATAAGCTTGTATTATTGTTGAACTGTAAGAACATATTCTTCTTTTCAATGCATTCTGGACCAAAACCTGATCCAGAAAAACAAAGAAAAGGCTTTGATTTGCAAAACACAAGTTATACTATGGCTATGTATAAATGGTCCATGCTGTAATCTATAGTGTTTCAAAAGAGCTCACTTTGAAGATGCCTTCCATTGGCAAACCTTGCATAGCCACACCATGACTTCAGTCTACATTATCTATCTTACAGCATGTTCCAACCAAAAACAGTCTTCCGATGAAAGTAGAAAATATGAATGCTCACAAAAATGGAACTTCTAGTACTTCAATGCAGACTTGTAAAAAAAAATATATATATATATATATATATATATATACACACACATGTATATTATTAGTTTAATCTTTTTAATTACATCTGTAATTTACACTAACAAAAATGTATTATGCCTTGTAATATCTGTTCAATGTACACTTATTTCAACATTTGAATTGCAGCCTTTATGAAATGCAAGGCTCTCTATTGTTAGTTTTAAAGGTAAGAGAATATTTATAGGCAGCAGTATCAAAAATAAAACAAGTAGACCTTGTTGCTATTTCTATACAAGTCATGATCTAAGTGAAGTAATCATGTTACCCATTACACATTTTCATTTTGGGTCACTGAAGTTAACAAGTTAGATGGAAATGTTCATCCAAATATTGTGACGTTAAAGAGCAGGGGCCTGTTTCAGAAAGGAGGTTAAGTGAAACCCTGAAATGAGGGAAACTTTGGGTTTTCTGTTTCAGAATGGGAGGTATGTCAAACCCAAGAAAGCAGAGTAAGTCAAGCCCGTTTCTGAAAGAGAGGTAACTTATACTCAGAGTCAGTTACCATAGTAACTTACTCTGTGAACCTAACCTGGTCGGGAGCAGGTTTTCTTCGGTAAACCCAGAGTTTCTTTCGGTCTCCTCCCCTTTTTTAAAGAGGAAGTGGTGTTTTAACAGCTCATTCATTCTTTCGGTACGTTCATTCATTGCGCACATTTCCGTCACGCAGAGAGCATCAAAGTGAATGAAATGTCATGTCCTTTTATGGATGATCCTGTAGATGAAGAGGCTGCATTAATTCGTAGGGAGTTACATTTACGTCGGGAGAGGATTTTGAGGCTCAGAGTGGATTTTTTGTCGTATCCTTATGCATTTTTATTTGAGCGGTACCGTTTTTCTTTACAGTCAATTAGATACATCCATAATCTCATCCATCCTTACATCAGTAACGTCAGCCATCGTGGCCGTGCTCTTACATCCGAGCAGATTCTTTGAGTTGCTTTACGTTTCTTTGCAAATGGTAGTTTTCTGTATAACATTGGGGATGCAGAACACATTAGTAAGGCTGCTCTATGCAGAGCGGTAAGGAAAGTGTGACTCGCTCTTAAGCGCTTTCTGGGAATTTTTGTGTTGTTTCCTGGGCTCAAACCCGTGAGAGCTATCAAAGAGGAG
This sequence comes from Xyrauchen texanus, assembly GCF_025860055.1. Taxonomy (NCBI): domain Eukaryota; kingdom Metazoa; phylum Chordata; class Actinopteri; order Cypriniformes; family Catostomidae; genus Xyrauchen; species Xyrauchen texanus. The sequence continues at coordinate 2,957,504 of NC_068279.1, read as the reverse complement.
TTTCACAGGATTGCAGGTCAGTGGTGTAGAAATCAGATTAAATTAGGCTAACCTGATGAATGACGATCAGTTAAGAACATCTTGCTGCGACCCCTGGAAGTAGCCTAATAATTAGAATTCCCTTTAGGATTTCCCAATGTGGTTGGATGCATTGATGGCACACATATTCCCATTATTGCACCTTCCGAAAATGAAGCTGACTATGTCAACGGGAGGTCCATCCACAGTATTAATGTGCAGGTACACTGACAGCCTACTGTTTCTAATGGTCAAAGACTACATCACAATACATGTCTCATTCTTTGCACTGTCAAGATCATATCTGATGCTGCACATATCATCAAAAATGTGGAGGCCAAGTGGCCCGGCTCTGTTCATGACTCACGAATGTATTGTGAGTCAACCCTGAACAACAGGCTGGAAAGGGGTAAGTAAATGTATGTCCTATACACTTATTTCAATGTATGCACTACACACTTACAGGGGCACTTCTATGCAGCACTAAAGCAATGTGAACTTTCTTACAGGAGAGATTGATGGCTTTCTGCTGGGAGATAGGGGTTACCCATGCCGACCAACACTAATTACCCCTTACCCAGAACCTGAATCAGGCCCTCAGCAGCGCTTCAATGTGGCACACTGCAGGACGAGAGCCCGGGTGGAGATGACCTTAGGCCTGTTGAAAGCACGTTTCCATTGCCTACGTCACCTCAGGGTAACTCCTGAAAGGGCCTGCGACATTATTGTGGCATGTGTTGTTCTCCATAATATTGCCATAATTAGAGGGGAGAAACACCCTGCCCTACAAATACAAGACCCTGAGGAAGACCCATCAACCCTGCAGATTTCCAGGATGGAATGGTAGTCCTAGATATGATATGCCGCAATGTCTTCTCAGATTAATACACATGATATCCTCCACCACAAAATGAAAAAAGAAACGAATAAACACAAAATCACAACAATTTATTTGGTGTTCTTTATTTCCTACAAATTCAAAAACAGTTAGATTTTCATATAGTTTCAATACTTCCTAGAATTAACCTGTGACCATTCACTCACCTCTAGCTTTAGTTTCAGAATCTCGATTTCCAGATCTGCCTTTTGGATCTGGCGATCCAAGTATATAAGTTCTTTGCTGTTTTGTTTTTTTTAATAAGATGAAGTCTATATAACTCCTTAACTGGCAACTGAAAATACAGTAGATTAGAGTTACATCATGTAGTTCTAAACAAATTCTACAGAATTAAACTGTGACATTTACTGAAAATCACTGAACTGTGTTCATCTGTGCACCAGAAGTCGATGGACCTTCCTCCTGCTGTTCTTCCACACTCTGGGGGGCGGGGGGAGAGATGAGAATGTCAGTTTATACTTACATATAAACTTAGATTCTATAGGCTACTCCACATAAAAATGTGAAGAAATGTGTAGATTGTTTGATGTGTAGACACATAATATGAACATTACCTCTGTAGGCCTCACTGTGGCAGCAGAAACTGTTTCTTCATCCCCATCATCCTGTGAAGATGAGCATTTGGTTGAGTACACTTTATAATACTATTTGTCATCATTTCTGGTGTATTGAGTAGGCTACTTACAACTGCCTGGGGTTCTGTTGGGACAGGAGGCTCCAAAAGACATATATTACCATCAGAATCTATTGGGACCAACGAAAAACCCAACCCAAAGTAAAATAAATGGAAATATCACAAATAGCCTATATAGAAAATAACACATAGGTAGACCTCTTACATTTTGTGAAGGCACTTAAATCTTCAGGAGTGACTGACTCCAGCAATTCCCTCAGCCATTGGCCTTCCAGCATTCAGGCTCAGGGCCATCTCTTCTGCATTTGTCAGAGGTGGTGGTGCAGGTCCTCCCTCTGTTTTACGGGCCTCTGCCTTCTTTCTGTTGGCTGAGTAGAAGTCAAATGAGAATGAACGTTTAGACCAAATGTCACAAATGCTGCTGCACTGCTAGACACTGGATGGCATTTAGTTATTTAATATGTCAAATGTTTGTAAAGTCAGGTACCCTACACCTATGTTATGCTCAAGCCTTACCTGATTGAATTATGTTTTTATATTTCATTTTCAGCTGCTGCCACGTTCTTTTAATGCCTGCAGGATTGCACCTACATGAAAATTAAAGGTTTATTACATACTGTTCTTCCAGTTTCACCTGGATATTTTAACAGTTGGGTACTCTAAAATAGTTATTAATTACTAACTACAAATGACATCTTCAACAGTGTAATTAGATTAATATAATAATTACTATCTCTAGAAAGTATTGGTCTACTTATTACTAATTACTTTATAAATCCCATATCAACCTCAACCACTTGAACAATACAAGAAGAGACAAGAAACTGCACTTTTAATGCTTTCAAATAAACAATATACAATTGCATGAATTATTCCTGAATTGACCAAAGTGTGTAGAGGGAGAAGGTTACATTAAAAATATACCTTTTAAAATGTGATGTTAAATCCACTATTGTTTTATACAGAATTGTTTTATAGTCTATGCAGCATTTAATGCAATTACATCAGATTTTACTTTAAATAACAGAAGAATTAAGAGTAACCCCTTTAAATAAATTACAGTATTTAGATTTCTTAATAATTAATTACACCCAACACTTTATAACAATAATTAAAATGTAAACTCACTTTTTAAAAAATATATGTTCGTACTCTCCATAAGCTTGCAGAAGCACTTCTAGTTCTGCTGGTGAGAAATATGCAGACCTCTTTTTTTCTGCCGCTGTTGCCATGGTGACTCATAATATCTGCGCTCAATTGATAATGGCTTTTTATAGTTGTGTTGCACTCGCTTAACTCAGAGTCAGTCAACTTAGAGTTGATTGAACTAACTCATTTCAGCTGTTCTGTAACTGAAAACTCAGAGTTTCCCATCTCAGAGTAAGTCAACTCAGAGTTCAAGTTTTTACTCAGAGTTGGTTGAACCTCCTTTCTGAAACAGGCCCCAGCTAGCCATGTTTCATGTTCTATTATACCCAATGTGCATAATTAACAGGAAAATACCGTGACAAGCATTTTGCTTGACAAATCATTAACTGTAGCGCATGTTGCTCATGTCACTTAGGGTGACCATATGACCATGACAAAAAGCCGGGACAACCCCCCTTAAATTATTAGTAGTTCAGATTATTTTTCATTACAGTTTACAGTGATTACAGTCAATTCGCACACGCAGAGTGATGTATGTGTGTCTGCTGCATTTACTTTTCCATCATACGTAATTAGAAAATGTATTTAGCTGTGCTGATTAATTATGTAGAAAAAATCAAACTTTATATTATTGGAAGAAATTGAGATCTGGTAATTGAAATGACATTATATTACTCTTAAATTAAAAGATGGAAAATCCATTCACATATATCATTTTATTTGTACTTCTGGAAAATATCCTTGAAATACAAGGCTGCGCTTTTCCTAACCAAAATAAAACACGATAATTTATTCCTTTATAAATAAATAAATGCTTGACCACATAAAATGCCTGAGAAAAACATGCATCAATCTATAAATAACAGTCAGCTTCTGTAGATTAGCAGCTTCCAAATTAAAAATAAATGAATACAAATATTTGAAAATAAATGTAAAACAAAATATGTATTTTTGTATTTTTTATTCACACATTCATTTCCAAATGTATGTGTTTCCTCATTATTTATGCATGTATATATTTCCAAATGTATCTCCACATTTATACATTTCCAATTTTCTTTCTGTATGCTAATGAGGGGCATGTTTTCTCCCTCAGACGGAGCAACTGAGCAGAGTGCTACAGAGTGAAGCTTGGAGGCCACAGTGCCATCTTGTGGTTGACAAAAAGAAATGGGAGTCTACAGAATTTAAATATTGCCACAGATGGTATGGATGTAAATTGTAAAATAATTAAATAAATAGAGGAAATATATACATGTGGAAATACATAACATAATACATAAATAAGGAAAGAAATGTATAAATACTCATTTGTCACAATTGAAAATAGATGTATATGTACACATTTTTTACATTTATTTGGATTTTTATTTATTTATGTTTAATTTAGGCGGTTTTGCTCCTCCATAAAGCTTCATCAGAGGTTCTGAAGCGTGTCTTTTAATATTCTAGTTTTCAATTTCTAGTCTTTAACAACCACTTTAAAACAGGGTTCAAGCACAATGGGGACCCACAGATTTGCATACTGTGTAAGTCCCGCTTATCTGACACTCGCAGATCAGGTCATGGAGCCTTTACTAACGATCTGATGATTTCAATCGGGTGTGTTAAATAAGGTTACATTAGAAATGTGCGTTGTGTGTCCCCAAGAGCATGTTTGAAAACTACTGGTTTAAAGGGTAACTAAACCCCTGCTCAGAGTCTGACTCCACCCACTAGCAATATTTGAAAAATGCTTGAAAAGTGGGCAGACCCCGGCGGGGATAGAGGGGACGAACCGCGGGGGCGTGCACCTGAGACCCGTAGTGACGGATTAATTGACAGCTGCTGTCGGACTCTAAAATGGAGAGTGACTGGAGTGACGCAAGTAGCTTTGCCACGGAGCGGCCTTTTGAAGTCGAGGACTTTTCTCCCCCACCTTCACCTGAAGTGGAGGAGGGTGAATTGTCTGTGGACATAGGGCCGGAGCCATATCAATTCGAGCCGCTGGCTCACTCTGCGGTTTTAACTCCCGCATCGCGATCGGCATCCGACGATGCTAGCGAAGCAGCTGCGCAAGTGAGAATGGGGCCAGTGTCTAGCTCGTACCAAGGGCGTGGTAAGCTGGAACCTGCTTACGTCAGCTCTCACCGCTTACGTCACGAAGTACCGCAAACAGCCAATAGGAAAATTCAACTGCAGTAGCCACCGTTCAACCTGAAGAGGGCAGCACTCAGACGTTTTTACACCATATATTGTAGAATTAAAACACTTTATACACAAATGTCAAAAAAATTACTTGAATCAATGACCAGTACTAATAAAGCCCCATTCTTACAGATCATTAACTAAAAAAAGTTGGTTTAGGGTTTAGTTACCCTTTAAGGTTATAGACTACTTTTACCGGTGCACCCCTCCCCCATCAGGGCATTTTATAGAAGATTCGACTCTAATCATTATCGGCGCGGGAACGCACAGTCCATAAAAAGTTTGGGGAAAACTCTTTGCTGACAGACAGCAGCAGAAGTGGGAGGGAACATTGAGGGGAAAAGATCAGTGCTACTGATTATGAGACTGAGGAATTCATGTTTCTGTCATTAGTTGTTGCAAGTTGCTCATGATAAAAAAAGCACAGCAAATTGAGGTTTTGTAACCTACCGAGACGCGGGACTATCCTGCGTCTATCCCGCGTCTCATATCAACACTTGAGATAAAAAAAAAAATTCAGAGTACAAAAACTGAGATAAAGCAAACAGTGACCATTTGTTTAGTCTGGTCACGTTTGGTTTCAAACCGTTTCTGAAGCACATCTTCCATTTTCTTTTTTTACGGATTACAATTAACATGGCATGACCATCCCCCATTTATGCGCCGTCACCGCGCGAACGGTGAAGAAAGGGGGTAGCGTTATAAAACAATCTTTCAAATTTTCTCCACAAATTTTTTTTTTACACACCTGAAACTAGCTCATCAGGACAGGCTTCGACATAAACTGGGAATATAAAATAAGGGAGCCATCCTAAATGTGTAATGTGGTGCTACATATCTGGATTGAACACACCTGGTCAACATTTAACGAGACAATTAAGAAATAAAAGGAAAGTACAAATTATTAAGGCTTACCTTTTAGCGTGCACTTGTGTCGACCAGTCTGCCAAAATGTCGTCAACTCAGCAGTTGTTCACTTTCAAATGAACTGGTGTCCATAAATTAAACCACAAAATTGCACAGATTTTCCCAAAATAATGTAGTTGTCTTCTCTCTTAAATTTATGAGTGAAATGCACCCAGTATTTTTTATAAAATGCAAAGTCATAATTTAAAATATAAAATATCCTTAATAAATATAAATTTCATGTTAATTTTTTTAGTCAAATTTACTTGACACATGAATCACTTTTTACAGTGAGGTGTGTTGGGTTTAGTGTTAAAACTGAATGATATCAACATTGAACATTATTAAATATTGTTTAATTCATTAGAAAATGAATTCCATGTAGGGATACACGCAGTAGTCCCAACAAGGATTTTTTTTTAATGAAACTGTTTTTTTAGTTGGTAGATCTTATTGAGTTGGTAATTTAAAAGTTGATCATCTCGCAAAAAGTGTGGACACCCCTGCCTTAAAGGAATAGTTCATCCAAAAATTAAAAATCTCATCATTTACTCACTCTCATGCATCCCAGATGTGAATGACTTTCTTCTACAGAACACAAAATAAGATTTTTAGAAGGATATAAGGACCCAGTAGGGGGCGATATGCATGAATAATGCAAATCACCATAAACAAAAGGAGAAGAATGTGAAAGTTGAGATTGTTAGTAAAACATTAATTAAAAATTGATCTGTTTCTCACCGACATTTATCATATCACTTCAGAAGACATGGATTTAACCACTGGAGTCGTATGGATTACTGTTATGCTGTTTTTATGTGCTTTTTGGTCCTTCAAAGTTATTACCACCATTCACTTGCATTGTATGGACCTACAGAGCTGAAATATTATTCTAAAAATGTTATTTGTGTTCTGCAGAAGAAAGTCATACACGTCTGGGATGGCATGACGGTGAATAAATTATGAGAACATTTTCAATTTTGGGTAAACTGTCCCTTTAAGAAGAGGATATTAAGAAATCATCCAGTACAGGTGGTGGTGATTTACACCTAAAAATGTCTTGTTGCAACATTACATAAAAGACGAAGAAGCGAGACTTGTTTTACAGTTATATCCTCTTAAATCAGGAGGTACTCAAGGATAAGATGATGAAGCTAAAGTCAGGTGTGTGCGCTCTAATGGCGGTATTTTTGCTGTCTGTCTATATTGCAGAGGTGAATTGCGTCGATAAATCTGACAACAACAAAGTGCGGAATGAAGCAGGTAAACATACGAAACATGCACTTAATATTAATTCAATGACTGTTGCTGTTTAGAGGTCCAGTAAAGTTCCATGTCTTGAGGTAAGTTTAATCAGAGACTATAATCAATAATGAAATATCTCCTACATGTTTGTGTTGCAATCGACGCTTTTTACATTTCTGTGAAGCACAACGGATAGCGGTAAATGGTGGCGTTTCCTCAAGAGATTAAAACATAGAAAGTGCTGGATTATGACAGTCAGAATAGTGAAAATGGCAATTTGTTTGGTTGTCAATCTTCGTTCATTGTCTCTTTCTTGATCCCCAATTAGTGCGCGCGCATAAATGCCCCAGTGTTTGACCATTCCTTTGTCAAGTTTCTTTAGTTTAATGTGTTTCTTTAGTTTAATGTGTTTCTTTAGTAAGTTGTCTGTTTCTTGTTTATTAAACTGTGCATCTGGGTTCTAGGGCCCCTTATTGGAGGGTTATCCAAGGTGACATATGCCACTTCAGAAGTGCAGAGGATCTGTAATGCGGTAAGTCGAGACAGGTTTTCATTTTGTTATGGTGGTGTTCGCTGATCTGCAAGTGAACGTGATGAGCATTTATTAGTTTTAGAAATGACAAATAAACAAATCCATATAGGCCTACTTGTTATTGCTTGTAGATGAAGCCATATGTAGAAAGACGTGTCGGAAAGAGGTTTGCTGTTTTCACCGCCAAAAGTTTCAGCACACAGCTTGTGGCGGGAACCAACTATTTTATCAAGGTAAACTCTTTTGCCAAACATGTTTGGAAGGCTGTGAGCTTGTTACTTTGTCATAGTCAATTTGCATTTGGGTCATTGACATGGCATTCATTCTTTAGTCCAGATCTATTCAGTTGTTCATAAATACAATTCATCCTGCAGAAAACACTTGAATACACCAATACTATAAATTACTGAGTTCAATGTCATTTTGATATTTTTCCCGGGACTTAAAGAATGTTTTAATGGTGGAAATGGAGACTGTGAAATGTATTTTTAAATCTCATTAAAAGCTGAAACTCTTGGAATGATGTCATGAGTAGTGCAGAATAATCTTCAAATGTTTTTACAAAAATGAGCAGTAAAACAACTATTTAAAAATATATTATTTGGTATTTATTATATTTGGAAAAACATTTGTTCACCAAATCAGTCATGTGGTGTAATGACTTGAGACAAAACCGATATGAGCCCTTCAGACCCTCAAGACTGAGTGTGAAGTTGTAAAAGATATATTTTTATGAAAAGGCAAATTTAGTTCAGGTCATGTGATGTAACCTTGAGAGAACTTGATATTTTTGGCTCCATAATGACAATAAAATAAAGAGAAAATGCTATGAAAAAATAATGAAACCACATTGGACAAAGTACATTTAAAAAATGACATGTTTTAAACTTTATTTTTAAGAGATTTCTCATTTTTATTACCTCAATTGTCGTTCATGCATGTATTTCACGGAAGTGGTGTGTCTAAACCACTAAACCTTTAATCCTTTGATTTTTCTTCAGGTCCACGTCGGAGGGGATGAATTCATCCATCTGAGAGTCTATAAATCTCTCCCTCACAGTGGAGGAAAACTAGAGCTGAGTGGAATTCAGACCTCTAAACGGCACCTTGACCCCATTGTATACTTCTAAACGAATGCCGACATTTCTCTCATCCAAACAATTTAATGCCGAACCTTTTGCAAAATAGTCACTTAATATTGCAACAGTTTATTCAAATATATAGCCAATCTATATTAAAGTGAACCCAATATTCAGCCATTTCAGTGCTTGCATATGAGTTTTCTATTGTCAACAACATGACTTTCCTGTACTATAAAGGTATTGTTGTGAAATAATTACTCCTAGATATTCCAAATCTGTATTATATTAGAAAATGCTTCTTTTATAATAAAGGCAAATTTCATATATTAAAGGATATGTCTTTGTTTTATTTACACCCTCTGAAAGAAAGTAACAGTAAAATATTGAGCAATGAGCCATCATATACATATAAAATATATAACCGTAATAATTAAAGTCTTTGTTGGGGGGGGGAGGAGCTCCCGGTGCTGTACATCAGCCACAAGCTCTCCTTGAGGGGAACAATGTACAGCACTGTGGGAAAGGAGTGTCTGGAAGTAGGTGTTCCTCACTCTCCGTTACTTTTTGCTGGGGCGGATCTTCATCCTCTGCTCAGATCACACCCCACTCCAACCTGCGGATCACATGGTGGTATCTGGGTCTTTAGCCCTTTAAATTCTAGGTGGTCCACTGACCGGGGCGCTGAAGGCTGTCGCCGACTTCCTTTCCGGTAGGCCGGATGGCTCCCCAGCCCGAGTCGGGCGACCGAGATAAGCGGCAGCGGGGCCGTGGTCGAGCTTCTGTCCAGAGAGAGAGAGAGAGACTGGCACAAGGAAGCCTGCTGTTTTCGTGAAACTAGGATGCTTTTGTGATTACTGCGTACGTGAAGCTAAAGAGTCTGAGAGTCTACATGCCTGTAAAACTGCTGAGTTGTGAAGCTATAAGTGTTGAAGTTGTCACTTAAACAGTATCTGTGACTTGTGTGGTCATGGCAATAGTTGTAAAATTAAATAACTTTACACAGGAAAGGTTAGTAAGCTGTTATCTCACTAAAATAATGTAACATGCTTATTTACGTCTTGTTCTATGCTTTTAAAACTTTAAATATTTTTATGAGTATTGTGCATTATAGCTGCACAAATCGTGAGAGAACATGGTATTGCAAAAAAAATTGTATGCAGCTAGAAACCATCAAATACTCACTAAGCACAAAACAGACAGGAATATTATCCAGAGTGTTGGCATGTGACTAAAACAAGCAAGATTAATCACACAAACATAACTTTCTATTAAATATTAGAGTTATAAATTCAAGAGTTGATTACTTTTTGTATGTTTGTACAGTCGATACAGTGATCAAAATCAGAAATCAAATTATCCCTCCATTCAAGTAAAAAAAAAGGAAAATTGTTCTTCTGGTTTTACAAGAAAGTCTATATTGAAATACAAGACAAATAAAGCATACTATATTAATTTCAATAAAATCCAAATGTAGGTCGAATTAAACACACACAGTAAATATTATATGGACTCTTGCCCAGAATTCTTGAATATTAGCGCAGAACCACAGTTCTGTCAGACGACACACTTATTTTATTACTTCTAAATATCACACATTACAGCAATGTCGAAACCAATGGTTGGGGGAACATGCAAGGTGAAGGACGCCACTCCAGAAGTGCAGAAGATCTGTGATGAGGTAAGAGATGGACAGATTTGCTTTTGTTATTGTGGTGTCAGCTGATCTGTGAGTGCGCGTGACGGGCATTTAGTAATAAGTGATGTGATAAATTAATAAATAATGTGGGATTGCTCTGATTCTTTCTGCTTATTCAAGCCAAGTCAAAGGCTATCAAATGCACAGTAATACAGCAGTCATTGCAGACAATTAAATGTGATTTCTGCAATCTCCAAATGAAAAAAATAGTGAAAGAGATAGAAATAACAACAATTTAAAACAAAGCTTAATAGCTAAGAAGTTACAGGCAGGAAGATAGGTAGAAAAAAGCACTTTTTTTTTTTTATTTATTTTTATTTTTTTTTTATGTGTTTCACAATACTTCATGACTCATGAGACACCCGAGATGTCCCGCCCAAAACATTTAATGCTGATTTATTAGTATTGGGTTATAGAGGTCGACTGATTTTGCCGATATAATTAAGGTGATGGGAAAGGCTGATAAACGATACATTGTCTGATAGTTTTTATAATCAATTATTAGAATGACAATTTTTTTTTTTAATGTTGCAGACACAGAAAAATATTTAAAAATGAATAAAATTCCAGATGTGGTTTATTGTTAAACCCAAATTCCAATAATAACCATAAAAAATATTTGGTGCATAACGCACGATTTTAAGTATAAATACGCCCGAAACACACCGAGGACTCTTATTTTGAAATGATGAAACACACTATCAGCAACTATTGTATAGATTGCAAAGATTTTTGCCGATAACGATTAATCGGTAGCTGATATTATATATCTCGGTCTACCTCTAATGAGTTACCATCACATGGTGTTGTCAGTATTTGGGTGTTTTCATTATGTTTGTAAATAATTAACCTAAACACTTTATCTTTTGAAAAATGATTTCTACTTGTCTTCTTTCACAAAGATACATCATTTTACAATATAAAAATATATACATGAGTGAAAATCACAAGCTTCTGAAGAACATTTGCCGGTCATTTTCAAGGATGATTTAAATGTTTTGCATTATTTCCATTTTGAATCAAACATCACATGTGCATCTGTTCATATAGGTGAAGCCACAAGCAGAAGAAAAAGCCGGAAAGACGTTTGATGTTTTCACTGCCAAATCTTTCACCACACAGGTTGTGGCAGGGACAAACTTTTTTATTAAGGTAAACATTTTGTGTGTGTGTGTGTGTGTGTGTGTGTGTGTGTGTGTGTGTGTGTGTGTGTGTGTGTGTGTGTGTGTGTGTGAGTGAGACTTCAGAGTATTTTCATTCTCTATTTGTTTTGTTTTTTAGGTCCACGTCGGAGGTGATGAATTCATTCATCTGAAAGTTCATAAATCTCTCCCTCACAGTGGAGGAAAACTAGAGCTGAGTGGAATTCAGACCTCTAAAGCACACCTTGACCCCATTGGATTCTTCTAATCAAACACAGAAATAATCCATCTTATCTTCTAATGGTTTCTCACATTCTCTCACCCAAAACAAGTTACTCAATGATTAATGTTACAGCATTTTTATTCAAATCTACATCATTAAAGTGAAGCCGATATTCAGCCATTCCAGTGCCTGTATATGTGAATGTTCTATGATCCACACACACAGCATGCCATGGTTTTCCTTACTGCACTAAAAATGTAAATCATTGTATTGTGGTGAATTAATTGCTCATAGATATTCCTCCTCATTCCAAATCTGTTTTTATAAAAGCAAATGCTACTTATAAAATAAAGGGAAATTTCAAATGATATGTCTTTGTTCTATTTACACCCTTTGTAAGAATGTAACAGTAAAATATTTTTCAAAACACATTGTTGTAACTGTGAGCCATTGTGGGCCATTACATACTTTCATTTGTGTTTTTTAATGTTTTGATTACTATTTTCATACTAAAGTGTGTAAAATAACAGTAATAATGACTAAGCAGGTGTGTTTAATTGTCTGGAACTAATTACTACTGTATTAAGAGGACCGTTTTGGATCAAGGAAGCTTTGGTTGAGTCACATGTCAGTCTCTGATACAACCGGTTTAACAATAAAATCAGTGCTACTTTTTTGTGTGTATAAAACAACAGGATGCCACATTAAAGATAAAGGAGTTAGGAGCTATAAAATGTCACATACCAAGACCTTAAAGCAGGGGTGCCCAATATGTCGATCGCTAAAGCAGTGCTGGTAGATCGCACAAAATGTAAATGTGCTTTCGTTCAATATTAATACAAATATAATGTCTTTCCTTCATTTAGTTTCTGTCTGATTTGCAATTGATGAGTACATTTTGACGAGGCGAGATTTTTGTTTATTCAGTTGCTGTGGCAACTAGGTTCGCGCCTTCCAAGGCCTTCTGAGAACAGAGCCCGAAATTGCGAAGCTAGCAGTGTTTGAGACTAGCTACCAGCAGCTACTGCCCGGATTATGCAAAACTGTCTGATTCATTCAGTGCAAATCATCAGAATAAGGTAAATGCCCTGGCTATTGTAATCTATTGTGCTGTAGGTGTGTTGGGTTTAGTGTTAAAACTGAATGATATCAACATTGAACATTATTAAATATTGTTTAATTCATTAGAAGATGAGTTCCATGTAGGGATACACGCAGTAGTCCCAACAAGCATTTATTTTTAATGAAACTGTTTTTTTAGTTGGTAGATCTTATTGAGTTGGTCATTTAAAAGTAGATCATTACGCAAAAAAGTGTGGACACCCCTGCCTTAAAGGAATAGTTCATCCAAAAATGTAAAATCTCATCATTTACTCACTCTCATGCATCCCAGATGTGAATGACTTACTTTCTTCTGCAGAACACAGACTAAGATTTTTAGAAGGATATAAGGACCCAGTAGGGGGCGATATGCATGAAGAATGCAAATCACCATAAACAAAAGTAGAAGAATGTGAAAGTTGAGATTGTTAGTAAAACATTAATTAAATATTTATCTGTTTCTCACCGACATTTATCATATCACTTCAGACGACAACCACTGGAGTCGTATGGATTACTGTTATGCTGCTTTTATGTGCTTTTTGGACCTTCAAAGTTCTTACCAACATTCACTTGCATTGTATGGACCTACAGAGCTGAAATATTATTCTAAAAATGTTATTTGTGTTCTGCAGAAGAAAGTCATACACATCTGGGATGGCATGAGGGTGAAATCTCCAAATGAAAAAATAGTAAAAGAGATACAAATAACAATTTAAAACAAAGCTTAATATAGAAACACTAAGCTAAGAAGTTACAGGCAGGAAGTTAGCTTAGCAATTAAAGAAAAATGCACAGTATTTTTTTTTTTACATTTTTTTATGTGTTTCACATGACTTCATGACTCATGAGACGACCGATGTCCCGCCCAATGCTGATTCATGAAAATTTCAATTTTGGGTGAACTGTCCCTTTAAGAAGAGGATATTAAGAAATCATCCAGTACAGGTGGTGGTGATTTACACCTAAAAATGTCTTGTTGCAACATTACATAAAAGACGAAGAAGCGAGACTTGTTTTACAGTTATATCCTCTGAAATCAGTACTCAAGGATAAGATGATGAAGCTAAAGTCAGGTGTGTGCGCTCTAATGGCGGTATTTTTGCTGTCTGTCTATATTGCAGAGGTGAATTGCGTCGATAAATCTGACAACAACAAAGTGCGGAATGAAGCAGGTAAACATACGAAACATGCACTTAATATTAATTCAATGACTGTTGCTGTTTAGAGGTCCAGTAAAGTTCCATGTCTTGAGGTAAGTTTAATCAGAGACTATAATCAATAATGAAATATCTCCTACATGTTTGTGTTGCAATCGACGCTTTTTTACATTTCTGTGAAGCACAACGGATAGCGGTAAATGGGAGTTTCCTCAAGAGATTAAAACATAGAAAGTGCTGGATTATGACAGTCAGAATAGTGAAAATGGCAATTTGTTTGGTTGTCAATCTTCGTTCTTGTCTCTTTCTTGATCCCCAATTAGTGCGCGTGCTTGTGCGCGTGCATAAATGCCCCAGTGTTTGACCATTCCTTTGTCAAGTTTCTTTAGTTTAATGTGTTTCTTTAGTAAGTTGTCTGTTTCTTGTTTATTAAACTGTGCATCTGGGTTCTAGGGCCCCTTATTGGAGGGTTATCCAAGGTGACATATGCCACTTCAGAAGTGCAGAGGATCTGTAATGCGGTAAGTCGAGACAGGTTTTCATTTTGTTATGGTGGTGTTCGCTGATCTGCAAGTGAACGTGATGAGCATTTATTAGTTTTAGAAATAACAAATAAACAAATCCATGTACTTGTTATTGCTTGTAGATGAAGCCATATGTAGAAAGACGTGTCGGAAAGAGGTTTGCTGTTTTCACCGCCAAAAGTTTCAGCACACAGCTTGTGGCGGGAACCAACTATTTTATCAAGGTAAACTCTTTTGCCAAACATGTTTGGAAGGCTGTGAGCTTGTTACTTTGTCATAAAGTCAATTTGCATTTGGGTCATTGACGTGGCATTCATTCTTTAGTCCAGATCTATTAAATACAATTCATCCTGCAGAAAACACTTGAATACACCAATACTATAAATTACTGAGTTCAATGGCATTTTGATATTTTTCCTGGGACTTAAAGAATGTTTTAATGGTGGAAATGGAGACTGTGAAATGTATTTTAAATCTCATTAAAAGCTGAAACTCTTGAGAATGATGTCATGAGTAGCGCAGAATAATCTTTCACAATGTATTTACAAAAATAAGCAGTAAAACAACTATTTAAAATATGATATTATATGATCATATTTGGTATTTATTATATTTGGAAAAACGTTTGTTCACCAAATCATTCAAGTGGTGTAACGACTTTTGAGACAAAAAAAGCCCTTCAGACCCTCAAGACTGAGAGTGAAGTTGTAAAAAATATATTTTTATGATAAGGCAAATTTAGTTCAGGTCATGTGATGTAACCTTGAGAGAACTTGATATTTTTGACTCCATAATGACAATAAAATAAAGAAAATGCTTTGAGAAAATAATGAAACCACATTGGACACAAAGTACATTTAAAAGATGACATGTTTTAAACTTTATTTTTAAAAGATTTCTCATTCTTATTACCTCAATTGTCGTTCACACATGCATGTATTTCACGGAAGTGGTGTGTCTAAACCACTAAACCTTTCATTCTTTGATTTTTCTTCAGGTCCACGTCGGAGGGGATGAATTCATCCATCTGAGAGTCTATAAATCTCTCCCTCACAGTGGAGGAAAACTAGAGCTGAGTGGAATTCAGACCTCTAAACGGCACCTTGACCCCATTGTATACTTCTAAACGAACGCCGACATTTCTCTCATCCAAACAATTTGATGCCGAACCTTTTGCAAAATGGTCACTATTAATATTGCCACACTTTGTTATTCAAATATATATCCAATCTATATTAAAGAACCCAATATTCAGCCATTTCAGTGCCTGACTATGAGGTTTATATTGTCAACAACATGACTTTCCTGTGCTATAAAGGTATTGTTGCTAAATAATTACTCCTAGATATTCCAAATCTGTTTGATAATAAAGGCAAATTTCATATATTAAAGGATATGTCTTTGTTTTATTTACACCCTCTGAAAGAAACAGTAAAATATTGTTGTAACTGAGCCATCGTTACATGTGGGCCATTACATACTTTGTGTTTTTTTTTTTTTTCATGGTTTGATTTCTATTTTCATACTAAAGTGTGGAAAATAATAGTAATAAAGAGTAAGCGGGTGTTTAATTGCCTGGAACTAATTACTACTGTATTAAGAGGACCGTTTTGGATCAAGGAAGCTTTGGTTGAGTCACATGGTAAATGCTCTGTCTATTGTAATCTATTGTGCTCTACACTGTAAAAAAAATGTTATGTGATAACAACAAAAATCATGGTAACAATATTACACGTAATATTTTAAGAACTTTTCAATCCTTGTTTTTCTAAACGATCTCCTTAATGAGATCACGTGAAATCCACCAAATTAGTATTTACTGCTTATTTTTTTTAATGAAATCTCCTTTAAAAAAAAAATCACGAAGTCACCCAAATTTTAGTAAGCCTTTTTTTTTTAAAAAAAAGATCTGTGAGGTAAGAGACGGACAGATTTGTTATTGTGGTGTCAGCTGATCTGTGAGTGCGCGTGACGGGCATTTAGTAATAAGTGATGTGATAAATTAATAAATAATGTGGGATTGCTCTGATTCTTTCTGCTTATTCAAGCCAAGTCAAAGGCTATCAAATGCACAGTAATACAGCAGTCATTGCAGACAATTAAATGTGATTTCTGCAATCTCCAAATGAAAAAATAGTAAAAGAGATAGAAATAACAATTTAAAACAAAGCTTAATAGCTAAGAAGTTACAGGCAGGAAGTTAGGTAGAAAAAAGCACTTTTTTTATGTGTTTCACAATACTTCATGACTCATGAGACACCCGAGATGTCTCGCCCAAAACATTTAATGCTGATTTATTAGTATTGGGTTATAGAGGTCGACTGATTTTGCCGATATAATTAAGGTGATGGGAAAGGCTGATGAACGATAAATTGTCTGAAAGTTTTTATAATCAATTATTAGAATGACAATTTTTTTTTTTAATATTGCAGACACAGAAAAATAATTCAAAATGAATAAAATCCCAGATGTGGTTTATTGTTTAACCCAAATTCCAATAATAACCATAAAAAATATTTGGTGCATAACGCGGGATTTTAAGTATAAATACGCCCGAAACACACCGAGGACTCTTATTTTGAAATGATGAAACACACTATCAGCAACTATTGTATAGATTGCAAAGATTTTTGCCGATAACGATTAATCGGTAGCTGATATATATATCTCGGTCTACCTCTAATGAGTTACCATCACATGGTGTTGTCAGTATTTGGGTGTTTTCATTATGTTTGTAAATAATTAACCTAAACACTTTATCTTTTGAAAAATGATTTCTACTTGTCTTCTTTCACAAAGATACATCATTTTACAATATAAAAATATATACATGAGTGAAAATCACAAGCTTCTGAAGAACATTTGCCGGTCATTTTCAAGGATGATTTAAATGTTTTGCATTATTTCCATTTTGAATCAAACATCACATGTGCATCTGTTCATATAGGTGAAGCCACAAGCAGAAGAAAAAGCCGGAAAGACGTTTGATGTTTTCACTGCCAAATCTTTCACCACACAGGTTGTGGCAGGGACAAACTTTTTTATTAAGGTAAACATTTTGTGTGTGTGTGTGTGTGTGTGTGTGTGTGTGTGTGTGTGTGTGTGTGTGTGTGTGTGTGTGTGTGTGTGTGAGTGAGACTTCAGAGTATTTTCATTCTCTATTTGTTTTGTTTTTTAGGTCCACGTCGGAGGTGATGAATTCATTCATCTGAAAGTTCATAAATCTCTCCCTCACAGTGGAGGAAAACTAGAGCTGAGTGGAATTCAGACCTCTAAAGCGCACCTTGACCCCATTGGATTCTTCTAATCAAACACAGAAATAATCCATCTTATCTTCTAATGGTTTCTCACATTCTCTCACCCAAAACAAGTTACTCAATGATTAATGTTACAGCATTTTTATTCAAATCTACATCATTAAAGTGAAGCCGATATTCAGCCATTCCAGTGCCTGTATATGTGAATGTTCTATGATCCACACACACAGCATGCCATGGTTTTCCTTACTGCACTAAAAATGTAAATCATTGTATTGTGGTGAATTAATTGCTCATAGATATTCCTCCTCATTCCAAATCTGTTTTTATAAAAGCAAATGCTACTTATAAAATAAAGGGAAATTTCAAATGATATGTCTTTGTTCTATTTACACCCTTTGTAAGAATGTAACAGTAAAATATTTTTCAAAACACATTGTTGTAACTGTGAGCCATTGTGGGCCATTACATACTTTCATTTGTGTTTTTTAATGTTTTGATTACTATTTTCATACTAAAGTGTGTAAAATAACAGTAATAATGACTAAGCAGGTGTGTTTAAATGTCTGGAACTAATTACTACTGTATTAAGAGGACCGTTTTGGATCAAGGAAGCTTTGGTTGAGTCACATGTCAGTCTCTGATACAACCGGTTTAACAATAAAATCAGTGCTACTTTTTTGTGTGTATAAAACAACAGGATGCCACATTAAAGATAAAGGAGTTAGGAGATATAATATGTCACATACCAAGACCTTAAAGCAGGGGTGCCCAATATGTCGATCGCTAAAGCAGTGCTGGTAGATCGCACAAAATGTAAATGTGCTTTCGTTCAATATTAATACAAATATAATGTCTTTCCTTCATTTAGTTTCTGTCTGATTTGCAATTGATGAGTACATTTTGACGAGGCGAGATTTTTGTTTATTCAGTTGCTGTGGCAACTAGGTTCGCGCCTTCAAGGGCTTCTGAGAACAGAGCCCGAAATTGCGAAGCTAGCAGTGTTTGAGACTAGCTACCAGCAGCTACTGCCCGGATTATGCAAAACTGTCTGATTCATTCAGTGCAAATCATCAGAATAAGGTAAATGCCCTGGCTATTGTAATCTATTGTGCTGTAGGTGTGTTGGGTTTAGTGTTAAAACTGAATGATATCAACATTGAACATTATTAAATATTGTTTAATTCATTAGAAGGTGAGTTCCATGTAGGGATACACGCAGTAGTCCCAACAAGCATTTATTTTTAATGAAACTGTTTTTTTAGTTGGTAGATCTTATTGAGTTGGTCATTTAAAAGTAGATCATTACGCAAAAAGTGTGGGCACCCCTGCCTTAAAGGAATAGTTCATCCAAAAATGTAAAATCTCATCATTTACTCACTCTCATGCATCCCAGATGTGAATGACTTACTTCTTCTGCAGAACACAGACTAAGATTTTTAGAAGGATATAAGGACCCAGTAGGGGGCGATATGCATGAAGAATGCAAATCACCATAAACAAAAGTAGAAGAATATGAAAGTCGAGATTGTTAGTAAAACATTAATTAAATATTTATCTGTTTCTCACCGACATTTATCATATCACTTCAGACTGACAACCACTGGAGTCGTATATGTTACTGTTATGCTGCTTTTATGTGCTTTTTGGACCTTCAAAGTTCTTACCAACATTCACTTGCATTGTATGGACCTACAGAGCTGAAATATTATTCTAAAAATGTTATTTGTGTTCTGCAGAAGAAAGTCATACACATCTGGGATGGCATGAGGGTGAAATCTCCAAATGAAAAAATAGTAAAAGAGCTACAAATAACAATTTAAAACAAAGCATAATATAGAAACACTAAGCTAAGAAGTTACAGGCAGGAAGTTAGCTTAGAAATTAAAGAAAAATGCACAGTATTTTTTTTTTACATTTTTATGTGTTTCACATGACTTCATGACTCATGAGACGACCGATGTCCCGCCCAATGCTGATTCATGAAAATTTCAATTTTGGGTGAACTCCCTTTAAGAAGAGGATATTAAGAAATCATCCAGGTGGTGGTGATTTACACCTAAAAATGTCTTGTTGCAACATTACATAAAAGACGAAGAAGCGAGACTTGTTTTACAGTTATATCCTCTTAAATCAGGAGGTACTCAAGGATAAAATGATGAAGCTAAAGTCAGGTGTGTGCGCTCTAATGGCGGTATTTTTGCTGTCTGTCTATATTGCAGAGGTGAATTGCGTCGATAAATCTGACAACAACAAAGTGCGGAATGAAGCAGGTAAACATACGAAACATGCACTTAATATTAATTCAATGACTGTTGCTGTTTAGAGGTCCAGTAAAGTTCCATGTCTTGAGGTAAGTTTAATCAGAGACTATAATCAATAATGAAATATCTCCTACATGTTTGTGTTGCAATCGACGCTTTTTTTACATTTCTGTGAAGCACAACGGATAGCGGTAAATGGGAGTTTCCTCAAGAGATTAAAACATAGAAAGTGCTGGATTATGACAGTCAGAATAGTGAAAATGGCAATTTGTTTGGTTGTCAATCTTCGTTCTTGTCTCTTTCTTAATCCCCAATTAGTGCGCGTGCATGTGTGCGCGTGCATAAATGCCCCAGTGTTTGACCATTCCTTTGTCAAGTTTCTTTAGTTTAATGTGTTTCTTTAGTAAGTTGTCTGTTTCTTGTTTATTAAACTGTGCATCTGGGTTCTAGGGCCCCTTATTGGAGGGTTATCCAAGGTGACATATGCCACTTCAGAAGTGCAGAGGATCTGTAATGCGGTAAGTCGAGACCGGTTTTCATTTTGTTATGGTGGTGTTCGCTGATCTGCAAGTGAACGTGATGAGCATTTATTAGTTTTAGAAATGACAAATAAACAAATCCATGTACTTGTTATTGCTTCTTGTAGATGAAGCCATATGTAGAAAGACGTGTCGGAAAGAGGTTTGCTGTTTTCACCGCCAAAAGTTTCAGCACACAGCTTGTGGCGGGAACCAACTATTTTATCAAGGTAAACTCTTTTGCCAAACATGTTTGGAAGGCTGTGAGCTTGTTACTTTGTCATAAAGTCAATTTGCATTTGGGTCATTGACGTGGCATTCATTCTTTAGTCCAGATCTATTAAATACAATTCATCCTGCAGAAAACACTTGAATACACCAATACTATAAATTACTGAGTTCAATGGCATTTTGATATTTTTCCTGGGACTTAAAGAATGTTTTAATGGTGGAAATGGAGACTGTGAAATGTATTTAAATCTCATTAAAAGCTGAAACTCTGAAATGAGGAATGATGTCATGAGTAGCGCAGAATAATCTTATTGCAATGTATTTACAAAAATAAGCAGTAAAACAACTATTTAAAATATGATATTATTATATGATCATATATTTGGTATTTATTATATTTGGAAAAACGTTTGTTCACCAAATCAGTCAAGTGGTGTAACTACTTTTGAGACAAAAACCGATATGAGCCCTTCAGACCCTCAAGACTGAGAGTGAAGTTGTAAAAATATATTTTTATGAAAAGGCAAATTTAGTTCAGGTCATGTGATGTAACCTTGAGAGAACTTGATATTTTTGGCTCCATAATGACAATAAAATAAAGAGAAAATGCTTTGAAAAAATAATGAAACCACATTGGACACAAAGTACATTTTAAAAAATGACATGTTTTAAACTTTATTTTTAAAAGATTTCTCATTTTTATTACCTCAATTGTCGTTCACACATGCATGTATTTCATGGAAGTGGTGTGTCTAAACCACTAAACCTTTAATCCTTTGATTTTTCTTCAGGTCCACGTCGGAGGGATGAATTCATCCATCTGAGAGTCTATAAATCTCTCCCTCACAGTGGAGGAAAACTAGAGCTGAGTGGAATTCAGACCTCTAAACCGCACCTTGACCCCATTGTATACTTCTAAACGAACGCCGACATTTCTCTCATCCAAACAATTTGATGCCGAACCTTTTGCAAAATAGTCACTATTAATATTGCAACACTTGTCATTCAGTATCCAATCTATATTAAAGTGAACCCAATATTCAGCCTTTTCAGTACCTGACTATGAGGTTTATATTGTCAACAACATGACTTTCCTGTGCTATAAAGGTATTGTTGTGAAATAATTACTCCTAGATATTCCAAATCTGTTTGATAATAAAGGCAAATTTCATATATTAAAGGATATGTCTTTGTTTTATTTACACCCTCTGAAAGAAACAGTAAAATATTGTTGTAACTGAGCCATCGTTACATGTGGGCCATTACATACTTTGTGTTTTTTTTTTTTTTCATGGTTTGATTTCTGTTTTCATACTAAAGTGTGGAAAATAATAGTAATAAAGGGTAAGCAGGTGTGTTTAATTGCCTGGAACTAATTACTACTGTATTAAGAGGACCGTTTTGGATCAAGGAAGCTTTGGTTGAGTCACATGGTAAATGCCCTGTCTATTGTAATCTATTGTGCTCTACACTGTAAAAAAATGTTATGTGATAACAACAAAAAGCATGGTAACAATATTACACGTAATATTTTAAGAACTTTTCAATCCTTGTTTTTCTAAACAATCTCCTTAATGAAATCACGTGAAATCCACCAAATTAGTATTTACTGCTTATTTTTTTTAATGAAATCTCCTTTAAAAAAAAATCACGAAGTCACCCAAATTTTAGTAATTAAGCCTTTTTTTTAAAAAAAAAGATCTGTGAGGTAAGAGACGGACAGATTTGCTTTTGTTATTGTGGTGTCAGCTGATCTGTGAGTGCGCGTGACGGGCATTTAGTAATAAGTGACGTGATAAATTAATAAATAATGTGGGATTGCTCTGATTCTTTCTGCTTATTCAAGCCAAGTCAAAGGCTATCAAATGCACAGTAATACAGCAGTCATTGCAGATGTAACCCTGGTTAAATAATTGTTTTACAGATATTATTTATTTTTATGTAGCTTGAATGGAATGTTATGATTATTCATACATGTGAAATTCTAAAAGAAAATATATTTATAAATATATATCTGAATTGAGTTAAGAGATGAGTATCCACCAATCGGAGAGTTTGGTTGCTGGCTCCGCGCCCTTGCTTGCGAATAGCATTGTGCAGATTAGACGAGAGATGCAGAGCGACAGAGATATCTGATCTGGCGACGAGAGTGTGTTAAAATTGAACAAATATAGTTCTTAAACTGTTCAAAGTTCACAAAAACTGAATAAATCAGAGGGTAACTACAAGATAGTGGATGATCCAGTGTGATTGTGTCAATCGGGCACTTCAGAGTTTACATTTTGACTCGGTGAGTTTACCAATGTTATAAATAGTCTTAAAAGCGAATGACAACACATTGTATGTAATAGCTGTTTATTTGTTTTATGCATATGAGACAAAATTGTGTTATATTCTGATGTTGTATGGGTTGGATTGTTCATTTGCAGTGTGGTTGTGTCAGACCGCATGGTGTATTAAGTGTTCACTGCTGACGCCATTTTGGTTGCTGCGTGCCTGTGGAAGAATAAAAAAGAGGAAAAAGTGAATAGACAGGTAATTGAGTACAATGTCATTTGTTAGGATGATGGTATGCATATATATGTATTTTATTTGTTTCCTGTGTTATATATTTAATTGTAAATCATTATTGATATACAATATTGAATGCATATTCTGGTCTGTGATCAGGCCAGGTTTTTTTCTTGTGTGTGAATGTTCTTTCAAGATGGATTTCCCTAATTGATGGCGAGCCTCCCACTTCGATTCTGAAGGATCACGAACTTAGAGGAAAGGACAATTTTTCATTTCGTTATTTCTACTCAGATAAGTAAGAGAACATTTTCAGAGACTGATATATTTTTTTTCCCTTGGGACTGAAGCATCTCAAGAGTGCAATTGGGAAAGTTTAACACTGATCAATATTCCAATTGATATTCCATCTGAACTTGAAGAAATTATTTCAGTGGGTTATATGTAATACCACTGGTGATTTTGTTTTGTTTTGTCTTTCATTTGTGTTCACTTGAATACATTGGATGTGATTGTGATTATTGATATACGAAAAGTTATTTAGAGGGTGCACCCAGGAGATATATAGCTTATTGTATTTTTTTTTTCCTGTCATTGTGTTTTGTTATTTTGTGATTGAGGTAAAAAGAAAAATACTAAAGAGGAAAAAACACTAAGTACTCAAAGTAAAGCTACCTTTTATGGTTCAACTTACCTTTTGTCTCTGACTGTTTGTCAGCATCACCACCACCTCCGTTACGTATCGTGCAGTCTTCTGATTTTATTTTCCTGGTCCATTAGTGAGTTATTACCCGCTACAACTGTGGCGAGCCAGCCAGGAGGTGGCGCTGTGTCTGAGTATTAACAGCTGTGATTTAAACGATTAAATTAGCATCTTTTGACCCTTAACGAACAAAAATGGATATAGTTGAGGCCGAGGGTATTAAAGTTCCCAACTCTGTGATTGTTAGTGGCTTGACGAAAACCGAAAGTGATGATGAGTTAATTGACATCCTGAAAAGGTATGGTTCTTTTGCCAAAACCATTTTCATTAGTGACAAAGAATCAGAGTTTTACCAGAGCACAATAATTGAATATAACAGTGGTCAAGCCTTGGAAATGTTAGAACCCCAGCTGCCTTATACTCACCAGCTGTCCAGTGATATAGATATCACTTATCATGTGAGGGCATTATCTAGTGTCTTTACACACCAATTGGGCAGTACTGTCACTAAATCTTACCTTGAAGAACTGAAAGAAATAGCAAAACTGAGTGGAACCAATTTTGAGGCTGTGTTGAGTCAGATGCTATCTCAAATGAGCGCAGAGCTCACACCAGCATCCACTGAACTTGAGGCTGGAGATGGAAACCCTAATGGGCAAAAACTCCCTGGCGAGTGTGTTGAAGCAGCACCTGTTAAGCCAAGTCAGGTAGAGGAACCACAGTCACAGCACAGAACTGTTAAATCGAATGGTCCACCTCTCTTTCCCTCTCAACAAATACTCAGTCCACCTGAAGTTCAGAAGCTCATTGTCGAACATGTTGTGAGGAGTGGTGAAGTGGCTGCCCAAGGGCCAGTACAGTCAAGGCTCAGGGTGTTCTCCGGTAAAGGTCCTAGACCTGGAAATGAGGTTGATTATGATACTTGGCTCCAGTGTTGAGCTTGTTCTGAAAGACCCTGGTTTATCTGATCTGCATGTGTCCAGGAAGATAGTGGACAGTCTTTTGCCACCTGCAGCTGATATCATAAAACATCTAAGCCCTGAAGCTCCATCTTCAGCTTACCTTCAGTTGCTAGATTCTGCTTTTGGCATTGTTGAAGATGGGGATGAACTCCTAGCAAGATTTATGAATACCCTCCAGGACGCCGGTGAGAAACCATCCGCTTACCTGTATAGATTGCAGACAGCCTTGAGGGTGACTATCAAAAGAGGTGGTATTACTCCTGATGAGGCAGACCGGCACCTTCTCAAGCAGTTTTGTAGAGGCTGCTGGGATAATGATTTGATTACTGATCTGCAGCTAGAGCAAAAGCGCAACCGTCCCCTCCTTTTGCGCAGTTTCTGCTCATGCTACGCACAGAAGAGGACAAGCATACAGCAAAGGTCACTCGTATGAAGCAGCATCTTGGGTCTTCTAAACAGAGAGCTCTGATGCATTCCCAACGAACGTGGGTCTCTGCAGAACCTGAGCAAAGAGAAGTTCCAGGAGTGGTTTCACTTGCCACTGAAACACAAGAGCTCAAGAAACAGATTGCTAAGCTACAAAGTCAGTTAACCAATCTTATGACCAAACCAAAAACCCAGAAGAAATTCCCATTGCAAGAAGCAGCAGACAAACAGTACAAAACGAAGGTAGGAACTGCCGGTAATGTGAGTGCTGAATCCAGTCAATAAGAAACCAACAGGCAGGCCGAGGCCATGGTACTGTTTTACATGTGGCGAGGATGGCCACGTTGCATCTTCTTGTACTTCTGAACCTAACCCTGCACTTGTCATTACCAAACGCAAGCTCCTAAAAGAGAAGCAGCTTCAGTGGGACGCTCAGAACCCCACACCCAACCTTGATTTAAACTAAAGCCAGCCCTTGTTGTGGGACAGACAGGGGCTGAATTTAAAGTAAACCGTCCCACTGTTAAACATGTTTCAAACAAATATCAGTCTTCTAGTAAGCAAAGCCTAGCCTGCCAAAGGGTTTAGTCGGTGCTAGGTGCATTGCAGAGGTCAGCATAGCCGGTGAAAAGTGTCATTGTCTATTGGACACTGGATCGTAAGTCACAACAGTCCCCAAGTCCTTTTATGAGCAGCATCTCTCAGAGTACTCCATTAACTCCATCAATGACATCTTGGAAGTAGAAGGCGCCAATGGTCTATTTGTCCCATATGAAGGCTATATAGAAGTAGACATTACCTTTCCTGAGGAGTTCCTGGGTGTGAGTGTTGAGGTTCCTACCGTAGCCTTAGTAGTACCTGATGTGAAATCTCACAATCAACCATTGGTTTTAATAGGCACAAACACCTTGGATGTTCTCTATGAGCAACATTTGAAAGCAAACTCCCCAACGTACCAACCGTCTTCATTTGGTTACAGAGTGGTTTTGAGCACACTTGAAACAAGACGGAAACAAAACTCAAATGGTGTTCTTGGTCATGTGCGGTTGAAAAGTAAAGTACCTGAGGTCATGGCTGCAGGTCAGAGAGTAGTTGTGGAAGGTTCCGTTGCAGTATCCTGTGGGGTTGATAAGTGTGTTGTGGTGGAGCATCCATCTAACTCATCTTTGCCTGGTGGGGTATTTGTGAAACGCTGCCTACTTACCCTTTCTAAGACTCAGCCTTACCATTTACCAGTGGTGCTCACAAATGAAACCGAACATGATATAGCTATCCCACCAAGGTGTATAGTGGCAGAACTTCATGCGATCAAATCAGTACTTCCTCCTCCAAACACCTCTGTGAGGGACCGCACAGTCAAGGAATAAGGGCCGTAACAAACTGTTTCCCAAAATAATCTTTTAATTAATCAGACCAAAATAATTCAAATAGAAACAAAAAAACAAAGTCCAGATAACCCAAATCCAGGCAAATAAAAGAGGTCAACAGAACAAAATTAAACTCCAATAACAGAATATGAGAGAACTGAACTGACCTCTTGAATAAAACAACTGGGACACATTTATACAAACGGACTAGTCCACATGAACACACAAGGGGAAACCAAAAACACAAACTTCAAATACAAATAACAAAATTCATAACCAGGCCAGTTAAAGAATCAGAATAAAATGAAAAACATATCTTGAAGAAATAAACAAATATCAATTAAGAAAACCAACAAATTAGAAACGAAAATCCACAACACATCCACCCCATTTCCCCACAGTCAATCTGCTTGTTGGTAGCGGCAAGTGGAACTAAAGCAGCGGTCGAAGTGCCATGCCGGTCCTTAAAACACTCGGACCAGGAACGCGGAAACTCCACCACTATTCACAGCCAACAGCTCCAGCCATCCACTCCTCAGCACCACAGCGGTAACTTAAACTCAGAAAATGCAATATTAATAAAAGTATAAACCGTACACCATAAACTAGAATGTGTGCACTCCAACTAGTCAATGATGCACTAGAACTTAAATAACTAAATATAATTACCATAATACCTGCGATATGAATACAGGCCCTTAAGAGAATGAACATAAGCTCAAAAATGTGCCGGATAAATTAGAGCCAGCATGTACATGTGTATGTGCGCGTGTGTGTGGTATGTATGTGTGCATGTGTAACATTACCGCTCATTGATGTGTGGCTGCCTCGTGGGCCATCACATACTCCCCCTTCACACATGTCACTGGCACAGCGGGAAAGATAGTCTGCCGTTAGGTTCTCTTTGCCAGGGACATGTTGGATGGAGAAGCGAAAGGGCTGCATGGCCAGGTACCAACGGGTTATTCGACTGTTGGTATCTTTCATTTTTGGAGCCACTGCAGAGCCTTGTGGTCGGTTTCCAGAACAAATTCCCTTCCCAAGAGGTAATATTTCAGGGAGTCCAACGCCCACTTCACAGCTGAGACATTCCTTTTCCACAATGGAATAACGGACTTCTCTGGGAAAGAGTTTGCGACTGAGGAAAGCAATGGGATGTCGGGCATCAGGAGGACCCTGCAACAATACTGCTCCTAGGCCTCTATCAGAAGCGTCTGTCTGAAGAATAAAAGGTTGGTTAAAATCAGCATTATGCAATAAAGGGTTCCTGCTCAAGGCAGTTCGAAGGTCTTTGAATGCCGCTTCTGCTTCTTTCGTCCAGCTGAACCTGATTCGGACACTTTGAACCCACCATATCGGTCAACACTGCAGCTCTACTAGAAAAGTTGGGGATAAATTTGTTGTAAAATCCAGCCATGCCCAGGAATGATCGCAGTTCCTTTCGTGTCCGTGGCTGAGGGCACGCTTCAATGGCCCGGACCTTTCCCACCTGCGGCCTGATCACTCCACCACCAATTACAAATCCCAGATACTCAGTCTCAGTCTTTGCAATGGCACACTTTTGTGGGTTAACCGTCAAACCAGCTCTCTGGAGACGTTGCAGAACCAGCTGGATGTGTTTCAGATGTTGCTCCCACGTGTTGCTGTAAATCACAATGTCATCCAGATAAGCAGCGGTAAAGGTTAATCCTCGTAATACTTGGTCCATGAGTCTTTGAAAACTGGCGGGTGCCCGTGTAATCCAAAAGGAAGGACCTTGAAATGGAACAAACCCAATGGGGTCTTGAAAGCGGTGAGCTCCCGGGACTCACAAGTCAGAGGGATCTGCCAATAGCCTTTTGAAAGGTCGATGGTCGTCAGAAACTGTGAGTTACCCAGGCGGTCGATAAGGTCACCTATACGTGGAGTGGGATAGGCATCAAATTTTGTCACAGAATTGAGGTAACGGAAGTCTATACAGAATCTTATGGTACCATCCTTTTTGGAACCAGGACCACAGGATGGCACCATTCGCTTCTGGATGGCTCGATGATCCCCAGCCTCAGCATCAAATCGACTTCCTTCTTTAGGGACTCTTGGAGACGCTCGGGGACCCTGTAGCTCATTCTCCTTACAACCGCATCAGGCTTCAACACAATGTTATGTTGTATTAAAGTTGTGAATCCAGGATATTCTGAGAAAACCCCAGCTAGATCAAGGGCCCTCACCTCATGCTGACACTGTGGGGACAAATGATGCAGACTGACATCTCCTAGAGCAGGCTGGGGTAAGTATTGGTCATCCAATTCCTCTTCTTCCTCCACCTGCCTAATCATCAAGATTTGTACAGTCGGATCAGGGCGGGGGACCCATTGCTTAAGGAGATTAATATGCAAAATTCGGGTCGACCCATCTTTGCCCAACGTTGAAATTTCATAGGTGGTAGGCCCAAGTTTCCTTCGGACTTCAAACGGGCCTTGCCATTTGGCCAACAACTTACTTTCTTTACTGGGTAGCATCACCAGGACCTTCTGACCTGGTTCAAAACTTCGCTCCCGAGCAGACTGATCGTACCATGTTTTCTGGCGCGTTTGTGCCTCAGCCAGGTGAGATTGGGCCAATGAAGCCATCTTTCCCAAGCGCTCTCGCATCTGTACCACATAGGACACAACGTTCATCGGTTCATCCCTTGTCTGGTCCCCGTCCCATATTTCTCGAAGCAAAGCCAGAGGACCCCTTACCTCGTGTCCATATAGGAGTTCAAAAGGGGAAAAACCAGTAGATGATTGTGGCACCTCTCTATAGGCAAAGAGAAGGTAGGGAAGCCATTGGTCCCAATCTTTACCTGAATCACAGACAAACTTGCGAAGCATCTGTTTAAGTGTCTGGTTAAATCGTTCTGTAAGCCCATCCGTCTGGGGGTGGTAAGGGGTTGTTCTCAAACTTTTAATACCCAGCAGCTTGTATACCTGGTTCAAAAGGGTGGACATGAAGTTAGTCCCCTGATCTGTCAAGATCTCACAAGGAAATCCAACTCTGGAGAACAATTGCACAAGACAAGTCGCCACATATTTTGCTTTGATGGACTTTAATGGGAACACTTCTGGATACCTTGTAGCATAGTCTGTTACAACCAGCATAAATCGGTTACCTGCGTAACTTCTTTCCACAGGCCCGACCACATCCATTCCCAGTCTTTCAAATGGAGTGCCAATGATTGGAAGTGGCTGAAGAGGAACCTGACAAGGGCCATGTGCAGAGACTTTTTGACATTCTGGGCAACTTCTACAATACTGGGTTACCTCTGATTTCAGGCCGGGCCAATGAAAGTATTTCCTAATCCTAGCAAGGGTTTTACATTTCCCCAGGTGGCCAGCCCAGGGAATCGAATGGCCCAGGATAAGAATCACTTTACGGACACACTGCGGTACCACCAGCTGTGTCACCAACCCAAGTCGACGGTAGAGTATCCCCTGTTGAAGAAAGTATCTTTCCTTTGTGAGGTCACCATCAATATCCTTCTCTACATCCTCTTCCTTTACCTTTCCCAAGTAAGGGACAAGACTGGCATCATCCTGTTGTAACTGAGCGATGTTATTGGGCAGCTTAAATTCAGAGGAAAAGTTAGAGAGGGAGTCATCTGGCATTTTAACAGCATTATACTTTATTTTTTCCAACCTTTTCTGTCGACCGAGATTTCCTGGGCTTAACGGAGTCAACGATTTCCTCTTCATTATTAAAGAAAGGTAGGGCACGAAGCAACTGTTCCCCTTCTTCCTCTTTGCTTGCTTTAGCCCGGGTGACAACCATACTACATAAAGGTACGGGCTGCAACAAATCACAGAGCACGGGCAAGTCATGACCCAAGACCACAGGAAACGGCAAGTTGTCCGCTACGCCCACATCCAGGAGATAAGCTTGTCCTCTCACCTTGATATACACATCTGCCGTAGGAAGCAGTTTTTCATCACCGTGAACACAGCTGAATAGCTTTCCTGTCGCTGAAGTTAAGTAGGGCAGGTAGTATATATCTGTGATGTACCAGCGTCTGATCACTCCCAGTGTCTACCAGGGCCTGCAACTCCTTTCCATTCACCTCCACCGTTATCATCTGTGGTGACCACTTAGCTTTTCCTGGTGGCCCCGTACCACCCCTGGGCACATAACAAAGGTGAGTAGTCTTGACTGTATTTTTAGGACACATTGGTTTCAGTATGGCCTTCCTGACCACACAAATAGCAGATTGGCACTCTTTTGTGACTCTTGAGAGAGGTTGCAAATGCAGGT
Organism: Xyrauchen texanus; assembly: GCF_025860055.1. Taxonomy (NCBI): domain Eukaryota; kingdom Metazoa; phylum Chordata; class Actinopteri; order Cypriniformes; family Catostomidae; genus Xyrauchen; species Xyrauchen texanus. The sequence goes on along the minus strand of NC_068279.1, from coordinate 2,926,502 downwards.
TCTCCTCCAGCAGGCTTACCGGCACTGGAAAAACTTCTCTGGCTTTGCTGGGGAAGGTTTAATCTGCGGTCATCTCTGCTGGTTTTCCAAGCCCATGATTGATTCCTCTTACGTGCAGCCACGAACACATCCGCCAGGGTTGCAGCTTGTGCGGCAGTTTTAGGATCATGTTCCCGCAGCCAAACCTGGAGCTCAGGAGAAAGCATTCTTAGATATTGCTCAAGAATTATAATTTCACCAACTTCCTCAACCGACTTAGCTTTTGGTTGGATCCACTTCCCATAAAGTTCCTTTAACCGCACATATAATTCTTTGGGACTCTCAAGGGGTTCAACATCCAGAGAACGAAACTGTTGTCTATACGTTTCCTGGTTGATGTCATATTTTCTTAAGATGACGGACTTAACTTCCTCATAGTCAAGAGAATCATCCACATCCATATGTACATAAGCCGCTCTGGCCTTACCTGTCAAGAGAGGAATTAAACGGAAGGCCCAATCCTCCTTCGGCCACCGGCAAACAGCTGCAAGTCTCTCAAAGGTAATTAAATAATGTTCAATGTCATCAGCTTCCGATAACTTCTCAAGTCTTAGCTCTTTAAACTGATACTGACCTGCAGCACGAATTTCTGAACGATCCTTCTGACAGGTAGTAGACTGAGACAGCAGGCGGCTAGGGACAGCTTCCTCATCATCAGGACCTTCCAAGGGGTCTCCAGCCATCAGCAGTGGATTGGGAGTTGGAGTCGTACGAGCCTGCACCTCCAGCTGCAACAGACCAAACTGGTGTTGAAGGACTTTAAGCGACGCTCCTGCTGAGAATACTCTTGAGTCCTGTGAGCTTCTTGGGCATCCATCTTCGCCATATGAGCTCGAAACAAACCAGTCAAGTCTGCAAGTGTGGGCTCTCGGCTTCCAGGCTCCATATCCTCCACCTCACTCACTTTCTGTACTGCTCCATCTTCCCCAGCTCTTGGAACACTTCCTCAGGTTGCTCTGTTGGAGAAGTCTTTGGGGCTGCCTTCCTTCCCCGGTTCATGGCACATGGAGTTTAAGTGGACAATTTTTTTTTTTTTTTTTTTTTGGAGAAACTAGGCCCGACTGGCTTATCCCACCGCTGCCACCACTTGTGAGGGACCGCACAGTCAAGGAATAAGGGCCGTAACAAACTGTTTCCCAAAATAATCTTTTAATTAATCAGACCAAAATAATTCAAATAGAAACAAAAAACAAAGTCCAGATAACCCAAATCCAGGCAAATAAAAGAGGTCAACAGAACAAAATTAAACTCCAATAACAGAATATGAGAGAACTGAACTGACCTCTTGAATAAAACAACTGGGACACATTTATACAAACGGACTAGTCCACATGAACACACAAGGGAAACCAAAAACACAAACTTCAAATACAAATAACAAAATTCATAACCAGGCCAGTTAAAGAATCAGAATAAAATGAAAAACATATCTTGAAGAAATAAACAAATATCAATTAAGAAAACCAACAAATTAGAAACGAAAATCCACAACACATCCACCCCATTTCCCCACAGTCAATCTGCTTGTTGGTAGCGGCAAGTGGAACTAAAGCAGCGGTCGAAGTGCCATGCCGGTCCTTAAAACACTCGGACCAGGAACGCGGAAACTCCACCACTATTCACAGCCAACAGCTCCAGCCATCCACTCCTCAGCACCACAGCGGTAACTTAAACTCAGAAAATGCAATATTAATAAAAGTATAAACCGTACACCATAAACTAGAATGTGTGCACTCCAACTAGTCAATGATGCACTAGAACTTAAATAACTAAATATAATTACCATAATACCTGCGATATGAATACAGGCCCTTAAGAGAATGAACATAAGCTCAAAAATGTGCCGGATAAATTAGAGCCAGCATGTACATGTGTATGTGCGCGTGTGTGTGGTATGTATGTGTGCATGTGTAACATTATCGCTCATTGATGTGTGGCTGCCTCGTGGGCCATCACAACCTCTTTGACAGATAAGCACCCACCTGCCCAGGAGCTCAATTTCACCTTAAATTTTGGTGAGTCCCCATTATCACAGGAATGGAAGGACCGTATCACTAACAAGCTCAGAGAAATGCCAGAAGTTTTCAGTCAGCATGATTTGGACTTTGGGCACACCCAGAAGGTGAAACATCGCATAAACCTGAACAATGAAACTCCTTTTAAACACAGAGCACGACCAATCCACCCACAAGATATTGAGGCAGTCCGCAAGCATCTGCGTGACCTGCTAGCAAGTGGAGTCATACGAGAGTCCGAGTCACCCTTTTCCTCACCCATAGTGGTGGTGAGAAAGAAAACGGAGATATACGGCTGTGTATTGATTATAGGAAGTTAAACCTCCAGACAGTGAAGGATGCGTATGCACTACCCAATCTTGAGGAAACTTTTTCTGCTCTGACAGGTTCCAGATGGTTCTCCGTACTAGATTTGAAATCGGGATATTATCAGATAGAAGTTGAGGAGTCTGACAAACCCAAAACCGCCTTTGTCTGTCCATTGGGGTTTTGGGAATTCAGTCGTATGCCCCAAGGTGTCACCAACGCACCAAGTACTTTCCAAAGATTGATGGAGAAGTGTATGGGGGACATTAATCTAAAGGAAGTATTGGTCTTTTGGACGATCTGATAATATTCTCTGACACTCCAGAGGAGCATGAGAGACGGCTATTAAATGTTCTATCTCGCCTCAAGGAGTACGGACTAAAACTTTCTCTGGAGAAATGTAAATTTTTCCAAACCTCCGTTCGCTATCTAGGACATATTGTGTCGGAGCAGGGAGTAAAAACAGATCCTGAAAAGATACAAGCCTTAAAAACCTGGCCGAGTCCCATGAATCTAAAAGAACTGAGATCATTTTTGGGTTTTTCCGGCTACTATCGCCGGTTCATTAGGATTATTCAAGGATCGTGAAACCACTCAATGATCTTACTTCAGGGTATCCACCGTTAAGGAAAAGTGGTAAAAAGAGTGACAAAAAGGGTCAGTACTACAATCCTAAGGAGCCCTTTGGGAGTCGTTGGACGCCTCTTTGTGAGGAAGCTTTTCAGTCCATTATTGGGAAGCTAACTAGCGCACCTGTTCTGGGTTATGCTGACCCCAAACTCCCCTACTTTCTTCATACAGATGCCAGCACCAAGGGTTTAGGAGCTGCACTGTATCAGGAACAAGGTGGGCAGATGCGTGCAATTGCATTCGCGAGCAGAGGGCTGTCGCACAGTGAGTCAAGGTATCCTGCTCACAAACTTGAATTCCTTGCTCTTAAATGGGCAGTAACTGAAAAGTTTTGTGATTACCTTTATGGCAGCCAATTCACTGTCATTACTGATAGCAACCCTCTCACGCATGTTCTTACCACTGCAAGATTAGATGCTACTAGTTATCGGTGGCTTGCAGCTCTTTCCACTTTCTCCTTCAAGTTGCAGTACAGGGCGGGCAAGCTGAACATTGATGCCGATAGCCTTTCAAGGCGACCTCAGGAGCCTTTTCCAGAAAACCCCTTGTCACAAAAGGAGCATGAAAGGATCCAACAGTTCATACAGCATCAGCTTACCGCCACAGAAGATTCTGTCAGCGCTACTGAATGATGTAGTCAAGGCCATCTGTGAGAAGCACCTTGTTAGGCAATCAGCTGATGTCGGGCCAGGCATTGCTCTCGTAAACTCCCTTGCACTACGTTCCGATGCTGTACCCGACTGTTATGAACAAGAAGATAGTTCTGATTGTTTCCCTGTTATACCTCACCTTTCAAAAGACCTTGGTGATAAACAAAGAGCCGATCCAGTTCTTCAAGAGGTGATTTTGCACTTGGAGTTGGGAGAGAGACCTTCACCAACGGTAAGGAAGGAACTTCCTGGTCTTTCCTATTTCCTAAAAGAATGGAACCGCCTTGAGGTAAAGGACGGAACACTTTACAGGAGACGGATAGATAAGGATTCCGTCACTTACCAGCTAGTGCTTCCTGAAGAGCTAAGATCCACTGTGATGAGCAGTTTACATGATAGTATGGGTCACATGGGGATGGAGAGAACCTTGGATCTGGTCAGATCCCGGTTCTACTGGCCAAAAATGGCTGCTGAGGTAGAACAGAAGGTCAGGACATGTGGTCGTTGTGTGCTGAAGGAAGTCCTTACCTCAAAAAGCTGCACCCTTGGTCAACATCCAGGCCACCAGACCATTACAATTAGTTTGTATGGACTTCCTCTCATTGGAACCAGACAGAAGCAACACAAGAGATATCTTAGTGATCACAGATTTTTTCACTAAGTATGCTGTGGCAATCCCTACCCCAAATCAAAAGGCGAGAACAGTAGCAAAGTGTCTTTGGGAGAATTTTATTGTGCACTATGGGTTCCCTGAACGCCTTCATAGTGACCAGGGCCCAGATTTCGAGTCCCGCACAATCAAAGAACTTTGTGAGATATCAGACATTAAGAAAATTCGAACAACGCCTTACCATCCTAGGGGAAATCCTGTGGAACGCTTCAACAGGACTCTGCTGAATATGCTTGGCACATTAGAAGAGAAAGACAAAACTCATTGGAGGGATTTTGTCAAACCATTAGTCCATGCATATAATTGCACGAAGCACGAAGTTACAGGGTTTACCCCTATGAATTGATGTTTGGAGCCAACCTCGTTTGCCTGTTGACCTTGTCTTTGGGTTGCCATATCAAGACAGTCCACAGAAATCCCATTCGAATATGTCAAGCATCTAAGGTCTCATCTGGAAGAAAGCTATTTGCTTGCCTCCCGTAGAGCATTAAAGAGTGCAGTGCTGGAACAAAACCAGGTTCGACAAAGGTGTGACAAATTCCTCCTTGGAAGTCAATGATCGAGTGTTGGTGAGAAATGTTCGGCCAAGTGGTAAGCACAAGTTAGCAGACAAGTGGGAGTCCGAGGTGTATGTAGTAGTAAAGCGAGCAGCTGACTTGCCAGTCTACACAGTTCGTCCTGAGAGCAAGGATGGTCCTCTCCGTACACTTCACAGAGACCTTCTGCTCCCTTGTGGGTTCTTACCAACACCAGAAGTTTCAAGCCCTACCTTGCCCAAACCTACTTCTAAACCCAGAACACGCCAGAACCCTGGTGTTCCACCATCGGATGATGACTCATTCAGCTGACCCAGAGGAGGAAGATCTTAATGGAAGGTATAATGCTTTACCAGTTGTGGAAACAGTACGGTTCTCTACAGTCCATGACATCTATAGATCAAAGGAAACTGTGGATGTTCCTTTAGATGCTGACTCAACTAGACAAGAACCTTCTGATGTTGATAATCCAGTGGAACACTCACCTGTTGATGCCCCAGATGAATACTTACCTGTTGATATTCCAGTTGACGATTCACCTGTTGATGCTCCAAGGGGTCCTGAAACAAGTAATATACTTGACGAGGACCAAACTGAAACAGAAAAGAACCTTCCTGTCCAAAGTGAAGATGAAGTTGAAGTGACAAACTATGCTGAAATATCAGATGTTCCTGTTGAAGGGAGAGAACAACAGCCAGAAATTGAGGGGGGCATAATTCGGATATTCCGCTCAGATGCTCTAGTAGGCAGAGAGGGGAACCTGAGAGACTTACCTACTTTCAACTTGGAAACCCCCTGTCGTTTGTTGTTCAGTCTTTGTTTCAGGGTTTAAGCACTGCCCTTGTTAGCTCCCTCAATGGTGTTGAAAATCCAGGTGCCCTTTCCATTTTACCTGATGTTTCACCAAATGTAGTGACTAATCAGCCACTCAGAGCATGCAAAGGGGCTTGCATGATTTCAGGGGGAAAGTGTAACCCTGGTTAAATAATTGTTTTACAGATATTATTTATTTTTATGTAGCTTGAATGGAATGTTATGATTATTCATACATGTGAAATTCTAAAAGAAAATATATTTATAAATATATATCTGAATTGAGTTAAGAGATGAGTATCCACCAATCGGAGAGTTTGGTTGCTGGCTCACGCCCTTGCTTGCGAATAGCATTGTGCAGATTAGACGAGAGATGCAGAGCGACAGAGATATCTGATCTGGCGACGAGAGTGTGTTAAAATTGAACAAATATAGTTCTTAAACTGTTCAAAGTTCACAAAAACTGAATAAATCAGAGGGTAACTACAAGATAGTGGATGATCCAGTGTGATTGTGTCAATCGGGCACTTCAGAGTTTACATTTTGACTCGGTGAGTTTACCAATGTTATAAATAGTCTTAAAAGCGAATGACAACACATTGTATGTAATAGCTGTTTATTTGTTTTATGCATATGAGACAAAATTGTGTTATATTCTGATGTTGTATGGGTTGGATTGTTCATTTGCAGTGTGGTTGTGTCAGACCGCATGGTGTATTAAGTGTTCACTGCTGACGCCATTTTGGTTGCGCGTGCCTGTGGAAGAATAAAAAAGAGGAAAAAGTGAATAGACAGGTAATTGAGTACAATGTCATTTGTTAGGATGATGGTATGCATATATATGTATTTTATTTGTTTCCTGTGTTATATATTTAATTGTAAATCATTATTGATATACAATATTGAATGCATATTCTGGTCTGTGATCAGGCCAGGTTTTTTTCTTGTGTGTGAATGTTCTTTCAAGATGGATTTCCCTAATTGATGGCGAGCCTCCCACTTCGATTCTGAAGGATCACGAACTTAGAGGAAAGGACAATTTTTCATTTCGTTATTTCTACTCAGATAAGTAAGAGAACATTTTCAGAGACTGATATATTTTTTTTCCCTTGGGACTGAAGCATCTCAAGAGTGCAATTGGGAAAGTTTAACACTGATCAATATTCCAATTGATATTCCATCTGAACTTGAAGAAATTATTTCAGTGGGTTATATGTAATACCACTGGTGATTTTGTTTTGTTTTGTCTTTCATTTGTGTTCACTTGAATACATTGGATGTGATTGTGATTATTGATATACTGAAAAGTTATTTAGAGGGTGCACCCAGGAGATATATAGCTTATTGTATTTTTTTTTCCTGTCATTGTGTTTTGTTATTTTGTGATTGAGGTAAAAAGAAAAATACTAAAGAGGAAAAAAACACTAAGTACTCAAAGTAAAGCTACCTTTTATGGTTCAACTTACCTTTTGTCTCTGACTGTTTCTCAGCATCACCACCACCTCCGTTACGTATCGTGCAGTCTTCTGATTTTATTTTCCTGGTCCATTAGTGAGTTATTACCGCTACACAGACAATTAAATGTGATTTCTGCAATCTCCAAATGAAAAAATAGTAAAAGAGATAGAAATAACAATTTAAAACAAAGCTTAATAGCTAAGAAGTTACAGGCAGGAAGTTAGGTAGAAAAAAGCACTTTTTTTTTTATGTGTTTCACAATAATTCATGACTCATGAGACACCCGAGATGTCTCGCCCAAAACATTTAATGCTGATTTATTAGTATTGGGTTATAGAGGTCGACTGATTTTGCCGATATAATTAAGGTGGTGGGAAAGGCTGATGAACGATAAATTGTCTGAAAGTTTTTATAATCAATTATTAGAATGACAATTTTTTTTTTTATATTGCAGACACAGAAAAATAATTCAAAATGAATAAAATCCCAGATGTGGTTTATTGTTTAACCCAAATTCCAATAATAACCATAAAAAATATTTGGTGCATCACGCGGATTTTAAGTATAAATAAGCCCGAAACACACCGGGGACTCTTATTTTGAAATGATGAAACACACTATCAGCAACTATTGTATAGATTGCAAAGATTTTTGCCGATAACGATTAATCGGTAGCTGATATATATATCTCGGTCTACCTCTAATGAGTTACCATCACATGGTGTTGTCAGTATTTGGGTGTTTTCATTATGTTTGTAAATAATTAACCTAAACACTTTATCTTTTGAAAAATGATTTCTACTTGTCTTCTTTCACAAAGATACATCATTTTACAATATAAAAATATATACATGAGTGAAAATCACAAGCTTCTGAAGAACATTTGCTGGTCATTTTCAAGGATGATTTAAATGTTTTGCATTATTTCCATTTTGAATCAAACATCACATGTGCATCTGTTCATATAGGTGAAGCCACAAGCAGAAGAAAAAGCCGCAAAGACGTTTGATGTTTTCACTGCCAAATCTTTCACCACACAGGTTGTGGCAGGGACAAACTTTTTTATTAAGGTAAACATTGTGTGTGTGTGTGTGTGTGTGTGTGTGTGTGTGTGTGTGTGTGTGTGTGTGTGTGTGTGTGTGTGTGTGTGTGTGAGTGAGACTTCAGAGTATTTTCATTCTCTATTTGTTTTGTTTTTTAGGTCCACGTCGGAGGTGATGAATTCATTCATCTGAAAGTTCATAAATCTCTCCCTCACAGTGGAGGAAAACTAGAGCTGAGTGGAATTCAGACCTCTAAAGCACACCTTGACCCCATTGGATTCTTCTAATCAAACACAGAAATAATCCATCTTATCTTCTAATGGTTTCTCACATTCTCTCACCCAAAACAAGTTACTCAATGATTAATGTTACAGCATTTTTATTCAAATCTACATCATTAAAGTGAAGCCGATATTCAGCCATTCCAGTGCCTGTATATGTGAATGTTCTATGATCCACACACACAGCATGCCATGGTTTTCCTTACTGCACTAAAAATGTAAATCATTGTATTGTGGTGAATTAATTGCTCATAGATATTCCTCCTCATTCCAAATCTGTTTTTATAAAAGCAAATGCTACTTATAAAATAAAGGGAAATTTCAAATGATATGTCTTTGTTCTATTTACACCCTTTGTAAGAATGTAACCGTAAAATATTTTTCAAAACACATTGTTGTAACTGTGAGCCATTGTGGGCCATTACATACTTTCATTTGTGTTTTTTAATGTTTTGATTACTATTTTCATACTAAAGTGTGGAAAATAACAGTAATAATGACTAAGCAGGTGTGTTTAATTGTCTGGAACTAATTACTACTGTATTAAGAGGACCGTTTTTGATCAAGGAAGCTTTGGTTGAGTCACATGTCAGTCTCTGATACAACCGGTTTAACAATAAAATCAGTGCTACTTTTTTGTGTGTATAAAACAACAGGATGCCACATTAAAGATAAAGGAGTTAGGAGCTATAAAATGTCACATACCAAGACCTTAAAGCAGGGGTGCCCAATACGTCGATCGCTAAAGCAGTGCTGGTAGATCGCACAAAATGTAAATGTGCTTTCGTTCAATATTAATACAAATATAATGTCTTTCCTTCATTTAGTTTCTGTCTGATTTGCAATTGATGAGTACATTTTGACGAGGCGAGATTTTTGTTTATTCAGTTGCTGTGGCAACTAGGCTTCAAGGCTTCTGAGAACAGAGCCCGAAATTGCGAAGCTAGCAGTGTTTGAGACTAGCTACCAGCAGCTAATGCCCGGATTATGCAAAACTGTCTGATTCATTCAGTGCAAATCATCAGAATAAGGTAAATGCCCTGGCTATTGTAATCTATTGTGCTGTAGGTGTGTTGGGTTTAGTGTTAAAACTGAATGATATCAACATTGAACATTATTAAATATTGTTTAAATGTAAATAACGCAAAAAGTGTGGACACCCCTGCCCTACATGGAATTTATCTAATGAATTAAACAGTATTTAATAATGTTCAGTGTTGATATCATTCAGTTTTAACACTAAACCCAACACACCTACAGCACAATAGATTACAATAGCCAGGGCATTTACCTTATTCTGATGATTTGCACTGATTGAATCAGACAGTTTTGCATAATCCGGGCAGTATAGTAGCTAGTCTCAAACACTGCTAGCATCGCAATTTCGCGCTCTGTTCTCAGAAGCCCTTGGGAGGCGCGAACCTAGTTGTCATGGCAACTGAATAAACAAAATCTCGCCTGGTCAGTCAGATACTACACGCAGTAGTCCCAACAAGCATTTTTGTGTGGACACCCCTGCCTTAAAGGAATAGTTCACCCACAAATTTAAAATCTCATCATTTACTCGCTCTCATGCATCCCAGATATGAATGACTGACTTTTTCTGCAGAACACAAACTAAGATTTTTAGAAGGATATAAGGACCCAGTAGGGGGCGATATGCAGGAAGAATGCAAATCACCATAAACAAAAGTAGAAGAATGTGAAAGTTGAGATTGTTAGTAAAACATTAATTAAATATTGATCTGTTTCTCACCCACATTTATCATATCACTTCAGACGACATGGATTTAACCACTGGAGTCGTATGGATTACTGTTATGCTGCTTTTATGTGCTTTTTGGACCTTCAAAGTTCTTACCACCATTCACTTGCATTGTATGGACCTACAGAGCTGAAATATTATTCTAAAAATGTTATTTGTGTTCTGCAGAAGAAAGTCATACACATCTGGGATGGCATGAGGGTGAAATCTCCAAATGAAAAAATAGTAAAAGAGCTACAAATAACAATTTAAAACAAAGCATAATATAGAAACACTAAGCTAAGAAGTTACAGGCAGGAAGTTAGCTTAGCAATTAAAGAAAAATGCACAGTATTTTTTATTTTTTATTTTTTATGTTTCACTTCAAATGACTTCATGACTCATGAGACGACCAATGTCCCGCCCAATGCTGATTAATGAAAATTTCAATTTGGGGTGAACTGTCCCTTTAAGAAGAGGATATTAAGAAATCATCCAGTACAGGTGGTGGTGATTTACACCTAAAAATGTCTTGTTACAACATTACATAAAAGACGAAGAAGCGAGACTTGTTTTACAGTTATATCCTCTGAAATCAGTACTCAAGGATAAAATGATGAAGCTAAAGTCAGGTGTGTGCGCTCTAATGGCGGTATTTTTGCTGTCTGTCTATATTGCAGAGGTGAATTGCGTCGATAAATCTGACAACAACAAAGTGCGGAATGAAGCAGGTAAACATACGAAACATGCACTTAATATTAATTCAATGACTGTTGCTGTTTAGAGGTCCAGTAAAGTTCCATGTCTTGAGGTAAGTTTAATCAGAGACTATAATCAATAATGAAATATCTCCTACATGTTTGTGTTGCAATCGACGCTTTTTTACATTTCTGTGAAGCACAACGGATAGCGGTAAATGGTGGCGTTTCCTCAAGAGATTAAAACATAGAAAGTGCTGGATTATGACAGTCAGAATAGTGAAAATGGCAATTTGTTTGGTTGTCAATCTTCGTTCATTGTCTCTTTCTTGATCCCCAATTAGTGCGCGCGCATAAATGCCCCAGTGTTTGACCATTCCTTTGTCAAGTTTCTTTAGTTTAATGTGTTTCTTTAGTAAGTTGTCTGTTTCTTGTTTATTAAACTGTGCATCTGGGTTCTAGGGCCCCTTATTGGAGGGTTATCCAAGGTGACATATGCCACTTCAGAAGTGCAGAGGATCTGTAATGCGGTAAGTCGAGACAGGTTTTCATTTTGTTATGGTGGTGTTCGCTGATCTGCAAGTGAACGTGATGAGCATTTATTAGTTTTAGAAATGACAAATAAACAAATCCATATACTTGTTATTGCTTGTAGATGAAGCCATATGTAGAAAGACGTGTCGGAAAGAGGTTTGCTGTTTTCACCGCCAAAAGTTTCAGCACACAGCTTGTGGCGGGAACCAACTATTTTATCAAGGTAAACTCTTTTGCCAAACATGTTTGGAAGGCTGTGAGCTTGTTACTTTGTCAGTCAATTTGCATTTGGGTCATTGACGTGGCATTCATTCTTTAGTCCAGATCTATTAAATACAATTCACACTGCAGAGAACACTTGAATACACCAATACTATAAATTACTGAGTTCAATGGCATTTTGATATTTTTCCTGGGACTTGAAGTAGGCCTAAAACATGTTTTAGTGGTGAAATGGAGACTGACATTTTTAAAGCTGAAACTCTTGAAATGAGCAATGATGTCATGAGTAGCGCAGAATAATCTTCTTACAATGTATGTACAAAAATAAGCAGGAAAACAACCATTTAAAATATGATATTATTATTTGATCATATATTTGGTGTTTATTATATTTGGAAAAACGTTTGTTCACCAAATCAGTCAAGTGGTGTAACGACTTTTGAGACAAAAAACCGATATGAGCCCTTCAGACACTCAAGACTGCGTGAAGTTGTAAAAAATATATTTTTATGAAAAGGCAAATTTAGTTCAGGTCATGTGATGTAACCTTGAGAGAACTTGATATTTTTGACTCCATAATGACAATAAAATAAAGCGAAAATGCTATGAAAAAATCATGAAACCACATTGGACAAAGTACATTTAAAAAATGTCATGTTTTAAACTTTATTTTTAAAAGATTTCTCATCTTTATTACCTCAATTGTCGTTCACACATGCATGTATTTCATGGAAATGGTGTGTCTAAACCACTAAACCTTTAATCCTTTGATTTCTTCAGGTCCACGTCGGAGGGATGAATTCATCCATCTGAGAGTCTATAAATCTCTCCCTCACAGTGGAGGAAAACTAGAGCTGAGTGGAATTCAGACCTCTAAACGGCACCTTGACCCCATTGTATACTTCTAAACGAACGCCGACATTTCTCTCATCCAAACAATTTGATGCTGAACCTTTTACAAAATAGTCATTCTATTAATATTGCAACACTTGTCATTCAATATCCAATCTATATTAAAGTGAACCCAATATTCAGCCTTTTCAGTGCCTGACTATGAGGTTTATATTGTCAACAACATAACTTTCCTGTACTATAAAGGTATTGTTGCTAAATAATTACTCCTAGATATTCCAAATCTGTATTATAATAAAGGCAAATTTCATATATTAAAGGATATGTCTGTTTTATTTACACCCTCTGAAAGTAACAGTAAAAAATTGTTGTAACTGAGCCATCGTTACATGTGGGTCATTACATACTTTAATCTGTGGTTTTTTTTTTTTTTTTTCATGGTTTGATTTCTATTTTCATACTAAAGTGTGGAAAATAATAGTAATAAAGGGTAAGCGGGTGTTTAATTGCCTGGAACTAATTACTACTGTATTAAGAGGACCGTTTTGGATCAAGGAAGCTTTGGTTGAGTCACATGGTAAATGCTCTGTCTATTGTGATCTATTGTCATGTCGTATCCTCATATGTTTTGCTCTTGTTCTTTCCTTCTACTCTTATGCCATCTATTGGCTCTCTTTTGTTACTTCTCTCCTTTTCCCTCGCTCCCCAGCTGTCTCGTCTCCCCATAATTCTTCGTCAATTTCCTTCCCACCTGATTCAGTTTTCCCCGCTGATTAGCGCTCTACTGCTTTCTCTGCCTTCATTGTCTGAGTCTCACTTGAGAACGCTACACGCTGTTACTATCCACAGTCAGAATTGTCGCTGTCCTGTCCCGTATTTGTTTCCGCTCCTCTGCACCCCTCTCTCCGTTAACAACCTGGATTTGTGTTCTATTCAGTTCGCCCCTCGCTGCTAGAGGTCTGGTTGTTAATGTTTACCTTTCGCCTCTAGGAGAAGACTTTGTGTTCTGTTGTGATCTAATTACGAACTTTCATTAAAGACTGCTTTTTGTTATATCGCTTTTGGGTCCTCACTTACCGCACAACAATTGTGCTCTACACTGTAAAAAATGTTATGTGATAACTAAAAGCATGGTAACAATATTACACGTAATATTTTAAGAACTTTTCAACTTTTCAAGTTTTTTTTTTTTTATGAAATCTTAAAAAAAAAAAAATCACAAGTCACCCAAATTTTAGTAAGCAAGCCTTTTTTTAAAAAAAAAGAAATCACATTAATGAAATCTAACATGATTTTTACTTAATGATTTTAAGCAAATTTAGGCACTTTTATAAGCTAAAAAATTCTAACTCTCTCTTGATCCCCAATTAGTGCGCGCCAGGGGCAGATCTACGGGGGGCAAGGGGGCAGGTGCCCCCACTCTACAGCCTTGCCCCCAGCTGCCCCCTAACTTTGATGATCCAAAATCTGTACTTGTAAAAACAACCCGCTATTATGTCCACAAGCTTCTCAAAACAGTGAACTAAACAATACATTTACCAAAAGTGAACAATTTAATTTTTAATTTTAAATGTAGTCCTATCGTCAGCCCCTCCCCCTGCCTCTCACTGATTCAAACGTACAGAGCGCGACAAGCGCGTTCGCTCGCAGTCTGGCTCACTCACACAGCGAGTCTGCTCTGCTGCGGTGTCCCTGCAACCCGACTGGACTGGAGAGACTGAGCTGCTGCCCCACTCAGAGCCTCTGAACAGGTGAAGTGAGTTTCCAAAGGCGTAGTTTAAACACACGTTTAACTTGAACTTGAAGTTACATTTGTAATGAATGTATTCTGTATGGTAAATAGGATACTACATCATCAAAACAGCGAGTCTATTACGTTAGCCATTATCAGCGGTCAAATCGCTCCCTCGTGATTTATAAGAGCACTCTTCCCTTTGATTAGCCTAATTTTGATTTTAGTAAAGACAATAACAGCTTAATAAAGAATATAAATTGTTTGTATTCATAACGTTTACTGATGGTCGCCGTTACACAACAGCACACAATACAGTTAGGAGATCGATCAGTTGATTAGCTAAGCAGTCCTATAGTATAAATCATATAAATTCAATTCCTTCTCAGACATCACAGCAATGAAACCAGGTTACAACTGGGTTGGGAAATAACAAATATACAAGTAATCTAAACATAACGTGTGTGCATCATAGACTGTAAAAAAATAGGTGTGCATATAGACTCAATGATCAGTGAAGTGGACAGGCGCTTTTCAAACTCTAGTAGCAAGATAATGAGGGGTATACAAGCTTTAAACCCATCAAACAATGACTTCTTAAAGGAAGAATTGGTTTTGTTAGTGGCTGAGGAATATGGCTCTGACTTGCAAGACTTGAAAACTGAGATACACTAGGCAAAAAGACTTCTTGAAAGAAACAGAGCAAATGGCAAAGTAAACCCGTCCAGTTTGACTGAGTTTGTGACGTTCTTGGTGCCTTTTAAAAGAGGTTTTCTTTGAGCTTTTTCGCCTGTGCAAGATCGCTATTGTTTTGCCAGTGAGTACTGCTGGGTGTGAGCGAAGCTTTTCAGCTTCAAAGCTTGTAAAAACTCACCTGCGCTCAACCATGGCAGATGACCGTCTGAGAAATCTGGCTGTTCTCAGTATCGAGAAACAGCGTGCAAAAGCACTAGATTTAGATTTGTTTGTGAAACGTTTTGCTGCAAAAGCACAACAACCGTCGCCTTAAGCTTTACTAAAAAAGATAGGTGATCATGGGTCATTTGTGGACTATAATTATACGTTTTTAATTATAACTTTAGTATTGCCCACTGTTCTTTACTTGTAGTCCACTGCATCTTGTACTTTTCTTTTTATATTTTAATTTTTCTTGTTATACTTTTAATTTTTAAAAAGATGCATTTTTGTTGTGTTTGAACACTGCACTGGGCTTATTCATGTTGTGTTAAAAACCTTTGTAGTGTGTACGGTCATGATTAAACTATAACTACTGTGTTTTTGTGTTTGTTTTGCTAAAGCAAGTCACACATAGTGATTCCCATGTACAGGAAAGTCATGTTGTTCACTATAAACCTCAGTCAGGCACTGAAATGGCTGAATATTGGGTTCACTTTAATATAGATTGGATATATATTTGAATAACAAACGGTTGCAATATTAAGTGACTATTTTGCAAAAGGTTCGGCATCAAATTGTTTGGATGAGAGAAATGTCGGCGTTCGTTTAGAAGTATACAATGGGGTCAAGGTGCCGTTTAGAGGTCTGAATTCCACTCAGCTCTAGTTTTCCTCCACTGTGAGGGAGAGATTTATAGACTCTCAGATGGATGAATTCATCCCCTCCGACGTGGACCTGAAGAAAAAGGATTAAAGGTTTAGTGGTTTAGACACACCACTTCCATGAAATACATGCATGTGTGAACGACAATTGAGGTAATAAAATGAGAAATCTTTTAAAATGTGTCATTTGAGATGTACTTTGTGTCCAATGTGGGTTCATAATTTCTCACAGCATTTTCTACAAAAAAAAAAAAAAAAAAACACAATCATTTAATGACACTAAAAATGCAATGTGGTGTAAACATCAAGTAAAGTGTATAAACGTACTCTCCTTGCACCTTCAATCCATGAGTGTATATAACTTAACCATTAAACTCAAATTATAAAACACCTTAAATACAAATATCATGAATTTTTTTTAGTCAAAAATATCAAGTTCTCTCGGTTACATCACATGACCTGAACCAAATTTGCCTTTTCTCACAAAAAAAAAAAAAAAAACACACCACTTCACACTCAGTCTTGAGGGTCTGAAGGGCTCATATCGGTTTGTTTTTGTCTCAACAAAAGTGGTTACACCACATGACCGATTCGGTGAACAAACGTTTCTAAATATAATAAATACCAAATTTATATGATCAAATAATAATATCATATTTTAAATCGTTGTTTTACTGCTTATTTTTGTAATGAAATTTTAATAAGATTATTCTGCGCTACTCATGACATCATTCCTCATTTCAAGAGTTTCAGCTTTTAATGGGATTTAAAAAAATAAATTCACAGTCTCCATTTCACCACTAAAACATGTTTTACTTCAAGTCCCAGGAAAAATATCAAAATGCCATTGAACTCAGTAATTTATAGTATTGGTGTGTTCAAGTGTTTTCTGCAGTATGAATTGTATTTAATAGATCTGGACTAAAGAATGAATGCCACGTCAATGACCCAAATGCAAACTGACTTTATGACAAAGTAACAAGCTCACAGCCTTCCAAACATGTTTGGCAAAAGAGTTTACCTTGATAAAATAGTTGGTTCCCGCCACAAGCTGTGTGCTGAAACTTTTGGCGGTGAAAACAGCAAACCTCTTTCCGACACGTCTTTCTACATATGGCTTCATCTACAAGCAATAACAAGTACATGGATTTGTTTATTTGTTATTTCTAAAACTAAAAAATGCTCATCACGTTCACTTGCAGATCAGCGAACACCACCATAACAAAATGAAAACCGGTCTCGACTTACCGCATTACAGATCCTCTGCACTTCTGAAGTGGCATATGTCACCTTGGATAACCCTCCAATAAGGGGCCCTAGAACCCAGATGCACAGTTTAATAAACAAGAAACAGACAACTTACTAAAGAAACACATTAAACTAAAGAAACTTGACAAAAGGAATGGTCAAACACTGGGGCATTTATGCGCGCGCACTAATTGGGGATCAAGAAAGAGACAATGAACGAAGATTGACAACCAAACAAATTGCCATTTTCACTATTCTGACTGTCATAATCCAGCACTTTCTATGTTTTAATCTCTTGAGGAAACGCCACCATTTACCGCTATCCGTTGTGCTTCACAGAAATGTAAAAAAGCGTCGATTGCAACACAAACATGTAGGAGATATTTCATTATTGATTATAGTCTCTGATTAAACTTACCTCAAGACATGGAACTTTACTGGACCTCTAAACAGCAACAGTCATTGAATTAATATTAAGTGCATGTTTCGTATGTTTACCTGCTTCATTCCGCACTTTGTTGTTGTCAGATTTATCGACGCAATTCACCTCTGCAATATAGACAGACAGCAAAAATACCGCCATTAGAGCGCACACACCTGACTTTAGCTTCATCATCTTATCCTTGAGTACCTCCTGATTTAAGAGAATATAACTGTAAAACAAGTCTCGCTTCTTCGTCTTTTATGTAATGTTGCAACAAGACATTTTTAGGTGTAAATCACCACCACCTGTACTGGATGATTTCTTAATATCCTCTTCTTAAAGGGACAGTTTACCCAAAATTGAAATGTTCTCATAATTTATTCACCGTCATGCCATCCCAGATGTGTATGACTTTCTTCTGCAGAACACAAATAACATTTTTAGAATAATATTTCAGCTCTGTAGGTCCATACAATGCAAGTGAATGGTGGTAATAACTTTGAAGGACCAAAAAGCACATAAAAACAGCATAACAGTAATCCATACGACTCCAGTGGTTAAATCCATGTCTTCTGAAGTGATATGATAAATGTCGGTGAGAAACAGATCAATATTTAATTAATGTTTTACTAACAATCTCAACTTTCACATTCTTCTTCTTTTGTTTATGGTGATTTGCATTATTCATGCATATCGCCCCCTACTGGGTCCTTATATCCTTCTAAAAATCTTGTTTTGTGTTCTGTAGAAGAAAGTAAGTCATTCACATCTGGGATGCATGAGAGTGAGTAAATGATGAGATTTTAAATTTTTGGATGAACTATTCCTTTAAGGCAGGGGTGTCCACACTTTTTGCGAGATGATCAACTTTTAAATGACCAACTCAATAAGATCTACCAACTAAAAAAAAACAGTTTCATTAAAAAAAAATGCTTGTTGGGAGTACTGCGTGTATCCCTACATGGAATTCATTTTCTAATGAATTAAACAATATTTAATAATGTTCAATGTTGATATCATTCAGTTTTAACACTAAACCCAACACACCTCACTGTAAAAAGTGATTCATGTGTCAAGTAAATTTGACTAAAAAAATTAACATGAAATTTATAATTATTAAGGATATTTTATATTTTAAATGATGACTTTGCATTTTATAAAAAATACTGGGTGCATTTCACTCATAAATTTAAGAGAGAAGACAACTACATTATTTTGGGAAAATCTGTGCAATTTTGTGGTTTAATTTATGGACACCAGTTCATTTGAAAGTGAACAACCGCTGAGTTGACGACATTTTGGCAGACTGGTCGACACAAGTGCACGCTAAAAGGTAAGCCTTAATAATTTGTACTTTCCTTTTATTTCTTAATTGTCTCGTTAAATGTTGACCAGGTGTGTTCAATCCAGATATGTAGCACCACATTACACATTTAGGATGGCTCCCTTATTTTATATTCCCAGTTTATGTCGAAGCCTGTCCTGATCCCAACAAAAAGAAGTTTAAACGAAAGTTGGGAAAGCAGTAAAATTAAAAAGGAGGTATTTAGTAGGGGAATTATAGAGATAACTAAGGAGCTAGGAATCAACAATTGGGTAATTAGTCCAACTGCCGTAATACCAGCTGTTCCATCATGGTTACTATCTCAACCTAGAGTTGATATTTCTCTATTAAAAAAGGTTAGTTCAAGCAAAAGCATGTTTAGTATGCAAGCTTGTGTGAACACTGTGCTGCTTGAGAGATATTGGTATTATGTACAAGTATTCACGGATGGGTCAAAAAATCCAGAGAATGGAAAATCAAGCTGTGCATTTTACATTCCTGAACTAAAAATTAAGGTGTTTAAGAGAATAACTGATCATTTGTCAGTATATGCAGCAGAAATGATGGCAATCATGTTTGCATTACAATGGATAGAGGAAGTCAAACCCTTGAGAATACTAATTTGTTCAGATTCAAGAGCAGCATTGGAAAGTCTCAAAAGTGCGTCATCAAAATGTAGGGAGGATATTATGTTTGAAAGTTTGTTATCACTATATCGAGTAAATAGTCTGGGTATAGATGTTCAGTTTTTATGGATCCCAGCACATATTGGCATCCAAGGAAACGAGATGGCAGATTCTTTAGCTAAGGAAGGGTTAAAGATAAATCAGGTAGAAGTGGCAGTACCAATTAGCAAAGCAGAGATTAAATCATACGTACGAAGCAAAATTAAGATACAGTGGCAAAAATTATGGGATAATGGAAGTAAAGGAAGACATTTATTTAAAATACAGCAGAAGGTGGGGGAAGAAAAGACTCTGGGGAAGAGCAGGAGAGAGCAGGGGATGATTAGCAGAATCAGGTTAGGTCACACAAGGTTAAATGCATCTCTGCACATAATAGGGAAGCATCCAACGGGAAAGTGTGAGATATGCAGTCAATCAGAAACTGTGGAACATGTGCTGTTTGAGTGCACTAAATACTCAAATCAAAGACTGGCTCTAAGGAATGGACTGGAACATGAAGGAATCAAATAAATGGATATTACAAATATTTTCTCAAATAATTCCGGAAAGATGGTGCTTAAAATTGTGTCATCGTATCTACAACAAACTGGACTGAACATAAGGATTTAAACAAATGTAACTAAGATACAGTAGGTGGCGATAATGCTCCATATGGTTGCAAGTCGCCAGTAAAAAAACGAAGAAGAAGAAGAAGAAGAAGAAGAAGCCTGTCCTGATGAGCTAGTTTCAGGTGTGTAAAAAAAAAATTTGTGGAGAAAATTTGAAAGATTGTTTTATAACGCTACCCCCTTTCTTCACCGTTCGCGCGGTGACGGCACATAAATGGGGGATGGTCATGCCATGTTAATTGTAATCCGTAAAAAAAGAAAATGGAAGATGTGCTTCAGAAACGGTTTGAAACCAAACGTGACCAGACTAAACAAATGGTCACTGTTTGCTTTATCTCGGTTTTTGTACTTTGAAAAATTTTTTTTTATCTCATGTGTTGATATGAGACGCGGGATAGACGCAGGATAGTCCCGCGTCTCGGTGAGGTTACAAAACCTCAATTTGCTGTGCTTTTTTTATCATGAGCAACTTGCAACAACTAATGACAGAAACATGAATTCCTCAGTCTCATAATCAGTAGCACTGATCTTTTCCCCTCAATGTTCCCTCCCACTTCTGCTGCTGTCTGTCAGCAAAGAGTTTTCCCCAAACTTTTTATGGACTGTGCGTTCCCGCGCCGATAATGATTAGAGTCGAATCTTCTATAAAATGCCCTGATGGGGGAGGGGTGCACCGGTAAAAGTAGTCTATAACCTTAAAGGGTAACTAAACCCTAAACCAACTTTTTTTAGTTAATGATCTGTAAGAATGGGGCTTTATTAGTACTGGTCATTGATTCAAGTTATTTTTTTGACATTTGTGTATAAAGTGTTTTAATTCTACAATATATGGTGTAAAAACGTCTGAGTGCTGCCCTCTTCAGGTTGAACGGTGGCTACTGCAGTTGAATTTTCCTATTGGCTGTTTGCGGTACTTCGTGACGTAAGCGGTGAGAGCTGACGTAAGCAGGTTCCAGCTTACCACGCCCTTGGTACGAGCTAGACACTGGCCCCATTCTCACTTGCGCAGCTGCTTCGCTAGCATCGTCGGATGCCGATCGCGATGCGGGAGTTAAAACCGCAGAGTGAGCCAGCGGCTCGAATTGATATGGCTCCGGCCCTGTGTCCACAGACAATTCACCCTCCTCCACTTCAGGTGAAGGTGGGGGAGAAAAGTCCTCGACTTCAAAAGACCGCTCCGTGGCAAAGCTACTTGCGTCACTCCAGTCACTCTCCATTTTAGAGTCCGACAGCAGCTGTCAGTTAATCCGTCACTACGGGTCTCAGGTTCACGCCCCCCCCCCCGCGGTTCGTCCCCTCTATCCCCGCCGGGGTCTGCCCACTTTTCAAGCATTTTTCAAATATTGCTAGTGGGTGGAGTCAGACTCTGAGCAGGGGTTTAGTTACCCTTTAAACCAGTAGTTTTCAAACATGCTCTTGGGGACACACAACGCACATTTCTAATGTAACCTTATTTAACACACCAGATTGAAATCATCAGATCGTTAGTAAAGGCTCCATGACCTGATCTGCGAGTGTCAGATAAGCGGGACTTACACAGTATGCAAAGCTGTGGGTCCCCATTGTGCTTGAACCCTGTTTTAAAGTGGTTGTTAAAGACTAGAAATTGAAAACTAGAAAATTAAAAGACACGCTTCAGAACCTCTGATGAAGCTTTATGGAGGAGCAAAACCGCCTAAATTAAACATAAATAAATAAAAATCCAAATAAATGTAAAAAATGTGTACATATACATCTATTTTCAATTGTGACAAATGAGTATTTATACATTTCTTTCCTTATTTATGTATTATGTTATGTATTTCCACATGTATATATTTCCTCTATTTATTTAATTATTTTACAATTTACATCCATACCATCTGTGGCAATATTTAAATTCTGTAGACTCCCATTTCTTTTTGTCAACCACAAGATGGCACTGTGGCCTCCAAGCTTCACTCTGTAGCACTCTGCTCAGTTGCTCCGTCTGAGGGAGAAAACATGCCCCTCATTAGCATACAGATAAAAATGGGAAATGTATAAATGTGGAGATACATTTGGAAATATATACATGCATAAATAATGAGGAAACACATACATTTGGAAATGAATGTGTGAATAAAAAATACAAAAATACATATTTTGTTTTACATTTATTTTCAAATATTTGTATTCATTTATTTTTAATTTAGGAAGCTGCTAATCTACAGAAGCTGACTGTTATGTATAGATTGATGCATGTTTTTCTCAGGCATTTTATGTGGTCAAGCATTTATTTATTTATAAAGGAATAAATTATCGTGTTTTATTTTGGTTAGGAAAAGCGCAGCCTTGTATTTCAAGGATATTTTCCAGAAGTACAAATAAAATGATATATGTGAATGGATTTTCCATCTTTTTAATTTAAGAGTAATATAATGTCATTTGAATTACCAGATCTCAATTTCTTCCAATAATATAAAGTTTGATTTTTTCTACATAATTAATCAGCACAGCTAAATACATTTTCTAATTACGTATGATGGAAAAGTAAATGCAGCAGACACACATACATCACTCTGCGTGTGCGAATTGACTGTAATCACTGTAAACTGTAATGAAAAATAATCTGAACTACTAATAATTTAAGGGGGGTTGTCCCGGCTTTTTGTCATGGTCATCTGGTCACCCTAAGTGACATGAGCAACATGCGCTACAGTTAATGATTTGTCAAGCAAAATGCTTGTCACGGTATTTTCCTGTTAATTATGCACATTGGGTATAATAGAACATGAAACATGGCTAGCTGGGGCCTGTTTCAGAAAGGAGGTTCAACCAACTCTGAGTAAAAACTTGAACTCTGAGTTGACTTACTCTGAGATGGGAAACTCTGAGTTTTCAGTTACAGAACAGCTGAAATGAGTTAGTTCAATCAACTCTAAGTTGACTGACTCTGAGTTAAGCTGAGTGCACCACAACTATAAAAAGCCATTATCAATTGAGCTCAGATATTATGAGTCACCATGGCAACAGCGGCAGAAAAAAAGAGGTCTGCATATTTCTCACCAGCAGAACTAGAAGTGCTTCTGCAAGCTTATGGAGAGTACTGAACATATATTTTTTAAAAAGTGAGTTTACATTTTAATTATTGTTATAAAGTGTTGGGTGTAATTAATTATTAAGAAATCTAAATACTGTAATTTATTTAAAGGGGTTACTCTTAATTCTTCTGTTATTTAAAGTAAAATCTGATGTAATTGCATTAAATGCTGCATAGACTATAAAACAATTCTGTATAAAACAATAGTGGATTTAACATCACATTTTAAAAGGTATATTTTTAATGTAACCTTCTCCCTCTACACACTTTGGTCAATTCAGGAATAATTCATGCAATTGTATATTGTTTATTTGAAAGCATTAAAAGTGCAGTTTCTTGTCTCTTCTTGTATTGTTCAAGTGGTTGAGGTTGATATGGGATTTATAAAGTAATTAGTAATAAGTAGACCAATACTTTCTAGAGATAGTAATTATTATATTAATCTAATTACACTGTTGAAGATGTCATTTGTAGTTAGTAATTAATAACTACCCAACTGTTAAAATATCCAGGTGAAACTGGAAGAACAGTATGTAATAAACCTTTAATTTTCATGTAGGTGCAATCCTGCAGGCATTAAAAGAACGTGGCAGCAGCTGAAAATGAAATATAAAAATATAATTCAATCAGGTAAGGCTTGAGCATAACATAGGTGTAGGGTACCAGACTTTACAAACATTTGACATATTAAATAACTAAATGCCATCCAGTGTCTAGCAGTGCAGCAGCATTTGTGACATTTGGTCTAAATGTTCATTCTCATTTGACTTCTACTCAGCCAACAGAAAGAAGGCAGAGGCCCGTAAAACAGAGGGAGGACCTGCACCACCACCTCTGACAAATGCAGAAGAGATGGCCCTGAGCCTGAATGCTGGAAGGCCAATGGCTGAGGGAATTGCTGGAGTCAGTCACTCCTGAAGATTTAAGTGCCTTCATAAAATGTAAGAGGTCTACCTATGTGTTATTTTCTATATAGGCTATTTGTGATATTTCCATTTATTTTACTTTGGGTTGGGTTTTTCGTTGGTCCCAATAGATTCTGATGGTAATATATGTCTTTTGGAGCCTCCTGTCCCAACAGAACCCCAGGCAGTTGTAAGTAGCCTACTCAATACACCAGAAATGATGACAAATAGTATTATAAAGTGTACTCAACCAAATGCTCATCTTCACAGGATGATGGGGATGAAGAAACAGTTTCTGCTGCCACAGTGAGGCCTACAGAGGTAATGTTCATATTATGTGTCTACACATCAAACAATCTACACATTTCTTCACATTTTTATGTGGAGTAGCCTATAGAATCTAAGTTTATATCGAAGTATAAACTGACATTCTCATCTCTCCCCCCGCCCCCCAGAGTGTGGAAGAACAGCAGGAGGAAGGATGCACAGATGAACACAGTTCAGTGATTTTCAGTAAATGTCACAGTTTAATTCTGTAGAATTTGTTTAGAACTACATGATGTAACTCTAATCTACTGTATTTTCAGTTGCCAGTTAAGGAGTTATATAGACTTCATCTTATTAAAAAAAACAAAACAGCAAAGAACTTATATACTTGGATCGCCAGATCCAAAAGGCAGATCTGGAAATCGAGATTCTGAAACTAAAGCTAGAGGTGAGTGAATGGTCACAGGTTAATTCTAGGAAGTATTGAAACTATATGAAAATCTAACTGTTTTTGAATTTGTAGGAAATAAAGAACACCAAATAAATTGTTGTGATTTTGTGTTTATTCGTTTCTTTTTTCATTTTGTGGTGGAGGATATCATGTGTATTAATCTGAGAAGACATTGCGGCATATCATATCTAGGACTACCATTCCATCCTGGAAATCTGCAGGGTTGATGGGTCTTCCTCGGGGTCTTGTATTTGTAGGGCAGGGTGTTGCTCCCCTCTAATTATGGCAATATTATGGAGAACAACACATGCCACAATAATGTCGCAGGCCCTTTCTGGAGTTACCCTGAGGTGACGTAGGCAATGGAAACGTGCTTTCAACAGGCCTAAGGTCATCTCCACCCGGGCTCTCGTCCTGCAGTGTGCCACATTGAAGCGCTGCTGAGGGCCTGATTCAGGTTCTGGGTAAGGGGTAATTAGTGTTGGTCGGCATGGGTAACCCCTATCTCCCAGCAGAAAGCCATCAGTCTCTCCTGTAAGAAAGTTCACATTGCTTTAGTGCTGCATAGAAGTGCCCCTGTAAGTGTGTAGAGCATACATTGAAATAAGTGTATAGGACATACATTTACTTACCCCTTTCCAGCCTGTTGTTCAGGGTTGACTCACAATACATTCGTGAGTCATGAACAGAGCCGGGCCACTTGGCCTGCACATTTGTGATGATATGTGCAGCATCAGATATGATCTTGACAGTGCAAAGAATGAGACATGTATTGTGATGTAGTCTTTGACCATTAGAAACAGTAGGCTGTCAGTGTACCTGCACATTAATACTGTGGATGGACCGCCCGTTGACATAGTCAGCTTCATTTTCGGAAGGTGCAATAATGGGAATATGTGTGCCATCAATGCATCCAACCACATTGGGAAATCCTAAAGGGAATTCTAATTATTAGGCTACTTCCAGGGGTCGCAGCAAGATGTTCTTAACTGATCGTCATTCATCAGGTTAGCCTAATTTAATCTGATTTCTACACCACTGACCTGCAATCCTGTGAAACTCCTCTTTGATGGCTCTCACGGGTTTGTGCCCAGGAAACAACACAAAAATTCCCAGAAAGCGCTTAAGAGCGAGTCACACTTTCCTTACCGCTCTGCATAGAGCAGCCTTACTAATGTGTTCTGCATCCCCAATGTTATACAGAAAACTACCATTTGCAAAGAAACGTAAAGCAACTCAAAGAATCTGCTGGGATGTAAGAGCACGGCCACGATGGCTGACGTTACTGATGTAAGGATGGATGAGATTATGGATGTATCTAATTGACTGTAAAGAAAAACGGTACCGCTCAAATAAAAATGCATAAGGATACGACAAAAAATCCACTCTGGGCCTCAAAATCCTCTCCCGACGTAAATGTAACTCCCTACGAATTAATGCAGCCTCTTCATCTACAGGATCATCCATAAAAGGACATGACATTTCATTCACTTTGATGCTCTCTGCGTGACGGAAATGTGCGCAATGAATGAACGTACCGAAAGAATGAATGAGCTGTTAAAACACCACTTCCTCTTTAAAAAAGGGGAGGAGACCGAAAGAAACTCTGGGTTTACCGAAGAAAACCTGCTCCCGACCAGGTTAGGTTCACAGAGTAAGTTACTATGGTAACTGACTCTGAGTATAAGTTACCTCTCTTTCAGAAACGGGCTTGACTTACTCTGCTTTCTTGGGTTTGACATACCTCCCATTCTGAAACAGAAAACCCAAAGTTTCCCTCATTTCAGGGTTTCACTTAACCTCCTTTCTGAAACAGGCCCCTGCTCTTTAACGTCACAATATTTGGATGAACATTTCCATCTAACTTGTTAACTTCAGTGACCCAAAATGAAAATGTGTAATGGGTAACATGATTACTTCACTTAGATCATGACTTGTATAGAAATAGCAACAAGGTCTACTTGTTTTATTTTTGATACTGCTGCCTATAAATATTCTCTTACCTTTAAAACTAACAATAGAGAGCCTTGCATTTCATAAAGGCTGCAATTCAAATGTTGAAATAAGTGTACATTGAACAGATATTACAAGGCATAATACATTTTTGTTAGTGTAAATTACAGATGTAATTAAAATGATTAAACTAATAATATACATGTGTGTGTGTGTATATATATATATATATATATATTTTTTTTTTTTTACAAGTCTGCATTGAAGTACTAGAAGTTCCATTTTTGTGAGCATTCATATTTTCTACTTTCATCGGAAGACTGTTTTTGGTTGGAACATGCTGTAAGATAGATAATGTAGACTGAAGTCATGGTGTGGCTATGCAAGGTTTGCCAATGGAAGGCATCTTCAAAGTGAGCTCTTTTGAAACACTATAGATTACAGCATGGACCATTTATACATAGCCATAGTATAACTTGTGTTTTGCAAATCAAAGCCTTTTCTTTGTTTTTCTGGACCAGGTTTTGGTCCAGAATGCATTGAAAAGAAGAATATGTTCTTACAGTTCAACAATAATACAAGCTTATAGCAAGCATAACTGTCATTGGTTTTGCAAGACAAGTTTTATTCCAGAATTGATTTTTTTTTTCCCACAAACACAAATCTTTTTAGAGACATGATCTTTGAGAATGCTATAAGCTTATCAGCAAGTGTGGGTATAGTCCTGTACAGTTAGCCAAGTGTAATGTATGACATTTTGGTTTTTGGAAAACATTTAAAGGTTTGAGGATTTTACCTTGTCTTTAATGTCTGGAAGATTTATATTGTGCATGTGTTATTTTTGAAAAGTTATATTTGCATGTATTAAAGGGACAGTTCCCCCAAAAAATTTTAATTCTCTCATAATTTACTCACATGTGTGCCTTCCCAGATGTCTAAGACTTTCCTTCTTCTGCAGAAGAAGGAATACAAATCATGCAAATCACAGATCTCACCCCTGTAGGTCCATACAATGCAAGTAAATCATGCAATGCTTAAAAAAAGCATAAACATTAAAGAAAATTCATAAGACTCCAGTTGTTTAATCTATTAAAACATTTAAAAAATACACTCCAGTATTTGAATACCTTTTTAAAATAATAAATTCACTAAAAATACTTCTGAAGGTATCTAATCAGTTTGTGGTAAGAACAGACTAAAATAAAACTCCTGGCTCATGATCGCCAAGAAGACTGCTGATGTCATGATTCGTATAAAAAGGAGCTATATTTTGGTATTTTCCCACCCCAAACTGATTGGATTACTTAAGACATGAATTAAACTAGAACTAGAGTTATATGGATTCATTTTAGTCTTTATGCTTTTCGAATCTTCAAAGTTTTGGTCAACTATCACTTGCATTGTAAGGACCTACAGAGCTAAGATTGTCTTTAAAATAAAATGGTATTCTGCTGAAGAAAGTTAGTCATACACATCTGGGATTGCATGCAATGTGTCATTGATGAGAAAGGTCTCATTTTTGGGTGAACTATCCATTTTAGAGCAAGCTTGTCATAAGACTTTGACTACAGCACATATTTGACAGTAATTTGACATTTGTAAACTTGACCGTAACTTTGTTTTTCATTAAATGGAGCTTTTGTGTACTTTAAACTATGTTTTTCTTTTCTCAAATAGTTTTAGTACACTGCTTACTGTTTCATACAGCACTTTACCATGTGTTATTGTACAAGTTATGGATCTGGCTATACAATTAATGTACAGTATAAATGCTTTGAGTGGGAATGATATTTAAAAAATAAATTGATAAATCATTAAATGCATTGTGAAAATCATTGTGTTTTAAAGAGGGTAAAATGCAATTCAGCTTATAAAAGTGCCTAAATTAGCTTGAAATCATAAAGTAAAATTCACGTTAGATTTAATTAATGTGATTTCTATTAAAAAAAAAAAAAGCTTACTTACTAAAATTTGGGTGACTTCGTGATTTTGTTTAAAGGAATGAAAAAAAAATATACTAATTTGGTGGATTTCACGTGATTTCATTAAGGAGATTGTTTAGAAAAACAAGGATTGAAAAGTTCTTAAAATATTACGTGTAATATTGTTACCATGCTTTTTGTTGTTATCACATAACACTTTTTACAGTGTAGAGCACAATAGATTACAATAGACAGGGCATTTACCATGTGACTCAACCAAAGCTTCCTTGATCCAAAACGGTCCTCTTAATACAGTAGTAATTAGTTCCAGGCAATTAAACACCCGCTTACTCTTTATTACTGTTATTTTCCACACTTTAGTATGAAAATACACCACAAATTAAAGTATGTAATGGCCCACATGCAACGATGGCTCAGTTACAACAACAATTTTGTTTTGAAAAATATTTTACTGTTACTTTCTTTCAGAGGGTGTAAATAAAACAAAGACATATTCTTTAATATATGAAATTTGCCTTTATTATAAAAGCAGCATTTTCTAATATAATACAGATTTGGAATATCTAGGAGTAATTATTTAACAATACCTTTATAGTACAGGAAAGTCATGTTGTTGACAATATAAACCTCATAGTCAGGCACTGAAATGGCTGAATATTGGGTTCACTTTAATATAGATTGGATATATATTTGAATGACAAAAGTGTTGCAATATTAATAGTGACTATTTTGCAAAAGGTTCGGCATCAAATTGTTTGGATGAGAAAATGAGAAATGTCGGCGTTCGTTTAGAAGTATACAATGGGGTCAAGGTGCCGTTTAGAGGTCTGAATTCCACTCAGCTCTAGTTTTCCTCCACTGTGAGGGAGAGATTTATAGACTCTCAGATGGATGAATTCATCCCCTCCGACGTGGACCTGAAGAAAAATCAAAGGATTAAAGGTTTAGTGGTTTAGACACACCATTTCCATGAAATACATGCATGTGTGAACGACAATTGAGGTAATAAAAATGAGAAATCTTTTAAAAATAAAGTTTAAAACATGACATTTTTTAAATGTACTTTGTCCAATGTGGTTTCATTATTTTTTCAAAGCATTTTCTCTTTATTTTATTGTCATTATGGAGTCAAAAATATCAAGTTCTCTCAAGGTTACATCACATGACCTGAACTAAATTTGCCTTTTCATAAAAATATATTTTTTACAACTACACTCTCAGTCTTGAGGGTCTGAAGGGCTCATATCGTTTTTTTTGTAACAAAAGTCGTTACACCACTTGACTGATTTGGTGAACAAACGTTTTTCCAAAATATAATAAATACCAAATATATTTTTAAATAGTTGTTTTACTGCTCATTTTTGTAAATACATTTGAAGATTATTCTGCGCTACTCATGACATCATTCCTCATTTCAAGAGTTTCAGCTCTTAATGAGATTTAAAAATAAATTTCACAGTCTCCATTTCCACCATTAAAACATTCTTTAAGTCCCAGGAAAAATATCAAAATGCCATTGAACCCAGTAATTTATAGTATTGGTGTGTTCAAGTGTTTTCTGCAGTATGAATTGTATTTAATAGATCTGGACTAAAGAATGAATGCCACGTCAATGACCCAAATGCAAATTGACTTTATGACAAAGTAACAAGCTCACAGCCTTCCAAACATGTTTGGCAAAAGAGTTTACCTTGATAAAATAGTTGGTTCCCGCCACAAGCTGTGTGCTGAAACTTTTGGCGGTGAAAACAGCAAACCTCTTTCCGACACGTCTTTCTACATATGGCTTCATCTACAAGCAATAATAAGTACATGGATTTGTTTATTTGTTATTTCTAAAACTAATAAATGCTCATCACGTTCACTTGCAGATCAGCGAACACCACCATAACAAAATGAAAACCGGTCTCGACTTACCGCATTACAGATCCTCTGCACTTCTGAAGTGGCATATGTCACCTTGGATAACCCTCCAATAAGGGGCCCTAGAACCCAGATGCACAGTTTAATAAACAAGAAACAGACAACTTACTAAAGAAACACATTAAACTAAAGAAACTTGACAAAGGAATGGTCAAACACTGGGGCATTTATGCGCGCGCACTAATTGGGGATCAAGAAAGAGACAATGAACGAAGATTGACAACCAAACAAATTGCCATTTTCACTATTCTGACTGTCATAATCCAGCACTTTCTATGTTTTAATCTCTTGAGGAAACGCCACCATTTACCGCTATCCGTTGTGCTTCACAGAAATGTAAAAAGCGTCGATTGCAACACAAACATGTAGGAGATATTTCATTATTGATTATAGTCTCTGATTAAACTTACCTCAAGACATGGAACTTTACTGGACCTCTAAACAGCAACAGTCATTGAATTAATATTAAGTGCATGTTTCGTATGTTTACCTGCTTCATTCCGCACTTTGTTGTTGTCAGATTTATCGACGCAATTCACCTCTGCAATATAGACAGACAGCAAAAATACCGCCATTAGAGCGCACACACCTGACTTTAGCTTCATCATCTTATCCTTGAGTACCTCCTGATTTAAGAGGATATAACTGTAAAACAAGTCTCGCTTCTTCGTCTTTTATGTAATGTTGCAACAAGACATTTTTAGGTGTAAATCACCACCACCTGTACTGGATGATTTCTTAATATCCTCTTCTTAAAGGGACAGTTCACCCAAAATTGAAATTTTCATGAATCAGCATTGGGCGGGACATCGGTCTCCAAATGAAAAAATTGTAAAAGAGATACAAATAACTATTTAAAACAAAGCTTAATATAGAAACACTAAGCTAAGAAGTTACAGGCAGGAAGTTAGCTTAGCAATTAAAGAAAAATGCACAGTATTTTTTTTTTTTTACATTTTTTATGTGTTTCACATGACTTCATGACTCATGAGACGACCGATGTCCCGCCCAATGCTGATTCATGAAAATTTCAATTTTGGGTGAACTGTCCCTTTAAGAAGAGGATATTAAGAAATCATCCAGTACAGGTGGTGGTGATTTACACCTAAAAATGTCTTGTTGCAACATTACATAAAAGACGAAGAAGCGAGACTTGTTTTACAGTTATATCCTATTAAATCAGGAGGTACTCAAGGATAAAATGATGAAGCTAAAGTCAGGTGTGTGCGCTCTAATGGCGGTATTTTTGCTGTCTGTCTATATTGCAGAGGTGAATTGCGTCGATAAATCTGACAACAACAAAGTGCGGAATGAAGCAGGTAAACCTACGAAACATGCACTTAATATTAATTCAATGACTGTTGCTGTTTAGAGGTCCAGTAATGTTCCTTGTCTTGAGGTAAGTTTAATCAGAGACTATAATCAATAATGAAATATCTCCTACATGTTTGTTGCAATCGACGCTTTTTTACATTTCTGTGAAGCACAACGGATAGCGGTAAATGGTGGCGTTTCCTCAAGAGATTAAAACATAGAAAGTGCTGGATTATGACAGTCAGAATAGTGAAAATGGCAATTTGTTTGGTTGTCAATCTTCGTTCATTGTCTCTTTCTTGATCCCCAATTAGTGCGCGCGCATAAATGCCCCAGTGTTTGACCATTCCTTTGTCGTGTTTCTTTAGTTTAATGTGTTTCTTTAGTTTAATGTGTTTCTTTAGTTTAATGTGTTTCTTTAGTAAGTTGTCTGTTTCTTGTTTATTAAACTGTGCATCTGGGTTCTAGGGCCCCTTATTGGAGGGTTATCCAAGGTGACATATGCCACTTCAGAAGTGCAGAGGATCTGTAATGCGGTAAGTCGAGACCGGTTTTCATTTTGTTATGGTGGTGTTCGCTGATCTGCAAGTGAACGTGATGAGCATTTATTAGTTTTAGAAATGACAAATAAACAAATCAATGTACTTGTTATTGCTTGTAGATGAAGCCATATGTAGAAAGACGTGTCGGAAAGAGGTTTGCTGTTTTCACCGCCAAAAGTTTCAGCACACAGCTTGTGGCGGGAACCAACTATTTTATCAAGGTAAACTCTTTTGCCAAACATGTTTGGAAGGCTGTGAGCTTGTTACTTTGTCATAAAGTCAATTTGCATTTGGGTCATTGACGTGGCATTCATTCTTTAGTCCAGATCTATTCAGTTGTTCATAAATACAATTCATCCTGCAGAAAACACTTGAACACACCAATACTATAAATTACTGAGTTCAATGGCATTTTGATATTTTTCCCGGGACTTAAAGAATGTTTTAATGGTGGAAATGGAGACCGTGAAATGTATTTTTAAATCTCATTAAAAGCTGAAACTCTTGGAATGATGTTGTTATGAATGAGGCTGGAGTGAAGACAGACGAGGAGGTGCGGATCCAAACGCAGTTTTAACTTTATTGAAATAAATGGACAAACAAAGGTAAACCCACGATGGGGAAACAAACATAAGCAGGGAACTCGGGAAGGAAACACAGAGCAGGCTTAACAAACATTACCAACATTCAACGATCGACAGGGACTGAACAAACGGGCAGGGTATAAATACAAGACAGGACCAATGAACAACCAGAACTCAAAATGACATGAGGTGATGAACAGAAACCAATGGGAAACTAACGAGGACAGGTGAGAACAATGAACAATGAACACAATGGCTAACAAGACTATGGAGGTACAGAAGGTTCAAAAGTGAAAACTATGGAGTGACGAAAGTATCAAAATGGGAGACAAAAGGGAAACCGTAAAACAGGACAAGGTCATACGTTACAGATGTCTTGAGTAGCGCAGAATAATCTTCAAATGTATTTACAAAAATGAGCAGTAAAACAACTATTTAAAAATATATTATTTGATGATATATATATTTGGTATTTATTCTATTTGGAAAAACATTTGTTCACCAAATCAGTCATGTGGTGTAACGACTTTTGAGACAAAAAAAACGATATGAGCCCTTCAGACCCTCAAGACTGAGAGTGAAGTTGTAAAAAAATATATTTTTATAAGGCAAATTTAGTTCAGGTCATGTGATGTAACCTTGAGAGAACTTGATATTTTTGACTCCATAATGACAATAAAATAAAGAGAAAATGCTTTGAAAAAATAATGAAACCACATTGGACAAAGTACATTTAAAAAATGACATGTTTTAAACTTTATTTTTAAAAGATTTCTCATTTTTATTACCTCAATTGTCGTTCACACATGCATGTATTTCATGGAAGTGGTGTCTAAACCACTAAACCTTTCATTCTTTGATTTTTCTTCAGGTCCACGTCGGAGGGGATGAATTCATCCATCTGAGAGTCTATAAATCTCTCCCTCACAGTGGAGGAAAACTAGAGCTGAGTGGAATTCAGACCTCTAAACGGCACCTTGACCCCATTGTATACTTCTAAACGAACGCCGACATTTCTCATTTTCTCATCCAAACAATTTAATGCCGAACCTTTTGCAAAATAGTCACTATTAATATTGCTACACTTTGTTATTCAAATATATATCCAATCTATATTAAAGTGAACCCAATATTCAGCCATTTCAGTGCCTGCATATGAGTTTTCTATGGTCAACAACATGACTTTCCTGTGCTATAAACATATTGTGAAATAATTACTCCTAGATATTCCAAATCTGTATTATATTAGAAAATGCTGCTTTTATAATAAAGGCAAATTTCATATATTAAAGGATATGTCTTTGTTTTATTTACACCCTCTGAAAGTAACAGTAAAATATTTTTCAAAACAAAATTGTTGTTGTAACTGAGACATCGTTACATGTGGCCATTACATACTTTAATTTGTGTTTTTTTTCATAGTTTGATTTTAATTTTCATACTAAAGTGTGGAAAATAGTAATGAGTAAGTGGGTGTGTTTAATTGTCTGGAACTAATTACTACTGTAACCCCTTCAGACCTGAATTATGTTTCTGAAAAATATAAAAGTACATTTTCCCAGCTCATGAGGCTTCTATAAATGAGACCAAATAAAAATATTACAAATTTCAACACTTTAATTGTAATTTTGTTTTGTCCATTTCAATGGACGTCAGGTCAAAACAGAGGTACTTCAAAAAAATATACCAACATGAAATAAAAACATAGCAATTGTTGGTCTACTTTAGTTTATACGTTTTTTTTGTTTGTTTTTTAACCCTGTGGCTTCCCAGAACGCACAAGCACTTCGGCCACATTCATTTTGAATTCAAGGACTCAAAATCAAGAATTTTCTGTGGCTGAGTTCCTTTGTATTCATTGTCCCTGCGATACTCAAGCCAGCTATTCACTACAACAACATCAAAAGCATGAGTAATCATGTGCAGTGGCCATTTGCGGGACTTGATGTCAATCCTGTAAAGGCTGATTAGCTGATCAAGCTTATCCACCCCTCCCATGCCCTTGTTGTATTTCTTCATAACCTCTGGACGCTTGACCTTCACAAACTGCATCTCTTATCCATCTTCATCTCCAACAAAGTTGGAGGCCAGTACCACAGAGCGGTTATCAAACCGCTTCACTAGAACAAATTTTCCATCCCTACTTCTAACTTCATCATGGTTCCCCCGCGTTTTCTTAGACATTTCCTTGTCTGTCTTCAGTGGCGGATTTGCAAAGCGGCAAAGCCTTGCTGTTCCAGCAGCAATGGATTTCCTTTTCTGCAAGAACTTCAAGGACATTGTAGGTGGTGAAATAGTTGTCAAAAAAGAGCTTGTGGTTGGGATCCTGGATTCTCTGGCACAGGTGGAAGACAACAGAAGCTCCATGCCCTAGAACCTTTTTGCTTTGCTCAGAAAGCTCTGTTGTGGCACCTTGATAGATGAGGAAATCCTAAGCAAGCCCACTTTTGCCACAGAGGAAATACATCTTCACTCCCCATGGTGTAGGTTTCCCTTTGATATACTGGAGCACAGAGAGTTTTCCTCTGAAAGGCACAATCTGCTCATCAATACGGAGATCTTCCTCCAGTTGTAGCTGCAGACAGCGTTTCCTTATGGACTCATAGATTGGTCTGACCTTGAAGAAAACATCAATGTCTCCAGGAGGCCTCTCATGGTTGTTCACAACATGCAGGTTGGAGCGGAATTGGAAAAAAACGATCTTGAGTCATGGTTTCCTTGAAAATTCCAATATTGATACTGGAGGACCAGTACATTCTCACTCTTGGAAGACCAAGAACTCCCATTGCCATATGTAGACCAACAAGGACTTCAATCTCAGAAGCTGAGGCATGTTTATACCCCCGACTCCATTTTGTTCTGCATATATGTTGGTCATTGTGCTCATCAGCTCAAACATCTGACTTGGAACATACTGCTTGAAGTAGCCGTGTGGTGTTAGTGGCTCAGGTGGGTCAGTGGTGGGACTTACCCACGTTGTTTCTACTGGGGTAAAGCAGGTGTGACGACACCACTGAATATCACTCTTTTGTGTGATTTTTGTAAAAGGATCATCACCAAGTACTGGTTCTACATCTGCCTCATGCTCATAATCTTCTCTGTCTTCTTGATTTTGACTTTCCTCTGCCTCAATCTCAATTTCTTCCCCTACTACGGGTAGTGGCTCATCTCTGTCCTCCCCTGAAATTATTACCAAAAACTGTCCCTTACAAACAACTTCATACAAGTTTTATATTGTAATTTATTTACAATATAAAAAATATTAATGTCTGAACTAACTAACTATCCCTAATTTTCATTCTACACTTACCAATTGTTGGAGATCTAGCATCATCTGCATTTCCATCTCCATCTTCCTCATCACTCCACGTAAAGTCAACATCTGAGATATTTCCATCAGCTATATGTTCAAGCACTTCAAGAACTGTATATTCTGCATATTAAATAGTTAAAAAATGTTCAAAAATGTATTAGTACTGTGATATAGATATTTTTATATATATATAAGAAATTTCAATCAGCATTACTGGACATGTGCTTTCAGAAACAGGTGTTTGAACCCACTGTACATTCTAATGGACAGACACATTTGAAAAAAATCCTGCTTTAAAACTTGCAATTCTACAAATGTTTTTTAACTTTAATAAGTTCAATCCTTCTGCTTAACAGACAAACTATAAAATACTGGCAAACATATACATTTTTTTAAATAAAACCATAGAAAATGTTGCTCACTTCTGTGTTTGGAGTGCTGCCATGCTTCTCTTCAATGTAGAGTTTTTTTTTTAATTACCACATGCAGAGCTTTACTGCAATTTGATTGGATGACAAACGTCCAATCTCATGGACTGTAGGCTTTAAACTAGGTGAAATGCTCCAGAAGTGGAAAAAAAGGGCTGACATGTGATGTCCATTGTAATGGACAAAGGGTCCGAATGGGTTAAGAGGACCGTTTTGGATCAAGGAAGCTTTGGTTGAGTCACATGTCAGTCTCTGACACAACCGGTTTACCAATAAAATCAGTGCTACTTTTTTGTGTGTATAAAACAACAGGATGCCAAATTAAAAATAAAGGAGTTAGGAGCTATAAAATGTCACATACCAAGACCTTAAAGCAGGGGTGCCAATACGTTGATCGCGATCTACCAGTCGATGGCAAAAGCAGTGCTGGTAGATCGCACAAAATGTAAATGTGCTTTCGTTCAATATTAATACAAATATAATGTCTTTCCTTCGTTTAGTTTCTGTCTGATTTGCAATTGAGTACATTGACCAGGCGAGATTTTTGTTTATTCAGTTGCCATGACAACTAGGTTCGCGCCTTCCAAGGGCTTCTGAGAACAAAGCGCGAAATTGCGAAGCTAGCAGTGTTTGAGACTAGCTACTATACTGCCCGGATTATGCAAAACTGTCTGATTCATTCAGTGCAAATCATCAGAATAAGGTAAATGCCCTGGCTATTGTAATCTATTGTGCAGTAGGTGTGTTGGGTTTAGTGTTAAAACTGAATGATATCAACATTGAACATTATTAAATATTGTTTAATTCATTAGAAGGTGAGTTCCATGTAGGGATACATGCAGTACTCCCAACAAGCATTTTTTTTTTAATGAAACAGTTTTTTTAGTTGGTAGATCTTATTGAGTTGGTCATTTAAAAGTAGATCATCACGCAAAAAACTGTGGACACCCCTGCCGTACATGGAATTCAACTTCTAATGAATTAAACAGTATTTAATAATGTTCAATGTTGATATCATTCAGTTTTAACACTAAACCCAACACACCTACAGCACAATAGATTACAATAGCCAGGGCATTTACCTTATTCTGATGATTTGCACTGAATGAATCAGACAGTTTTGTATAATCCGGGCAGTAGCTGCTGGTAGCTAGTCTCAAACACTGCTAGCTTCGCAATTTCACGTTCTGTTCTCAGAAGCCCTTGGAAGGCGCGAACCTAGTTCCCTATCAAGAGGTCTCTCCTATATTGCGTAAGTAGCTTACGCTATGGGAAAACTCAGTTATCGAGAAATATTGAAGTCTTTATGTAAAACGCATTGCAGCTGCACAGCAGACAGCAATGAGCGAGGCAGCTCGGTCATTGGCTGTGCTGCGGCAACTTGCTCGAACCAATGACCGGGCGACTCTGAACGCAGCGACCAATGAGCGTGCAGCCGCGCCAGCGCTCAGAGCCAGCCAAGATTAGCATGGCTAAGGCTATATATTAGGCGCCCGTCATGAGAGTTCTTTAGATTTTATCTCCTTCAGCAAAGACCTTCTCTTAGCTGGATCCTCCGGATTGTTGGAGTCTTTAGCCGCCGTCGAAAAGCCTACAGCAGGACCGCTAAGAGGACGCCGGCGCCTTCAGCCGCCTCGAAGCCTTCTGCTACGCCATCCGGCGCGATCGCTATATCCTTTACTGCAAGCGCTTCGCCTCTGCGACGCTTTTGATTGAGTAAAGAGTAATTTTTCAAGGCGTTGTTGCAAATGCCTTCAGCCTGCGCCTCATGCAGAGGCCCTCTTCCTGGCGGGGATCGTCACACCATTTGCACTCGCTGCCTGGGACCTGACCACGCAGAAGCTGCTCTCACTCGAGGCGGATGCCCCGAATGTGACTCCCTGGGCCTCACCGAGCTGTGCGCTCGCTCGCCGCCTTCACGCTGAGCGAGCCTGCTACCACCGTGCTGCCGTCCCTCTGTTCGAGCAGCGCAAGAAAAGCACCGCTCACGGAGGCCGCCAGAGCACGCGGACTTCAGTGACGTCACGCTGGGCCAGTCCCGCGTGCTTCACCACTACCCGAGAACTCCCGCCGCCAGTCCATTTCAACGCAGGCGGACCAGCACCCTCCAACAGAGCGGTGGGTCTCGTCTCGTTCGGGCGTCAGGGGCGGCGGTGAAAAGGATGACAGCCTTTCCATTGGCGCTGCATCCGGCGACTGGCCGGGCTCAGCCTTCGCCAGAGCACGCGGACTTCAGTGGCGTCACGCCGGGCCAGTCCCGCGTGCTTCACCACTACCCGAGAACTCCCGCCGCCAGTCCATTTCAACGCAGGCGGACCAGCACCCTCCTACAGAGCGGTGGGTCTCGTCTCGTTCGGGCGTCAGGGATGACGGTGAAAAGGATGACAGCCTTTCCATTGGCGCTGCATCCGACGACTGGCGGGCTCGGCCTTCGACCCTGCGCTGTCGACATTAGCAGACACGAGCACGGGCACCAGCATGGACTCAGAGATCGTCCGCATCCTGTCTAAAGCGGTAAGAGAGTTCACTGAGCGCTTCACTGAAGCTCGGAAGGATTCGCAGGCTATGCGTCACTTCCTGCCCAAGCGCTCCAGCTCGTCACAGAGCCGCCAGAGACTGCCTCAGCAGCAGCAGCGAGCCAGGGCGGCGCCTCCGACTCCAAAGCGTGTAAAACATTACCCAGTCCCCTTACAGGTGGCTGGAAATGTCTGTACAGCAGTCAATGGGCCAGTCACAGAACTCGCTCACCTGCAATCAAACGCCGTTTTAACGGCAACACACAGAAATCACATTTTCTGCCTGTGTCACTAAGGGGTCACGTGTCCACACTAAAGTGCGCATTCCCACATATCAATACTGTCCAAACAGTGCCAAATACTTCCCCAGCTCGAGCTGGACGCCCCATGTAGATCGTGTGCCTATTGTCATGTATGCACCACTACATACAAGCACTGTTCCCACAGTTATACACACTTCCCCAGTAAAAGCGGGAAATACTATAAAGGTTTGAGCGTGCCTGCTGTGATGCATGCACCCCTACACACAAACACTGTATGCATGGCCAAAAACCCCGCCACGAGCGGGAGGCTTTATGAAAGTGGCGCGCGTGCCTACTACAGTATATGCACCCCCACCCATAAGCACTGCCCATACAGTTCCAAACAGTTCTCTAGCTCATGCCATGAGCATCACAGATGCGACGCGCGAGCCAAGAAACTCCCCGCTAAGAGCGGGAAGCTTTATGAAAGTGGCACGCGTGCCTATTACAATGTATGCACCCCCACCCGTAAACACTGTCTATATAGTTTTCAAACATTTCTCCAGCTCATGCTGCGAGCATTACGGAGATAGCGCGCGTGCCTGTGATTTCACACGCACCCCTGCACTCGGCACTCAACACAGCTGCTCAGCGCGCGCCCGCGCCTCTGAGAGCTGTAAGCTCAGTGTTAGCACATGTTCTGCCTGTGTCACTAAGGGGTCACGTGTCCACACTAAAGTGCGCATTCCCACATGTCAATACTGTCCAAACAGTGCCAAATACTTCCCCAGCTCGAGCTGGACGCCCCATGTAGATCGTGTGCCTATTGTCATGTATGCACCACTACATACAAGCACTGTTCCCACAGTTATACACACTTCCCCAGTAAAAGCGGGAAATACTATAAAGGTTTGAGCGTGCCTGCTGTGATGCATGCACCCCTACACACAAACACTGTATGCATGGCCAAAAACCCCGCCACGAGCGGAAGACTTTATGAAAGTGGCGCGCGTGCCTACTACAGTATATGCACCCCCACCCATAAGCGCTGCCCATACAGTTTCAAACAGTTCTCTGTCTCATGCCGCAAACATCACAGATGTGATGCACGAGCCAAGAGACTCTCCGCTACGAGCAGGAAGCTTTATGAATGTGGCGCGCGTGCCTATTACGATGTATGCACCCCCACCCGAAAACTCTGTCCATACAGTTTCAAGCATTTCTCCGACTCATGCTGCAAGCATTTCGTGCCTGTACTCTCACACGCACCCCTGCACTCGGCACTCAACACGGCTGCTCAGCGCGCACCTGCGCCTCTGAGAGCTGTAAACTCAGTGTTAGCACAAGGCAATTTGCAGGTGGGGCCCATACGTCACTGCGACACGCCCCCAGCCAGCATTCAGCCCATATCTGTGCGAGCAAAAGCCTGGGAAAAAATCCCCGACATGCCGAAATGGGTTTTGAACATAATAAAACACGGTTACTCACTTCAATTCGCTCGCAGACCACCCCGCTTTTCAGCGGTGGTCGAGACGAAAGTGAGGAAAGATGTGTCACATGTTCTATGCACCGAGATGCTCAAACTGATAGAGAAGGGCGCTATAGAAACTGTTCCTCCCTCTATGAGCGAGGCGGGTTTTTACAGCCGCTATTTTCTCGTCCCGAAAATGGACGGTGGCCTCCGCCCCATCCTAGATCTCAGACATCTGAACAAAGCTTTAATGATTTGCTCGTTCAGAATGTTAACAACCAAACATATCCGGGGATTGGTTTCTATCAGTGGATTTGAAAGACGCTTACTTTCACATTTCGATAGCGCCTCATCACAGGCCTTTTCTGAGATTCGCTTTCGAGGGACAGTCATACCAGTACACAGTACTACCATTCGGCCTATCATTGGCCCCCGTACATTCACGCGAAATGTATGGACGCGGCACTTTCCCCTGAGACAGCGGGAGTCGCGAATACTGAATTACCTCGACGATTGGCTAATCATAGCACAATCAGAGGGTCAGTTAACGACGCACAGATCTTGGATTATCAGCCATCTAGAATGCCTGGGTCTGAGAATCAATTTTGCAAAGAGCGTGCTATCCCCCAGCCAGAATATCTCTTTTCTGGGAATAGTGCTAGACTCAGTGCAGATGACAGCGCGCCTCTCATCAGAGCGCGCGCTCTCTATTCGACGCCTTGCAACATCATTCAGAATGGGTGCACACGCCCCCATCAAACGATTTCAAAGAATGCTCGGTCTCATGGCCTCAGCATCGGCGGTACTCCAGCTAGGATTGTTGCACATGCGTCCTCTCCAGCGCTGGCTCAAGAGTCGTGTCCCCACTCACGCGTGGCGCTCGGGCCACTTTTTGATCAGAGCGAATCACGCCTGTATAAAAGCCTTGACGCCCTGGAAAGCCGTCAACTGGTATCAAACCGGCGTGAGTCTGGGCGTAAATACGCGGAGAAAAATGATCACGACAGATGCCTCCAAAATAGGATGGGGGGGCCCTTTACGAGGGCAGGCCTGTCTCCGGCTTTTGGTCAAACCCGGAAAAGCGCCTACATATAAACTGTCTGGAAATGAAAGCGGTCGCCTTGGCTCTCAGAGCCCTGCTTCCGTACCTCAAAAACGAACACGTCCTGGTCCGAACGGACAACATGATGGTAGTTTCGCATATAAATCGCCAGGGTGGACTCAGGTCAAGCTCCCTGCACTCTATGGCCAGGGATCTCATCTTATGGTCACAACACCACCTGCGCTCGCTGAGAGCAGCACATGTGCCAGGCGCCCTGAACCAGGGAGCGGACATGCTGTCCAGAGACAAGGTTCTCCTAGGAGAATGGTCTCTCCACCCCCTGACGGTTCAGTGGTTATGGCAAACCTTTGGCGAGGCAGAGGTCGACCTCTTTGCCTCCAGAGAAAACGCGCACTGCCCCCTTTTCTTCTCAAAGAGCACGGACGCGCTCGCCCAAGTCTGGCCGAGCCGCCCCTTGTATGCTTTTCCCCGATCGCGATGCTACCTCAGGTCATCAGTCGGATCAGGGAAGTGAAATGTGCAGTGCTCCTGGTAGCCCCACTCTGGAACAACCAGACGTGGTTTCCAGAACTGATGCAGATGATGCAATCTGCCCCATGGCCGATTCCGTTGAGGCTAGACCTCCTCAGGCAGGCCAACGGGATGATTCTTCATCCCCGCCCCGATCTGTGGGCCCTCCATGCATGGCCCCTCAACGGGTTCCCGAGAACCTCCCCAGTGGAGTTTTGAGAACCATAACTGAGGCGCGAGCGCCCTCTACGAGGCGCTTATATGCCCAAAAGTGTTCAGTGTTCAGTGACTGGTGTGATACCAAGAGCTTGAACCCCAAATCGTGCGAGATACCAAGTGTACTCGCCTTTTTGCAAGAGCTGCTGGAGGCGGGCCGCACACCCTCCACGCTCAAAGTCTATGTGGCTGCCATAGCGGCGTCACACAATCCTGATAAAGGACGTTCATTAGGGAAAAACGACCTAATCATTCGTTTCCTAAGAGGCGCTAGGAGGATGAACCCTCCTCGCCCCCTCTCGGTGCCGATCTGGGACCTGGCCACGGTCCTGGACGCACTCAAGAGTGCCCCGTTCGAACCTCTCCGAACCGTGCACCTTAAACAGCTCTCGCTCAAAACTGCGCTCTTGCTGGCGCTCGCCTCAGTCAAGAGAGTGGGCGACCTGCACGCGCTGTCATCAAGGGCCTTCAATGCCCCTTAGGCGTCAGAGCTCACTCTACGAGGAGCATGGCCTCCTCATGGGCTTGGTCGAGTGGGATACCCATTTAAGATATTTGTGCGGCGGCGGGCTGGGCCTCGCCTTCGACATTTATCAGGTTTTATAACCTACAGGTCCCCTCATTGCATTCCAACATTCTATCAGCCTGACTGTAGAATGGACTGGAGTACGTATATGCTGAGCATTATCTCCTCACTTATAAGGTCCGTCTCTGACCGACTCAGAGGATTTTTTATGCATGCCAGTACATAGAAAAATGCATTCCAACATTCTATTAGCTTGACTGTAGAATGGACTGGAGTATGTATATGCTGAGCATTATCTCCTCCCTTATAAGGTCCATCTCTGACCAACTCAGAGGATTTTTTATGCATATCAGCACATAGAAAAATGCATTCCAACATTCTATCAGCCTGACTGTAGAATGGACTGGAGTATGTATATGCTGAGCATTATCTCCTCCCTTATAAGGTCCGTCTCTGACTGACTTAAAGGATTTTTTATCCATATCAGCACATAGAAAACTCAGTACATAAGATATGTGCTTGTGTTTGTACTATGAGCTCCCACCATGGACCACCTTGGAAGGGCTCTATACTATCCCATTATGTAGCTCGCCGTTGGCCGGCTCGTGGAATAATCACTTTGCTTTAAGGCTCAGGCATCTGCCTCTGGCTTTATAGAGCGAAGTCAGCACGCACGGCGTTTTACATGGTGTTCCCATAGCGTAAGCTACTTACGCAATAGGAGAGACCTCTTGATAGGGAACGACTCGGTTACTAACGTAACCTCGGTTCCCTGAGAGGAGGGAACGAATACTGCGTAAGCTGCCGTGCTTGTGCTTGGTCAGTTCGCTTCAGTCGATTGAACCTAAAGGAACTCGTATGACGGGGTGCCAATTATATAGCCTGGCTATGCTAATTTCGGCGGGCTCTGAGTCGCTGAACGCGGTAGCGCTCCATTGGTCGCTGCGTTCAGAGTCGCCCGTCATTGGTTCGAGCAGTTGCCGCAGCACAGCCAATGACCGAGCTGCCTCGCTCATTACTGTCTGCTGTGCAGCTGCAATGCGTT
Organism: Xyrauchen texanus; assembly: GCF_025860055.1. Lineage (NCBI taxonomy): Eukaryota > Metazoa > Chordata > Actinopteri > Cypriniformes > Catostomidae > Xyrauchen > Xyrauchen texanus. Next base: position 2,882,157 of record NC_068279.1, on the reverse strand, counting down.
TTACATAAAGACTTCAATATTTCTCGAGAAACGGAGTTTTCCCATAGCGTAAGCTACTTATGCAATACTCGTTCCCTCCTCTCAGGGAACCGAGGTTACGTTAGTAACCGAGTCGTTATCATCACATGGTGTTGTCAGTATTTGGGTGTTTTCATTATGTTTGTAAATAATTAACCTAAACACTTTATCTTTTGAAAAATGATTTCTACTTGTCTTCTTTCACAAAGATACATCATTGTGGCAGCGGGGGCGTGGTCAAGCGCCCGTCCGGGAGAGAAAAGCGGTAAGGGCGCTCACACCTGAGCTAAATTATGTCTAACACCTGTCTCTAATTTGCAGTAGCTTGAGGAGAGCGGCATAAAAAAGCAGCAGCAACAGAGCCCAAGGGAGAGCCGGACACGAAGGCCAAGGAGCCTGCTGTGTTATATTAGTGTAATATTTGTGTGTGAGAATAAAACAAACAACCTTACCTGAACCCGCTTGCTGTTTCCGTCCCTTCCTCACTGGAAACGTGTTACACTGGTACCGAAACCCGGGAATATCTGCGGAAACAGTGGTTCCAAGCTATGGAACAGAGTCGCCCCATTGAGTCCGCCCAGCTGGCGGAAGTCCTCCAGTCCCTCGCTACGCTCCATCAGGGCCACCAACAGTCTCTGCTTGAGCTCCGTCAGGACCAGGATCGTCGGTTCTTTGAGATCATGCGGGCTCAAGCAGAGGACCGGCTTGCCATCCGGAGCATCCTCAGCCAGGAGGCTGCTCCAGACGCAGCCGCGACCCCGGACACCCGCGCCACACTGCCCCCACCCGCGCTACAGAAGATGGGGCCGGCAGATGATCCAGAGGCCTTCCTGGACCTCTTTGAGCGCACGGCGGAAATTTGGGGTTGGCCACGCGACCAGTGGGCAGCCCGCCTCGTCCCTCTCTTGTCCGGGGAAGCACAACTCGCGGCACAACAACTTCCGGCAACAAGCCTCCTGGCTTATACCAGCTTGAGGAGAGCCATCCTGCAACAAGTTGGCCGGACCCCGGAAGAAAGTCGCCAGCTCTTCCGGGCCATGAAGCTGGATAAATCCGACCGCCCGTTTGCGTTCGCCCAGCGGCTCCGTGATGCCTGTCGGAGGTGGCTGCTTGCGGGGGACCGCGACGTCGAGGAGCTCGTCGATCAAGTGGTACTGGAGCAGTTTGTCCAGCGCCTGCCCCGGAAAACGGCGGAGTGGGTCCAGTGCCACCGCCCGGCGTCACTGGAGGAAGCCGTACGACTGGCGGAGGACCACATGGCGGCAATTCCAAGGGCGGATGAGCCCTCTCTCTCTCTCTCCCCTTCCCCTGTGTCTTCCCCTGTTTTTCTCCCCTCCCCCCTGCCCTCTCGCTCTGCTCTCTCCCCAGGGTCCGTTCCTGCCCTCGCGAGGCTCGAGGATTCTCAAGACCAACTTCCCGGCCGTGGGAGAACCCGCCTACCCCTTCCCCGTCCTTCAGCCGCTCTCCTCCTCAGGTGGGGGCGCCCACCAGCACGGGAGCGTGTTGCACAGCAAATTGAGGTTTCGTAACCTCACCGAGACGCGGGACTATCCTGCGTCTATCCCGCGTCTCATATCAACACTTGAGATAAAAAAATTTTTTTCAAAGTACAAAAACTGAGATAAAGCAAACAGTGATCATTTGTTTAGTCTGGTCACGTTTGGTTTCAAACCGTTTCTGAAGCACATCTTCCATTTTCTTTTTTTACGGATTACAATTAACATGGCATGACCATCCCCCATTTATGTGCCATCACCGCGCGAACGGTGAAGAAAGGGGGTAGCGTTATAAAATAATCTTTCGAATTTTCTCCACAAATTTTTTTTTTACACACCTGAAACTAGCTCATCAGGACAGGCTTCGACATAAACTGGGAATATAAAATAAGGGAGCCATCCTAAATGTGTAATGTGGTGCTACATATCTGGATTGAACACACCTGGTCAACATTTAACGAGACAATTAAGAAATAAAAGGAAAGTACAAATTATTAAGGCTTACCTTTTAGCGTGCACTTGTGCCGACCAGTCTGCCAAAATGTCGTCAACTCAGCAGTTGTTCACTTTCAAATGAACTGGTGTCCATAAATTAAACCACAAAATTGCACAGATTTTCCCAAAATAATGTAGTTGTCTTCTCTCTTAAATTTATGAGTGAAATGCACCCAGTATTTTTTATAAAATGCAAAGTCATCATTTAAAACATAAAATATCCTTAATAAATATAAATTTCATGTTAATTTTTTTAGTCAAATTTACTTGACACATGAATCACTTTTTACAGTGAGGTGTGTTGGGTTTAGTGTTAAAACTGAATGATATCAACATTGAACATTATTAAATATTGTTTAATTCATTAGAAAATGAATTCCATGTAGGGATACACGCAGTAGTCCCAACAAGCATTTTTTTTAATGAAACTGTTTTTTTTAGTTGGTAGATCTTATTGAGTTGGTAATTTAAAAGTTGATCATCTCGCAAAAAGTGTGGACACCCCTGCCTTAAAGGAATAGTTCATCCAAAAATTTAAAATCTCATCATTTACTCACTCTCATGCATCCCAGATGTGAATGACTTTCTTCTACAGAACACAGACTAAGATTTTTAGAAGGATATAAGGACCCAGTAGGGGGCGATGTGCATGAATAATGCAAATCACCATAAACAAAAGAAGAAGAATGTGAAAGTTGAGATTGTTAGTAAAACATTAATTAAATATTGATCTGTTTCTCACCGACATTTATCATATCACTTCAGAAGACATGGATTTAACCACTGGAGTCGTATGGATTACTGTTATGCTGTTTTTATGTGCTTTTTGGTCCTTCAAAGTTCTTACCACCATTCACTTGCATTGTATGGACCTACAGAGCTGAAATATTATTCTAAAAATGTTATTTGTGTTCTGCAGAAGAAAGTCATACACATCTGGGATGGCATGACGGTGAATAAATTATGAGAACATTTTCAATTTTGGGTAAACTGTCCCTTTAAGAAGAGGATATTAAGAAATCATCCAGTACAGGTGGTGGCTATTTACACCTAAAAATGTCTTGTTGCAACATTACATAAAAGACGAAGAAGCGAGACTTGTTTTACAGTTATATCCTCTTAAATCAGTACTCAAGGATAAAATGATGAAGCTAAAGTCAGGTGTGTGCGCTCTAATGGCGGTATTTTTGCTGTCTGTCTATATTGCAGAGGTGAATTGCGTCGATAAATCTGACAACAACAAAGTGCGGAATGAAGCAGGTAAACATACGAAACATGCACTTAATATTAATTCAATGACTGTTGCTGTTTAGAGGTCCAGTAAAGTTCCATGTCTTGAGGTAAGTTTAATCAGAGACTATAATCAATAATGAAATATCTCCTACATGTTTGGGTTGCAATCGACGCTTTTTTACATTTCTGTGAAGCACAACGGATAGCGGTAAATGGGAGTTTCCTCAAGAGATTAAAACATAGAAAGTGCTGGATTATGACAGTCAGAATAGTGAAAATGGCAATTTGTTTGGTTGTCAATCTTCGTTCATTGTCTCTTTCTTGATCCCCAATTAGTGCGCGCGCATAAATGCCCCAGTGTTTGACCATTCCTTTGTCAAGTTTCTTTAGTTTAATGTGTTTCTTTAGTAAGTTGTCTGTTTCTTGTTTATTAAACTGTGCATCTGGGTTCTAGGGCCCCTTATTGGAGGGTTATCCAAGGTGACATATGCCACTTCAGAAGTGCAGAGGATCTGTAATGCGGTAAGTCGAGACAGGTTTTCATTTTGTTATGGTGGTGTTCGCTGATCTGCAAGTGAACGTGATGAGCATTTATTAGAAATAACAAATAAACAAATCCATGTACTTGTTATTGCTTGTAGATGAAGCCATATGTAGAAAGACGTGTCGGAAAGAGGTTTGCTGTTTTCACTGCCAAAAGTTTCAGCACACAGCTTGTGGCGGGAACCAACTATTTTATCAAGGTAAACTCTTTTGCCAAACATGTTTGGAAGGCTGTGAGCTTGTTACTTTGTCATAAAGTCAATTTGCATTTGGGTCATTGACGTGGCATTCATTCTTTAGTCCAGATCTATTCAGTTGTTCATAAATACAATTCATCCTGCAGAAAACACTTGAATACACCAATACTATAAATTACTGAGTTCAATGTCGTTTTGATATTTTTCCCGGGACTTAAAGAATGTTTTAATGGTGGAAATGGAGACTGTGAAATGTATTTTTAAATCTCATTAAAAGCTGAAACTCTTGAAATGATGTCATGAGTAGCGCAGAATAATCTTCTTCAAATGTATTTACAAAAATGAGCAGTAAAACAACTATTTAAAATATGATATTATTATATGATCATATATTTGGTATTTATTATATTTGGAAAAACGTTTGTTCACCAAATCAGTCAAGTGGTGTAACGACTTTTGAGACAAAAAACCGATATGAGCCCTTCAGACCCTCAAGACTGAGTGAAGTTGTAAAAGATATATTTTTATGAAAAGGCAAATTTAGTTCAGGTCATGTGATGTAACCTTGAGAGAACGTGATATTTTTTTACTCCATAATGACAATAAAATAAAGAGAAAATGCTTTGAAAAAATGAAACCACATTGGACAAAGTACATTTAAAAAATGACATGTTTTAAACTTTATTTTTAAAAGATTTCTCATTTTATTACCTCAATTGTCGTTCACACATGCATGTATTTCACGGAAGTGGTGTGTATAAACCACTAAACCTTTAATCCTTTGATTTCTTCAGGTCCATGTCGGAGGGGATGAATTCATCCATCTGAGAGTCTATAAATCTCTCCCTCACAGTGGAGGAAAACTAGAGCTGAGTGGAATTCAGACCTCTAAACGGCACCTTGACCCCATTGTATACTTCTAAACGAACGCCGACATTTCTCTCATCCAAACAATTTGATGCCGACCCTTTTGCAAAATAGTCACTATTAGTATTGCCACACTTTGTTATTCAAATATATCCAATCTATATTAAAGTGAACCCAATATTCAGCCATTTCAGTGCCTGCATATGAGTTTTCTATTGTCAACAACATGACTTTCCTGTGCTATAAAGGTATTGTTGTGAAATAATTACTACTAGATATTCCAAATCTGTTTGATAATAAAGGCAAATTTCATATATTAAAGGATATGTCTTTGTTTTATTTACACCCTCTGAAAGTAACAGTAAAATATTTTTCAAAACACAATTGTAACTGAGCCATCGTTACATGTGGGCCATTACATACTTTATGTAAAAAGTGCTCCCCTTTGGCAAATGTACTCTCCCAGCTACCCCTGTTATTCAGCGAGAAATGGACTATTCCAAAACTGTCCACTGGAGTTTTTGCGAAGTGACAGGGAGAGAGTTAGACGGGTGATAAATGGAAAAGGAGATCGCCTGAATATTGTATATAGTTTGTAGAGTGAAATATAGTGTATTAGCCCAAATCGGAGGAGTTTATCGATTGTGCGTGTGCGTGCATTACACTGTAAGTAATCACATAATTGTTGAACATTCTCAGCGGAGCTAACCCCCGCTGTATCCCTGTTTACATTTAAGGTTGTTTACTTCATTTTATTCTACTGCTGTGACACTGCTACAATTCCGTGTATATTTATGTCATTTGTTGTTAGTAATAGTTATATTTATTCCTTAAGAGTGCCCCGTTCGAACCTCTCCGAACCGTGCACCTTAAACAGCTCTCGCTCAAAACTGCGCTCTTGCTGGCGCTCGCCTCAGTCAAGAGAGTGGGCGACCTGCACGCGCTGTCATCAAGCGCTGCTTGCCTGGAATTTGGACCTAACGACTGCAGAGTTGTCCTTAGGCCAAAGCACGGGTATATTCCTAAAGTGCTCTCCACACCCTTCAGAGTACAGGTGATATCTCTGGCAGCGCTATCGTCCCCAGCAGACGAAAGCGACGCTAATTTACTCTGCCCGGTCAGGGCGCTCAGAGTATATTTGGAATGTTCTGCCCTGTTCAGACAGACGGAACAATTATTCGTATGCTTTGGCGGCCGCACTAAAGGTCTCGCAGTCTCAAAGCAAAGAATATCGTGCTGGATAGTGGATGCTATAGCGCTAGCTTATGAAGCCAAGGGCCTTCAATGCCCCTTAGGCGTCAGAACTCACTCTACGAGGAGCATGGCCTCCTCGTGGGCGTGGTCGATTGGGATACCCATTGAAGATATTTGTGCGGCGGCGGGCTGGGCCTCGCCTTCGACATTTATCAGGTTTTATAACCTACAGGTCCCCTCGTTGCATTCCAACATTCTATCAGCCTGACTGTAGAATGGACTGGAGAATGTATATGCTGAGCATTATCTCCTCCCTTATAAGGTCCGTCTCTGACTGACTTAGAGGATTTTTTATGCATATCAGTACATAGAAAACTCAGTACATAAGATATGTGCTTGTGTTTGTACTATGAGCGCCCCACCATGGACCACCTTGGAAGGGCTCTATACTATCCCATTATGTAGCTCGCCGTTGGCCGGCTCGTGGAATAATCACTTTGCTTTAAGGCTCAGGCATCTGCCTCTGGCTTTACAGAGCGAAGTCAGCATACACGGCGTTTTACATGGTGTTCCCATAGCGTAAGCTATTTACGCAATAGGAGAGACCTCTCGATAGGGAACGACTCGGTTACTAACATAACCTCGGTTCCCTGAGAGGAGGGAACGAGTATTGCGTAAGCTGCCGTGCTTGTGCTTGGTCAGTTCGCTTCAGTCGATTGAACCTAAAGAACTCTCATGACGGGGCGCCTAATATATAGCCTTAGCCATGCTAATCTTGGCTGGCACTAGAGTCGCCCCGTCATTGGTTCGAGCAGTTGCCGCAGCACAGCCAATGACCGAGCTGCCTCGCTCATTGCTGTCTGCTGTGCAGCTGCAATGCGTTTTACATAAAGACTTCAATATTTCTCGAGAAACGGAGTTTTCCCATAGCGTAAGCTACTTACGCAATAGTCGTTCCCTCCTCTCAGGGAACCGAGGTTACGTTAGTAACCGAGTCGTTGTCACGGCAACTGAATAAACAAAAATCTCGCCTGGTCAGACAGATACTACACGCAGTAGTCCCAACAAGCATTTTTTTTATGAAACTGTTTTTTTTAGTTGGTAGATCTTATTGAGTTGGTCATTTAAAAGTTGATCATCTCGCAAAAAGTGTGGACACCCCTGCCTTAAAGGAATAGTTCACCCAAAAATTTAAAATCTCATCATTTACTCACTCTCATGCATCCCAGATGTGAATGACTTACTTTCTTCTGCAGAACACAAACTAAGATTTTTAGAAGGATATAAGGACCCAGTAGGGGGCGATATGCATGAAGAATGCAAATCACCATAAACAAAAGTAGAAGAATGTGAAAGTCGAGATTGTTAGTAAAACATTAATTAAATATTGATCTGTTTCTCACCGACATTTATCATATCACTTCAGAAGACATACATTTAACCACTGGAGTCGTATGGATTACTGTTATGCTGCTTTTATGTGCTTTTTGGACCTTCAAATTTCTTACCACCATTCACTTGCATTGTATGGACCTACAGAGCTGAAATATTATTCTAAAAATGTTATTTGTGTTCTGCAGAAGAAAGTCATAAACATCTGGGATGGCTTGACAGTGAGTAGTAAATTATGAGAACATTTAAAATTTTGGGTGAACTGTCCCTTTAAGAAATCACACAGTACAGGAGGTGGCGATATACACCTAAAATTATCTTGTTGCAACATTACATAGAAGAAGAGAGACTTGTTTTTCTTACAGTTATATCCTCTCTTACATCAGGAGGTACTCAAGGATAAAATGATGAAGCTAAAGTCAGGTGTGTGCGCTCTAATGGCGGTATTTTTGCTGTCTGTTTATATTGCAGAGGTGAATTGCGTCTCCTGCGTCAGATCTATCGACAACAACAAAGTGCGGAATGAAGCAGGTAAACATACGAAACATGCACTTAATATTAATTCAATGACTGTTGCTCTTTAGAGGTCCAGTAAAGTTCCATGTCTTGAGGTAAGTTTAATCAGAGACTATAATCAATAATGAAATATCTCCTACATGTTTGGGTTGCAATCGACGCTTTTTTACATTTCTGTGAAGCACAACGGATAGCGGTAAATGGGAGTTTCCTCAAGAGATTAAAACATAGAAAGTGCTGGATTATGACAGTCAGAATAGTGAAAATGGCAATTTGTTTGGTTGTCAATATTCGTTCTTGTTTCTTTCTTTGATTGTTCTCCAGCTTTCTTGATCCCCAATTAGTGCGCGCGCATAAATGCCCCAGTGTTTGACCATTCTTTTGTCAAGTTTCTTTAGTTTGTTGTCTGTTGCTTGTTTATTATTAAACTGTGCATCTGGGTTCTAGGGCCCCTTATTGGAGGGGTATCCAAGGTGAAATATGCCACTTCAGAAGTGCAGAGGATCTGTAATGAGGTAAGTCGAGACAGGTTTTCATTTTGTTATGGTGGTGTTCGCTGATCTGCAAGTGAACGTGATGAGCATTTATTATTAAATGATGCAAGATCACCGCTTTTATTATTGCATGCAGCATTGATTGCAGGCAATTTAATTTAGATTTTTGCAAGCTCAAAAACAAAAAAGAAATCAGAGAATTTAAGGGATAATTCAGTAAAAATTCAAACGTTCTCATCATTTACTCACCCTCAGGACATCCCATATGTGTATGACTGACTTTCTTCTGCAAAACACAAATTAAGATTTTTAGAAGAATATATCAGCTCTGTAGGTCCATACAATGCAAGTGAATGGTGATCAGAGCATTGAAGCTCCAAAAGCACATAAAGGGAGCATAAAAGTAATTCATAAGACTCTGGAGGTTTAATCCATGTCTTCTAAAGCAATATGATCGGTGTGGGTAAGAAACGGATACATTGAAGTCATTTTTTTACTCTAAATCTTAACTTTCAAACAGCCCTGCTAAGCACGGAGAGATCCTAAGAGTCCTCCTTTTGTTTTTGCTGATTCACATTCTCAGTGCACATCGCCACCTACTGGGCAGGGAGGAGAATGTATAGTATAAAAGGGCTTAAATATTGATCTGTTTCTCACCCAAACCTATTATATTGCTTCAGAAGTCCTGGAGTCGTGTGGATTACTTTTATGCTGCCTTGATGTGCTTTTTGGAGCTTCAAAGTCCTGGTCACCATTCACTTGCATTGTATGAACCAACAGAACTTAAATATTCTTCTAAAAGTCTTTGTTTGTGTTGTGCTGAAGAAAGAAAATCATACACATCTGGGTTGGCATGAGGGTGAGTAAATGATGAGAGAATTAAAAGTTTGACTGGACGACCCCTTTAAGCTCTCGATCTCACACCCAAACTCAATGCTGATACATGAACATTGATGTGTGAGAAATCATCATATGATGTGTAATTAGTGTATCATTGTGTTGAACAAGACATTAGAAATAACAAATAAACAAATTGTTTTTGCTTCTTGTAGATGAAGCCATATGTAGAAAGACGTGTCGGAAAGAAGTTTGATGATTTCACCGCCAAATGTTTCAGCACACAGGTTGTGGCAGGAACCAACTATTTTATCAAGGTAAACTCTTTTGCCAAACATGTTTGGAAGGCTGTGAGCTTGTTACTTTGTCATAAAGTCAATTTGCATTTGGGTCATTGACGTGGCATTCATTCTTTAGTCCAGATCTATTAAATACAATTCATACTGCAGAAAACACTTGAATACACCAATACTATAAATTACTGAGTTCAATGTCATTTTGATATTTTTCCTGGGATTAAAGTAAAACATCTCTGGTTACATGTGTAACCCATGTTCCCTGAAAAAAGCGGAACAAGATGCTGTGCTGCTAAGCGCTATGGGGAACAATCCTAGTTTTGACCGAGTTGAATAATGTGTGTAACACGTCAATGAACATTGACCGGAATTTATAGCCTCGGCTGATGCAATCATTAGATGCACCTGCAGCTACATAAATGGATACATCACCAGGTGTCTTCAGATACTTCTTTTTGAAGAGCAGTCCTGGAACGTCCCAGTGCGGCACAGAAGCGCAGCATCTCGTTCCGCTTTTTTCAGGGAACATGGGTTACACATGTAACCCGAGATGTTCCCTTTACAAAAAGCTTCACTATGATGCTGCACTGCTAAGCGCTATGGGGAACGCAATACCCACGCTGCCGCACTTGGGGCTGTCCGGACCCCTACGGTTGTGCAGTGTACTCACAAAAACGCGAGAGGTCTCAGACATGAGCTTGAGATGTCGACTCAAGAGCATAAGAGCCCGGAGTAGCATAAACATCAAAACCATTCAATTTTGATGAATGTGTGCGGAGAGGACCAGCCTGCCGCATCACAGACTTGCTGCAGAGGGAGACCTCTAGCCAAGGTTTTAGAGGAGGAGAGCCCTATGGTAGAGTGCGCCCTAAAACCTACTGGCGAAGCTTGACCGCGCGCCTCGTAGGCCCGGGCAATAATGAGGATGCCTCTTTGAGGGCACCCCGCCCACCAAGCCATGGCAAACCGCAGTGGCCACATAGAACCTGGCAGTGGCGAGGCAAGTGCCCGCTGACTGTTCTTTCTACAGAAAATCCAGAACTGAAGCAAACTGGCAGTTAATGTTGTGGTTTCTGCCCCCTTTGTGACAAACTCACTCTCAAAGAAAGTTTTTCATTTCAGAAGAATAGACTTTATTATCAGACCATAAAGCTGAGTTGCCTCCAGAACAACTAACACGTCTTGAGATTGCACCAGCTTACATAGTTCTCACAAGGTGTGGCTAAACCTTCCATACATTTTTGTTCTGTGTCTTCAGTCTGTAGTGTTTTGAGCAGAAAAACATCTCTGAGGCCCCACCAATAAATCTTCTCTAGTGTCAAACCATGAGACTCAAGCTTACCATATATGAGTACCATATGTGGTCACACATTGCATTCTGATGGGCCTAATCTTCACAGGCCTCTTTTCTCACACACACACACACAGTAAAATACATACTTGACCATCAGAAATAATTGTAGAATAAAATGGCATCGATTATACTTGATTAATGTATACTTAACATGATATAAATATTCTACATTAGCTGGTTCTGTAATATGAACTTTAGTAGAAGGAAACGCATGCAGGCGCATTTGTGCTATGTATGCGTTACTACGATCAGCCCCTCCCGAGGGGGGGGGGGGGCTGGGCGACTCGGGGAGAAGTAGAGGAGACATTGCACTATCAACGGAGGCGAAGAGGTCCTCTTCTGCCCTGAAAAATCTACCCAGATCAGTTCCAAGTGGAGGGAGCCCTAGCACTTGAAATGGTCTCGACAACCTCAAGAGAAAACCCTGTGAACCTCATTTGGTACCCTTAGGGGCCAGACATGAAAGGTTTCACAATTCGGGCTAAGGATGAGAAGGTCCTCCCTGTTCGAAATCGCCCAAGGCGAGCCGTCGAGGACAGGAATTAACTCAGAGAAACACATCCTGTTCGGCCAGCGCAGCGCCATTAATAGGAGGCAAGACCCTTGCTGGTGAACATTGCCAAGACTCCCGGGAGCAGAGAAACCGGGGAAAGAAACGCATACAGATACATTCTGGGTCATGTGTCTTAACCCTTAGGGGCCAAACATGAAAGATTCCACAATTCGGGGCAGGGATGAAATATTGCCCTGTGCCTGAGATAGAAGATCCTTCCTGTTCGGAATCGCCCAAGGCGAGCCGTCGAGGGAAGAGATTAGCTCCGAGAACCAAGCCCTGTTTGGCCAGCGGTGCTATCAGTAGAGGCAAAAACCCTTGCTGGCGAACTCTGGGCAACTACTACCTTAGGGTGGAGTTCTTAACTCCCCCGTTGGTATTTTCTGTCTGGACCGTAAATCTGCTCCCGTATACGGGCATCCAGGGATATAACTGACCTGAGTGACAGGAGCTTGCCCTAGGCCTTAAGGAGAATCCAACGTGTCAGAAATACTGCTGACAAGAACGTGGGTCTCCTTCATGATTTATGTAAGAGGCTACCGCTGTATTGTCCACCCACACCAAGACATGGCAGCCTCAGGAGGAGGTATTTCAGGGCCAGAAATACAGCCATCAACCCGAGACAGTGACTGTGACAACCGAGCTGACGACCCTCCTATCCCCTTAAGCTGGACGACCACATAAGGCCGCTACCCTGCCCATCAGCGAGGCGTCTGTCGTTAGCAGCCTGCGACAACAAGATGCACCTAGAGTGGGACCCAAGGCAGAAAACCGGGGTCTGAACCACATAGAAAGGGAACGAAGCCTGAGGCGCGTAACACTTTTAGCCTAGGGGTTTTGGCCCTTGGAAGAAATCCCTGGCTTTTGGCCACAACAAAAATGGTTTCATGAGCAGAAGGTCCAGAGGGATCACCGTGGGCGCGGTCAGCCCTGAGACCTGGAAATCGTTGATACTGATAACAGTGCAACCTTGACCTAGCCTGACTTTGCTCAGGGTGATCTGAAAGGACTCAATCCTAGCGGGAGACAGTTGTGCCCGCATTGTGATTGAACGCCATACGATGCCCGATAGACAGTGTTCTGAGTGGGAGAGAGGCGCTTTTCTTGGCGTTGAGCCTCAACCCCAGAGAAACAGATGAGCTTAGACGATGTCCCTGTGCTGAACTGCCAGTTCCTGGAATTGCGCTAGGATCAGCCAGTCATCGACATAATTCAGAATGCAGATGCCCGAGTCGCAAGGAGCCAGCGCTACATCATGCATTGTGAATGTGCGGGTAAAAGGGCTAGGCCAAGTGAAAGACCCTGACACTGGAAGACTTCGCTCCCGGAAGCGAACCTCAGGAACTTTCCATGTTGTGGCAGAACTTCTAATTGAAGTATAGAAGTGCGTCATAAGATCGATGGTGACCAGCCAAACAAGTTATAGGGCTTGAGACACGACCGTCTTGACAGGCATCATCTTGGACTTGAACACCCACGGGCAGTTCAAGCTTTAAGATTTAAGCCAGACGCCACCCCTCACCCTCCATGGGAAACGGGAAGTATTTAGTGTAATAACCTAACTCTCTCTCTGGAAGGGGAACACATACCATGGCCCCTTTAACCAGGAGTTTGAGTTTTTTTTTACATAAAGAAATCCGGTTACTGGTAGTGAGAACTACGCCGTTGAAACACGGAAAGCGGCGAGTGAATTAATTCCTGACGCCTTTATAAGACCCACAGAAAAGAATATATCTGGCAGAAGTTTCCACGCTGCCAGGATCTCTGAGATGGGTATTATATTTTAACACTTCCTGTTGAGGGGTTGTCGAGTGTTTCGCGTCCTGAATAAAATGCAGGAACAGCGAAAACACCCAATTTTGACGGCAGCCTCTGCAACCCGAAACACCAAGAGGTGGCGAGAATGGAGGGGCTTCGAGGGGGTACTGGGAGGGGTGAAGTGAAGCACGCGCCCCATCCTGAGGGGAGCTACCCCCTAATCTAGGCGCAAGACCGTCAGGGTTTTCTCTTACTAGAAATTATAATCCTGAGGTCTTGCTGGCGAGGGCGGCGATACTGTCCCCAATCCCTGGGAGGAGGAGCATGACTCGCCACCCTTTTGAGCCTCCCTTCAGACAGGACCGAGGCGGGTCTGAGGCTTGCTCGTCAAGTGCAGAACCCACACTCAGGCTTGTAAAACAGCATAGTGTGCAGAGAAGCACCAGCCTGACCTGCTGCTTGATAAGCCCTTCCCACTAAAGTGGAGGTTGTCCTACAAGGCTTTGAGGGGATAAAGGGCTTCTTAAGTGACGATGCCGAGCCCGGCGAGAGAGAGCCCGCAAGCATCTCTCCGACCGGCGGCATCACTGAATATGTGCCTCAGCACCCACGATAGTCGAATATAATGACATCGAGTGTATGTGAACACGGGAAGAAAATATATATATATATATATATATATTACTTTTTTTATTTTTTGGGGGTTCCTCCATGAGCAAAGTCTCTTCATGGAGGTTATCAAAGAAGGGAAGGGACTCATGAGGCGTTCCCTTTCTTAGACTGGAAGATAAAATCTATCCCCTAATTTGGAGGGTTTGGGGGTCTCTTTTTCGCGTGGCCAATCTAATCTGGCAACCGCACGAGTAACAACATCGAGCAATTCCTCCGTCGTTTTTTTGTCGCGGACGGAAAGCTCGGAGGCGGGAAGAGAATCGCGATCCTCCTCATGATCCGAAGAAGCGTCGGAACGCGCTTCGATATCATGTGAAGGACCTGCTGGGTTTGGGGAGAGAGCGAGAGAAAGGGACCAACCCGTCTCTTGCTCCTCAGCCAAATCCATGCAAGAGCCCCACGAACGATCTTTTGTGCTGACTCCCGGAAGCAAGTGAGGCGAGCGTGAAGCACTTTGCCTGTTAAAGCAAATCGCAGTGCTCGCACCCGCCCTGCTGCAACGCGAGAGCAGCGTGCTCTTCCCCCAAACAAACGTTTGTTTGCGGCTTTCAGTCATTCTCTTTTTTTTTTTTTATATATATATATATATATATATATATATATATATATATATATATCATATTTTCTAAACAGAAGAGAAAAGAGAAAAAGATTCACTGCACACTGCCTAAACAATTCTAACTCCTAACAGAGGAAAGAAAGTTTTGACAGGGTTTGTGAAACACACAGAAACAGAATCTCTCTGAAAAAAAGAGTTTCAGAGGACACCTGGTGACGTATCCATTTATAGCCTGGCCACAGGTGCATCTAATGATTACATCAGCCGAGGCTATAAATTCCGGTCAATGTTCATTGACGTGTTTCACACAATATTTCAGCTCGGTTGACAGCTAGAGTTGTTCCCCGTAGCGCTTAGCAGCGCAGCATCATAGTGAAGCTTTTTGTAAAGGGAACATGTTTTAGTGGTGAAATGGAGACTGTGAAATGTATTTTTAAATCTCATTAAAAGCTGAAACTCTTGAAATGAGGAATGATGTCATGAGTAGCGCAGAATAATCTTTTATTAATTTCTTTACAAAATGAAGCAGTAAAACAACTATTTAAAATATGATATTATTATTTGATGATATATATTTGGTATTTATTATATTTGGAAAAACGTTTGTTCACCAAAGTGAACAAGTGGTGTCAAGTGGTGTAACGACTTTTGTTGACACAAAAACAAACAAAAACAAACAGATATGAGCCCTTCAGACCCTCAAGACTTTGTAGAAAATGCTATGAAGAAATAATGAAACCACATTGGACACAAAGTTTTAAACTTTATTTTTAAAAGATTTCTCATTTTTATTACCTCAATTGTCGTTCACAAATGCATGTATTTCATGGAAGTGGTGTGTATAAACCACTAAACCTTTCGTTCTTTGATTTTTCTTCAGGTCCACGTTGGAAAGAAGGAATTCATCCATCTGAGAGTCTATAAATCTCTCCCTTACAGTGGAGAACAACTAGAGCTGAGTGGAATTCAGACCTCTAAAGTGCGCCATGACCCCATTGAATACTTCTAAACGAACACAAATCATTCTCTCTCTCATCCAAACAATTAGCTGCCATACCTTTTGCAAAATAGTCACTCTGTTAATATTACAACACTTTTTTGTTATTCAAATATATATCCAATCTATATTAAAGTGAACCCAATATTCAGCCATTTCAGTGCCTGCATATTACTTTCCTGTACCATAAATATATTATGGTGAATAACTGCTCATATATTTTCCAAATCTGTTTTATATTGGAACTTCTTTATATTAGAAAATGCTTCTTTTATAATAAAGGCAAATTTCATATTTTAAATGATATGTCTTTGTTTTATTTACACCCTCTGAAAGAAGTTAACAGTAAAACATTGAGCAATGAGCCATCATATACACTCACCTAAAGGATTATTAGGAACACCTCTTCAATTTCTCATTAATGCAATTATCTAATCAACCAATCACATGGCAGTTGCTTCAATGCATTTAGGGGTGTGGTCCTGGTCAAGACAATCTCCTGAACTCCAAACTGAATGTCAGAATGGGAAAGAAAGGTGATTTAAGCCATTTTGAGCGTGGCATGGTTGTTGGTGCCAGACGGGCCAGTCTGAGTATTTCACAATCTGCTCAGTTACTGGGATTTTCACGCACAACCATTTCTAGGGTTTACAAAGAATGGTGTGAAAAGGAAAAACATCCAGTATCGCGGCAGTCCTGTGGGCGAAAATGCCTTGTTGATGCTAGAGGTCAGAGGAGAATGGGCCGACTGATTCAAGCTGATAGAAGAGCAACTTTGCCTGAAATAACCACTCGTTACAACCGAGGTATGCAGCAAAGCATTTGTGAAGCCACAACATGCACAACCTTGAGGCGGATGGGCTACAACAGCAGAAGACCCCACCGGGTACCACTCATCTCCACTACAAATAGGAAAAAGAGGCTACAATTTGCAAGAGCTCACCAAAATTGGACAGTTGAAGAGTGGAAAAATGTTGCCTGGTCTGATGAGTCTCGATTTCTGTTGAGACATTCAGATGGTAGAGTCAGAATTTGGCGTAAACAGAATGAGAACATGGATCCATCATGCCTTGTTACCACTGTGCAGGCTGGTGGTGGTGGTGTAATGGTGTGGTTGATGTTTTCTTGGCACACTTAGTGCCAATTGGGCATCGTTTAAATGCCCCGGCCTACCTGAGCATTGTTTCTGACCATGTCCATCCCTTTATGGCCACCATGTGCCCATCCTCTGATGGCTACTTCCAGCAGGATAATGCACCATGTCACAAAGCTCGAATCATTTCAAATTTTTTTCTTGAACATGACAATGAGTTCACTGTACTAAAATGGCCCCCACAGTCACCAGATCTCAACCCAATAGAGCATCTTTGGGATGTGGTGGAACGGGAGCTTCGTGCCCTGGATGTGCATCCCACAAATCTCCATCAACTGCAAGATGCTATCCTATCAATATGGGCCAACATTTCTAAAGAATGCTTTCAGCACCTTGTTGAATCAATGCCACGTAGAATTAAGGCAGTTCTGAAGGCGAAAGGGGGTCAAACACAGTATTAGTATGTGTTCCTAATAATCCTTTAGGTGAGTGTACATTTAAAATGTATAACAGTAATAATTAAAGTCTTTGTGGCAAGTAGGATGGTGGGGCTGGGCTGTGATGACGCATGCCTGGCCCCTAATCAGGCTAATCAAGCCGAGGAGAGAATAAAGGCCACTGGAGGCTGCAGTTCCAGAGAGAGAGAGCTACAGGCAGCTGCCCTGTATGAGTTTATCTTTGTGTTTTTGTTTAATTAAATATTACTTTGATGCTTTGTCCGGTTCTCGCCTCATCCTTTCCCTGTTACCCCGTTACATTGCCGCCAAAACCCGGGAAGGAGGAGGGATCCACCGTCGTAGACTCCTCGCCACTACCATCCACCCCAAAGGAGCAGCCGCCAGGGGGACAAAGGAGTTGCTACCAGCCCCCTGGACGCAGAGGAACGATCGCCGTCTGTGAGAGGATGGCTCACTGCCGGCCACCTGGAGCAACGGGGCCGCTTCCAGGGATGAGGAGTTCCCTACTGGCCGCCAAAATGCGGTGGGGTTGGAAGAATGGCCGCCTTCTGCGAGGGGAGGAGGGGCATGCTGCCGACTGCCTGGCGTGGTAGAGTCACTGCCAGGGGTGGAGGAGTTCCCTACCTGCCTCCGAAATGCAGAGTTGGAATGTCTGCGGTCTGCCCGGGGAGGAGTGGCTGTTGTCCACCAGAAGATGGAGGAGTGATCGAGGACCAAGTACTCGATCCCCTGTTATTCGCAGTACGAGAGGTCCCACAAGGCTCCAGGGATTTCCCTATTCGAGCTGCTGTATTGGCAGTGCCCACGCGGCTTGCTATATGTTATACGCGAAGCTTGGGAGGAGGGACCTTCAGCCAGTAAGAACGAAATTCAATACGTTCTTGATCTTAGAGCAAAACTCCACACCTTGGGGGAACTAACACAAGAGAATTTGCTCCAAGCTCAAGAACGGCAGAGCCGACTGTATAATAGGGGAACTCTGCTGTGGGAATTTGCACCAGGAGATGAGTTACTCATATTACTCCCCACATTGAGCTCCAAATTACTCACCAAATGGCAAGAACCCTTTGAGGTTGCACGACGAGTGGGGGAACTCAATATTGAGGTAAAGCAAACCGATAGAGGGGGCACTTTTCCATGCATCTAATTTCTCTCTCCCTTTTGTATTGCATGGACGCTTCAGACAGGGGCCTGGGGGCCGTGATCTCCCAGGTGGTGGAGGGGAAGGAGCACTCGGTGCTGTACATAAGCCACAAGCTCTCCTTGAGGGAAACAAAGTACAGCACTGTGGAAAAGGAGTGTCTGGCCATCAAGTAGAGGCAGTCCTCACTCTGTTACTCTCTGCTGGAGCGGGCCTTCACCCTCTGCTAAGATCACACCCCACTCCAATGGCTCCACCGCATGAAGGATACCAACGTGCGGATCACACGGTGGTATGCGGGTCTCTAGCCCTTTAATTTCAAGGTGGTCCATAGACCGGGGGCGCAGATAGCTGTCGCTGACTTCCTTTCCAAAAATGGGGGGTGGTAGACAGGCCGGATGGCTCCCCAGCCTGAGTCAGGCAGTGGGGATAAGTGGCAGCGGGGGTGTGGTCGAGCGTCTGTCCGGAGAGAGAGAGATTTTGTCTAACACCCATCTCTAATTCCAGTGATCATGGGGAGAGTGGCATATAAGCGGCCACGCCACCAGCAGAGGGAGAGAGAGACTGGCACAAGGAAGCCTGCTGTGTTCGTGAAACTAGGATGCTTTTGTGATTTACTGTGTACGTGAAGCTAAAGAGTCTGAGAGTCTACATGCCTGTAAAACTGCTGAGTTGTGTGAAGCTATAAGTGTTGAAGTTGTCAATTAAACCGTACCTGTAACTGGAGAAACCCACTTCCTGTGTCCTCCTTCCCTCCTTCTGTAAAGTTTGTTACAGTAGGTTTGGCTGGTACTGTTTTTGCGACTGTAATCGGAAGTATAACAAACATTATTCTTGTGATATGTTTTCTTTTTTTTTTTTACTTCGCAGGCAGTCAGGAGTTTAAAACTGAACCCTGTGTACACAGTTTCATAACAAGGAAGCTTTGGGTAAGTCACATGTCTGTCTCTGATACAGCTCCATTTTCTTGAAAAACTACATTTCAAAAATCCTAGAAAATTTCTAGACCTAGAAAGTTGTTTCCAACTTTGGGTGTCTGAGACTAAAGGCATAGTAATAAAACTAAATGCTGGGGAGGCCTAAACCTCCTTTGTCAATTGTTCTATGTCATTTATTGACATAGAACCAAGGTAGTTTATCATTCCAATGATATTTACATTTATGCATTTGGCAGACGCTTTTATCCAAAGCGACTTACAGTGCCCTTATTACAGGGACAATCCCCCCGGAGCAACCTGGAGTTAAGTGCCTTTCTCAAGGGCCCAACAGTGGCATCTTGGTGGTGCTGGGGCTTGAACCCCCGACCTTCTGGTCAGTAACCCTGAGCCTCAACCACTGAGCCACCACTCACAGATATGTTTAAATTAAGAAAGAAGAATATCTAGTGGGAGAGACTGCAGTAAATAATTTAATTAAGGGATATAATTCTTTATTATAACATTGACCTTCCAAGTCATAGACAAATGTAGTGAAGCCCACCTATCAACATCACACGAGAACCTTTTCATTAAAGGGTAAACATTTACTCTAATAAACCTCTCAAATTTGCTGGAAATAAAACGATTAAATACTTAATGCCTTGCTTGGGCCATTGGAAAGCTGTTGTAGGGCAATGTGTTGTCAGAGCAAGGGCTTACTATTTAGACCAATTCAACCTGTATACTGAAAATTTGGACTCTGTGTAAACTTCTAACATAAGAGGAACCAGTTCTGTGACATCAAATCAAAAACGTTCTGCGGCAAAACCATCAGACCATGGTGCCTTACCTTTTGGCAAGACTTCAATAACCTCAACAAGCTCCTCCAACGTAATATCTTAATCAAGAAAGTCTTTTTGATCACACTCACACACACACACAGTGATGATGTAGGTGTATTCATTCTGAGATCTCCTTTTCATGCGGCGTGAAGAGAACGCTGTGCATTTACTGAATCCTTATTGTCAGTAAGCGAGATTATATAATTCTATAAGAAATCACACTCAGCACTGACAAAAGATATCTGCTGGAATTAATGTCTTTTTGAAGCATAATGGGGCACATACTGTATCAAGTCTCTATTCATTTACCAATGTTCATTCTCTTTGTATAATGTCACAGTCACACAGGATGAGCAGCATCAGGTTCCCGAGGTTGTGGGAACTGAACACTTTGGCTTTTATTCTGTGCCTGGACTGTGATATATACATGCCAGGGATCAGGGGCCACTGCATGTAAACTTCCCACTGACACTGTTGTTTCACGCTTCATTTGGTAATCTGGAAAGGCAACAGGCCAACTTCTAAAGATCCTAGTTCGCTGGGTAAAAGTAGACGTGTAAATGAACATCCTAGTGTTGGCTTTACGATAAATCAGCTGAAGTCTTTGTTACGGATCATTCTCAGGAAACACTGCCATTGTGTCCCCGTCACTTGCAACTAATAACAGGATTCTGAACCGTAAATTTGTCACATTATATAATAGAATTAAATCTGTTTAGTAATGAATGCAATTAATTGCATTTAAAAATGTAAAATACATTTCGCATTTGGCCGATTTGCATGTCTCCATTGAGTACCATGACATCACAATGGGTTATGTAGAACAATATAGAATTCTACCTGCACGAAAAAATACAATCAAAATAAATCAGATTTATGAATTTGAATTTCATAACAAAATTCCATCAAATTAAATTGAGCAATCTTTAAGAAAATAATAAAAAACTAAATATTTTAAGTTATGAAATGTTTTAATTGAAGCGTGTGAATCTTAAAAATAGTGTCAATATTTGTGGGTATATTTTTATTAAATATCATGTTTTACTGTCTATAGTTGTTTGTTTGTTTGTTTTTGTTTCGGGTTTTTTGTTTTTGTAATGCTTAATGCTTTTTCTGAAAAAATGCTAAATTTGTGTTTGTGCCTCACTTGCACTAACACCTGCAAACAATTAAAGCACATTTTATTTTATTTTTTTGCATTTATGAATACAAATCACAAACTAAAATGGCCAGTTTTGTAGTTATTAGAATTTAAATTAAACATTTTATTAACCTGTAATTCTTTATTAATTGTAATAACTTTTTTAATTCATATGTATGATGTTTGTGAATTACTCACTTGAATTTCATGACGTTTATGCATCTGGCAGACGCTTTTATCCAAAGCGACTTACATTGCACTTATTACAGGGACAATCCCCCCGGAACAACCTGGAGTTAAGTGCCTTGCTCAAGGACACAATGGTGGTGGCTATAGGGATCGAACCAGCAACCTTCTGATTACCAGTTATGTGCTTTAGCCCACTACGCCACCACCACTTTCATAAATCTTAAAAATGTTTTGGAGTGATGCTGTGACATTTCCCACTTTAAACATGATGGTTTGATCTTTTTGATCATGTCTGAGTGACATGTTTTAAACACATGGGTCATACAGAAGTATGTTTCTCTTATTCCTTTTTTTTTTTTTTTGCCTTCGATTTATATCTTGTTAGAATTTGCAGAAGTCAGGTATCCACATTACCAATAGAGAAATGTTTTTATTTTGTAAAACAGGTGTGACTTGCATTAACATTCAGTAGTCTTCAAAAAAGGGATTCTTAAATCTCATAACAGATTAAATGGTGACACAGCTTTGTTTGTAAAGATCATTTCGGCGAGTTAACATCTGCAAAAAACTTTCATAAATACCAGCATTGTTCACCTCTCTCTACTCGCAGTGTGTTAGTATAAGAGTCAAACAGGTAAACAAACACTCACTCATGGTGGATTTCTGAGAAAAGCATTTTCTTGGAATAATTGATCGTTTATACCCAGGGCAAGGCATTTACACCTCTTATAGGGGTACCTCACCTATATAATAAGAAACAGATGTAATGCCACATAAGCAAATTCCTCTGGTATCTTTAAAGGGGTCAGACTATAAACCCGGTCCTGTTGAAGGATGAAAATGCCATTGATTTAAAGCTCACGGAAGCTCAGTAATTGCACCATTAGCCTCATAATTACTGTACAAATCCAAACTAGGAGCAAAAACAACAAGTTCAAGGAGTTTAGTGTGTGTGTGTGTGTGTGTGTGTGCGCGTGTGTGCGTGTCACTGTAAACATGGTGTTTTGAATGTAAAATGCTGACATTAGACTCTGTTTCAGGTTGTGTCCACAGAAAGGTCCAGATTGAGGGAGAGAGAGATAAAGCAGCCTTTTGTCTTTAATCACCCTGTCTGTGATATTTGCTGCTAATTATTGAGGCTCTTTTCCAACACCAAGCTCTTTGTGCAGGGCACAACATTGGATGCATTTAAAGACACATAAACAAACATATGAAGGTTTTTGACATTTGAAATACCTTATATGCCATTTTTATAACTATATTAATAGAGACATTATACATGGAATATTTGTACTCTTAAAATGCATTTGTCACACTATATAAATGTTTCTTTTAAATGATAAATGGTGATCAGTTGTAGGAACTAAGATACACACAAACACTTTTTTTTTTTTTTTGGATTTATGCATCAATTTCATTACAAAATTCCATCAAATTGAATTGAGTAATCTTTAACAAAATAAAAAAATAGAATATATATATATATATATAAATTATTACTGTTTTTTTTTTTTTTTTCATTCAAACCTGGTAAAAAAAGAAGCAAAGTTGAGGTTTTTGAATATTTATTTGGATATTTAAAACAAAGTTATGATTCTGCACTATTTCCAGGTCACTAATCAAATACATGTTGTTATTAAGGCAAATGGGCACATACCAATAACTGAGCAATTCTGTGATTTATGCACAATTTATTTTTATATATATATATATATATAGAATGCCTAATAGAAGCATTTTAACTTGTAATTACAGATGTATTTTGTACATTTTTTTAATGTAATTTAATATCTTTTGCTGCAGAGTCGAATCCAATCACTGTAGTCTTAGTGTTGGTGCTTTAGGGTGTGTGTGTGTGTGTGAGAGAGAGAGAGAGAGAGAGAGAGAGAGAGAGAGATGATTGCATGACATTAAGTTTTGTTCATGTTGTTCTGGGAACTACATCCTAAGGTATTACAGAGCTTTGTGCATGTGTGGCTTTTCTTTGCTATACTTTGGAGACAAACTTGTCCTTAATGGTAAAACTATTAATAAACAAATGCTTTTTTTTTAATTATTATTCTAAATATGCAAAAAGTCTTATAAAGTTTGGATTAGTCTGCAGTAACTAGCTTTATATCAAAACCAAAAATCTATAGTACATCCTCAGTTAGATAAACGTGTGTATTATAGGATGATTATTTGTGTGTTATTCTGTGGACGGTGTGTGTAGGGGGCGTGTGTTTATATAACGGGGGGCTGCACTATAAAAGAGCATGCATTGGTACTCCGCTCAGAACTCCGAACTTGAGATCTGTTCCCACACAGTCTAGACTGAGCTCTGCAGTAGCCATGGTAACCACCATGCTGGGATTGCTGGGAGTTATCTTCTGTGCCCATGTCGTTAGCTCAGAGGTCATGCCACAGCCCGACTTTGACGTCAAGGGGGTAAGAGTCAAGACATTAAGAGGAGAAATGGAAGTTGGATATGAACTTAGGCTGAAATCAAAGAAACTGAGAGTAAAAGATAGAAATTGCAAAACTGGAGTAGACGAGGACAGGCAAAAAACTGAAGTATAAGAACTTTATAATTACTTCTGCTGACTTTACACTTCAAATTGTATTTTCTTTTGAAACAATTATTGTTGGTGGAATTACAGCAACAATTAATAAATTAATAAATAATTAAGGTTACAATTACAGCTTCCACAATTAACTATATGCAAATTGCTATTATATACACTCCAGTTGCATCAAAATGTTGTATTTACAATGGGTTTTCTGCAGGGGTTGCTTGCTTTTGATGTTTAATTTATTCAAAATATGTGTTTTTCATTCTACTTTGAATCATTAAGGCACTGTTTTGTTTTGATTTACAATTGTACTTCAGGAACACAGTTCTCAGCTTGTTTTGGAAATGTACCATCATGCATGTGGGCAGGCTACAGTTAAAACTAGATTACTTAGTTCACATAAATAGTCCTGCAGTTTAACAAATAAGTTTTTTTTAAAGATGAATGATTCAACGAAGTCTCAAAATTAATATGTCATAATAACTACATGTATAACAGCTATTCAAACAATAGAACAATGCTGTTTAAAATAGTTTAGATAATTATTCCACACTACGGGAAAATACTGCTTAAAATTTCAAGTCAACTGCCCATTTAATACATAACAAAAAACAAAAAGTAGAAATCTGTAGCTTTGTTTTTAATAACTCCGGGTTTTATGAATGTATTGCATACATGTGATTGTTGAAAATAAAACAAGAAAAAACCCCATAGACTTACACTGAAGGAGGGACCCAAGCCATATCTGGGTACTAAATATCAGAGACTCAGGCTCCCCAAGTTTGGGATGGGCTCTTTTGATCTGGGCCAACGAGCAACCATCTAGATCAATGAAGCAATCACACAGCCGTGCACTAGAAACCAAGCAGAACACCTTAGCAACTGCATAACAACCACCCACAACACCTCTGCATCATAGCGAGGAGTTCTGCATGAGCAAGCACCACTAAAATTGACTTCAGAAACTGTAAAAATCTAGTTTTTACATCTGTTGTTTAAAATGACACGTGCCCCTCTCATAGGTGGCTGGGAAATGGTACCTGATTGGTTTTGCCACCAATGCGGAGTGGTTTGTCACCCGTAAGGATAACATGAAGATGGGTGTCGCCATGCTCACGCCAAATGACGAAGGTGACCTGGAGATGGCATATT
The DNA here is from genome assembly GCF_025860055.1 of Xyrauchen texanus. Classification (NCBI taxonomy): domain Eukaryota; kingdom Metazoa; phylum Chordata; class Actinopteri; order Cypriniformes; family Catostomidae; genus Xyrauchen; species Xyrauchen texanus. Next base: position 2,857,201 of record NC_068279.1, on the reverse strand, counting down.
CTAGTCTCAAGTAAGATTATTTATGAATAGAATGTTCTCAAAACGCAGAATGCTTCACCGGAATGATTCGAACACTCCACTGCTTCATATGGGAAAGAGGACAATTTAGGGCATTCCGATTCACTTGAATGAATCAAACATTCCACCGTGACAAAGAGGACCATTAGGAACGAACCGATTCAGTAGAATGACTCTTTGAGAGAGTGGGCTAATATGAGCGCATGTTTTGTTATTTTGCCTCAGATTGTTCAGCTAGATGCACAAACACTGTGACATCAACCCTCAAGGTCTGTTTGGTCATTTTTTACTGATTTTATTTAAATGTTTTGAGATTTTTTTATAAAAATCAAGAGGTATAAAACTTTGTGACTTTTCCTCTTTTTACTATAGAAAACTATCCTTATAAGATTCCATTAAGTTAAAGAGGTTTTCTAAAACAAGTGAGAAACACTTGTACCGTTCACGGTCAAATTTGACCGACCATTTAAATGAATGGGGAAATTAAGTAACAGCATTGAGTTATAGAGACCAAGCAACAATAAAGGGGAACAACGAGGCCACCTATAGGCTATACTTGTCATTGCTTTTTCCAGCAGATGGAAACAGAGGCACCTTATGCATGACACATAACAGCCTTTGCATAATTATACAAGTTCGCTTTTTACTGAAGTGATGGTAATAAAAATTTGCTTATTTTGCTTTTAAAAACAATGTATGGTGCAATTTGAGCTCATTGAGGTCTAAATCCATATAGTCCACAAAAATGCAAAAAATAAAAGTGATAATACCCATGCAAGAAGTTAGTTAAGAGGTGTGTCACAAAGACCCCGAAAATACAAGTTTTAGCACAGAATACACATTGAAAGCGTTTGGTCGCACGACTCCGCTACTCGTCGGAAAGTAGTTCCTTTATAGAGACATTATTGGATTGGTTTTCACGCTACTAAAAATGTTAGTAACTTTAGTTAGTTGCTCAGCAACACTGTCAAAACAAATTTTTCCATGGTGTCTTTCCAGTCCTGATGGCTCGTGCTGGAGAATGACTCATCTGGCTCAAAGAACTGATGTTCCCGGGAAATTCAGCTTCCGCAGCGAGCGTGAGGACAATACACCCAGACATAACATACAGTTCTGAATTTTACAAGACTTTGGTTTAAAATAAGAAATGATGTGTTTGTTTCACAGGCTGGGAGAGTGAAAATGACATGCTTGTTGTGGACGTGAAGTATGATGAATACGCTTTGATCCACACCATCAAGACCAAGGCTGGATCCACAACTCTACTCAACAAACTCTACGGTAACATCCCCTGTACAGTTTCAAATTAATCAGTTTTCAACATAATATTAATACTGACTACTTCTATTGACTTTTGTACTATATTTATTTACTCAATTAAAATGTAGCTAATAAGCTCTACCACTGAAATAACTTTCTCTGCAGACATCACCAATACTTCTTTCTTATTTTTCCTCTCTCCAACCACTTCTCACCAGTCATAAGAGACTATTTTGTTTTTGACAGTCCCATCAATATAATCCCAGTGGATAAAATCAAGTCCCATCCTAAATTTTTTCCTTTTTTAATATAAAGTTTTACTCAAACACATGACTTTACATTGGTAAAATGGGATGTGAACACTGTTTAATGTGGACTGTAGAGCCTTAAAATGTACAAACCATGTTTCCTATTCTTTGATTACTGGAATTGTATTGGAAAGTGATGGCTAGTGTAACGGGAGCCAGCTGCACTAGCGACTGACGCTAGAGGCTGTAGCCTTTAGCCTCCTTGTTAGTGCACCCGCCTCCCACGCCGGAGACATCGGTTCGAGTCTCGTTCGGAGCGGGGCGAATAGGACCTGTTACAATGGTGCCGTGACATGGATGGGAGTGAGGTTTAGGGGGGTGAGTGTAACAGGGGCCAGCTGCACTAGCAACTGACGCTAGAGGCTGTAGCCTTTAGGGTCCATGTTAGAGCACCCGCCTCCCACGCCAGAGACGTCGGTTCGAGTCCCGTTTGGAGCGGGGCGAATAGGACCGGTTACACTACCAGCCAGTGAGTTGGCAGTGAAAAGTACTGTGGTGATCCCAGGGTTCTGTGATATTGTCAGATGTTATGGTACCTGATAATTGTGTAAATGACCAGACGGCTCATTATTATTATTAGGGGTTCAAGGGCTGAAATCATATTGTAATTGTAAGGATTTTTATTTTTATTCTGCCCTAAAACTGATCGTGCAGAGCAAAACTGTAAGTCGTAGAGAGCTGAAACTTTTTGAGCACTACATCGTATTAAAGTTTCGGCCTGATCGGCCACAAGGTGGCGCTATAGTAATCATGTTTACGTTTTGGCCCACTAACGCCTAAACCATTTGTCACACATTGGATTCTTTGGCTCAAGACGAACAAAACGTATATCTCTTATTTCTGTCAAGAAAATGTTTGTGTTCATTTGCATAATCCAAAAAACAACTTTTTCGAACTCCTCGTAGGCCGTATGTCCGATTCACACAAACATTGGTGTGTGTCTACTATGAACCCACCTGACAAAAATGTATCAAAGGAATTTGCAAAGATATAAGCCAACAAATTGGTCAGGCATCATCCATTTTGCATGTATTGACCAATATCTACCAAATGAAAAGGCCAAATGTTATAAAACTTGATACACATAGACAACAGGACATTCTGAGGATGCACGCAGTCGCAAAAAAATTTGCCTATATGGGGCACTACAACAAAAAACACTCATAACTCTGCAACCGTATAATCAATGAAGTTGAAAATGGGTATCATCTTGTAGGGGCCAAATTCTAACATACCCTACAATATCAGTCTGACAAATAAAAAACATGTCTGCCAGCAGCCAATCAAATTTCAGTAAAATGGCTATTATGGGTATAAATGGTGTGTAAATTATTGTATATTATCCAATTATACCTGCTATTGTGCACTACATCTAGGACTCCCTAGGTCAATAATTATCAAAGGAAAGTTGAACTTTAGTTATTTATTTAGTTATTTAGGGTGTATTTATCATGTGGGTTTTACCAAGTGTATCCAAAAGCCTATAATTCCTAAAATAAATAATATGTGCTTTGTGGCTTTATAACAGTTAAAATGTAAAAAGAATCACCACCATAACAATTATCCTGTTTCAGGATCATTGAATACATATTTAGTCATATTTAACACTAGTTTGCAAATTGAGCATATTACAAAGTACATATACAAATGAAAGTTTGAAAATGTTAAGAACTTTGAACGTTCTTAAAAGGCTTGAACCCCGACAATTGCTGCTTGCAGTTATATTTATTATTATTTTTTTGTCCATATCTTTTAAATTATTTAAAAATAACACAAAAACAATTACTTGAAAACGCTTCTTCTGTGATGAACATGTTTTAAAAATCTGAGTTCAAAGTAATTTTGATATTTTCTCTGGAGCTTTAAGTAAACAAATATCATGTGGTGCAACCATCTGGAGACAATACAAAAATAATAATTAAAAGCTGCAATTCATGACAGAAATTGTGGCACAAGTAGTGCAGAATAATATTGTATTAATATTTATTTTAGAAAAAAAAGAATCAGTGAAATTTACTTTTAAAATATTAATAATACTTATATTACTTATATAATAAATAGTGATTAAAAATGTGTACACCAAATCAAAGTCAGGTGGTGTAACCAACATGCAGGTTGCCATTCTGTTGTCACGTGACAAAAAGAAAACTTAAAAATGTGTGTGTTTCTGAAATTAGTGATTACATTATTTACTCTTGTATTTAAGCATCAAAAAAAGTACTTTATTACTTTATGTGGTTACACCACATGACATTTTTACAGCCATTAAATCTAGAAAATATTACAATGAAATGTAATATTTGTGTCCAATTTGGTTTCATAATTCTTTATGAAACCAAATTGGACACAAATATTACATTTCAACAACTTGAAAAGATTTCTCATTTTTATCGCCTCAGACAACTTTATCCGTTAATGACCCAAATTCCATTGCCATGATATTTACATGGTATAATACTTCAAAGAATATAATGGTAATACCAAAGTACCATATCTAGAAAATAATGGTACTTTTTGTATGTGTCCTATAGTTCTAATTGTAATTGTGCTAGAACTTACTAACAAAAACCTGCCCACAGTGTAAACTATTTGTACAGGTTTGACTATTTGTGATGTTTCAGTACGTTTGTGTTGTGTTTTGTGCAGGTCGAACCCCAGACCTGGGACAAGATGTCTTGGACAAATTCACAGAGTTCTCTTTGGAGCAAAGCATCCTGCTGGAGAACATCGCCATCCTTCCTAAAAATGGTAAAAACACAGTAAACGTTGGCCAGAAACGTGCTAGAGAAGTTATGAACGTAACAAAGCATTAAATGTTAACGTACTTGCGTAGAATATGTTTCGGGCCTTATGCTTCTGTGCATTTATAAATGTAGCTTTAGTCTGATGCATATAAAATGCAAATATTTAAATAGGGTTATTATTCTATCATCTTTTCTACCTAGATGAGTGCCCTTGAATGGTGAATTTGAAGATGCTACCTGACCCCTGACCCTTCTGCGAGTCTCCAAATGCCCCTAAAGAATACTGACTTATGGCTGTAGTGAAACATTTAAAGTGTCCCCTAGTGTTTATTCTTTAATAACCTGGCTTTTATTTAACCCTAAACTTATACGTTTTTTACTTTCTGAGTTTGGACTAATAAAATCTTTTGTGATACTAACTCTGTTGAGACATTTTGTGTCCTGATATTTAGACTGAAATGTAGAATACATGACAGTATGTAGTCATTTCTCTAAAATGTATTGTGCAAAGTGGGTGAAAACACCCGTTTTTATACACGATGTATAATGTCCATCCACATCCACTTATTCTTCATTACACTTTTGCAGCATGTTTCACATTTTAGGATAATAGTGTATAGTCACCACAACTTGGATTTGTGTAGTGACCCCAAAAAAGCTTATAAAACTCTTACTTTTGAGCTTTTTAAGAGTAGTCAATTGCAACTACTAGATTATTACAGAGCATTTATAAACTTCTTGAGGTGCATCCTAACTTTTTAAAGAATACTGAAAAACAATCATGTTTGCTGGCCACAACAACACAAAAATAATAATAATAATAATAATAATAATAAGTGTGTCCAAACTTTTGGCTGGTAATCTAGATATTATATACAAGTACATGAATGATCAAACTTATCGAAATACTTATAAAATGCACACATTGAATACATATCAAGCTGTTTTGGATAAAAGCATCTACCAAATGAATGTAAATAGGAATGCTTACCATGTCCCGGGTCCAAACCGAGTGTTTTTGGTATTTTATGAAAAGACCATGAGAAAAGTTCTGCATCCTTTTAGGGATAATTCACCCCCAAATTAAAAATAATTTACTCACTCTCACGTTTTTCCAAACCCATTTGACTTTATTTCTTCGGTGGCCTCAATGAGTCACCATTCACTTTCACTGCATTGCAAACTTTTCCATACAATAAAAGTGAATGATGATTGAGATTTGATCATCTCCATTTGTGCTACACAGAAGAAATCAAATCATATGAGTTTGAACAACACGAGGATCAATGAAGGATCACCCTTTAAAAATTCTGAGTGTCTATTTGCACCCTGGAGTAAATAGTATCTGCCACACAGTGCAGCTATTTGCACACCAATAGAGAGATGAAACCACAGAAATATACTACAAACAAAACATTTCATGTTGCTGCAGTGGTGTTGGGTGTAAAGAGGGTGTGTGAATGTGTACTGTTGTCATAGTGACCGCATTCTGATCTGGAGGCGGGGTCTATTGATCACACTCATTTCCGCGGCTCAGCATCGCTTGTTTGTTGACTGAATCACTGTATTACTATAGTATTACTGTAGAAACCATGTTTTTTTGGCAGAACCTATAGTTTTAATGCAGTATCTGGTGGTAATATTTAATTCTGTGGTTACTGTAAATTTACAAAAAGTACCATGGTGGAACCATGGTTACGGTAGTAAAACCAAGGTTATTTTTTCTAAGGTAAGGTTAGGATTAGTTTTAGGGGTAGAGGTTAATGTAGTGTGTCTGTGGGACACACTGCAGTGATGCTGTGACGAGGAGGAGGGCGTGGCCATGCCGTGAGCGTGCACGGTCGGCGCTGAATCAGTTGATCAGCGAGATAAAGGGGAGCCGGAGATGCCAGTTCTGGAGAGAGAGAGAGATGCACGTGGAAGTGCTGCATGTTTGTCTGTGTTCGTTATGTTTTGTTGTTTTAAGTTTATTTATGTAATTAAAGTTTATGTTGAATGTTCAGCTGGTTCCCGCCTCCTCCTCGCCCAACCTTAAACTGTTACAGTGGTGCCGAAACCCGGCAGGGAGGAGGGATGTGCTGTTGCGGAGTCCTCGCCGCTGCCGTCTGCCCAAAGGAGCAGCCACGGCTGCCTGTCTGGGAACGGAGGGGTCGCTGCCGGCCGCCGAGGGCCAGAGGATCCGTTGCCGTCCGCCGAGAAGGGGAGGAGCGGTTCCATCCGCCAGGGGTCGGAGGGCTCGCTGCCATCCACTGGGGGAGGAGCGAGCTGTCGTCCACCAGAGGGGTGGAGCGGTTGAGGACCGGGCGACTGCGTATCCAGTAACTGGCAAGTTTTCTCTCTCTCTCTCTCTCTCCTCTCTCCAACGGTGGGTCTCTCACTCACCCTTTCCCTCTCCGCACGCCTCCCCTTGACTGTCCCCCAGGTTCCCAGGTGGCGCGGTGGACCACCGGCTGAGGGAACGGCCAGAAGGGCAGTGTCTCCCCTCCAGAGATGGGGGATGGAGTAAGTCAGTCCGGTGGCGTCCCAGCCAGAATCGGGCAGGGGAGGAGTTTGACAAGGAGGACGGCGTGAGCTGATCAGCGGGAGAGCGAGATAAAGGGAGCCGGAGATGCCAGTTAGAGAGAGAGAGACGCACGTGGCCGCACTGCATGTGTGACTGTATGTTAGTATTTATATATGGGTGCAAATAGTATCTGACACTATTTGCACCGGGGTGCAATTATTATCTTCCATTATTTGTACAGGGTGCAAATAGTATCTGCCTTAAAAATTCCACATTTACATTTCCAGACAGAAAAGAAAATGCAGGAAAATACTTTACATTTTATTTCCTTTTTTATCGTTTTTTTTTTTTTTTTTTTAAACAAATGTGAAGATACATCCATTACAACACAAAGTTCTGACTCCTCCTTTCGAAGTGTTTACATCTACACTCTCTCTTTACAGATCTGTGTACAAAACAATAAGTTATAGTCCCATCCTAGATACATTTAACTATACAACAGTTTAAACGTGACCAAATAAATATCTGCAGTAGGTATAAAAATGATCATGGAGAGGAAGGCGTGTGAGAGTTAAAATGAAGTGCTTTATCAGGGAGTGTCAAGACGGACACCTGTCCTGACCAATGGCATTGGTTTGGGTGAGATACACACTTGGCCTATTCGGCAATGGTGCTGTTCAGTGTTAGATAAGAGGCTGTTTCAGTGTTTTGAGGTCATGTAAAATATGTCAGCTTCCTCTAGGAACCACTGGCCAATCACATGCAAAACTTTAGATGACAACAAACATCACGTCAGTGGAATTGCAACCGAAATCAGTATTCATCCAACATCTGATTAACAAAACATAAACAAAAGAGTGCATTAGACTTGTCAATTCCAGCTTTTCGCACATCAGTACTGCGCTATACTTGCACGGTAAGGGATGGCAGCCCAGTATGCACTCTAAATGAGGTCTGACGTTGACTATTAAGACATTTACTGGTATATCTGAACTGACTGTATCTCATAAGAACCGACCTCTACATGAAAACAGCCTAACAGTACCATCACTATGAAGTCGCCAAGACAAGATAGTCACCATAACAGTCACTCAAGGGTCACTGGTGAAAGGTCATTGGCAACGGCAAATGTATTTGATGCATTGCAAATAAACCGGAAAACCCTGCTAACACACAATCACACAGACACACTTTCACACACAGATATGATCATTTGTAATCTCATATTACTTGTGTTTTTGAAAAATACATACTGTAAGTTGTGTATACTGATACAATACCCTGATACTGTTCAATAAGGTTATTTGCGAGACATGACTGTTATACTGAATCTTACTGGGTATACAGTGTACAAATTTATTTTAAACGAATCAACAAAGCTATGCCCAGGTCGCATTTTACCCCAAAATCATATATTTAAATATTTATATATATAGCATCATAAAATTAGCATCTGGATATTTTATATTTTTTAAATAATTGCTGTTATTTTCAATGGTAACAGTAATTACAGTACCATTAATTGTATTTACTAAACTTTTTTTTACTATTATTTAAATTTGCATGAATGAAATGTAGTAGAACTACTACTAACATGATGTATAAATACTTTACTGTAATTCTAAAAAAAAAATTATTATATTATTATTATTTATACATTGTCATGAGAATGTCAGAACTGCATTATGATGATGAGAATCTTGGGAGAAAATCTGCATAATTGTCATGAAAATAATGTAAAACAAAAAAATTGAGGCTTTATTTTAATTGAGCAAAAAAAAGAAAAAAAAAGAATCGCATTTCTTTATTGTGATTTTGGGGTAAAATTTGAACGGCCCAGACACATTCCAAGCAGCTTTAGTGAGATGAACCACTTAGTAATTTCTACACTCAAAAAATATTTTAGTCTATTTTTTAGATTTACAATTTCAATATTATGAAATTCCATTAAATTAAATTGTGTTTTTTTATTTTATATATATATATATATATATATATATATATATATATTATTTTAATTTTATTTATTTTTTTAAAGATTACTCAATTTAATTTGATGGAATTTTGTTATGAAATTAAAATGCAAAAATCCTAAAATATTTCTATTTTTTTTTAAATGCATGATCCCATACAGCCACTCTTTATGTGCAATGGATTTAAATCAACTTACAACATTAGAAAACAATTACCTTTGCATTATCAGACAATTCTTCAAACATTAAAATCCTTCCTTTGTTACCGCAGAACTCGAGCTTTCTTATAATTATAGCAGAGACTTAAGGCATTACCTGATTTATAACATTCCAATTTACCCACAAGGACGCCAATCAACCCGACGGACATGCCGTTAAATTGCAAGACATCTGTCACATATACCTATATTCAAAAATCATTTTAGAGAGTTAGGGTCAGACTGCCCCTGTTCCAACTCATTTGAGATGACAAACTAAATGCATTCGCAATATGCATCTGAAATGCTTCAGAAATATCGCACCTGATCCCAGAGGCCGATTCCAAACGTTGTTCATTTGTACAAAAACAAACTGAAATGCGTTGATAAAAAGACATAAAACAATTACACGCATCCATTAACCCAAGTTAAAGGAATGGTTCATCCAAAAATGAAAATTCTGTAATCATTTACTCACCCTCATGTCGTTCCAAACACGTATGATTTTCTTCAGTGGAACACAAAAAGTTAAATGTTAGAGGAATATCCTGGCACCGTTAAAGTAGTCAAAGCATACATTAGCTTTGTGTGAGGAAAAGACCAAAACTGATGTTATTCACTGATAATCTTTCCCTCCGAGACATATCCAGCTGCAGACCCGCAGCACCACCAGTTTCAGAACCCCAGCGCCAGAACCTGAAGTGAGGGGCGGAGTTATTGAAAATGAGACAAGCATGGCGGAGAGCATGGTGAGTTGTGTAACGTTGTCTAACGTTTTTGACATCATGTGGTGAAAAATTATCGCATATATTAAGTTCAGCGTTTATCTGCTAAATATTTAATTTGTGCATAACTTTATCATCTTAATGAAGCTTGAATATGTTGTCATACTTTATTGTATTAAAAAAAATTCTACGGATGGTTCGATACATTTTTGCGTGTTGTAAATGAGCCTTACGGTGACGTTCTGAAGACATCTTGTGAAGGTGTTAAAGTGTTTGTTCCACGTTCCTCTGTTATATGCAATGTTTGTGAGTTAATGTTACCTTATAGTTGAGGTTTTATTTTACGTTGAGATTATTGTGTGGTGCTTTCATCTCTTGTAGAGACATTTCGAATGAATGAAGACCACAAGGAAAAGGCCCGCAACAATCTCCTGGAACAGTCAGAAGCTTCCAGAGAGCCCTTTCTATTTCATTTTGTGTTCAGGGATGACATGGAGTTATTTTTGCAAGAATGTAAGGACAAAATGGGCCTGAGAGTGAATTCCTCATTTGATACATTTTAAGTTTAATTTATACAGGATTGTCATGATAATAAAATGGGCCTAGGGGTGAATTGGTCATTTGTTGTATATATTTTTATTGTTTCTTTTAAAATGATGCTGAATTTTCTCTCTTTTTTAGTTTTTTGACATGTTTTATTTTACATAAAGAAAAATGCATGCTGCACATGTTCTTGTGAAATAAAGTATATTTTATATAAAATGCCCATTAAGTTTCAAGCATTATTTTTCACCATCATGATCAGGAAGTAACTCTCATAATACAATGAAACGGATAACATTATACAATTATATTACACAAGATCAATGTTTTAAAATGCTTATTGTACTGTACCTTAATGTATCATTATAACATATGTATAAAGTATGATGTTTCGTTTGTAATAAAAGCAAACTACGCTCCAAAACGTTAGGTGGCGCTACTCAGTTTCGAACGTAAGCTCCGCCCCTCACTTCAGGTTCTGGCGCTGGGGTTCTGAAACTGGTGGTGCTGCGGGTCTGCAGCTGGATACTATTGTTCCCTCCGGCGAGCTCACGTTTTCCCGTGTTTGCATCCAGGATTAAAAAAAATTAAGCATCTTGTTCGGTTACTTGCACACGTAGTCGATGACATCAACATGCAACTTTTTAATCCGGACAGGAACGATTATCAATGCATAATGACTTAAAGCTATCACACGGCTTCAGAAGACATGGAATATAGCACACAAGCTGTATTGGTCATTTATATGGTGTTTTTATCCTTTTTGGAGCTTGACGGATGTATGTATATGGAAAAGAGCGGCGAAACGATTAAAAACGCTTAAAACATTTCTACTTTCGTGTTCAACTGAAAAAACACTGACAGCTTTGGAATGACATGAGGGTGCATAAATCAGTTTGGGGTGAACTAGTATTCCTTTAACGCAGAAGACCACGAAAATGGCCATTAAGATGCAAAAATGTGTTCTATTTCACGAGACATTTCATATTCACTCTCTCATAAAGACACAACAACGTACACACACAAATATACACACATTGCAATGCATGACAAGTCTTCAAAATGAATGCCTGTGCAGAGGTTGCCAATACGAGGGATGGCGTGCTTTTGAATCACTGGTTGATTAGTGTCTTTACGGAAGTGAGTGACGTATGGACAAAGATGAGGAAGAGGAGGGGCAAAGGGCTTCTTCACACTCATTCTGCTGGCGCCATGTCTTTATGGTGCCTCGTAATGTGCTGATTTTTCTCAGAAGGTCTACGGAAGCCCTTAGAGCAGTACTGACAGCGGTGAGGGTAATCTTTAGTATGGATAGAAATCACGTGTCTTTTGAAGCCAGATGCGTCGCCCGTGCTATAGTCGCAATACTGACACTGATACACCCTCCTTTCCCGCGGGCCCTTGCCTGCCCCTCCACCTGCTTTCTTTACCGCGGCACCAACCGCTGCTAATTGCGCTGCCCCTATAGTCCTCTTGGGGGCGCTCTTTTCTGCCAATGGCTCCTGTGCTTGCGTAATCGGTGATGGAGAAGTTGGCTGTTGCTGCATTTGTTGTTGTTCCTTGGTGTGTACTGACAAGATGTGGCGACTAAGTACGAAAGGGTCTGCGATCTTGAAGTTGCAGTGGCGACACTGGTGTAGCTTCTTCGCTTTGTGCGACGCCGAGTGTTTCTTGAGTTCGGACGGCCGGTGGAAGCCTTTTCCGCAAATGGCACATTTGTGTGGGTAGTCTTTAGTGTGCACGGAAATAACGTGCCGTTTAAGGTCGCTCGAATTGGAACTGCGATGGTCGCAGTGGCTGCATTGGTGCCCTCGTGCGTCTTCATGCGTCGCCGCGTGCTGCGTCAACTCCTCCTCCTCGCTAAAGGTCTGGCTGCAACGCTCGCAGCGGAACGGCAGCTCGCGACTGTGTTTCGTTTTCACGTGCATCTTGAGGTTGGACGAGTCGGCGGATTTGTAATCGCAATACATGCAGGAGTACGGTTTCTCGCCGGTGTGCGTCCGCATGTGTTTCTTCAACTCTGATGGATGCCGGAAACCTTTGCCGCATTCCACGCAGATGTGCGGGAAGCTCTTACTGTGTACGGCCAGTAGGTGGCGATTGAGCAGGCCTTGTTCGGCAGTCTCATAATCGCAAAACTTGCATTTGTACATCTTGGTTGCAGCAGGGGGAGGGATTGGTGCCGCAATGGCCGTCGGTGATTTCTGTTCGCGATGATGGTGTTGAAGACGGTGGGAAAACAGCGCCGCCTGCTGGTGGAACTCTTTGCCGCAGGTCTCGCACTCGAAAGGAGCTTTGTTGCTGAGCGCGTGGACCTCCATGTGGTTGTGCAGACTGGCTTTTTTGTTGGTGGTGAAGTCGCAGTCGGTGCACTGGTACTTCTTGCGGGTCAAAACTTCTTGGTGGTGGTTGCGAGTATGACGCTTCAGGAAGCCGCGAGACTTGAATTTCTTTCCGCACAGCATGCAGGGATAGACCGTCAAAGGCTGTCCATACGGACCAATGATGATCGCTAAATACAGTGATAAATGAGAGAAGACAGAAAAGGAATTTAAGATAAAAAGAAAAAGACGAGTATAGCGTGGCTGATATAATGCCATAATAAAGTCATACTCAACGAACATTTATTTTACACATTATATACTTACATTAAAACTGCATCATCCATATAAAATAACGTCAATTAATTTATTATTAATTTATTAACATTTATTGTTGATAAAGCCGTCGATAGATTTAAGACATACCATTTTAGAGCTAGCAATTCTGTAACTTGACCAAGCAAACCGTTATAGCACCACATTAATATGATCAAAATGGTGATAATCTCATACGGACCTGGCTGAATTACTGGTCAATCGCAGGCTAATATATCTGCAGATTTTTTGACCTTTTGAGATGATTAGCACTGAACGACACTGGGACCGGATTTAACAAAGTTGGTCAATTCCAAAATTCAGATCCTAAATCTACCATCCCTAATATTGAATGAATTGAGTATTTATTCAAATGAGTGGTCATTTAACTTCAGCAATTTTGTGTACAATTTATAGGCTAGAATTAAACTGTACTGTATATCTACATTGTTCCGGCTAGGCTCCTCTCTAGATACTGGTATCAGCCATTAAACAACCCATATTGGTCAACCAATAATCAGAATTGTCCATAACCTAATCAATTTCCTGTAATGCTCAGTATGCAACACTACAACATACAATTTTTAAACAACATCCGACAGGTGATGGTGTGGTGCAGTAGTACCTGTCTGGACCTGTCGGGGTTCAGCTCGCCTCTTGTTTTTGCCGTGCTGCCGGCTAAGTTTGTCCAGTCCATCCGACTCGTCGATGTGCAGTAACGCACTTGCTGCACCGTTACGATTCTCACAGCCCTCATGATCATCCGCGCCTGATTATGGAAGACATACGAGAATATTTGACTGCTCACGACTGGCCCTACAATGCATGTTGAGTTTACGGTGGTATTGAAAATAAATAATATTGGTAAACATCCTATTAGCACCGAAATATCATAAAAATAATGAATATAATACAAATGAGGAAGAAACATCTTGATGAATATCGGATTCGGCTTCAAAACTAAACAACATCAAAAGAATGAATCAATTGTTTTAAAGAGGATCAAAACATAAAAGTGAACCCTAGATGAAGCATTTTCCTTCTCCATTGATACTTTGAGAATATCTGTTTATACTTCTGCAACCCAATGTTTCTAGGTCTAAGCACACATAGCTCGATCAAAGGCGAACATCACTGTCCATAAAACATGTAAATGTTTACATTAATAACTTTGCACTTAAATTTAGGATACATTTTATAACCAGTTCGATCTGCAAAGTCTGCAGAAATCACAGACCCCTGGAAAATATTTTTATATGCATTATTATTAGAAATTGAATAAGTGACCCTACACTAAGTCTTACATCTATCTCTAGAACGCAATTACTACGGAATGACAGTGTTCCTGGTGTTTTCCAGCATTTGCATTTGAGTAATAGTATTTAGATAATTTAAAATGTGCATGCAGTGGGTCATTTGTATTTATTAAACTGTTCTCTGGACTTCAGGTAGAGCGATATATCGGTTAGAGGCGAGCGATATATCGGTTAGAGGCTACCGATTAATCTGTGCCGATAAAGCTTTTTTGGAACTATCGGTTATCGGCATTGCAGATCTTATTTTTTTTTATCTCTGTGTTCATTCTACAGTATAACAGCGGCCTCTAGAGGTGAAATAAAAACAATCACTGACCACTCGTACTATCTTGATGTTAGAGGTAGTGTTGTCTAAAGTACCGACTTCGGTACCAAGTCGATACTGAAATGTAAAAAATGTGACGCTTTGAGCGCTGTTGAGCGGAATCGTAAACACCTCTGATTGGCCATTGTGTTCACGCGCTCATCGGATATGTCTGTGATTGGCTACAATGTTCAGCGCTTCAAAAACATGTTGTAAATATACATCAATGACGCTCTTCACCGAGCGCTTGCACAGATACACACGGGAGCGTTTGAAAGCAGGACCGGTCCGCTGATAGACGGCTGCTTGTGCTTTCCAAAGCTCCCACTCCCGTTTTTAAAAAAAACTTTCAAACGCTCCCGTGCGTTGAAGCCAATCACAGACATATCCGATGAGCGCGTGAACACAATGGCCAATCAGAGGCGTTTACGATTCCGCTCAAAAGCCGATAGTGGCTTTTTGGAACTAACGGTTATCGGCAACAATCTATGCCATAAATTGCTAATAGTTTTAATCTAGTGAATGTAAGCTATAAATAGCTTAATTAGGTAAATACTTAAATAAAGAGGATTGTAATGGAGCCAAGTCTCCATCATTTCAAAATAAGTAAGTGTATACCGTTCTCGTTTATAGTTAAATGTCCTGTGTTATGCACAAAATCGTAATTTGTTTGTGGTTATTATTGGGATTTGGGATGCACAATAAATTGCTGGGATTTTATTTATTTTATACTCTTGCAGCCTCAATGTCTGTGCCGTCATAGTAAGGAAATATTTGGAAATGTATTACATTTTAAAAACTACCGGCCGATTAAATGGTTATCTGCCTTTTCCACCACCTTAGTTATCGGCATTTGCAAAATTCAAAATATCTAAATCTTACGTCATTGACAATACTTATCCACATTTGTATGCATCGATGCATATTTTGTTAAAGAGAGGGCATGCAAAGAAAAATTTGACTATTTTAAATGTACCCCACCAGCACATCGTGTCTCCAACTTCATATCTTCATCATACAAAACCTCAATAAATATATATTACATACTACATCATTATTAATTTTGTATGTAGTTGTGTCGGTAGAGCGTCCTGACCGTATGCAGCAGCCCACGCTACAGGCATGAATTCCTTGCTCAGTGCCGTGCTTTCATACGGTCTGTCATGAGGCACTGGCTCCTCCCCTCCGACCACCACCTCCATGTACACTTCATCAGACAGCTTAGACCCTCCTGCACACAAAACATGTCAAACTTTGATGCTCAGACCACTTGACCTAAACATAAGCAAGTGGCAAATACTGGTTTACATATACTGTACACTAAGTGTGTATTATTTTGTATGATGAATTGCTTGTGTCGCTTTGGATAAAAATCCTTAGCAGCACATAAAAGCATAAAGCACTTTGAGCAGCATATAAGCATCTTAAAGTCATAATGTAGGATAGCTTTGTATGAGGAACAGACCAAACAACAACTAGCTAACTGAGTCAGTACAGAAGTATTAGCTGGCTAGCGGCTACCTAGCCCTGCTGTCATGTAAACCAGTAATTAGGCTAGGTAGTAATGCAGCTAGATATTCGGCTTCTATGATATCATTGTGTATTGAACAGCACTGTCAATGCAATAAATCTTTCGACTGAGCACAACAACAACTCCGACATCAACACCATTGCTGTTTATGTGTTAGTTAAATGTGTTTTCATGATCCAAAGCACTGTTAAATCTGCAATATTTTTTTTAAAAAGGCAATAAGTTCTTTCAGTGGACTCTCTGGAATACTATGATACTGACTGGTCAATGGCGCCATCTAGTGGTCTGATATTTCTCAGTAACAACTGCACATCCTCATATCCGTCTGCACATTTGGGTATCTGAGCCATCTTTACTACTTCTCAGATTACTGTGTGATCTTTGCAAGTAAGCAGAGATAAAATAATTCTAATTTAAATCAATGTTTCATGTGCATTTATTTATTTATCTGGCAAGCAGTCTTGTAATAAGATGCATATTGAGCAGTCAGAACTTCATTAATTACAACATAAACACAGACAGATCTCCGAAGCAAACTGAAGGTCGATTTTAGCTGTTGAGAGATTTATTTCTTCTCACATAATTTCAACAAAAATCAATACTTGATGTCATATATGTATATCTTGGTTATTATCCATGTAATAAGCAGGATAATGTATAGTAATATGGTTGTTATTGGAAAATAACCGCGTCAGGGTCCTGATCACCCTGTTGGGTTTATTTTCCGTTAACATCCGGCTGACTGTATATTTTTCCTTACGTGATGACTTTTAGTCTAGAGTATTTACGTCATGTACACGTTACATAGCTGCTGCGCGTCAGGCCAAAACCAGGAAGAACATTGTTGGAAACTTAAAAAAGAATGATTATGAAAGATTATGAAATTGAGGCAAAAAGAGGTCACACACTTTATGTAAGATTAATCCTAAACCACGTATACTCCTTAAACTTCAAACTAAAAATGTAGCTTTCCCTGTGGACTAAACGGACAAGTTATGTTTAATTCATTCTTTAGGTCTAACACACATGTGGAATGCATTTCCTCCCCTATTAATAGTATGAAATGTATATTGTGATAAATATTAATATCGAACAATATGAAAACAAATATTTATAAAAGATATTTTGGCCATATCGAGCAGCCCAAGCGCAGCTTACAAATCAAATTATCACATGCACATATTCACCACATTAAGATGCGACACACCAGGTTTGACATCAATGACCCTAAACATTAAAAAATTGATGAAAATCATTTAGAAAATGACTTTCATTTTAATTTTCAGTCTTCAAAACGTTTGTCTGTCTTCAGAAGATTTGGGACATTGTGGCATTTAGTTGAATGGACTACTTACAATTATGCTTTTACTGCTTATGCTTTCATTGTATGGGAGGCAGTGTCAACTAGAGGAAGACCGATATATCGGTTTTGCCGATTAATCGGTACCTATAGTTGCTTTTTTCGGTTATCTGGAAAAACCCTTTGCCGATAGTTGCTGATATTTGATTTGAATTATTTCCCCTAATTTTTTTTAATTTTTATTCCTCAATCAATAAACCTTATCTGGTGAAAATTATACATACAAAACTCTTCATCTGGTGAATCTATAGGCATTGTAATGGAGCCAAATCTCTGTAATTTCTGGCTTGATTAAAGAAAAAGTCCCATGTGACCAATCTTATAATTGCCCCAAATTCTCTGGTTATATTTGGGATTTTGGGTATCTGCAAAATCAACTATGGGTTGTCTCAAGCATCAACATTCTTCAAAAATCTCCTTCTGTGTTCCAAAAAATTATGACATTCATAGATGTTTGGAACGACATGAATGTGAGTAAATGATGACAGAATTTTGATTTTTAGATGAACTAACCCTTTAACTGGTTACATAAAAGTATTTGAGCTCCAGACACAGGAATGATAAGCAGTTTTAACTGCTTGATAAACCGTTTATTCACCATCAGTTTGTGTATGGTGACCATCTCCCACAGACATATAGACCATCTTCTCTCGTAGCGGTCGAACCACCGGCTCAGCCAGAGCTACTGCCTCACTTTCACTCTCACCGAGGTCCACCGTCTCCCCTACACACACACACACACACACACACACACACACACACACACACACACACACACACACACACACACACAGGTATTAGACAATCAGGCCTAAATTATATTACATCCCCATACATTTTCCTTTAAGCGAGAGGCAGCCTACATAGTACACATACTATGGAATGCCAAATTGACTTTTAATTATGTGCAGGATACTAATTTCAGATATATATATATATATATATATATATATATATATATATATATATATATATATATATATATATACTATAAACTGTATACTGCACGTGATAGATACTATAACAAACACTTAGTAATCTTGGCACACTCACCAAGATCATCCTCTCCAGAGTCTGCTTTGAAGATGTAAACTTTAATAACTTCCTGTCCATCTTCATCTTTCTCCACCTCCTGATCATCTATTGCCCCCTCCACCGTCACCTCGTCTCCATCACCCGACACCATCTTACCTGCATCATCCACTAAAGAGAAAGACAGATTACTGATGCATTATGAATATATTAGGGATGTGCATGAGTACTCGATTACATATTAGAAAATAATCGAATATTGCAATTTGATTTTCCTTTGTGCCTTTGCCTGCCGTGGGGAACAGTGAACCATTGCTCATGACAACCCGACGAATTGGTTGGTGCTGTGAATGCATGATGTTTTTCAACGAATCGTTCACCCAAAAAGAAAATTAATTTTGTTATTATTTACAGTGATTGTGTTGCTTTGTTTCTAAGTGTAAGTGCAAATGTTTCTTTTTGTAATGTTTGAATTGATTTGTTGTCGTTTATGCATAGTGCTCATTTTTTCATAATAAAACGGGTTCAAAGGTTAAAGTTTGAACTTAAATTCTAAATTCGCAATAAATGCTAGTTTTATTATGTATTTGAGCAGTGGTTCTCAACTGGTTTTGCTTCGCGAACCAGATTTTCCACTGCACATCTAGTGACGACCCACCATAGTAAAAAAACATAACCTGTATTTAATATATCCTGGGTCGCATTTTCTTTGATCTTGCACAGTTTTGTTCATGGTTTTAAAGTATAAATGCATGTATCAAGTGATATTATTTTTGTTGTTGATGTCAAAAACAAAAGATACAGAAAGTGACAACATGACAACAAAATGTCTTGAAATGACCAATCCTACAATGTATCAGAGTTTTAGCGCATTATTTGAACTGTTCCCACACTCCCACACTTCGATTCATTGAAAAAAACCGACTCGAGAGAAAGATTCACTCACAAATCGAACATCACTATGTCTTGTGAGCATGTTTCAAAGAAAAATACTGAATGAATATTAATAAGAGAAAAAATGAATGGATAAAGAACTCAATTACATGAGATCATCAGGTAGTCTCCGCAGCTGTCGGAGTCGTGCTCTGGGTCCAGTCCGTCCGGCTCCCTCCCCTCTGCCACCAAAACATCCTCGGTCATCTCTGCCATGGCAACACCATCCTCCTCTTCCTCCTCACCCTCCAAGGACATCACACAGGTCTCCACGGCAACACCCTCGTCGTCATCACAGTGCACATACTCTGCAACCACGTCCTCCACTGCGTCCTGGATGACGAGCTCGTCAGAGGAGAAGCCCTGAACAGAGATGCCCTCCCCATCTACCTCCGACACCAGGACAGTCTCCTGAAGCTCCACCACGTACTCCTCCTCACCAACACCTCCCTCATCTACAACACAGAGACGGAGAGAGAATGGCTGAACTGCCAAAACAAGCTCGATCACAAATGTACAATTCATGATATAATATAACGACTAGTACCGATATATGTTTACCGATATGAAAACTTTTTCCAGAACATACAATGCAGAAAATAATGCTTTAGAATTGGTGTCATTGCGTAGTTTCTCCAGCAGAGTGCGCTCCAACTCCACTGTTTACAGAGCTGACGGTGGCTCTGCAGACAGGGCGGAGTTAAGCAGTGTCTTCATGGTAAGATGCTAACTAGTTTGTGAAATACATACTGGAATGTTAATAAACAATGACCCAATCATTTTCCCTTTTCAATTTAACTAATATAAAGTTAACCCTGTCCCTGACAATCATCATGTTTATCACATCTGTTTGCCAAGTTAGCCAGCTATAGTTTGTCAGTGCAGTCAGTAACGTAAACATCAGAGCATCTTTTTGCAGCTACGTTGTTACCTAGTTGGTGAGATGCAATACTGGTCTATCTTTTACTCTCCGTGACAACGAGCTTATAGCTAACTAGCTAACCACGTAGCTACTTTCATTGCTTAGTGGAAGCCAATGTGTAAACAAGTATTCACCAAACGGTTTTGTTCAGGATTCAGTTTGGTACCCCTTTCAACCGAACAATTCCAGTCATGCTTTTATAAAATATAATATTTAAAAGTCTAGTTTTCCACCGTTAAATGTTTCCTCTGAACTTATATAGCAGAATACTGTATAACGCCGCTGTTTTTCTCTCATCTCGGCAGGTGTAAATGCTTCTTGATTTACATCCTGCCTCTAAATGACAGGCAGGATTAAAATAGTCAGAATTTGACTGATACTAAACAGTACTGATATTTATTTAGCTATTTATTCTTTATTTTCCTCAGTGTTAATTTCTAGAATTGGAGGACAATGTATAATAATAATGCCAAATATTCTTTGATAAAAATATTAGTTTAAGAAAGCAGCCGTCTAAGTACCTTTGCATAGTCATATCGGTGCAAAATCCACATAGAAAATGTCTGTTTTCATTCCAGCTCAAAAAGTAACTGTATCGGCCACCATATCGGAAATCGGTGAATTTTCCCCCTCTAAAATACCTTATCGTTCAATAAGACATTTACTCATAGCACACGTTAAGCGCTTTTACTTTGAAGTTGCACTCACGCGTTTGTGCAGATCCAGCGTGAGCAGCAATCTCTAGTCACGTAGTGCATGGAGGCTTCGCGCTATTCTCTGCAGCATCCACGCAAAACTCACCACGTGTCCCACTGAGACCGAGAACCAAATTACAGCGACCACGAGGAGGTTATCCCATGTGGCTTTACCCTCCCTAGCAACCGGGCCATTTTGGTTGCTTAGGAGACCTGGCTGGAGTCACTCAGCACGCCCTAGATTCGAACTCGTGACTCCAGGGGTGGTAGTGAACTACCCAGGACACAAATCAGAGGATCTTTTTCTCCCAATCCTAAAGTTTTAAATCTGGCTGATAGAACACGCGTTTCAGAGGAAGATATTAGATGAGCGCTCAACGGGAAGAAACCGCTGGATTTTCACGAGCTTCTTGAATTACATCTTTTTATATGCGCATATTTGCAGACGATATAGAAGTTTTATTGATATTTGCCTTTTATCATTAGAAATGAAATTTAACAGTGACAGGGAACTGTTGAGGAGAGGCTGTTTACATGCTTCAGAGGAAGATTTATGAGCGTTCCACAGGACCCGGATCTGCTGAAGTTTTGTGAGGTTGGTTTATTACATCTGTTTAAATGAGATTTGTGCATATTTGCAGATGGTATATGATATTAGTTTTATTGATATTAGCCTTTTTATCATTTGACAAGACAGTTAAAAGTTACAGGGAACTATTGAGGAGAGAGAGGGAGAATGAAACAGATGAGCACTTTAACATTATGCGCTCAAACGCATCTGCCACGGCTCTGATATACGGACCATTTAAATGGCACTGTGTTGCACACCGGTCTATTGTTGTATATATAGTAACACAATGACGCGTAACAACAAAATGAACCGTGAATGGTCGTTTACATGTCTCCATTGCTTCACATGCAAGCAGGCGATTCTCGGCACCTTCAAGAAATGTATCTGCCTCAGCGATATATCGGTCAACAACTAATCACAATTACAATATCGAGGCAAATAATTCAAATAATTATGATTTTTGTCATGATTGTGCATCCATAATCTGAACTGTTATCCACTAGTTAAGAGATCAAGGAATTTTTTGTTTTTTGTTTTACAACAATGCAATACCAATTATTTTTATGTTGACATTTCTAATACCCGATATGTAGCACCGATGATCTAAATAGTAACAAATTGTTTATTAGAAAGAATACCTTTATTATGTCTAACTGTTCAGTATAACAATTCAACACAATTCTCAATTAAGAACGAGTAGCTGTTACATAAAAAGTTGAGTAATATATGCATACAATACATTAAATGTGAAGTCATTTGCATGTGCGTCATCAAACAGAATTTCAAAAATAACAACTGTTATCACAGGTTTCCAAACACTCCCCACATCTGCGATTGGCCAGACAAACAAATAGTCCCGCCCCAAACTCGTGCTCATTGGCCAATGTTGCTGTGTAGGGCTGGTAGGGATGCTCAAACATAGAGCAATGTTTTGTGTAAAAACTTTTGGGGAAATCAACCTACAAATTACAGAACTCACCGTTAGACTTGATATTAAATAACCGATAACCAATTAAGCAAAAAAATTACATTTAGTAAAAAATATAAGATAAAATAAATAGTAGACTATGGCTACTAGTTCCCCACTGAATGTGTATTATATACCAAGTATATAGTCAGCATAGAGAGATCAGACAAATGACTATGGTTTATTCATTACCTGAGCCGTGCAGTATTATCTTTGGCTCCTGGGAGCGGAGTGCAAGCCTTGTCACCTCCTCATCCATCGTCTTTATTCTTCATTTGCCACGGCACAACTAATAACACAAAAATACATCTAGAGAACCAGCCAGAAATCATTTGCTTATGCAACAAAAAAGGGTACAAGTCCAGATGTGTTTAAATATGAAGAAATTAAGTAAGCCATTATAACAGGGCTGCTATCTCATAATAAATGTAATAACAGAAGAAAGTCATTGCAGCACTTGCTGTATGAAATACAGATCATAACAATGTGACAGATTTCAAAAAGTGGTCATCACATAAACACGCAATTCATTTAAAGATAGATAGATAGATAGATAGATAGATAGATGTGAATATGATCAAGTAAGTGACGCGTTCAGGGATTGCGTGTCCCTTCAATTTGCAAATGACTGCGACAACAGAGGGGAAAGGACATTAATGCAACATACATACAAGCACTAATAAGGTTGTGCATTTGGAATGTGGTATACAGCGAGGCAATGCATGCATAGCTTTACCATAAAACATATTTAGATGCGAAGCATATGGTGTTAATGCTTCATGCATAACAGTAAATCCTCGCAGCTGCATGCATTTGAAAGGAATGCGTAGCAGCGCGCGTCGAACACTCCCACCCCCCGCGCGCGGATAAAAGCAGGCAACATTTCCTCGTATTTCAACACCTGAAACCGGACATAAACATGGCGCCTTGTGACCATAATTTCCCCTCTTTCCCTTACAACAAAACCTGTGCGCCATTTTGAGACATAATAAATCATGCATTTTATTCCCACGTATAAGAACGTATGCATATAAACGAGCACACGCCCTCCCCTTAAAAACAAAGAGGCGTTTAATATCGCGAGCTCGTGCGTGCGTGAATGCATGCATGCATGCAGGGAATTTATAAACAATAACCCTCCCCAAATGCAGAAGGCCTTAGTGTGGCCTGCTCAAGGCCTGGGCCCTGACGGCCAATCCGAGGCCTCGCGTCTACAATATAATTCAATATAATATGCAATAACGAAACATAAGCCTCACGTGCACGTGCAATAGGCTCGTCTGATAAAACCCGGGCGAACCGATTCATCTGTAACGGCGCGCTTACCGTAGATAAGCGCACGCGGCGGCCTCCAGATTTTCCCAGGGCAGGCAGGCCGTCGGGTTTCCCCAGACTCGGGCAGGGCTCGATCGGGAGTTAGCGGACGCTGGGCGGGCCGCGGTGTGCGCAGGGAGGGCGGAGCTCCACACACAGACGCGCTGCAGCCTGCAGCAGCTCCACCAGCGCGCGGGCCGCCGTCAGCGCGACACGTCACTGCGCCAGAGCCGCAGGAAAATGCGGAAGGCCGACAAAAGCCATTGACCGTGCCAAAGCTAGCAGAACATGTTTAACTATTTTAGTAGTGATCTACTGATGATCAAGCAGCCCAATCATTGATACTGATGAGACAGAGAGTTTTTTCCCCCCTTTAAGAGTGTTCATGAGAAGCCACATGTTAGGTTTACATTTTCATGTCCCCATCATGTACAATGAGACAATGCCACTGGTGAAATCAATCTATTTCGCATTTTTCTCATTCAATGCATCATTAACTGAATAATAACCACTGAATCCCCTTTTGCTTTAACCCTTAAATGCATGGGTGTTTCACCAAACTTTGTCACATACCTCGGGTCTTAAGCAACCCGGCAGTATATCTATCACAAATGGATATACAAAATGCCCAATTAGTGTCAGATTTTCAAAACATTTTCAAGACAACCAGAGAAATAGATTTTTTACATTTATTTTGTCATGATTCATATTTCAAAGAGAGGATGCAACAACTATAGAACAGGATTCATTACGTCCACACTGAAATGTCATGAGGCTGCCAAAACACATACTGAGCTACAGATAACACACATGTATTTTCTCAGGCAGTTTTTGAGTCTAAATAGATGCACATCTTACATAATTTCAGTAGTACACCCAAATTAATATAGCCAAATCATACTGTTCATGCATTAAACTTGCTATAGTTTACTTCCACGTTTCTTCTTCATGCCAAATGCAAATCAGGTCGATCACTGGAACATCAGTGCCACCCTGAAGTAAGAAATAGCATGTATAATATCTATGTGTACATGCATATGAGACACTGAAAATCAATCTACTGGTAACATATGCATTAAAGGGTAAATGTCAGCATTTACACCTGGGCTGAGCTAGCATAAAAACCTGTTTTATGGTTCAATCTGCAGTTCATTCTCTTGTAAATCCAGCTACAAAACTGGACACAGATTAATTGAACACTAAACAGAATTATGCACAACTGCATCTGGTTTGTATTGGCTATTTAATGAATTTGCAAACTTGAACCAAGGCCTCTACTAGTCTAAAAGATCAGTTCTCCATACAACTCGGGTGCATCTACAGCATCTATATCTAGTTGTTTTGACCAGTTGCACAGTTTCTCAGCCTCTTCCTCCCATTCAGAGTCAGATGATCTGTCACCGCAGTCTTCAGTCTCAACTGATGGTACAACTATCTGGATGTCCCATTTCTCAGCGGTTCTGTTCTGTTTATTTATGCTGAATTTATTCAGTGTTGTCCACCTGCTTCTCTTCCAGCACCTGGAATTGGAAAGCGAGCAGCGTTTCATAGTCAATTCAATGTTGCATTGCAAGGTCTTTGTGCATATACTGCATACTGACTTTGTGATCATCTGATGTTCTTGCTCAAGTCTAAGTTGTATACATTTCCATTTGGGAAGTTGTTCTAGACTCTAGACTCCATCAAAAACTATTTTAAACATTATTTTGCTCCTTCTTTTCTATTTGTTATGCAGCCACTTCAAATTAGTTGAGAGACAACATGTATAAAAGCTATTCATTTGTCATGCTGCAAGACCAATTAAAAAGCAATAGGTGTTTAAATATGGTGACTAATTTTAGGCCCTAAGATATAATTTCCCCCTAATATATTTGTATCTGTCCAGCTGTGTTGAACATACTCTCTCAGCTTTGTCCAGGTTGTAGAGGCATCTCTTGCGAGCTGCAGTGCTTTGAGCGTGGGCAGAGCGCCGTCTCGAGGTGACCGAAACCACCGGTGATGATCCATCAGAGCAGCGGGTAATGCTGAGCACATGCGTTGAATGAAAAGAGTTAGAAAACACATCTCTGCCTAGTTACAGAAACAGGTGAGCAATCATCTCTATGCAGGAGGCTGAGTAAAGATTTCCAGTGTTCTAATATAATATGGTTTATATACCAGTGGGTCTCAACTGGTCTTGCTTCAAGGACTGCATATCAAGTGACAATTTACAGTACAAAATTGTACAAAAGTGCATCAAGCATTGGCAATTACAGTATATATGGCCGTCCATTTTTATGTACCAGGGGTTGATTTGAATTCAAACTAAACAGATTTTCGCTTCTTTTCTTTTATTATATGAAGGTCACAGTAAACCTGATTTGGAAACTTTTTACCAGGCCTTCATCATTTATTTTTAATACTTTTCAAAAAATCTGAGGTCATGGTTCTCAGCAGGAAACCGATGGAGTGCGTACTCCAGGTAGGGAAGGAGTTCAAGTACCTCGGGGTCTTGTTCACAAGTGAGGGGACAATGGAGCGGGAGGTTGGCCGGAGAATCGGGGCAGCGGGGGCGGTATTGCACTCGCTCTATCGCACCATTGTCACGAAAAGAGAGCTGAGCCGAAAGGCAAAGCTCTCGATCTACCGGTCAGTTTTTGTTCCTACCCTCACCTATGGTCATGAAGGCTGGGTCATGACTGAAAGAACTAGGTCACGAGTACAAGCGGTCGAAATGGGTTTCCTCAGAAGGGTGGCGGGCTTCTCCCTTAGAGATAGGGTGAGGAGCTCAGTCATCTGTGAGGAGCTCAGAGTAGAGCCGCTGCTCCTTTGTGTCGAAAGGAGTCAGTTGAGGTGGTTTGGGCATCTGGTAAGGATGCCCCCTGGCCGCCTCCCTAGGGAGGTGTTTCAGGCACGTCCAGTTGGGAGGAGGCCTCGGGGAAGACCCAGGATTAGGTGGAGAGATTACATCTCCACACTGGCCTGGGAACACCTTGGGGTCCCCCAGTCAGAGCTGGTTAATGTGGCTCGGGATAGGGAAGTTTGGGGCCCCCTGCTGGAGCAGCCCCTGCGACCCGGCTTCGGATGAAGATGGATGGATGGACTTTTCAAATGTCTTTTATGTATAGATTTGACTGTATTAGTCTTGTTTCTGACCCAGACTTTCAATACTAAATCATGAAAATCCATTATAAAAATAAAAATGATTACATTTAAGACTTTGATCATCTGAACAAAGAGTGAAATAAACTAACCAATTTAATATATACTGTGACAAAATTATTTCTATAAATTTTTGGTTTTAATTAAAATGTTTCCACAGTCATGGCATCATTTCCACCACACAAAACAATGTTTTCAATCGATGATCATGCGCTACATGGACGGGTTTAGCCGTTGCGCACCCTCTCTATGTTTACATCGGCATTTAACATATGCCCTCCTGAGAATGTCGACAGGACAATCCCGAGATTACTGGGAAGGATTACAAACCCTGTCATAAATCCTATTAAAGAAGTTGTTGAAAAGATCAAATGCAACATCTTGGGTTAATACTATATGCAATATGAGAGATTTATAAACAATCATAGTGGGCCGGTCATTTTTGATCGGGAACACAAAATGTGTTAGAACATTTAACAAGGGTTAAATACAATTTGAGATGTGCTGGAAGAGATACAGTGGTGGGAATTTTCATGATTTTCAACAAAAATAAAATACATTATATAATGACATAAATCTCCTGTGATGCATGTACAGACACGGTTGGACATGGTTAATTGTTGAAAAATGTAAGAAATTAGTGAAAAAGTGTAAAAAATATTTGAACAAGAATTTACTTTCTAGAAATCCACATTGCTAAAAGTGCCTGAAGATGAAGAAACACTCATGTATTTATCG
The DNA here is from genome assembly GCF_025860055.1 of Xyrauchen texanus. Lineage (NCBI taxonomy): Eukaryota > Metazoa > Chordata > Actinopteri > Cypriniformes > Catostomidae > Xyrauchen > Xyrauchen texanus. The sequence goes on along the minus strand of NC_068279.1, from coordinate 2,829,470 downwards.
TTTTTTTCTTTTTTTTTAACTATCCAAAACGACCCTGCATCAGTGTGGAGTGGCATGAAACATCTTCGAATTACAGGACTCCTGCCCCCAACCCTGTGGTGGGCCAACTACTAGCTGACGACCTGAATGTGTTTTACTGTAGATTTGAAAGACCCTATCTCACACCCCACACCCGCTCTGACCTTCACTTCACAAACATCAACACCTCCTGCTGCTCCCATCCTGCTACTCAACCTGCACTTAAGATCTGTGAAGAAGAGGTGTCCCATGTCTTCCAAAAACAAAAGATAAGGAAAGCGCAGGGCCCAGATGGTGTTTCACCCATGTGTCTTAGATTCTATGCTAACTAGCTGGCCCCCATCTTCACACAGATCTTCAACACAACGCTCAATCATCATTCCTGTCCCAATGAAACCAAAAATCACAGGCCTTTATGACTACGGACCTGTCGCCCTGACATCTGTGGTCATGAAATAATTTGAGAGACTGGTGTTGGCCCACCTGAAGGACATCACTGGACCGTTTCTAGATTCCCTTCAATTTGCTTATTGTGCAAACAGGTCTGTGGATGATGCGATCAACATGGGTTTGCATCATATCCTGCAACATCTGGACAGACCAAGGACATACGCAAGGATCCTTTTTGTGGACCCAGACTTTCCCATCTGTCAGTGGGAAAATCTGTCAGCTTTCTGACAGGGGAAAATTCACTTCCAGCACCTGCACGAACAGCACTGGTGCCCCCCAGGGATGTGTGCTCTCCCCACTACTCTTCTCTCTCTACACCAATGAGCTCCTGAAGTTTGCAGATGACACCACTGTCATCGGCCTCATCCGAGATGATGATGACTCTGCATACAGAAGGGAGGTTGAACAGCTGGCTGTCTCGTGCAGTCAAAACAACCTTGAGCTGAACACGCTCTAAACGGTGGAGATTATTGTGGACTTTAGGAGGAACACCCCAGCATCAACCCCGCTCACCATTCTACAGCACTGTGGCACCAGTGGAGTCATTCATGTTCCTTGGCACTACCATCTCACAGGTCCTGAAGTGGGAGACCCACATTGACTCCATTGCTTCGCCAGTTGAGGAAGTCGCAGGTGCTGCTGATCTAGTTCAACTCAGCAGTCATTGAGTCTGTCCTCTGCACTTCAGTAACTGTCTAGGTTTGGTTCAGCTACGAAATCGGACATCAGAAGACTACAAAGGACAGTTCGGTCTGCTGAGAGGATTATTGGTTGCCCCCTGCCCTCCCTTCAAGACCTGTACACTTCCAGAATGAGGAAAAGGGCTGGAAAAATCACTCTGGACCCCAATCACCCATCCCACTACATATTTGAACTGTTGCCTTCTGACCGGCGCTAAAGAGCTCTGAACACCAGATCCGTCAGGCACTATCAGAACAGACCTGCAACCCATTTTTGGGTTGTGACCCACCAGTTGAGAGCCACTGTGTTTATAACACTTCCATCCTTGTTAATAGTTAGAATGCATGCATAAAAATGTCTCTCGAATTATGCATCTATGGATTTAAAAATCATCATTGGCCTCATCGGTAAAATGACTTATTTGAAATTATTTGTTTATTGTCTTTCAGAAAATTTCATTAGAATCCTTCTGAACCATCAGAAAATGTGCCAATACATTAATGTCTGTTTCTAACCACATTACTGACCAGTGAAAAAATGCAGCTGCAAACCTGTGAGACGGATGTTGTCTGGGAAAACTAGAGACCGCAATATGTCCAAATGGCAGCACCTTCTTCAGCTGACCTACAGCACCCTCCCGAGACAGCACCTTCAAAGACAGAAACCTCCAACCATTTTCCCTGCCCCCGAAACATGCCGGAAGTTCGTCCAGGTGACTGGAATACTGAGTGGGATAAAGACAGTACAATGGGCAACACTGAATATTACAGAAAACCTGGAAATATGATGACATTTTTGTGATGGAAAGGTGATGGAAATCTCAACTCTAAAAATAATTTCATTGGACAGAAACTGTTCTTTGTGAGTGCAATCTTACAAAGAAAACATCCTTACTCGGTAATCATGAATGACTAGAAATATCAGTGGTCAAAAATTGTGGGAACCTTGTTACAAATACAAGCCCACTCCATACAATCACATTCACAAATGGAAATGGGTTGTGTTTTGCTTCCACCTGCATATAGTCTCTCATGCACATCACATCTTGTGGTTCAGCGATCATTGTGTTCTTCCTGTGAATGTCATCTTCTGCAATGATCTCCAGAAATGTCCTGTTCCCCATCATTCTGCAGGTGTCTGCTGTGGCCTGTTGATTTAGATACACGCTCAGTTCAAAACTGAAATGCATGTCATTTTATTATCTTGCTTTTTAGAGTTTTTTTAAACAGATATGATCCAAGCAGGTCGATGTTTTTGACCTGGCTGGAGGGAGTGAATAGTGTTTTGCCAGACAGATAATGTCCTCCAATGCCAGTGCGGAATATTTTGAACACAAGTGATGGTGGAAACCGAGGGCCTGCAAACCTAAGAACATAAACACATCAAATATTTTGATATATACTGTATATAAAAATGAAAAAGCGATGACACACCTACACATTGTTCATTATTACTATAATTTTGTAATAGTAGTAGTCATAAAAAAAAAGTCCACTCGAATTAATCAAAATTTTTAGAAATGAAGGTGAAATTTTAATTTGTCTGCAAAACAAATTTAAACCATTTAAGCATAAGCCTTTAGATCCAAAGATTTTTACAATCATGATCAACATAAAATCTACATAAAATCAAATAGAAAATGTTATGCTGACTTGTAGTGTACAGTACAGTATATAGAGATGATGCAAAATACAGAGTATATATGTAAATATTTTATATAGTTTATAAAGTACATGCAGTATATATATATATATATATATATATATATATATATATATATATATATATATATATATATATATATATATATATATATACATATATATATATATTATATAGTGTATACAAAATATAGAATATATATATAGTTGATACAGTACATATTAATAGTTTATATAGTTTGTACAGTACATTGATGTCTATTTGGAAGCTGTAGGGAGGTGGGTGCCATTTTTGTTGTGCTCTGTTTTCTCCTGTTTTGGGGCCAGGAAGGGAGCTAGAGTATAATTGTGTTATATTTTTTTATTTGGTCTTTTCTATGTAGCTTTTAATAAGCCTTGCCCACTCCTGAAGCCATTGCTTCCCTTTTCTTGTTTATTTACGATACCTTGTCCTTATTTCTTTAACTGTAAATAAAGACCTGGACAGCAATTGATTTACTTGTGGTGCTGTGGCAGGGCGGAGACTAATACTCTTTAAACTGTATCATTGTTGCGTCCGTTTATTCCGAATTATTTTGGGACGTAGCAATTGGGGGCTTGTCCGGGATCATATCTCGGGACGTAACAATACAGTGTGTGTGGGTATTCTTAGAAGTATCTTTTATCAGTAAAACTTTACAAGAAGTTGACATTAGTTAAAGCTGCATTATGTAACTTTGAGCTCTCTAGCGACATCTGTGGTTGAAACGTAAAACTGCAGGCAATTTGCGGAAAAACACTTCACGTCAGTCGTGACTCTTCTGGTGGAGGAATCTCATGATTTGAGATTTTCCTGTGTGTGTGTGTGTGTGTGTGTGTGTGTGTGTGTGTGTGATCATGTTTGGAGATATTCAGAGCCGGAGTCATAGCGTGCTATTTTCATGTTGATATAATGTTACATATGTTGATATACATTTTGCACTGGAAAATAGGTGATACTCATGATATGAGTTAAATGGAAGGCTTTGTTATTTTTATATGATATTGTACAGCCTCAGTTGATAATGCAAGTGAACCGTAATACTACAATAGTATGTCTATGAATGCGCACAATAACACAGTAAATTATAAACCTTAAACAAGGATTCAATAATGATGGGGATAAAATCTACTTTATTAAACATGAAAATAATAAACTTAAAAATGCAATATAACAGTCAATTTCAGAAGTCATAAAAATGTGCAAACATGTCAAAGTGACTTCCCCTGACAATGCTGGTACATTGCAATTTGAAACATGAGTATTGTTGAATTCATACAAGCATGACAAGCAATATAGGCTTTAACAACCCATGTTGTTCCAAGCATTATAGCAAGTAATCAACTTTGCCAAACGGATAACATATACTAACAATGAACAATTGCATTTTATTAACTAATATGAATACAGATTAACAAATGCTGTAGAAAATATATTGTTGAAAACCAACCTGAATCTGAGCTTGCACTTTAGGCTGGGGTCGTTCAGCAGTTCAGCTTCTTTCGGACTGAGTTGTCGCAGAACGGCTGGTGCCAGACAATGTTCCTGTAATACACAGACCACTAGATAAAAAATAAATAAATAAATATTGCACAAAAAAAAATTTGCTATATAAATACATCTAACTGGAGTATTCTTTAAAAGGGGAAAAAATTGAAAAAGAGCATCCCACTGAGTTAGCAATGGACATAATGAGATTTGTTTTCTAGTGAAAATGAGTCAATGTCATTTTAGTAACTTACAAATGAGCGCACAGTATTCACAAGCTGTTTGAAGAGCCTTCTGTCTCTGTATGATCTCCAGTATGCTTGAATACTTCTGGCACAATTCTTGTACCTCTCCATTCTAAACCTGAAATAATAATTTTGCATGTCATATTGGAGGAAATTAAATTCTCCTGTATGATTGTGCGTTTAGGAGGTTTTGAAAGTATAAAACAACACTCACCTGTCCTCCATAAGATCAGATAAATACTTAAAGTGTCAAAGTGCTGTAAAACAGTGTTTGTTGTCAGTGCATTAAAACTGTCTCTTGGTTGCTGGGAAACCAAAGAAAGAGTTCAAACCACATGACAAAGAAATTAGATAACGGCTAAAATTTCACAATAAACGCTGCCTTCCTCACAAACAAAGTCTATATAACAAATATAGGCATAAAAAAAAAATTGAATTTAATTAAAACAACTGATTGGAGAAAAATATTATGACTGTAATGCGCTGCATGAACACTAGATGGCGGAATACATTTATTCTAACTGTAATGCGCTGCATGAACACTAGATGGCGGAATACATTTATTCTAACTGTAATGTGCTGCATGAACACTAGATGGCGGAATACATTTATTCTAACTGTAATGTGCTGCATGAACACTAGATGGCGGAATACATTTATTCTAACTGTAATGTGCTGCATGAACACTAGATGGCGGAATACATTTATTCTAACTGTAATGTGCTGCATGAACACTAGATGGCGGAATACATTTATTCTAACTGTAATGTGCTGCATGAACACTAGATGGCGGAATACATTTATTCTAACTTTAATTTGCTGCATGAACAGTAGATGGCGGAATAAACTTGTTCTAATTGTAATGCGCTGTTATGATGATTGTTCGTTTAGGAGGTTTTGAAAGTATAAAACAACACTCACTTATCCTCCATAAGTTCAGATAAATACTTAGTGTTAAAGTGCTGTAAAACAGTTACGATTGTCTTTGGTTTTTGTTGTCAGTGCATCAAAACTGTCTCTTGGTTGCTGGGAAACCAAAGAAAGAGTTTAAACCAAATGGCAGCGATAAGATAACGGCTAACATTGCAGATTGAAAGCTGCCTTCCTCAAAAACAATGTCTATATAACAAATATAGGCATATAAAATGTATGAATTTAATTAAAACAACTGATTGGAGAAAAATATTATGACTGTAATGCGCTGCATGAACACTAGATGGCGGAATAAACTTATTCTAACTGTAATGTGCTGCATGAACACTAGATGGCGGAATAAACAGGACACAGGATGGCGGTAAGAACACCAAAGAGGGATTGCGCCCCAGAGGGCAACAGTAAAGAAGAAGATTGGAACATGAACAAGGTGAGAATTTAAAAACTTCAAGCTGACCTGTTTCAGTTCGTCTTCTTGACGGTCGTTCTGCTTTAAACGCAAGGGGTATTGTTTTTACTTATGCGCTATTTAGTCTTAAATACGCACTTACAATATTTATATTTGAGCTAATGTAATTATAAAAAATAATAATTTGTTTTTGAGCTTTAAAAGGGGCATTTGAGGACAGGAAGTACAGGGACACTGCAGAAGATCTAAGACTAAACTATTATTATAGCTTAAATAAAGCTATGTATTATTATTTGCTATTTCAGGTTGGTATATTTATATATTCTCGCCCTTACTGCCTAAAAACCCTATACATACTTCAGTGTGAGATCACTATATATATATATAACTTTAAACAGTAGTCCACCTCTGACGGCAGTGCGTTGTGGCGCATCGGTGCTCAGGTGCATTACCACATCTGGCCACTAGATGGAGACAAAATACACTTAAATCCTCAAGAGAAACTAAATTAAAGGGACAGGTCACCCAAAATGAAAATTCTCTCTTCATTTACTCACCCTCATGCCATCCCAGATGTGTCTGACTTTCTTCTGCAGAACACAAATTAAGATTTTTAGAAGAATAATTCAGCTCTGTAGGTCCAAACAATGCAAGTAAATGATGGCCAGAACTTTGAAGCTCCAAAAAGCACATAAAGGCAGCATAAAAGTAGACCATACTTAATTTACACTTTCACCTGTCCTCTTACAGTATGCACGTTCACGGAGGACCGAGTTCTTCTTCTGTTTTTTGCTGATTCGCATTCTTAGTGCAAATTGCTACCAACTGGGCAGAGCGGAGAAAGAACAAAAGGAGGGATAAAAGAAAGGAAAATAATAAATATTTGCACAAGTTCCTAGTAGGTGGCGATAAGCACAAAGAACACGAATCACCAAAAAACAGAAGTAGAACTCTTGTGAATGTGCATAGGAGGGCAGTGTGAAAGTAGATTTATAGCATTGAAATATTCTTCTAAAAAACTGAATTTGCTGAAGAAAGAAAGTCATACACATCTAGGATGGCATGAGGGTGAGGAAATAATGAGAACATTTTAATTTTTGGGTGAACTGTCCCTTTAATCCTCAATTGTGCACATTATGAAAGCAGTGTTTAAAAATAATTCCCTTTTCTTCACTTTTAATAGCTGATAAGCCTATGCATAAAATGGTTAGTTGCATTTTATTATTTGCATTTAGAATTGTTTTCCCAATCAGAACAGACCTATGAGACATTTTTGGGCCACGGCCCACCAGTTGAGTTAAAACTAAATTATGTAACTTGTTTGTGTGTCTTCATCCCTTGTCCTAAGCATTGAGTATAAGTCCCTTATAGTAACATTTTAAAGAATGTCCTCTTATAAACAACTAGGTGGGCAGTTTGTGTGTGTGTGTGTGTGTGTATGTGAGTCCTTACTGAGCATTATTCTTGCTTAAATAAGAAACATACAGCATGTGTTGACCTTGACCACAAAACTGCCGTTGATAAAGAAGTCATTGTGAAGTTCTAGGATGTTGAATGCTACATCTAAGGGGCGTTTTGGGTCAGTACATTTCGTCTGACTGGTTTATTCATGCACTCTGTTTCCATGATGATGGCGCTGCGGATGTGCCGATAGGTTGGAGGCGCAGCAGGAATCTCAAGCACTCTGGGATTGTTCTCGGCCTCTGTGCTGGCCGCCAGCGCTGATGAGAATGCCAACACAACTCTGAGTGTAGATGAGGTAATGTGGGCCTTCTTACAGCCTGGCAGGAGAATCTCAATATCAAAAACTTTGCATGGAGAAAATGAAGCCTATTTTTGGCAGTGTGACATTATTTTAATTTCTGCCCCCCAATTGACATTCCCAAAAGATATTTTAGCCTGTTTTTTAAGATTTACGCATTCAAATTTCATAACAAAATTCATCATAAAATGATGTCACAATGCAAAAAAATGTATTCTCATAACCATAGTGTGACATCATCTCATTACTGTAAATGCTACATTGTTTAAATTGCAAAATGTTTATGCATCATGGCAGTATCGGTTGTTCCACCTTTAATTTATCCTTACATTTTTAATCATTAAACCACTGTGTCAAGACGGGATGTTAAAATCATGTCTAGACAGTAAAAATCTCATTAAAACCACCTTTGACAATTACAATAGAAATAAAAAAATTTTTTTATTTTTATTTACTGTCATGTCAATATTGTCCGAATGTATTAGTGATCAAAATAAGCTCAATATAATTCAAAAAAATATTTATTATTTTTTTATTTGGATTTTGGGGTGAAATCTGAACATTTGAATGAGATTAAATCCTTAAAATTCAGTCGAGAAAATGTCATTTTTATGTTAAGATCATTCTTACAATAAGTTGTTTTTCATACTGAGACAACATTGCTTTTGCAGCTCTCTCTTTACACGACACCACCGCAGAAGTGCCAATATGTGGAGCCTGAGAGCGGGCAGGTGGAAGAGGGCGTGGCCACATTGCGAAGACTGGCAGAGCCTTATGCCACCTGGTGCCAGGTAAAGATTTGCAGCAAGTTTATCATACTCAAGCGTGATTAAGTATAATGGTTTTGTGTGCTAATGAACTTTTAGCAAGCTTGACTGATTTGGTGGGGTAATATTTGTTCTGACACTTTGAAGAAAACTTGGTTTATGGATGTTTTGGGGGAAAGATGGACTCCTCTGGCATACTGGTGTCATGACATACTCATTTGTTATAACTAGTATTATATTCCCCGAGGTCTTCTTATAATACAAGTTAAACAACAAGCTCCACAACATTATAAAACTGTATTTCAGGGTTTACACATAACGTACACCCTATGCATTGCATCCAGATACATTAAGCACAGCGGCACCTTAACTATAAAATAGTCACGACATTTGAAATGTTTGTGAATGAAACTATTTACTGACGGTTTTGCTTTGGGTCCATTATCTGCCCCATCTTTAATAATGCTCATTCAATAACAGTTCCTTTGCAATGATTGAGTCATATTCTGACTGGTTCACAAGCAAACCACGCTGGTCTGAGGCCAAAAAAACACAAAGATCTAGGCTAAACGCAAACATCAAGCAATCCATGGTGATGTTGGGTGCTTCAACCGGCTTCAACAGGTCAAAGCAGAGACACTGGTCTTCATATCTCACATCTTCCGTGTTTGTTTACACACAGAATGGCATGTGTTTTTCCCAGTCAGTGGCAGCAGCAGAATGAGATGCACTTTTAATAGCCCATCTAGTGCATGTTTACCAAAGACCAACAATTAAAAATAGCACAGACGGGTGCAAAAAGAGTCCAGGATGCTTTCAAAACATTAAGACACAGCACAGCTGCTCTAACTTGACACTCAAGGACATTCACAGAGTTGTTCCTAAGCCACTCTTGTGTTGTCTTGTCTGTGCGCTTAAGGTCATTGTCCTGTTTAGGACATGTGATATCTTAAGGATATCTCTGTATTTTGCTTTCCTTCAACCCTGACCAGTCCCCCAGTCCCTGCTACTGAATAACATTCCCACAGAATGATGCTACCATGCTTCACCGTTGGGATGATATTGTGCAGGTGATGAGCGGTGCCTGGTTTCCTCCAGACATGATGCTTGGAATTGAGGCCAAACAGTTCAGACCAGAGTCTGAACAGTCTCACAGTCTGAGAGTCCTTTAGGTGCTTTTTTATGTGTCTTGTACTGAGGAGAGGCGTCCGTCTGGCCACTCTGCCATAAAGCCCAGATCGTTGGAGTGATGGTTGTCCTTCTGCAAGTTTGTCCCATCTCCACACATGATCTCTGAAGCTTAACCAGACTGACCATTGGGTTCTTAGTCCCCACTCTTACCAAGGTCCTTCTCCCCGATTGCTCAGTTTGGCCGGGCGGCCAGCTCTAGGAAGAGTTGTTCAAAACTTCGTCCATTTATGGATAATGGAGCCCACTGTGGTCTTTGGGACATTCAATTCTGCAGAAAATGTTCTGTACCCTTCCCCAGATCTGTGCCTGGACACAATCCTCTCTCTGAGCTCTGCAGGCAGTTCCTTTGACCTCATGGCTTGGTGTTTTGCTCTGATTTGCATTTTCAGCTGTGAGACCTTATATAGACAGGTGTGTGCCTTTCCAAATCATGTCCAATCAGTTGAATTTGCAACAGGTGGACTCCAGTCAAAGTGAAGAAACATCTCAAAGATGATCCAGAGAAATGGGATCAAAAATCTTGTTTTTGCTTTGTCATTATGGGGTATGAAGTACAGATTGATGTGAGAAAAAGAATAACTTAAAGCATTTTAGCATAAGGTTTAATACTTTCTGAATGCTCTGTATATATAAATAATAACTTTCTCTAAGTAAATGTTTCACTTTAGAACAAGGAGTCAAATGTGGCTTTTCCAATGCAAGGCTCGACTCGACTCGACTCTGCTCGCTTTTTGGGGTTTTCCACTGTGGATAGTATCTGGTACCTGATACTTTTTTAGTACCACCTCGGTCGAGGTTCCAAGTGAGCCGAGCCGATACTAAATGTGACGTCAAAATCCTGCAGATCACTGATTGGTCAGGGAGAATCGTCACTACTAGCGTCACTGGATTTGCGACATGGGACATCAACCAGCTAGTTTTAAAGTTAGCAACAGCGATAGCAGTATCATTTGTTCATGCAACATTCGAATTGTAAAAATAAATGGATATGCGCAAAACCCCGCCGTGGTCAGTAAACGAGGTGCAGATGTTCCTCTCGTTAGCTAAGAACGAAATGACGCGAAACTAAAAAGTCTTTCAGGAAGTGTCTCAGCTGTTGGCCGCACACGGCTACCACCGGACCTACCAACAGTGTAGGGAAACGTTAATAAAAATTAAAAGTGACCAGAACTATCAAGGAAAATTGGAAGTGGTTCGACCAAATGGACGCTATCTAGACCGGCGAGTAATGGGAGGGAGAGTGAGCTGGACTCGATCATGGCGTTGTTGGAGTCCACGATGGAGGATGGTATGTTTTGTTACGTTAACTCTATACTCTTCTTGAAAGCTTCACTTTATTTAGTTGAGCAGCTACTAGAAAGCTTGCTTCTAAAACAACAAGTCAAGTCAATTTTATTTATATAGCGCCTTTCACAACACACATCATTTCAAAGCAGCTTGACAAACAGGCCAATTGAACTTTTACACTTATGTAAAATCAGCATGCAACAACTGCTTTATGCAGTACAATGAGCTAGTAGCTAACAGCTAGCGGTCGTGGTATTGTTTTGGTCAGTTTGTGTCGTGTTTAAGATGATGTCATGGCAGTAGAGGCAGCGCAACTATGACGATCATCTTATAATCCCGCCCACGTTGAGGCGGCACTAAACTGCAGTGGAAAAGCAAGCTCAGAAAAGTATAGCAATTCGAGTCAAACCGAACCGTAACGTGCAGTGGAAAAGTGCCAAAATTGTCTTTATTTTAAGATGATAGCAATTCATAGTAAAAATGTAGTAAATCCAATACTAATAGTGTTAATATAGTTCAATAAATTCTAAATACAACCTAATAAGTGCAAAACAAACCAGTTAGGTTAAACTTTGACTTTCAAGACTGGATTTTAGCAGTTTATTATTAAGAACGATTTACTATCCTAATGTTTTGAAAAAACCTTGAATACCACCTAATAAATGCACACGAAAAAATGTAACTTGAAAAGGTCAAATTTTCATTGTAGAACAGGGAGTCCACTTATTTGTCTTCAATAGAAGATTTTAGTCATTTATTTGTACCAGCTTTGTGAAGCCAGAACTAATTAGCCTTAATTACTGGCAATTAATATTGTTTAGTAAACATAAATATATGATGGATCTCTGAAATAGAGCATTAATTACATGACTTTCTACACAAAAATAAGATGTTTAATGTGTTGTAAATTATGGCTAAGATATCCTTACTCTACATTCAATTGTTTATTCGTTAATGTCTTATAGTGCAAGTCAAACTCTAAAATGGAGATGGCAGAACGCTACAGTGCATTTTGTTGTTCCCTGTTTTGTGCTGCTATCAGCTGGATTGTGCAATATGTTAGTTTGTGTTGTGTTTTCACGAGGACTAATGCTTTAAGTAGTGTGGATCTCTCCAAAAAGACCTGAGACTTTACATTGTATAAAAACAACAACTTCGAAAATGTCTCCCGTGAAATGTCATATTGATATTGTGCATGCCTCAATCAAGACGCCCTCCTAATTATCTCCATCTACTAATTGGCTCTATAACTCTACTCTCTCCTCTCCACCAATAGCTGGTGAGTGTACTGGCGCACTATGGCTGCCGTCGGGTCATCCTGGATGCGGCACACTGGTGGTTGTTGAGGAGAGTCCCCTGTTCTCTGTGTAAAGCGCTTTGAGTGTAGTGTCTGAAAAGCGCTATATAAATGTAACATTCATTCATTTATTCATGCCATTAATGTTGCCCTGTCACTGTGTTCTCACTGTTACATGAATCAGCATTTTATTTGGCATACACAACACAAGAGGATGCAGGGCACACTGACCCGCAGTTAAAACCGCAACATCTTGTAAAAATATTCAAAAGCAGAAGCTTGAGTGAAGAGACAGCACTTTATAAGTATTGAAACTTCCCATTACAGAGCTTTTGTCACATTGACACCAGACAAACAGTGTCAGAAATTAAGTGTTATAATGAGGGTGTTTTTTTTTACAGTGTGCATCCATTTGATTTCGTCCAGTCAAACACTTTAATAGAGCCATGTTATTGCACAATTATAGCTGTTCCCTACTAAATTAAAGCATCAAATGGAAAAGCATTTTCATATATGGCCCTATATCAGCACTTATGTAATCACTGCAGTGCTTATTTAGGGCCATATAGCACAATTGCGAGTGTGATGTTGCTTATATACAACAGTTCAATAAACAAGTAAATAAAAAAAAAAATTACAAAAAACTGAGTACGTTCATAAAAACACATTTGTGCATGGAACTATTTTTTTACGGATTGGATCAGAATCTGCCGTCCAATTAGATTCGAGGACCGGAACTAACTGTTGTGTGTATATATATATATATACACTCACACAAATATATATATATATATATATACACACACACACACACACACACACACACACATATATATATATATATATATATATATATATATATATATATATTATACACAGTATCTCACAAAAGTGAGTACACCCCTCACATATTTGTAAATATTTGATTATATATTTTCACGTGACAACACTGAAGAAATGACACTTTGCTACAATGTAAAGTAGTGAGTGTACAGCTTGTATAACAGTGTACATTTGCTGTCCCCTCGAAATAACTCAACACACAGCCATTAATGTGTAAACCGCTGGCAACAAAAGTGAGTACACCCCTAAGTGAAAATGTACGAATTGGGCCCAATGTGTCAATATTTTGTGTGGCCACCATTATTTTCCAGCACTGCTTAAACCCTCTTGGGCATGGAGTTCACCAGAGCTTCACAGGTCACCACTGGAGTCCTCTTCCACTCCTCCATGATGACATCACAGAGCTGGTGGATGTTAGAGACCTTGTGCTCCTCCACCTTCCGTTTGAGGATGCCCCACAGATGCTCAATAGGGTTTAGGTCTGGAGACATGCTTGGCCAGTCCATCACCCTCAACCTCAGCATCTTTAGCAAGGCAGCGGTCGTCTTGGAGGTGTGTTTGGGGTCGTTATCATGCTGGAATACTGCCCTGTGGCCCAGTCTCCGAAGGGAGGGGATCATGCTCTGCTTCAGTATGTCACAGAACATGTTGGCATTCATGGTTCCCTCAATGAACTGTAGCTCCACAGTGCTCATGCAGCCCCAGACCATGACACTCCCACCACCATGCTTGACTGTAGGCAAGACACACTTTGTACTCCTCACCTGGTTGCCGCCACACACGCTTGACACCATCTGAACCAAATAAGTTTATCTTGGTCTCATCAGACCACAGGACATGGTTCCAGTAATCCATGTCCTTAGTCTGCTTGTCTTCAGCAAACTGTTTGCGGGCTTTCTTGCGCATCATCTTTAGAAGAGGCTTCCTTCTGGGACGACAGCCATGCAGACCAATTTGATGCAGTGTGCGGCGTATGGTCTGAGCACTGACAGGCTGACCCCCCCACCCCTTCAACCTCTGCAGCAATGCTGGCAGCACTCATACGTCTATTTCCCAAAGACAAGCTCTGGATATGACGCTGAGCACGTGCACTCAACTTCTTTGGTCAACTATGGCGAGGCCTGTTCTGAGTGGAACCTGTCCTGTTAAACCGCTGTATGGTCTTGGCCACCGTGCTGCAGCTCAGTGTCAGGGTCTTGGCAATCTTCTTATAGCCTAGGCCAACTTTTTGTAGAGCAACAATTCTTTTTTTCAGATCCTCAGAGTTCTTTGCCATGAGGTGACATGTTTAACTTCCAGTGACCAGTTTGAGGGAGTCTGAGAGTGATGACACCACATTTAACACACCTGCTCCCCATTCACACCTGAGACCTTGTAACACTAACAAGTCACATGACACCGGGGAGGGAAAATGTCTAATTGGGCCCAATTTGGACATTTTCACTTAGGGGTGTACTCACTTTTGTTGCCAGCGGTTTAGACATTAATGGCTGTGTGTTGAGTTATTTTGAGGGGACAGCAAATTTACACTGTTATACAAGCTGTACACTCACTACTTTACATTGTAGGAAAGTGTCATTTCTTCAGTGTTGTCACATGAAAAGATATAATCAAATATTTACAAAAATGAGGGGTGAGGGGTGTAGGGGTATATATATATATATATATATATATATATATATATACATATATATATATATCACACACATACATATATATATATAACACACACATGTGTATATATATAAATACACACACACACGTATATATATATATATATATCACACACACACACACACACACACATATATATATATATATATATATACTACAGTGTCTGCAGAGGCAAGCAACCTATAACTAAACAACTTAACAAATGTTAGAAAATAGAATTGAAGGAATGTCTCTACATTTTAAATGTCTGAGGAAGTTTTGCCCTCTATGATTATTTCTATCATGGATTATGAGTTTATTACCATTGATAAAGATTTGTTCATGAAGCACTTTTATAAATCATCAAAATCGTAATGAGCTAATCCACGTTAAAAACCTACAGTATAAAGTCCACTAATAAACCTTTGGACTAAGGGTTTGTTCACCTAAAAAATTACAGTTCAGTCATCATGTCTTCTCAAAAGACATTTGTGTGACTTTCGTTGAACACAAAAGGAGACATTTAGCATAACTTTCACTCTGTTCCACTTAATAAAAGCATACAGGATTTACATGACTTCAGAAGGCTTGGAATAGAGTGCACGTGTCATGTGTACTTCTTTTATGGTATTTTATGCCCTTTTTGGAGCTTGACAGCCCCTGCTCACTGTCTGCTTTCACTGTATGAAAAGAGCAGCGTTAACGTTCTGCTAAACGTCTCCTTTTGTGTTCCACATGTGTAAGAAAATCAAAGATGTCTTCGATTACCCATTTTTTTTCTTTCATTGAGTGCACACCAGCTTTTTTATTGTTTGTTCTCCTTTTTGCCTTTTTTTTTTTTTTAACATGGATTCACATGAAGCCCAAAAAGCTTGGGTAAGGGTGAAAGTTACATTGTAAAGACTAACTTACTTTCTTTGTGCTGACATTGCAACCCAGGGTGTGTATGGCGTGGTGAAACCCAAGGTTGACAGTTCTGTACAATTTGGGCAAAGTAAGCAAACCCTTACAGTCACACACAGAGACACAAAGACATCATGCACTGAATGCTTGTTTCATATGTCACATGACTCAATAACATGGTTTAAATGTAGTGACTTTCTTGCTCCGTTATTTAGACAGTCACGCCTACCTGAAGAACCCTCCACCTGAGTTTTACTCAAGAGCTGGAGTCATTGGCTTTGCTGGGATCCTCGGCCTTTTCCTTGGACGAGGTATTGAACACTTTAGAAGAGATAGTTAACCCAAAAATGAATATTCTGTCATCATTTACTCACTCTCATGTTGTGGTTTAGAACAATAAACCACATTATGATGACAGAATACATAATGAACTATCCCTTTAATGGCATAATTGTTTTAGCACTGTGGTATGCATTTTTATTATCAGAGTCACTATTTGCACCCAGGTCCAAATATCACTGGCCAACAGTGTTACATCAGGGAAATCAACGTACCAATGGCTTACCTATACCTGTAGTCATCTACCCACATTCAGCTGGGATTGGACAAAAAACATTGCATAGAAAAACAATTGAACTGCTGTGTGCATTTTCCATTTCCCTTTTGGATTTGTGACTAGTAGCACCTAATAAACAAGCAAAAAATAAATTGATTCTACAGCAAATAGTTTTCCTAAAACATTATGTCCACATACTTTGAATAGTTGTGAAATATTCATGGAGTTAGGATTTAATCAATTATATACATTTATGTATTTATTATACATTTATCATATATATTCAGTTTAAATGGAGTTAGGATGAAAGTAAGGTGCATTTGAAACTGTTCTGAGACCAGTGTAGACAAACAGCACACTGGAGGTTAAGTCATTCACTAAATAGGGAGCAAGAGTGCATCGATAGCTTTGCTATGCAGTTAAGTGCGTTCACTCCTAAAATCAGGTGAAAAGTTCAGTTTCAGGCTGGAGATGATTTTTGGATCACTCAACATATTTGGCAGACATGGGACAATGATAATCAGTACATACTGTAGATTCACAATTTTCACAAATTACCTAATGTTACTCAGTACTTTTATGGGTGAGTTACCTAATGTTACTCAGTACATTTATGGGTGAGTTACCTAATGTTACTCAGTACTTTTATGGGTGAGTTACCTAATGTTACTCAGTACTTTTATGGGTGAGTTACCTAATGTTACTCAGTACTTTTATGGGTTAGTTACCTAATGTTACTCAGTACATTTATGGGTGAGTTACCTAATGTTACTCAGTACATTTATGGGTGAGTTACCTAATGTTACTCAGTACTTTTATGGGTGAGTTACCTAATGTTACTCAGTACATTTATGGGTGAGTTACCTAATGTTACTCAGTACATTTATGGGTGAGTTACCTAATGTTACTCAGTACTTTTATGGGTGAGTTACCTAATGTTACTCAGTACATTTATGGGTGAGTTACCTAATGTTACTCAGTACTTTTATGGGTGAGTTACCTAATGTTACTCAGTACTTTTATGGGTGAGATACCTAATGTTACTCAGTACATTTATGGGTGAGTTACCTAATGTTACTCAGTACTTTTATGGGTGAGTTACCTAATGTTACTCAGTACATTTATGGGTGAGTTACCTATTGTTACTCAGTACTTTTATGGGTAAGTTACCTAATGTTACTCAGAACTTTTATGGGTGAGTTACCTAATGTTACTCAGTACTTTCTTGGGTGAGTTACCTAATGTTACTCAGAACTTTTATGGGTGAGTTACCTAATGTTACTCAGTACTTTCTTGGATAAGTTTCCAAATATTACTCAGTACTTTTATGGGTAAGTTACCTAATGTTACTCAGTAATTTATGGGTAAGTTACCTAATGTTACTCAGTACTTTCTTGGGTGAGTTACCTAATGTTACTCAGTACTTTTATGGGTAAGTTACCTAATGTTACTCAGTACTTTTATGGGTGAGTTACCTAATGTTACTCAGTACTTTTATGGGTAAGTTACCTAATGTTACTCAGTACTTTTATGGATAAGTTACCTAACGTTACTCAGTACTTTTATGGGTAAGTTACCTAATGTTACTCAGTACTTTTATGGGTAAGTTACCTAATGTTACTCAGTACTTTTATGGGTAAGTTACCTAATGTTACTCAGTACTTTTATGGGTAAGTTACCTAATGTTTCTCAGTACTTTTATGGGTAAGTTACCTAAAGTTACTCAGTACTTTCTTGGGTAAGTTACCTAATGTTACTCAGTACTTTTATGGGTAAGTTACCTAATGTTTCTCAGTATTTTATGGGTAAGTTACCTAATGTTACTCAGTACTTTCTTGGGTAAGTTACCTAATGTTACTCAGTAATTTTATGGGTAAGTTACCTAATGTTACTCAGTACTTTCTTGGGTGAGTCACCTAATGTTACTCAGTACTTTTATGGGTAAGTTACCTAATGTTACTCAGTACTTTCTTGGGTGAGTTACCTAATGTTTCTCAGTACTTTTATGGGTAAGTTACCTAATGTTACTCAGAACTTTCTTGGGTGAGTCACCTAATGTTACTCAGTACTTTCTTGGGTAAGTTTCAAAATGTTACTCAGTACTTTCTTGGATAAGTTTCCAAATATTACTCAGTACTTTTATGGGTAAGTTACCTAATGTTACTCAGAACTTTCATGGGTAAGTTACCTAATGTTACTCAGTACTTTTATGGGTAAGTTACCTAATGTTACTCAGTAATTTTTTGGGTAAGTTACCTAATGTTACTCAGTACTTTCTTGGGTGAGTTACCTAATGTTACTCAGTACTTTTATAGGTAAGTTACCTAATGTTACTCAGTACTTTTATGGGTAAGTTACCTAATGTTACTCAGTACTTTTATGGGTAAGTTACCTAAGGTTACTCAGTACTTTTATGGGTGAGTTACCTAAGGTTACTCAGTACTTTTATGGGTAAGTTACCTAAGGTTACTCAGTACTTTTATGGATAAGTTACCTAAAGTTACTCAGTACTTTCATGGGTAAGTTACCTAATGTTACTCAGTACTTTTATGGGTAAGTTACCTAATGTTACGCAGTACTTTTATGGGTAAGTTACCTAAAGTTACTCAGTACTTTCTTGGGTAAGTTACCTAATGTTACTCAGTACTTTTATGGGTAAGTTACCTAAAGTTACTCAGTACTTTCTTGGGTAAGTTACCTAATGTTAATCAGTACTTTTATGGGTAAGTTACCTAATGTTACTCAGTACTTTTATGGGTAAGTTACCTAATGTTACTCAGTACTTTCTTGGGTAAGTTACCTAATGTTACTCAGTACCTTTATGGGTAAGTTACCTACTGTTTCTCAGTACTTTCTTGGGTGAGTTACCTAATGTTACTCAGTACTTTCTTGGGTAAGTTTCCAAATGTTACTCAGTACTTTCTTGGATAAGTTTCCAAATATTACTCAGTACTTTATGGGTAAGTTACCTATTGTTACTCAGTACTTTTATGGGTAAGTTACCTAATGTTACTCAGTAATTGTATGGGTAAGTTACCTAATGTTACTCAGTAATTTCTTGGGTAAGTTTACAAATGTTACTCAGTACTTTCTTGGATAAGTTTCCAAATATTACTCAGTACTTTATGGGTAAGTTACCTATTGTTACTCAGTACTTTTATGGGTAAGTTACCTAATGTTACTCAGTAATTGTATGGGTAAGTTACCTAATGTTACTCAGTACTTTCTTGGGTGAGTTACCTAATGTTACTCAGTACTTTCTTGGGTAAGTTTCCAAATGTTACTCAGTACTTTCTTGGATAAGTTTCCAAATATTACTCAGTACTTTATGGGTAAGTTACCTATTGTTACTCAGTACTTTTATGGGTAAGTTACCTAATGTTACTCAGTAATTGTATGGGTAAGTTACCTAATGTTACTCAGTACTTTCTTGGGTGAGTTACCTAATGTTACTCAGTACTTTTATGGGTAAGTTACCTAATGTTACTCAGTACATTTATGGGTAAGTTACCTAAGGTTACTCAGTACTTTTATGGGTAAGTTACCTAAGGCTACTCAGTACTTTTATGGGTAAGTTACCTAATGTTACTCAGTACTTTTATGGGTAAGTACACTAAGTATACTGAAAGAACACATACTGAAAAATAAAGTGCAATCAAAAAATTAGACTATCAAGACTGTTAAGTAAAAACAATTATAAAAAAAAACAGATATTTTGACATTTTTATGGAAAATCGCATTTTGTTCAGGTTAAATGTAGTAATCCTAAGAAAATGTATTGATAATCGTGACTGAAACATATGTTTTTACCTTGAAATCTATATTTGAAAACTTTTTTTTTTTTTTTTAAACTTAATGATTGTGTACACTCATGAGCAAGGAAAGTATTTTAATATATTTTACTATATGTCATGTTTTAAAGTCATTAAATATATATATATATATATATATATATATATATATATATATATATATATATATATATATATATATATATATATATATATATTATTTATTTATTTATTTTTTTTTTTTTTTTCTGTAGAAAATTCTTTCAATGTTTTAAAAAAATTCTGAAACCAACATGGAAACGAAAAATTTTATTTTTACAAAAATATTTAATTTTTATCACTTCGGACAACCTTATTTATGACGACCAAAATGTGGGGTGAAATTAGTAAGCTTATACATCACTATTTACCATGTGATGCAAATAGTATATTTTTAACACAGTGGGGCAAATAGCATCCGCCTTCTATTAATGCTTGTTGTGATTCACATTATGCTGCATGAAATCTGACAGTGACACATTATTATTACAAGTGCTTGAATTTTGTGAACTGTAAGTTTTTTTTGGCCATTTCTGTAGGTTCTAGGATGAAGAGACTGATCTACCCAACCACACTAATGGCTGTTGGTGCTTCTATGTACTATCCACAAGAGGCTGTAACCATCGCAAAGGTAGGTGTGTGTATGTGTTCACTCGAGTTCCTGTATGGCTTGTATTTTTACTGGATGTTGGACTGTTCGATGTTTTCATGTTGAACTCCGTCTTCAGTCAGGTCTGAAAACGAGCAGAGGAAAATGGTGACGTGGGTTACGATGTGAAAGTTTCCACCCCATTAGCTCAGTTTAAAAACAGCAGATGAAATTCATGGCCCCTCAAGGCCAGAAACTCAACCTCTCATGAACACGGCGTTATTATCAGACATTTGTCTGTTTTGATTGTACCCAATATGGACTTTGCAGTGGAATGTCATCAACATCTCTCGTGCTCTCTCACTGTGATATGTGTGCTGCAGACTGAAACTCTGTCAACACACATCATTACAAAAACAAGCGGTTTTAGAGTCTCTGAAGGGCAGTTTGAATGCTGTATGTCCCCGTCCTGTTAGATATACTGATGGACATGTCCTGTAAAGCCACATGAATGTGATTATAAAGTAAAACAACCCAAAATTGGCAGGTCCTAGAATTAGGCTGTTGTCACATTTAGTTTGGTTGCTTGGTCCAAACGTGAGTATAATTCAACTCTTTAAAGGCAAATGATTTGATCACTGCTGCTTTGAGAAATGAAAAACTATGATTAGTGCGACAGGGGTCATTTCTATGTTCCCAGGGTCCTGTTCCCCAGATTTATATGGCATCTATACAGGTCTGTGTTGGATGTACGGCCGCAGGGGGGCACAACCGTGGCTCCCCTGCTGGATGAACCACCATCATTCACTCGGGTACCACCAGGACTACTATCGACCCGAGTTTGAGGCCAGTCCAACCTCGCTCAGCCAAGTTATGCATCTATACTGTATGTGTCCGTGTTGGACGTTCGGCCATGAAAGGGTACGTCCGTGGCTCCCCTGCCAAATGTACCACCATCATCCACTTGGGTACCACCAGGACTCGAGTTTGAGGCCGATCTGACCTCATTCGGCTTATAAAACGTTTGTAATAGTTGAATTCCTGGTGAAGAACTACATTACCCATGATCCTTAGGAGAAAGATCCACCAATCACGGCAAACAAAGTGCACCAAAAGAGCTCTGCAGCGACCGCCCACTATTTAAATGATGCAATCGAGTCAGTCTCCCTACACTCATAAACTACTTATATATTTGCAAAGCATTTAAATTCAAATGTGTTGTTTTTATACTTATAGTCATCAACTTTAAATAAATAGTGTTATATTTTTTTTGCCATTTTTAATTCCCTTACATCATTGGCAGTGTTTCATGGGATTGTAGGTCACGCCATCATTAAAATGTTAAGTGCACGTCTTGTCGCTTCGTCTTGAACAGCCCTTCAATAACATGACCATCAGCAGTAGGAACGTCCCACTAATACCAACAGCTTCTAGATGACTTCCAGTAATAAATCATCAGACTTAGATGACCTTTTCTAATCTTTCCACCCCACAGAAAACAGGAGACGCCATTTGCGGCTCGACACTTAAGGCTTATGTTGCCGTGGAGAATCTTATCAAAGACAAACCCGCCTCCAAGAAGGTTCAACAGAAGGTCAGTTTATCTCATGCTGACCCAAACATTCTCTTATGCACAGAAACACATTACAGATGGTATTTTGTTCAGGAACACCCTCAAATTTCATTTTGTTTGCTGTTTTAATAGTCTGATCAAGCAGAGAAGACTTCCAGTGGAGAGACCAAAGCTTAGGTACAAAACAACAAACATGTTATAAAAAGCACGGAATCACAACACAGGTGCACACGATGAATAAACAAGATTTATCTTCTCATAACAAGCCCAATTTTCCCACTCATGAATCAATGCATTATGGCTAATCATTACTGCATCTTCAAATAGTGGCTCTTAAAGGGATAATTCACACAAAAATGAAACTCCTCATGCCATCCCAGATGTGTATGAGTTTCTTTCTTCTGCTGAACACAAAAGAAGGTTTTTAGATTATCTCAGCACTGTTGGTCCATTCAATGCAAGTGAATTGCGGACAGAACTTTGAAGCTCCAAAAAGCACATAAAGACAGCATAAAAGTAACCCATTAGACTCCAGTGGTCAAAGCCATGTGTTCAGAAGCAATATGATAAGTGTGGTTGAGAAACAGGTCAATATTTAAGTCCTTTTTTACTATAAATTCTCCTTCCTGAGCAGTAGGTGGTGATAAAAAAAGATGGACGACGCCCCTTCGCTCTTTTCCATTGGTGAGAACTGAAGCCGCCAGTGTCTCGATATGGCGCTGACATCTTGGGACTTGAGTCTGCGCAGTTGCGATTTCGGGACCAGACCTGCGCAGTAGTGAGCAGGAAGTAAAGCCACGAAATCAAGGCCCCGCCCTCACTCTCGCTGAATCAATCGCAAGGACACGCCCCTGCACTTTTGACTTTTGACGGTGTGAAATAATTAATTATAGAAATTTAGATATTAAATATAAAGCTCCAATCTCCTCAGTCCTCTGAAGATCCCGAAAAAAAGTCAGTTGGTGCTTCAGTGACTACTTCGCTCAGAGGACCTGTCAATCACAGCTGTCAATCATGATGTCACAGCAGCGTTTTTATAGCATCAAATAACTAAAAACAAACTTATTTTGAAAACAAACACTTGAAATGACATCAACGCGATAGAAACGACAGTAAATGACAGACACTATCTTTGGAAAAAAGATATGTGAAGTGTCATTTAATTGTTTAGTTGGTCTCACGTCCCGTTGAATAACATGGGGAGGCGGGGTTTATGACCTATACTAGGACCAGCCACCGGGGGCGATCGAGACGTTTTGGCTTCACTTTTGAGGGCTTGTGTGGCACGCTTGGAGGACTGCAATAAACAAAAGCAGAATGTGAAAGTGGGGATTTATAGTAAAAATTACTTAAATATTGATGTTTCTCACCCACACCTATCATATTACTTCTGAAGACATGGATTATACCACTATGTAGACTATCTATTGCTTTGTTGTTTGTTTATAGGTACATTACCTCTCAAGCCGTTGCTATGACAATGTGTGTTGTCGTCGGGCAATTACAAGATCTCTGCCCTTCAATCAACCTTCACGATCTACTTTTGCACTAGCTACTTCCTCTTTCATCTGTCAATCATCAGAGGGGTTAGTGGTCTGGAAAGTTTTGAACTTGAAAAAAGAACTACTGCGATTATATTGAAAATGCACTTGTATACCAAAATAAATATTAATATTCCATGTAAGGGTTGGATTTTTGACTGCAATTACAAAACATATATTGTGTTCAGTGTTGCGTGTTCCTTGCAAAAATGCCACTACACTAGTCTGAACTAGTTTTTCTTGGATTTAGAGATTCACCACATCCTCACGTGGTTGAGACATTTCCTGTAGGATGATGTCATTGTGTGTCTTAATTGCCTTTTTTTTCCAGTTTAAAAGTAAACAATTTAAAGGTGAACGGTGTCATTTTTCGATGTTAAAATACTTTCTCCTATTCCAGTTAAGCGTGCTGAGTTTATATATGCCACTGGCGAAGGAAGTAAACACTTTTAAAACCGCTGTTTGGTAGCAAAACTGCCTCATGCAATGGCATGCTTTTTGGATGGGACCATCAGTCATATCAACCAGTGGCAGATAGAAAGAGAGTGCTTTGGAAACCTGTTTGAAAAGTCATTTTTGTAATTCAGTTTGGAGCCACCAGTGGCACAGAAAACTTCAAACTTGCCCCTTTGGAAGAATGTTTAAGTTAGCTTTTGAAATTTAAAGGGACAGTTCACCCAAATATCCCTAATCATTTACTCACCCTCACACCATCCCAGATATGTATGACTTTCATCTGCAGATTTTTAGAAGAATATTTCAGCTCTGTAGGTCCATAAAAAGTGAATGGTGGCCAGAACCTTGAAGCTCAAAAAAAGCACATAAAGGCAGCATAAAAGTAATCCATATGCCTCCATTGGTTTAACCCATGACTTTAGAAGTGATAAGTGTGGGTGAGAAACAAATCAATATTTTTATAACTTTTTTTATATATATAAATCTCCTAAGCACATTCACGAGAGCACTAAGTTCTTCTGTTTTTGGCGATTCGCATTCTTCGTGCATTTTACCACCTACTGAGCACAGTGGGCAGGAGCAGAAAGATAAAAAGAGAAAGAAAAGGCAAAAGGAGATAAATCATATGTGCACAACAGCACAGTAGGTAGCGGTATGCACGAAGAATGTGAATCAGAAAATAAATACAGAAGAAATCTGTAATGGAGTGGTGGTGGCATAGTGGGCTAAAGCACATAACTGTTAATCAGAAGGTCACTGGTTCGATCCCCACAGCCACCACCGTTGTGTCCTTGAGTAAGGCACTTAATCCAGGTTGTTCCGGGGGGATTGTCCCTGTAATAAGTGCACTGTAAGTCGCTTTGGATAAAAGTGTCTGCCAAATGCATAAATGTAAATCTTGTGAAAGTGCATAGGAAGGCTGGAATAAGCCACTGGAGTCGTGTGGATTACTTTTATGCTGCCTTTATGTGCTTTTTTGAGCTTCAAAGTTCACTTGCATTGTATGGACCTACAGAGCAGAGATATTCCTCTAAAATCTTCACATTTTTGTGTGAAATATTCCTTTAACATCATAGATGCATTTATTGCATACCAAGTTTTCAAAGAGTTAATGAAGTGTTTCTTTAACCAGAACCAATCAACAATTCAAGTCACTTTCTGCAAGTGTAAACTTTATTAAACAAAACTTTGTGGTTATCATCTCAATTATTGCTCTTAGACTACAGTAACTGATGAACCAATCAAAAGCAAATAAGATTTCCTGGTATTCAACATTCTCTGCCACCTTGACGTCTACTTGGAAGATATCTTGAGTAGGTTGCACTTGTCAATCTCGTACAGACGCCATCCCTCCTCATGGGAGAGATCAGAGGCGCCGCGCCGCTTGTAGAACTCGATGGACGTTGTGTTCCACTCGGCCACGATGAAGTGCATACCGCTGCATCGGGTCTTCACTGCCGTCTATGGGTGATGAAGGAAATAAAAAATGAATGAGGAGACTTCTTATACATTTAATTAGTTTTGGATAATATAATGCCTGATAGTACTCTAAAAGTCTCAGAAATGAACTCTTATTAAGGGGCGACTGATTATTAAGGTTATTTTTTACCTTTTATTAGGCGTGTAACAAACAAATGCATTAAATTGCGGTATATCAAATATTTCAATTAAATCAATTAACTGAAATGGTCACTAAAGTGTCTTATCCCATGACTAAAGGCTTTAAAATATTACCAAATTACAGTACATCAAATGTTAGATATAGGATGAACAATGGAGGAATTCCAGTTCCCTTTCATGTATACCTCACTCAGCATCCTCAGGATATCAGAGCCAATTCCGTAACCTAGGGTGGATAAAGAAATGTTAGTTAATTTTATATGCAAGACATCCTTTACACATTAACATATACTCTTCTGTGCCTTAAAGGGATAGTTCTCATTATGTACTCACCCTCATGCTGTCCCAGATGTGTATGACTTTCTGTCCTCGGCTGAACATAAACGAAGATTATTTTTAGAAGAATATCTCAACTCTGGTCCCCACAATTCATGATAACGGACTTAGGTGCAAAAAGCACATAAAGACAGCATAAAAGTAACGCATAAGACTCCTGTGGTATAACCCATGTCTTCAGAAGTGATATGATAGGTGTGGTTGAGAATCAGATGAATACTTATGTCTTTTTTTTAATTATAAATTCTCCTCCCTGCCCAGTAGGTGGCGATATGCACGATGAATGCAAATCTCCAAAAACAAAAGAAGAAGAATGTGAAAATGGTTTCACACCTACACATATCATATCACTTCTGAAGACATGGAAGTAACCACTGGAGTCTTATGGATTCATTTATGCTGCCATTATATGCTTCTTTTGAGCTTTAAAAGCTCTGGTCACCATTCACTTGCATTGTATGGACCTACATAGCTGAAATACTCATAAGAATCTTCATTTGAGTCATGTAGAAGAATGAAAGTCCCACATCTGGGACAGCATGAGGTGTAAATGAGGAGCGAATTTTCTTTTTTTGGGTGAACTATCTCTTTAAGAATTCCTCATGTGTTGTCATGGGTCATGAGTCCACTTTTCCAACATCTTCATACCTCTGAACTCCATCATGACATAGAAATCCTCCAGATAAAGCAGCTTCCCAATCCAGGGGTCGTAGGTGAAGTAGTACATGGCAAAGCCAACCACTGTATAACCTACATATAACATACACAAAGAATTGTTTTGCATCAACAGCTTAAGTAAAATATTTTTAATTGATAGTACATTAGTAGTTCAGCAAACAATGGGTTAAAACGGAATAGAAAGTGAATATCTGACGTCAGATGATGATTGTGACGCATGACATAACCCATATGTTCAGAATATAACTTGTCTTGTAAATGTTATATAGTATCATAGATGGCATTGGTGTGGTTAATATATATTTGGGATTTAAATGTTACCCTCTATGGACTGTTCATCTTTCGGAACTTCAGCGACGACGCAGTGATAAAACGGATGATCTCCGAAACCGTCCTCAAGTAACTCTAAAAATAAATAAATAAATAAATAAATAAATAATCATCATGTAAACATGCATTTAAGTAAAATATATTTTGAGACTGAATCACAGTTAAATACATACCCTTCTCGGTAAGGACGACCTGTTCCTCCATTTTCTCAAATTTGGCAAGTTCCTGAAATCGAATAAATAAACCGCAAATATTCAATAAACAAAATGACAACCGACATGTAAAATGTCCATGTTTGGACATGTGCAGTGTTGGGTAAGTTACTCTAAATAGTCATTAATTACTAACTACTAATTACATCTTCTACAGTGTAATTAGATTACTAATTAATTACCCTGTCTGCAAGATGATTGCATTACTTATTACTAATGACTTAAATTACATTAAGTCAGACCCAAGTCACTGAAGAACTAAGTCTGTCAGCTGAACACAAAGAACACAATTACCAAAAGGTTAATCAAGGAAAAAGATGTCAAAAGACTGAAATTTCAAAGGATATTGAAATGAACTTCTGTAGCCGTAGCTTATCTCCTAAATGCAGAAGTAAAGGGCAAATGCCTACTTGAGAATAATCACATTAATTAGTGGAACTGCCGAGGGATTAAAGTAAATTTTTCTGAACTGCTGCGTTTATCTGCTGTTGTTAATCCCATTGCCTCTTGTCTTTAAGAGACTCGCTTGGTACAGAGCAGCCATTGACCAATGAAAGATCTTTCACAAGTTTCCTAAAGAGTGTAGACATAACCCGACTGTTTACACAAGATGCTGTCAGTATTGGTCATTCCAGACTTGCATGTTTTAATTGAAAGGGGAAGTGTCACCAACATGTGATTTTTGTCAGACACCACGGTCTATTAAACAGATTTTACTGGAATGACCTACTTTTAATGCCAATAGGCAACATTTTTACTATATAATATATATAATTTAATAATTACATGCATTCTCCATGGATGTTTTAAAAATGTTTCACCAGGGAAAATGTCAAATGTTTGAAA
Source organism: Xyrauchen texanus (assembly GCF_025860055.1). Taxonomy (NCBI): domain Eukaryota; kingdom Metazoa; phylum Chordata; class Actinopteri; order Cypriniformes; family Catostomidae; genus Xyrauchen; species Xyrauchen texanus. Next base: position 2,801,296 of record NC_068279.1, on the reverse strand, counting down.
TGAACTCTTATATAAATGTTCATGGTGTATATTACTGTATTATATATTGTGTATATCACCTGTTGATCTTGCCATGAAAATTGCCAGTGATGCTGAGTGACATGTCAATAAAAATAAATAAATAAATAAATATGACTAATTACATTCTAAAATCCCTTATCAACCTCGAGCAGAGGAAAAATACAAAGATAGACATGAAACTGTTCTTTTAATTCTTTCAAATATATAATATAAAAATCTAATAAATTATTCATGAACTGGCCAAAGAATTTAAGGGGGCGGCGTTAAATTACAAAACATACAGTTTTAACATTAGACATTAAATTTAGATTTTAAATGCACTATTGTTTTATATAGGATTGTTCTGTAGTCTATACAGTAACACAATTACATCAGAAGTAACTGTAATTAAAATTACAAAAAAATTAAGAGTGATCCCTTACTTTTTTTAGTGGAAAAAGTCATTAAATTACAGTATTTAATTACTTAGCATTACACCCAATACCCAGTGTATGTGTCTTATATTAGTATTTATTTACCTTTATGAGTCGCAATATGTCAGACACGTCCTTGGACTCGGCTTTCCGTAATATAAAATTGGCCATTTTCTTCTTTTACTCTTCTTCCCTTTTCTTACTAGTCCTCGGTATGTGAAAAGCAGTAAGATTTGTTTCTTCATTCGATCCTAAGGGGGGTACCCTCGGCAGAAAGTCCGGGTTTCTAACCCTGTAAACGACGAATTACATGAAGTCTGAAGTCGCCAACGCGCTTTATTATCAGAACAAACTGTTCGAGACGTATTTATATGCGGCTGGTGTTCTGACGTCATCGTCGGGAAATGACTAGATCCAAAGTTTCTTTCAAGGCAAGTCAGTCCACTCGGCGGCCATCTTTGAAACGATCCCAGGCAGCTATTTTCTATGTAAACAAGCGGAATAAAACTACAGCGCCTGTCTACGTAAATGAGGAATCTCCAAAACGGTTGGTCAAGACTACGATCAAAGAACAGATTTAAAATCAATTTTAAAATCTGACTACAGTGATATGATTAATTGTGCTACATTAGCATCAGAGCATGCTAAAAAACGCGAATTTTCAGAATGATTTGGCTAAAGCGCATGCGCATCCTCAAGTTGATTGACAGGCGATTTCTGTATCTAAAAGGCGATTGGCTCTTTTTAACTAAGGCGGGACTTTCTTGTCTATATCCGTTCGCCGCAGTGGTCCGTTTCTGCTAAGCTGTCTCTGAGTTTTGTTTTAGACTTGATCTGACTCACTCACATCAGCAGTAGTACAGGAAAAAAACGGTATAAACCAGAACAAAGGAGTTGTACATGCAAAGATAATTGTCTCAATGACTTTGCTTGCTAATCTGAGACACTCTTCCTTTGTTTATATATATATTTTTTTGTATGACTACTGCCAACAGTTGGTGTATGTTCATGTTTTTGGCCCTTGAGAGAATACAAGCCACCAGTAACAAAAAAGTTATGGTAATGCCATTTTTGGACATATAACATGGCAGTACCACACAATTCTCATGTAAACATTATGGTACATGAAAATGTAAACCAATCAATTGGTCAATATCACAAGTTTAGAACCACCCTTGTAGAGATAAAATGCCACAGAAATAGAATAGAACAGAAGGAAGCTGTTACATAATACAAATGTTTTAGATTTCAAAGGCTAATCCCACCATTAAGGGAAAGCAGGATACAGTATATTTTAAATAAATAATAATTACATATTTGTCATTTTCCCTATGAAAAAGGTTATGGATGATAATGCTTTGTCTTTAGATTTGGGGATGCTTGTAGTGTTTCTAAATGAGGCTATTACCAATTTGCATTTCAAAATCTGCCACATTTTTACATGTTTTCATTGGTAAACTGTTACCTGGGCAGGTTCCCTTTTAGATGTTGAGCGACATCCTGTGTTTTAAGCTGACATGACAGTACTAAATGAGAATGTGAAGTGCCCTTGACCTTTGGAAAGGGACTTTAGAAATGAAATGAGTGTTATTTACATAGCAGTTCGGAAGTGAAATGTCCACAGTGTGCCGCTAAAAGCAAATTACATTTTCTCCCAAACAGATGAGGTTTTTAAGGTTAATGCTCTATCGAGTATTAATTAAAACAACAAAACCGACTTCCGATGACCTAAACCATAGTGTCGTAAAAGCATGTAAGATGAAAAATGCAATTGTTGAAGCAATTGTGAAATTTTGTTTTGCTACTTTGACACTTTGGGCTCACATGTGCTCTTCAGGACTCTTACCCCGGTCCTTTACATCGCAAGTGTAATGCTCTATCAAGTGTAATGCTCTATCTATTGAGCTACCATGTCATTTGATCACACTCGAACAAGCTTGTAAATGTAGTTGGTTATGTAATGCAAATGTTAAAATAAGTCATGCGCTATAGTAAAAGTGTCACAAGTCACAAGATAGCATTGTGTGAGGAAAAGGAAGTGTGTACGTACTGATAATCTGCCGTTTTTAAAGTCATTGTTGTTGCACCTCTAGTGTTTATTACACAAGGAAATTTCCACGATGCGTTCAAGTCATGTAAAAATAATTTTAGTAACGTGATTTAATAAGACCATGTTGGAGAATAATAAACGCAAAGCAGTTATAGATGAAGTGTGATATTTCTGCGCCTCTAGTGTCACCAAATGGAACTACACTCTCAGCTGGAATTCTTGACTTATCGGATGAAGTCAGGATACTGAGTCACTTCCAGCACCCTGAGGCAACAAGAACTCAAGACTGGTAATGTTATTTGTACAGTTATGTATATCCTTTAGGCAAAAGAAATGCCTCTCCAGCACAGTGACAGGACTAAACAAAAGAAAGAAAGAAAGATGACATTCGATCTTCCTGCAGGACTGTGATGATGGGTAGGTCTTTGCAAATAATCCTGTAATTCACATTCAGTTTTCCCAGGAATCTCTCAGAGACAAACGCTCCCACATTTTACATGTCAACACTGTTTGGGAAAGCTATTTTGAAACTACCTTCCTAAGAAAATGTATTTAGCTACATGAAAGTCTACCAACATAAAATAGCGGACTACACTGAAACTTTTTAAAGAGGCGATGTCTTTTTGAATTGGCTACATAACTGAAATAATTTCATTTTACAATTATATTAATTTGGCCCAAAATACCTTGGATCTCAATTAGGGTGTCAGCTGACAGCATTAAACTTAAACATGTAAATGTACACTACAATCACAAATAGAGGTGGACCGATAGAGGATTTTGCCTATACCGATAAATAAGGTGGTGGAAAAGGCCAATTGATTTGATTTTTTTTTATTGATCTATAAATTAATAATAAATTATCTTATTATTTCATTACTATTGAGGCTGCAAAATTAACAAAATCCCAAAAGCAGTTTATTATTCAAACCAAAATCCCAATAATAACCAGAGAAATGAAGATTTGGTGCATAACGTAGGACTTTTTACTGTAAACAAGCACGAAATACACCGGGGACTCTTATTTTGAATTAACAGAGATTTTACAATGTACATTTACAATGCTTTATATGTGAGTATTTACCAAATGAAGCTTTTTACGTCATATAGATTCACCAAACGAAGAGTTTTGTATGTATATAATTCACCAGATGAGGTTTATTGATAAGGAATTAAAAACAATTAGGGGGAAACATTTTATAAATATCAGCAACTATTGGCATATATTTTTTCCAATAACCGATAGTTCCAAAACGCAACTATCGGTACCATTAATCGGTAAAACCGATATATCGGTCTACCTTTAATGACAAATAACACTAGAAACACAGTAAGTCAAAAGCTCTTCTAAGAGCAGAGTTAAGGAATATTCTGGGTTCAATACAAGTTAAACTCCACAAAAAGTTATTTCGACCTATTTCTTAAAAAACGATATAATAATCTGTTACAGTGAGACACAATGGAAGTGAATGGGGCCAATCTGTACAGATTAAAAAACACAGTTTTAAAAGTATAGTCAAGTATTAAAATAATGATTAAAATATTGTTTAATAATAACAACACAAAATATTATAATACAATAAATAAATATAAAATAAAGTTGAGCATGTAACAGAATGTGTACGTTGATTTCAACCCACAATCAGAAATTGCAAGCAGTTTTAAGGCCCACTAAATTTTTTGTAAATACTCGAATGGCCCTTAATAGGAAAAAGGTTCCCCATCCCTGCCGTAAACGTGTAAACCATAAAAATGAATGTTTACATACCTTTACAGCTTAAATAATGCACATATTTTAACAGAAGAATTAATGCAAGTGCTCTTATAAGATTATAACTTCACATTTCTGCTTTTAAACCCTCCAAAGTTGCTTCCAAATTATTCCTGTAACTATTTTTAAGCTACAAAAACACTTAAAAAGGCGAGTTCATATGAGAGTCAGAAAGTCTCCGAAAAAAATCAAGCTTGTTACTAGAAAAGCTACAATAAAGACAGCTAAGAAAAATCATGTTAAGCGTTACAATATAGTTATTAAAGTTAGTAGTGTTGCTATTTTTAGTTAGTTACAACAAACGACAGATGATAATACATTTAAAAAGAAGCAAATGGGAGCAAATTCTACCTGGGAGCATCTAGTTGTATTTACTGTCATTGGTTTATTTGTAGTTATTTTTTTATGAATGTAAACGTGAAGATTGGGTAGAAGAATAGTGTAGCCGTGTACGTGAATGCACAAATGCAAATCTTAATAACCCCTTAAATATATGCAAAATATAATATGTTCTTGAGAGCTGTCATGAGATTCAACCACATGTACAGAATAAAAAAGGGCAAGATCTTACATGAAAAAATATACATTGGCAAATATGAACTTTTCTATTGGATTTTTCATATATTAGTGAGGATGAAAAGACACATTAATATAAACAACAGTGCACTAAATTGGAAGTAGAAAGACCCTAAAACGACAACTCTTTTAACTCTCATAGACTAAACTATACACACAAATGAACATTAGTCTGAGACATTGTAAACTTCCTCCTGTCCAAACGTCCTGCTCACTCATCGTGCATCATCTTGTGAAGGTTCTGTTTGTCAATCTTGAAGAGCCGCCATCCTTCCTCCAGGGAGATATCTAAAGCTCCGCGCCGCTTGTAGAAATCAATGGAGGTTTTGTTCCACTCCACCACGATGAACTGCATACCACTGCACCGAGTCCTGACCGCCACCTAGAGAAAATGTAGAGTGAACGATTAGCGCACACAGATTGTGCACATGATATACAGTGAGGAAAATAAGTATTTGAACACCCTGCTATTTTGCAAGTTCTCCCACTTAGAAATCATGGAGGGGTCTGAAATTGTCATCGTAGGTGCATGTCCACTGTGAGAGACATAATCTAAAAAAAATCCAGAAATCACAATATATGATTTTTTAACTATTTATTTGTATGATACAGCTGCAAATAAGTATTTGAACACCTGTCTATCAGCTAGAATTCTGACCCTCAAAGACCTGTTAGTCTGCCTTTAAAATGTCCACCTCCACTCCATTTATTATCCTAAATTAGATGCACCTGTTTGAGGTCGTTAGCTGCATAAAGACACCTGTCCACCCCATACAATCAGTAAGAATCCAACTACTAACATGGCCAAGACCAAAGAGCTGTCCAAAGACACTAGAGACAAAATTGTACACCTCCACAAGGCTGGAAAGGGCTACGGGGAAATTGCCAAGCAGCTTGGTGAAAAAAAGGTCCACTGTTGGAGCAATCATTAGAAAATGGAAGAAGCTAAACATGACTGTCAATCTCCCTCGGACTGGGGCTCCATGCAAGATCTCACCTCGTGGGGTCTCAATGATCCTAAGAAAGGTGAGAAATCAGCCCAGAACTACACGGGAGGAGCTGGTCAATGACCTGAAAAGAGCTGGGACCACCGTTTCCAAGGTTACTGTTGGTAATACACTAAGACGTCATGGTTTGAAATCATGCATGGCACGGAAGGTTCCCCTGCTTAAACCAGCACATGTCAAGGCCCGTCTTAAGTTTGCCAATGACCATTTGGATGATCCAGAGGAGTCATGGGAGAAAGTCATGTGGTCAGATGAGACCTTTTTGGTCATAATTCCACTAACCGTGTTTGGAGGAAGAAGAATGATGAGTACCATCCCAAGAACACCATCCCTACTGTGAAGCATGGGGTGGTAGCATCATGCTTTGGGGGTGTTTTTCTGCACATGGGACAGGGTGACTGCACTGTATTAAGGAGAGGATGATCGGGGCCATGTATTGCGAGATTTTGGGGAACAACCTTCTTCCCTCAGTTAGAGCATTGAAGATGGGTCGAGGCTGGGTCTTCCAACATGACAATGACCCGAAGCACACAGCCAGGATAACCAAGGAGTGGCTCTGTAAGAAGCATATCAAGGTTCTGGCGTGGCCTAGCCAGTCTCCAGACCTAAACCCAATAGAGAATCTTTGGAGGGAGCTCAAACTCCGTGTTTCTCAGCGACAGCCCAGAAACCTGACTGATCTAGAGAAGATCTGTGTGGAGGAGTGTGCCAAAATCCCTCCTGCAGTGTGTGCAAACCTGGTGAAAAACTACAGGAAACGTTTGACCTCTGTAATTGCAAACAAAGGCTACTGTACCAAATATTAACATTGATTTTCTCAGGTGTTCAAATACTTATTTGCAGCTGTATCATACAAATAAATAGTTAAAAAATCATACATTGTGATTTCTGGATTTTTTTTTTAGATTATGTCTCTCACAGTGGACATGCACCTACGATGACAATTTCAGACCCCTCCATGATTTCTAAGTGGGAGAACTTGCAAAATAGCAGGGAGTTCAATTACTTATTTTCCTCACTGTATATATATATAAAGTTAGATCTTTAACCTGGGATTGAGCTCTTTCTCATAGCAGGCTAATGTATAACTGCATTCTATTGATCCGTTTGGTGCATAAAAGGGAAAGTGTAAACTTACTTGACTCAGTTTCTTCATGATTCCAGTCCCAATACCTAAACCTAGTGTGGGGAGAAGGAAAAGTTTCGTGAAATGACTAATATAGTCTAAATAAAGTCTAACTGACATCACAGACAAAACATATAAAGCCACAATCATACCCCTAAACTCCTTCATAACATAGAAGTCTTCCAAGTAGAGCAATTTCCCAATCCAGGGGTCATAGGTGAAGTAATACATGGCAAAGCCAACGATCACATGACCTGAAAAGAAAAAGAAAATCTGTTTCAATTATTTGGACATCAAATCTCAGAAAAGTTTGCATTGAGACACTTTCATGTTTTGTCGTTTGCATTGGTTTTATGGAATTAATTTGGAAATTTTTTGAATAATTTTGAATTATTGGCATCACAACCCTCCCCGTACCCCACCACAGTCCAGGTGTCAATTTATCAATTAATTGTTGTACTGCATATCTCATTCAGTCTTGCTTTTGTTGTGTTGATTTGCATGCGTACAGCAGTTGTGAGTAACAAATCCGTTTGATTCGTCTGTTAGAAGTTCGTTAGTTTTGGGCATATTTTTGTGTGGTGTAAGGTTGGCGATGTCCCGAATGTTGTGGGCCTTACCTCTGGTGTAATGTATTTGTTACACTAATGTAACCGATCTTTCAGTTACTGTACCTCCCCACCCACCCATGTACACGCCAAAGAGACTGTAGCCTGAAGACAATAAATTACAGAGGGGGATTGGACAAGCGTTCTTGGCAAATGTTCAACAAGTGACATTTTTTGTGTCGAGAATGTTCAGGTTCACAATAGGCACTTCATGTTACAGTGTGCATGTCACTGTGTAATTACTTAAAGGAACGGTTCACCCAAAAATGTAAACGTTGTCATTTACTCACCCTCGTGTCGTTACAAACTCATTTGTTGTTACTTTTTCCAGTCGAACGGTGGAGAATCTTTCACTGTTTGATGTCACTCGTTCCGAAATGACGTCGGTTCTCGGTTGTGTTGTAAACGAAAGCAACACACCAGTTAGAATATGCACAATAACAGAGAACAAAGAGTTTTTGTGAATAACGACCTGAATTCCGGTCTGTTCTTGACACGAAACTATTGTGTATGGACTACTGGGCTGGGATGACAGGGCAAGTGACCAATCTTGGGTCGCTCCGTCACTAAAGATGTTTCATCGTAGCGATGTTCGATTCGCAACTGTAATTTTGAACTTTTTATTGACTTGATCAAACCAATTCGCAAAAGCTTTGGCAGATCACTGAAATGGACGGGGTGACTATTTAAGAGTAAAACTGTGAAATTGGAAAAATGTTCATAACAAAATGGGAATAATTAATATAAATAATCAACGTTATTATTTATATTGGCAGCACTATTGTTCAGCCCCTGCACACCTTATACGAAATCAACGAATGGGGGTGATGTCATTAAGAACAAATTCTGGCCAAAACGAAGGTGTTTTTGAGTTTGTTTCATTGGTTCGTAACAGCTCGCCATCGCAAACTTTCAGGAAAGCTTCGTACCAGCTGCTAAACACCTTCTTACTGCCATTGGTCCATGTCATCGGTAGGTGTGATCTAGAGCTCCACCTACTTGTCGCATGTCGCATCTTCACCTGCTTCTCCGCCTCAATTTCAACGTTGCGTACACTGAAACAAGTGAAACGACCGTGACATTTATTTAAATTACATTTTAGATTGGTCTTTTATATAACATCCCCCTTAGAAAAACTTAAAAGCAAAAATTCGCTTGACACCAAAGAGGTTTTCATGACAATTTTGTGACGTCGCTCCGTGTCGAGTTCTTCTGTCGGCCATTACCTCGCTTCGTATGTGAAGACCGTCTAGTGTACAAGAAAACTATATTAAACAAGGTAAGAATTTGACTTACAGACTGTCTTTGTAAAGTAGCTAGTTGTTGCGCGCCAAGGCTAACCGCTCAATTAACCTAATTCAAACGACGATGCTTTCGTTGCCTCCGGTTGACAAGTGTAATATTTGACGAAAGTTATTTATTGTTGCTGATGTAATTTTGCTGTCCCATATGAAAAAATAATGGTAGTAGTGATGGGTCGTTCGTGAATGATTCGTTCATTTTTAACGAATCTTTCATGTGACTCAGAGGAACGAGAAGCCTCAGAGAGTGATTTGTTAATTTTGTTTTCTGCGCATGTTCATTGCGCATCCTCCGTTCGTTTGCAATGAATAGACATATATATATATATATATATGGTGAAAGCCGCATAGGCGAATAACATTCCCCTCAGAAATACTTAAAAGAAACAATTTAGGTTAAATAGTATTTTTGCTTGACATTAAAGATGTTTTCGTGTCACGTGACAACTTGACGTTGCAAAAGGGCGCTCCGTGTCGAGTTTTTCTGTCGGCCATTACATCGCTTCGAAAGTGAAGACCGTCTAGTGTACAAGAAAACTATTTTAAACAAGGTAAGGATTTGAAATTGTGTTGTTTTAAGGGAAGCGTGTGTTTTCCATGCACATTTCAGGTTAGTGGCAGGATGAACAAGTAGTTAACAGACTGTCTTTGTAAAGTAGCTTATTGTTGCGCACCAAGACTAACCGCTCAATTAACCTAATTCAAAGGATGATGCTTTCGTTGCCTCCGTTTGACAAGTGTAATATTGACGAAAGTTGTTTATTGTTGCTAATGTAATTTCGCTGTCACATAAGAAAAAATAGTGGTAGTAGTGAATGATTCGTTAATTTTGAACGAATCTTTCATATGACTCAGAGGAACGAGAAGTCTCAGAGAGTGATTCGTTAATTTTGTTTTCTGCGCATGTTCATTGCGCATCCTCCGTTCGTTTATGGAATAGACTTGACAGAGGTGAACAAATCTTTTTGTTTCTCATAATTTGTCCTTGGCTGCATTATAAAAAAAATTCTGATTGGGGGGGTCTATTGAAAATGTTATTCTGCTCAAATTAACGAAATTACTTGAATATAGATTCGTTGATTTTGCTGAGGGCATGTTTTTGCTTAGGGCAAGGCTAGGCTCCCCCGACCCACACATTTTGTAATGTAAATATAGTGATATAAATATTATGTAATATAAATATTTTTTTTATGCGTCATTTTTATTATTACATACTAGAAAATGAGTACTGACTGAAGAGGAACAATTCATATTCCATTCATCTGTCAGTATAATGTAGTATACAATACCATCACTATGTCTAAGGTCTAGTTCATAAATAATTCTGCAGTGACAATTATGCAAACTGTCCCATCAAAAAACTAAATGTGAAATCTGACCTTTCCCTTTGTGTTAACAGGTTTGCTGTTGTATCCTGAATAGGTCGCAATTTTACACAAATTGCTGAAGTTGGTAAGTCCCAGAATGAACAACTGTGAACTTTATTTGCATGTATGTTTAAATACAAAATAGAAATGCTGCACTTTAGAGAATAGCTTGGAGCTTACCACATATGTATACTTAATAATATAGTATGTAAATATAAATTCAGCAATTTCACTTGCATTTGTAATGTAGTGGAAATTACATGACAGTATGAAAATGTAATGGCACGTTCACTTCACATTAGTATTTTATATTTATTTTTAAATAACTGCAAACACAAATCAAAACAAAGTTACCCTCCCAATGTAATGTAATTTAATTTGACCAGACAATAACAATAAATAAAATGGTAAGTAATTTAATGTAGTTTGAAATATCCTTAAAAAATACATCTAAAATATTAACATTAAAAGAGAATGACTGCTGTTATCTTGCAAAGAAATTAATCACTTTTTAAAAAAAAACCTATTTACCTATTTCAGCTTTTGAATCATTGCAGAGTTTGTATATTTTCAGTATTGCTTGATAAATTCAAAATATTTATGGAAACAAATAATGATACCTCTTGATTTATACTCTATGAACTAGTAAAATGAAAATCTACTTGGTTTAAAAAACATTGCTTTCCTGCTGAAGTAGTAACTGCATTTTGTTCACTGTACTTTTTTTAATGTTCTATAATTTCCTAAAATACATATAACTAATAAATTAAATAATAATAACTGACAACAAACTTAAATGTTTCTATCAATTAAATGCAAATGGACCATGCTGCATTTGTCTAAATTGTATTTAGTGGCAAATGGGTAAGGTGTTTTTTCCCCCTCCTAGTCTTCTGATGAATGTGGAAATGCAAAGACTGTGGTATTTCTGTTTCACGAAGATCTGAGCTTCTTAAACATTATAAGCTTGAACACAGACATTATGGAAGACAGCATTCCTATCCATGCATCTATTGCAACTGTCCATGTACCTGCAAGACTTGGAATGCACTATTGAGCCACTTGTCAAGATGTCATCAGTCATCCTCCCAAACTGAACTGACCACATTTAAATGTCTCTTATGCAGTTGCAATCAACGTTCGAATTTAAAAGACTATTTTCAACATATAGCACAGCATCTGCAAAACAGCGAAACAGTTGTTTGTGTGTTTCAGGGGTGTTCATACAAAACAAATATTTATGGTTCGTTTCGAACTCACAGAAGCAGAAATCATAAGGATTGTTCAGTAAGTTACTTAAAGCCTGGAATACTTGAGAAACAGGGGTCAAGCTTAGATCTTTCTGTTGAAAGTCATTATTCTGACAGTATCCACATTGATAATGTTGGTACTGACATTACCAATCAGATGATTTAAGTACAGATGACTCGGGTGATTCTAGTTTTGATGTTCAGGATTTAAATGACTTGCAATGTAAGGTTGAGCTCAAAGTTGCCTCTCTCGTACTGAAGCTAGAACATATTTATCTTGTTCCTAGTGTGGCTGTTGATGATCCTTTGCAAGAATTTAACTATTTAAGCTCTGCTTCTGTCCCTCTGATCCATCACACCTTAGCTCAGCACTTACATAATGGAAACTGTCAAGTAGATGAAACTGTTCTTCAAGAGCTAACATCTACTCTTTGTAAGTCAAATCCAGTTACATCTTCTTTTGGTGGTCAAGGCCCTCTTTCCACTGCCTGGAAGCCAAAAACCTACAAAAAACATTGTAGAACCGACAGAATTTGTGCTTGACTCCCAAAACAGAAAATCCTTTCAATACATCTCTATACTAAAATCTTTACAGCAGATCCTAAATTGTAGAACTTTTTTGGATGAAACGATCAATTTGAAATCTCCCCATCAAATTCAGTCTGATACAATTCAGTATAAATCCTTTTATGATGGTATTAATTACAAAGAAAGTTTACAGTTGTCAAAGGAGTGTGCTATTTCACTTATTTTGTATATAGATGATTTTGAAATCTGTAATCCCCTCGGCACCTCCAGAAAAAAAACATAAAATCTGTGAAATGTATTAGGCATTAGGGAACTTACCGGCTAGTTTTCACTCATCGCTGTCCAATATATATTTAGCTGCACTTCTTCATAGTGAGGATGTTAAGTGCTATGGTTATGACAGTGTATTGAAGCCCTTAGTAGATGATCTCATTATATTAGAACAACAAGGACTGTTTATTGCCATGTTGGGAAAAACCGTGAAAGGCTTTGTTCATTGTGTAGTAGCAGATCATCTTGGGGCCCACAGTATAGCAGGCAGAGGTGGGACCAAGTCATTGTTTTCCAAGTCACAAGTAAGTCTCAAGTCATTGCATTAAAGTCTCGAGTCAAGTCCCAAGTCAAGGCAGGCAAGACCAAGTCAATTTACAAGTCCTCAACTTTTAGCTTCAAGTCTTAAACAAGTCATTAGTGCACTTTGCGCAAATTAGTGTCAGAGTATTAATTACTATAGTACATTTATACTAATTTTATCATCTAATTTTATCTTTTTTTTTTTTTTTATCGATATCTACCTGTAAAGACCAAAGAGGTGTCACGAACCCCGCTCCTCTGCCCCATCCCCGCTTCGTCGCACACACACTCACTCCTCAAGCTCGCACACTCGTTCCGCCCCCTCAAGCTCGCACGCTCGTTCCGCCCCCCTCGAGCTCACGATCGTTTTGCTCCCTCGAGATCTCCTGCTCATTAGCAGGTCTCTCTCCTCGGGCTCACATGCCCGCTCCCAATGGCCAGAACATTATGACCACCTGCACTCGTCTCAATCACCCCTTTAATCATTTCACCTGCACTCGTCTCATCACCTTTCATTGTTTACACCTGCACCTTCCCCTATAAATACCACAGCACATCCGTTTCACGGGGGTTGGTTATTGTATTTAGTTTCCCGTGTCTTTGCCCCCCGCTAGTCTCGTCTAGTTTTGCTCTCCTCTTGTTTACCCCTTAGCTTGCCAGCCCCCCTTGTTCCCCTGTCTTTAACTCTCGCTTGTCTTGCTTGTATATTGATTCCCCGGCTTCGACCTCACGCTCCCTTTGACTACTCTCTCCCGGATTTGCCCCCTTGTTTATATCTTGATTCCCCGGCTTTTGACCTAAGGCTCACCCTGACCATTCTTCTCTGGACTTGCCCTTGTTTTGTACTGTTGCCTGCTTTTATTTTAATAAAGCAGTTTTTACACCGACATTGTGACTGTCTCAACTTGTATTCGCTACAGAATAACCAACCTCACCGAAGACAGTCACATGTGGAAACCGCTGAGGATTTCCGCAGCCTATTAGAGCGGATCTACACGGCACTTTCCGCCCAGGGATCTACGGTCGGCCAACACGATCAAACAATCGCGGCTCAGGGACAGCAGATACAGGAGATCCTGCAGACGGTACGTGCGATTTCTAATCAGTTTTTACCTGTTCCGCCTGCGCCTGTCCCTGTGTCCGTTGATGTTCCCACTGTATTTCCCAGCGCCACGAGCTTTCAAACCCCCGAGCGGTTTGACGGTTCGTCGGACACTCGCTTAGGGGTTTTGATGCAGGACAGCGTATATAGTACGAGAGACCCTACCCTTCATGTTATGGACCCAGTGGCTCAGCTCTTGGTTCTTCGTCAGGGGAACCAACCCATTGAGGCTTTTGTTGTTGATTTTTGTGCCCTGGCTAACCAGGTGAATTTTGATGAGGTGGCTCTAAAAGACATTTTTCAATTTGGACTGAATGAGCCAGCCTCATCATTCATGCCTGGTGGTCGCTGCTCTCTCAACCTGGCTCAGTTTATTGACCTCGCCCTACTGTACGCTGGTTCCTCATTTACTGTGGGGGAGGCAGACACTGAACCAGCGCTCCATACCACGGCCCCCGTCTTGAAGCCTACCACGGCCCCCGTCTCGAAGCCTACCACGGCCCCCGTCTCGAAGCCTGACACGGCCCCCGTCTCGAAGCCTGACACGGCCCCCGTCTCGAAGCCTGACACGGCCCCCGTCTCGAAGCCTGACACGGCCCCCGTCTCGAAGCCTGACACGGCCCTAGTCCCGAAGCCTGTCACGGCCCCAGTCTCGAAGCCCGCCACGGCCAGAGAGCCAGCGCCCATGCCCGCCACGGCCAGCGAGCCAGCGCCCATGTCCGCCACGGTCAGCGAGCCAGCGCCTGTAGCCTCGACCGCCCCAGAGCCAGCGCCTGTAGCCTCGACCGTCCCCATGGCCACGTCCCCTGTTGGCCGAAGACGTAAGGTTCTGGCTCTGCCGGGTTCTGCTCCGCCCTCGGAGTCTTCCACGGCTCTGCCTGGTTCTGCTCTGCCCTCGGAGTCTTCCACGGCTCTGCCGGGTTCTGCTCCGCCCCCGGAGTCTTCCACGGCTCTGCCAGCCTCTGCTCCGCCCCCAGAGTCTTCCACGACTCTGCCAGCCTCTGCTCCGCCCCCAGAGTCTTCCACGGCTCTGCCAGCCTCTGCTCGCCCCTCAGAGCCCTCGCGGCCTCCGCCTCACGAGCCTCCCAGCCATTCTTCTCTGGACTTGCCCTTGTTTTGTACTGCTGCCTGCTTTTATTTTAATAAAGCAGTTTTTACACCGACATTGTGACTGTCTCAACTTGTATTCGCTACAAGAGGGTAATAAAGATGATACATGGATCTTATCTTTGGACACACATTAAGGCAAACCAAACTTTTACTCCAAACACGCAGTGGAAGGACGCTGAACGTGCTGAACTAGTGAATGAAATCTGAAATACTACCAGGCAGTTGCTAATTGCAGACATTTAAGTTGCATATACAATTTATATACTGTAAAGGACTGCGAACAGAGTAAATGATTGGTTTTGTGATTTTTAGAACCATAACCAATATAATTAAATAAATATAGCTAAACGCATGACAGAGGACCAGCGTGTCCACAAAAGAATGAGTGTGTTTACATGTACGTTCTGACCAGTTATGCTCAAAAAGCACCAACATGTGTGGTCACAATAAATGGTGTTCCTTTATTGAGGTCATACAACAGCATAATAAAACATTGGGTAGATTTTGTCCATTACACCAATTGCTATAACACGTTAAACGCTACTGACCGCAGTAAAAAATAGTTTGCATTTCGATATGCAGAATTTGTTAGCCTGTAAATCTGCCATGTGCTGCCATAGACATGTATGTTACTGAACCATAGCTGACATAAATTAGTTAACAATTTACCTCTGTCTGTGGATTTTCAGATGCCTCACGTTGTCGACGAGGTGTCTGTAATTTTGGAACCACAGGTTCTACATGTTGTAATCCTTTTGTTGCCTTTAACGCTGTATTCAATATATCCCAGTTATATCACTTTTGGTATAATTTTTGCTGTGTCCTTGTCCTTAAATGCGCGCCGCGGTCTTCAAACTTGGTCCAGCTTTCGTGGAAGCTGATTGGTTGGTTGTCTGATTCGTTGAATAAGGAGCGTTGACATGCAGATTTGTAAATCAAATTAATCGTTTATTTGGGAAATGAATTGTTGATTTACTGCACATTTTTAATTATTCAACTCTTATCATTGGTTTTAAAAAGTATAAGTATTTCCAAGTCAGACGGCTGAAGTCCAAGTCAAGTTGCAAGTCATTGCTGTCAAAGTCTAAGTCGAGTCGCAAGTCTTTTTTAATTCTATCGAGTCGAGTCACGAGTCATCAAATTAGTGATCCGATTCAAGTCCAAGTCACGTGACTCGAGTCCACACCTCTGATAGCAGGTTTCGTGGAAAGTTTTTCAGGTAAATATGTTTGCAGATTTTGTACAGCAGAAAATGAAGACATTCAAACAAAAGAAGTCAAGTCAGGAGCATTTTTGTCTAAGATGCAAGTACATTCATACTTTTCATCTGAAAGCTATTGAAGAAAATTCATTGGCTTGTCATTTTGGTGTAAAAAGGAAGTGTGTGCTATCAGAACATCTGTCATATTTCAATGTGACGCAGAGTTTTCCCCCAGATATAGTTCATTACCTTTTTGAAGGAGTTATCCCTGTTTAGATTGCTCTTTGTCTTACTGTGTTGATTTCTAAAAAATATTTTACATTAGCCCCCGCGACCCTGTACACAGGATAAGCGGTTGATGATGGATGGATGGATGGATGGATGGATGGATGGATGGATTTTACATTAGCCAATTTGAACGAAGCAATAACAATATTTCCATTTAAGTGGACTGATAAGACAAACCGTCCCCGTCTTGTGCCCCCTCACCTGTTCAATAAAGAGAACAATTGGAGGAAATGCTCATGAGAATTGGATCCTGTTGAGATTTCCGCCTCTCTTCATCGGAACCAGAATACCTTTAAAAGAAACAGCTTGTCAAGTGCTTTGTGAATTAAAGGATATTGTAGAACTGAGGCCTCTATTTCTTATCTTGACTTCAAGATATCTGAACACAGGACAGTATTCCAAGAGGTTTTCCCCCCATGAAAGAATTCGTCCCAAACATCATTACTTGGAGCATTATCCACAGTTGTAACGCCAGTTTGGCCCCCTTGTTGCACTATGGACTATGAGATTTGAAGCAAAACATAGCTTCTTCAAAAGAGTAATCCGTCATAGAAACTGTTACAAAAATGTCCTGTATTCATTAGCTCAAAGGCACCAGTTTCAGACTGCACATAATCTGCACATGTGTAGATTTTCTAAGCCATCTTTGGAGGTTACTGATGTTTCAACGCTTCCCCTGGATGTTATTAAAGAGGATATTGCACTGGCAGTGAAACAGAAACACCCACATATGGACACTGTGAACCTTGCAAAAAATGCATCCTACAATGGCTTCAGCTACAGGATTGGGATGGTGGTAGCCCATGGTTCGCTGGCTGGTCTTCCAGAGTTTGTGAAATAGTTCATATGATTGTTCTACAAGGATGCTTGGTACTTGGAACATTATTGAGCTTATGACTTGGTCATATCTACTGTTAGAGAACTAAGGCTTGTTGGGGCGCATGAACTGACAGATCCCTACCCTCTGAATTACTACATGTGTGGTGGACGGCGCCTCATCCCTCTGAAGAGATACATACATGCATAAGTTTGTATATGTATGGGTGTGGGGTTCAAATGTTTTTGAACTTGCTTTCTTTTATCAATTTCTTTTTAATTGTCAGACAATGAAACCTCGTTTCTAAGAATGTCCCCTTAGCCTTTAATCACTCCTGATCTAATTCAGTTCCGATAAAATTGGCAGTTTTTTATAGTATGTGATATAGCTGTGCAACCGACTAACAACATGTATTTAATTGTTGAATAGCTTTGCAATTTGAAAAATTTGTGTGCATCAGAGATGTCCTTAAATTGTTTCCTATAAAATAGTAGTAGTATCCTGTATATGATATTAAGACAATTGTTAGTTGGGATTGTTTATTATGGGAAAGTTTCAGTTTTTTGACAACACTATGCCCTCCCAATACCTTTAATTCCACCAGACGACTCCACGCAGTATCTTTAATCTCATTTTTAAGAGATTGTCTCACTACAGGAATTTGAAAATGACCCGCAATAGATAATAAATCATCCTTCCTACATCTATCAAATTGCTCCACAGTTGGATTGTCAATAAAGGTTTGCAACACACTATGAAAACCTTAATCCAACATTCAAACCCTCCATAACCTGTATCATCACTATGCCTCCAGTACATGAGCAGTATTAAATTGTCTCGGGACAAACCGATAAGGAAATTATCATCCCAGACGAGCCCCCAATAATGTTACAAACCCTTTTAGGTCTAGGGGAATTAGGGTGCAACATTTAAAAAATAATTTAAAGAATAATGGGAGAACAAATATCCCATAATAAGTATTTAAATGAATTTACAAAAATATACAACTCTGGGCCAAGCCTCCAAAAACTATAAATTACACAAGGAAAAGGGGAAAATGAAAAGAACTTGGACCGTGCCAAATCAAATAAATAAATAAAACAATAACCAATCTTACTAAAAGAAAATAAACACCCCTAATCTAACTAATTAATCTCTAGCGCCCTAAATAACCTACTCTCACTATAACCAAAAATACAAGGGATGGCACGTGTCACTAACCTAGTGTTCTAACACAAGTGAAACCTCAGTGTGGCACATGTATATCACGTGATATCTTACCTGTCCTTTTCCTTTTCCCCGTTCAATAACATCAGTTTCACAACCAGTTAATTTAACACGAAGAAAGAAAACGAATAAAAAGGAACGAATGGGCCGTCACATTAAGGATCAAAGAGCACATACTTTACCATAAACATTTACCGATTATCAAAGTGATACAGGGCAAACAATCACAACAGACGCACATGCAGGCATCAAACAAAGAAAGAATCATTTCGCTTTCCACGCAAGCGCTCTCTTTTATACTCGCATAGCCCGCCCTCATTGGTGGAGACACGCGATGTCGTCAACATGCATCTCCAAGATTGACAGATGAACGGGCCAATTAAATACCACGCCCACCTGCTGAGAACTAAAGCTAGAGGCAAGAGACAGAGGGAGAGAGAGAGAACAAAAACAAACATACTCCAAAACACAAGTCAAACTTACCACATGGGACGTAACCTTTGCACTGACTTGTTTGGTGAAAAATACAAAATAAAATGTTTCAACAGCATGTGTGCTTATCCGCATGTGAACAATCTGAAGAATTTTCGACAATTTGAACTATTTTAGTATTATGGCAAAGCATACTAAAGATGAGAGTGCTTTTCATTATGCCCAACAGTGTGTAGTTGGTTAGACAAAAATCTGGTAATATGAATGAAGTGTGTGTCATTTCGGTTGCAGTGCTTCATTATGCAGGATATATGAGGTATTTTACAGTTTGGGTGTGTGGTTTTGTAAATTGTGTGAAGTATTTTGATAAAACCAGCCTAGTTTGCAAGATTGTGTGTTAGCAAATTGGAAAAAAACTGTAATTATTCTACAAAATGAATCAAATCTACTCAAATCCTCTTAAGTGCCCATTCACTCTGTTGTTTGTTATGCTGCTTCACTCATGTGCCGTCTGCAGCCGAAAGCCATTCACATCTGCCCAAAGTAAGGTATACCTCTAACCGTCATTCATTTGTCAGTAGTCCGCCCATTTACACTCTTTTATACACCCATCTTTGCAGTAGTAACGATGTCATCCTTAATTACTAGGGGTGTAATGGTGGTTCAAAAATTTGACATTACGCATTGTGGAGATTGGATTTTGTTTGTTTTTTAGTTATTTTAAAAGCATCTGTATCAAATAGGTGCAACATACTATGCCTACGTAAAAACATGGAAGCGAATGTGAGCGGGAAAGAAGCACCTTTTTATCCGGGAGGGATCTGGAGGCGTCTTGATATAGGATTCTTATCTTATATTACAAAATCGCATCTTATCTCTAGTTAGGAAATCCTAAACCGCTTGTTGTATTACACATTTATAAAATGTTAAATCTAGGTTCAATACAATCATATATAAACTGGGAAAGTAGAGTAGATTGCATTTAGCATTTGAGGAATAGCTGATGATTATAGCAGCTGTTAAACAGAGTTTTCCAGCAAGAGGTTCCTGCCAGTCCTGTTCTCTCTAATGTAAGTTAAATGAGTCAGATTACTGAGAATCTCACCCTTTGTCTTTAATGGCTCCTGGAGCCCCAGCCCCAGTCGTTGAATAGTTAGGCTGATTGGATTAGGATTGGTAACAATCTAGAGCAGGGGTGCCCACACTTTTTTGTGTGATGATCTACTTTTAAAAGACCAACTCAATAAGATCTACCAACTAAAAACACAGTTTCATTTAAAATAAGAAAATGCTTGTTGTATCCCTACATGGAATTCATCTTCTAATTAATAAAAAAATATACACTCACCTAAAGGATTATTAGGAACACCATACTAATACTGTGTTTGACCCCCTTTCGCCTTCAGAACTGCCTTAATTCTACGTGGCATTGATTCAACAAGGTGCTGAAAGCATTCTTTAGAAATGTTGGCCCATATTGATAGGATAGCATCTTGCAGTTGATGGAGATTTGTGGGATGCACATCCAGGGCACGAAGCTCCCGTTCCACCACATCCCAAAGATGCTCTATTGGGTTGAGATCTGGTGACTGTGGGGGCCATTTTAGTACAGTGAACTCATTGTCATGTTCAAGAAACCAATTTGAAATGATTCGAGCTTTGTGACATGGTGCATTATCCTGCTGGAAGTAGCCATCAGAGGATGGGTACATGGTGGCCATAAAGGGATGGACATGGTCAGAAACAATGCTCAGGTAGGCCGTGGCATTTAAACGATGCCCAATTGGCACTAAGGGGCCTAAAGTGTGCCAAGAAAACATCCCCCACACCATTACACCACCACCACCAGCCTGCACAGTGGTAACAAGGCATGATGGATCCATGTTCTCATTCTGTTTACGCCAAATTCTGACTCTACCATCTGAATGTCTCAACAGAAATCGAGACTCATCAGACCAGGCAACATTTTTCCAGTCTTCAACTGTCCAATTTTGGTGAGCTCTTGCAAATTGTAGCCTCTTTTTCCTATTTGTAGTGGAGATAAGTGGTACCCGGTGGGGTCTTCTGCTGTTGTAGCCCATCCGCCTCAAGGTTGTGCGTGTTGTGGCTTCACAAATGCTTTGCTGCATACCTCGGTTGTAACGAGTGGTTATTTCAGGCAAAGTTGCTCTTCTATCAGCTTGAATCAGTCGGCCCATTCTCCTCTGACCTCTAGCATCAACAAGGCATTTTCAGCCCACAGGACTGCCGCGATACTGGATGTTTTTCCCTTTTCACACCATTCTTTGTAAACCCTAGAAATGGTTGTGCGTGAAAATCCCAGTAACTGAGCAGATTGTGAAATACTCAGACCGGCCCGCCTGGCACCAACAACCATGCCACGCTCAAAATGGCTTAAATCACCTTTCTTTCCCATTCTGACATTCAGTTTGTAGTTCAGGAGATTGTCTTGACCAGGACCACACCCCTAAATGCATTGAAGCAACTGCCATGTGATTGGTTGATTAGATAATTGCATTAATGAGAAATTGAACAGGTGTAATCCTGATAATCCTTTAGATGAGTGTATATAATAATGTTCAATGTTGATATCATTCAGTTTTAAAACTAAACCCAAAACACCTACAGCACAATAGATTACATTAGCCAGGGCATTTACCTTATTCTGATGACGAGTAAATATTGACCAGGCGAGGTTTTGTTTATTCAGTTGCCATGGCAACTAGGTTTGCGCATACGCGCCTTCCAAGGACTTCTGAGAACAGAGCGCGAAATTGCGACGCTACTGCCCGGATTAGGCAAACTGAACGGAATCAGACAGAAACTAAAAGAAGGAAAGACATTATATTTATTTGTATTAAAATTTAACGAAAGTACATTTAATTTTTGTGCGATCTACCAGCATTGCCTTTGCGATTGACTGGTAGATCGCGATCGACGTATTGGGCACCACTGATCTAGAGTCTAGGGCGTGTTCCTAAACCTGTATACTTCATTTGCATGCTTTGTTTAAGGTTGTCACCTAGGTGCTTTGTCTCCATTTCTAAGCACTGCCCTCTTAATGTATATTAACTACAATGTAAAGTTCCCTTAGTCAGACTTGATGACTGCAGCTAACGACAGCTCGTGTTCTCAATAAAGAATCCTGCTGAAGATACAACCAAGTCTCCTGGTCTTCGCTTCTGAGTTTCCAACACGCTTCATCGAGTTCGAAAATCAGCTCTCATGTCTGTTACCAAGAACCAACGACGCGCAAACAGCTGATGCGAATTAAACGTTAGATAGACGAAAATGGAGAAACAAAATCGATGCACTTTCAATTTCAGCGCTGCAGAAATAAAAAATTTTATAGCTGCATTATATTTCGTGGGAGTTTGTCATTATTTTGAGTGTTTTATCATCAAAGCATAGCACATCAGCTGGCTTTTCCAGATGTTTCCACCATCAAACGTCACTTTTCTGCATTTTTGTATCGCTATAAATGCAGTGCTAATCTCGGACAGTGCTATAGATGTACTGTGACTGTAACTGTTGGCATTCAAATAAGTTTTCAGGTGTTGTTCTAAAGTTAGGACACTTATTTAAGATTGTTGGCAAATTAGGATGCTTCTCCGTGTGATCTGCTCTGACTGCGCGAGAGAAAACGCAAGCTAACAGAGGTTTAATGATAGTGCCATATTAATCTACTAAAGATAATGTTGAATATGTATAATAATGCTATGCTATGCCAAATATCGTGTCTGATTTGATTTCATCAGTAGGGTAAGATGCCCCCTCTTACCCTAATAATAGGGGGGATCTGTGGACACAGTAAAGTATTAAGATGTTTGGAGTAAAAAAATATCGTTTTTATTTTGAAGTGAAAAGTTAGACCCTTGGGAAAGATATCATATATATATATATTCATAGTATTGTTATTATGAGGGCGGCACGGTGGCTCAGTGTCGCCTCACCTCACAGCAAGAAGGTCCCGGGTTCGAGTCCCAGCTCAACTTGAGCCTTTCTGTGTGGTGCTCCGGTTTCCCCCACAAGTTCAAAAACATGCAGGTTAAGTGAAATGAAGACTCTAAAAATCGCCCCGTATGTGTGCGCGAGTCCCCCAGCCACTGGGGGTTGCGGCAGGAAGGGCATCCGGCGTAACACTTCCGGCCAAATCAAATACATATGCAGACTATCACGAAGCACGCTAGGAAAGAGTATTGCTATTATGACATGCCTTCAATTAAAAATATAGGTGTCTTTATATGTATATATTCATAGGCCTGCACAGTGCATTCTTCATAGAATAAGTTTACCTTTCAGATGCATCTCTTATACTGGGATTTGGGATACTGTCATTATTCAGTTATTTTACTATTCAACTAATTTGTGAAAATAAACCATTAAATAAAATATTTGATTTTATATTTTACATAACAAAAATACATTACTAAGAGCGATATCAGATGTATTTGATACAGTCTGTAAATTTCAGATGATGCCTGGGACAAGTTTACCCTGGGGGGACTTCTTGCCCCAGTAGTGGAGTAAATTGGCCCCTTTTCATCATTTCTAATTGTGTGTCTATGACAACAAAATTAGCAAATGTTTCTATTTATTTCCCTCGATAATATGTTGGACGATGCATAAAGTTCATCTATATATGTTACAATTTAAAAGTAAATGAACAATGTTCTTAAGGGGGGCGTCTTCTTACCCCATCTTACTCTATATTTAACTAGGGTTTTAAGTAAGGACATTATTTAACTGGATAAGCATGCGCTTCCATTAAATATACATTTTTGATTAGAATATTTAATATTTCGAATTTGTATTTATATTTTAATAAATGCATGTAATCAGTGACCGTGTGTAAGCAGCATATGCATGTATCATTGTTACATATTTACAGCAAAGCTAATTATAGGCTAATATTTCCATTTAGTGTCACCATTGACCTGTTCTATGCTGATTTTGAAACCCAGTACATTTACATTTATGCATTTGGCAGACGCTTGTACCAAAGTGACTTACAGTGCACTTATTACAGGGACAATCCCCCCGGAGCAGCCTGGAGTTAAGTGCCTTACTCAAGGACACAATGGTGGTGGCTGTGGGGATCGAACCAGCGACCGTCTGATTACCAGATTACCAGTTATGTGCTTTAGCCCACTACACCACCACCACTCCATAGTACATCTCTGATGTGTCACATAGCACTTTTAATAACAGTGCTACATTTGAAATGCTTTGCATATCTTTAAATATAATACAAGTAATAATAATAATAATAACTTTTGATTCAAGCTTAGCTTAAAGAATCATAAACTGAACCGAACCACGAGAGTGAACGTTACACCCTATTAATTACAGAGTGTAATCGGCGCATATTAGAGGCCGTGTTGCTGCATTAGCGCCATGAATGCAGAATGTATACATGACAAATGACACATTATCTACTGCATATATATTACATTAAATCATCATCAAGGGCTTAAAACTGCTTCTTTTACTGATCTTTTGTGAGTTATACTCTAAAATGTGTTATCAATGACTGTATGCCTCATTTTATATGTCATATTAGTTGATGTTTTGAGCGTCCTCATATTTAATTGCACCTCTAAATGACTCCCAAACAGAACGCAGGTGTCTGAATGTTTGCACACAGTATGTCGTTGCTCGGCTGTTTCAAATTTCTTTTTGGCTCTGAGCAAAGAACGAAGAAGAACTTTTCCGTGGCTGTGCCAGGGCCTTTAGTGATGTTTGTAAACAATAATGTTGGA
Organism: Xyrauchen texanus; assembly: GCF_025860055.1. Lineage (NCBI taxonomy): Eukaryota > Metazoa > Chordata > Actinopteri > Cypriniformes > Catostomidae > Xyrauchen > Xyrauchen texanus. Next base: position 2,776,766 of record NC_068279.1, on the reverse strand, counting down.
ACATAAAAAGCTATTTAAATACAAAAAGTAAAACAAAACAATTCAGGGAATTCTGAGATTTTGGATGGTTTCAAAAACTTGGTTTTGGATTGTTCTTTGAAACAATTTAAGAAAAGAACCATCTGAAAGAACGGATATGATGGAATGTATTCGGACTTCCCAACGTTATTCCATCAGCACGGTTCTTGGAGAATTCCGGGCTGGGAACAGTTTGCAATCATACCTAACCGTGGTCAAGTGGAAATGCTACTTAAACCGTTACTCGCCATGCTCAGGAGCATTGATGGTGAAAAAAGCATTATTTGTTGGTCACTATGAACTGCACTCAAAAAAATAATAATTTTACCTTTTTGGCCCAATTTGGAACGCCCAATCCCCAATGCGCTCTAAATCCTCGTGGTGGTGTAGTGACTCGCCTCAATCCGGGTGGCGGGGGACGAATCTCAGTTGCCTCTGCTTCTGAGACCGTCAAGCCGAGCATCTTATCGCGTGGCTTGTTGCGCACGTTACCACAGAGACATAGCGCATGTGGAGGCTTCACGCTATTCTCCACGTCATCCATGCACAACTCACCACACGCCCAACCGAGAGCGAGAACCACATTATAGCGACCACGAGGAGGTTACCCCATGTGACTACCCATGTGACTCCAGGTGTGATAGTCAGCGTCAATACTCGCTGAGCTACCCAGACCCCCAAATATTTACATTTATGCATTTGTTTCATTACAATATTCCGTTAAATTGAACTGTAATGTTTAACAAAATTAAACAAAAAAACTCAATTATTTTATATACATTATTTTTTTATTTTATTTTTTTAATGGCCACTCAATTAAGTTTTATGTAATTTTGTTATAAAATTGAAGTGCGTAAATCTTAAACTAATTTTGAGCAGGGGCGGATTACCGACCGAGCCAATAGGGCCAGTGCCCAGGTGCCCTTGACTGCCCGGGGGTGCCCTGGGCTTAAAGGCTGTGCAATCTAGTTGATCACCCCTGCTTGAAAACCCTTTTGGAGATAATTGTCCCCAGGGCCTTTGCAAGTCATAATCCGTCCCTGATTTTGAAAAGAGCAGCATGAGGATTCTTAAAAAATGTGTTCCACGGAAAATAACAACAGAATAACAATGACAGAATTTCTATTTTTAGGTGTGCAAACCAACCGAATAACCGGCTCTCGGTGTGTGCAGGTATGTGAAGCATGCACACTGCGATGCAGCGTTACCAAAGACTTGTTTTGTTTCATTACGCACAGAAATGCATTTGGTAACCCAAGTGTCCGTGAGTATTTATGCACTCCCGGTGCGCTCGCCTCAACCTGATTTGGAAAAAGGCAGAACAACAGAACATATTGTGTATTAAAACACAATATATCTCAGAAACAGGGCTGGTTTTGTCTTACCGTCAGCACTCTGTTGCTCTTTGGCTATTTCAGCCACTACACAGTGATAAAAGGGGTGATCTCCAAAACCATCCTCCAAGAGATCTACAAAGGCAAGAGTGCAGAGTTAGAAGACACTCCCACAGAGACGATATACTGTAAACAAGTGATTGCATTTGCTTCAAAATGTGCTCACCTTTTTCAGTTAGAATAACTTGATGCTCCATTTTCTCATACTTTGCCAGTTCCTGGCAGGTACATTTAACATTATGATTGCAACTAGTAAATGTAATTACCAAACAGTTGGAAGGTACGAAACATTTACAGCTCTTACCTTTATGAGTCGCAATATGTCAGACACGTCCTTGGGCTCGGCTTTCCGTAATATAAAATTGGCCATTACCTTCTTTTACTCTTCTTCCCTTCCCAGTAAGATTTGTTTCTCATCTGCTTCTCAGAGGGCTACCCTAAGCTACAGGTGTGAGATTCGGTCTCTGTTTTTGGAAAGGCATTCAGAGGCTGGTTAGGTGAAGTATCAGTTGAGTTCTAGGCTGGGGCGTTTTCTCCTTTTGTAGATGCTCCAAAGGGGGCAGAAACTTCAAGGCCACTCCCAGACTTGAGTTTGTGTTATGCATCCAGCCCTTCCAGAAACAAATGTGGCTAGCCTCCTTTTCTTCACCACCTAAAGCAATATTGGTTAATTTTTACTCTTCTGACAAGAAAATCAAGACTGACTGGCTTATGGAAAAAGGCTCAAAGGTTCAACAGTAGCTTTTTTTAAAATCCCATCATATAATATCATTTAATAGATAACAGTGTGCTTATGGAAGCTTTAATTGTGTCATAAATTAATGTTTTGCCATGAGTCCAGTTTTGAGGCTTACTATTTTGCCCTGGGACAACAGGAAGTGGACAGTCTATTCATATTTTTCTTTTATGCATTTGTTAAATTTGTATCATTGTTCACTATTCTTGAGAAATTAATAAAAGAAAAAGTCAACTTAAAGAAATAGTTAACCCAAAAATGAAGTCTCATCGTTTACTCACCCTCATGCCATCCCAGATGTTTAAGACTTTTTCACAGAACACAAACGAAGATTTTTGCAAGAATATCTCAGCTCTGTAGGTCCATACAATGCAAGTGAATGGTGACCAGATCTTTGAAGCACCAAAAAGCACATAAAGGCAGCATAAACATAATCCACACGACTCCAGTGGTTTAATCCATGTCTTCAGAAGTGATCGAATTTTGTTGTAGTGTGTGTAAAGAGCTCAAGGGGCTGCATCTGTAACTGTTGGCAGGCTTCTGGGGTTGGAGAGGGGCGTGTGTCGCGGTTCGGTCTTCAGGAACCGTGACACAGGATCGTGGATGTTTGTATCGCGATTTTCGGTTGCGGTTCGCGTATCGTTACAGCCCTAGTAATCGAGCCTGAAATCATGATCGCCAAGGAGATTTCAAGATGCAAAGTGGAAAAGGAGTTATATATTGGTCTGTTCTCACCGCAGTGCCACAGCAACAGCTGCTGCTCAAAAGATGCTTGATCGCATCACATAATCTTATCATGGATGTTTCTACACGATGGAACAGTTCAATGGAAATGCTGGAACGCTATCTCGAGCAACAAGCGGCTATAACGTCAGCCATCTTGAGCACAGAGGTGCGCAAAAATGCCCATCAACTCGATACTCTGGATAGCGCCGACATCAGTGATGCCGAAGAAATAGTAAACCTTCTTAAACCGCTGAAAAAAAGTCACCACCGTCCTGTCTAATGAAAAGAGCGCCACCCTGTCACTCATTGTGCCCTTGAAGTCCACGATCGAACAGAACATGACGAGAAATACTCTACAACTATAGCTAACATGAAGACAGCCATCCTTAAGCAGATACACAGAGGAACAGAATTATCTGCTTGCCTTGGACCCCAGATTTAATCGTTGCCCCACTTACTCCCTGAACAATGCAAAGAGGTTTTCCTCTGGTTGAAGAACAAATCGAACCAGTTACAGCAGGTATATATGCATTACTAATTGTGTGAGAACCTGTGTATTTGCATTTGTGTGTGTGTTTGTCACTCCATTTGCATGTTGGTGTACTGTAACTGTAAGTAACCTAAACAAACCCACAAGCGGTTTGTGTTGAGTTGAACTGAATTTTTTTCCATGCTTGATGTAAACAGACACACAGACACACTTAGCTCTACTTTAACAACCTGTCTAGACAACATCTGTCCTCTCTCCTCTAGACCAGCACGGACTACACCACCCAGCCCCTGGCTGTCTGACGTCCTTCGTGAACATCGGACTGATCTCAGGGCAGCTGAGAGGAGATGGTGTAAATCTAAAGATCCAGCCGATCTAGGTAAATATCAGCTTCTACTTGCAACTTTTTCAGATAATGTTAATGCTGCAAAAACTTCATAATACCAGACCAAGATCAACAGCACCACAGACACTCGTAGCTTGTTTAGAACATTCAACACACTTCTCTGCCCTCCCCCTCCACCACCTGACACATCACTGACAGCAGATATCTTCACCACATTTTTTACTGATAAGGTTATCAGCAATACATTCACTGCACCACACCCTGTCAAACACCTGGCTCCTGTATGCAACCCTTTCCCTATGTTCTCTCCTTTAACTGACACTGAGGTCTCTAAACTCCTCCTCTCCAACCACCCCACAACCTGTTCCCTTGACCCCATTCCATCACACCTTCTCCAGGCTATCTCTCCGTCCATCCTACCGGCACTTACACACATAATTAACACATCCCTTCTTGCAGGCACTTTTCCCAATACATTTAAGCAGGCTCGAGTAACCCCACTGCTGAAAAAACCTGCACTTAACCCCACACAGATAGAACACTACAGACCGGTTTCTCTCATCCCATTCATGGCAAAAACACTTGAAAGGGCAGTTTTCAATCAGATCTCCGCCTATCTCTCACAGAACAAGCTGCTGGATGACAATCAGTCGGGCTTCAAAAGTGGACACTCCACTGAGACTGCCCTGCTGTCTGTCATCGAGTCGCTGAGACAGGCGAAAGCTGAATCCAGATCATCCGTTCTGATTCTGCTGGACCTTTCTGCAGCCTTTGACACAGTCAACCATCAGATCCTACTCTCCACCCTCTCTAAACTGGGCATCACTGGAACTGTGCTTGGCTGGTTCAACTCCTATCTCTCAGAAAGGTCCTTTGAGGTAGCCTGGAGAGGTTCATGCACGTACTAAATTCAAGGCCCTGATGTGGCTCAGGTGGTAGAGCGGGTTGGCCACTAATCGCAGGTTCAAATCCCGGCCCACATGACTCCACATGCCGAAGTGTCCTTGGGCAAGACACTGAACCCCAAGTTGCTCCCAATGGCAGGCTAGCACCTTGTATGGCAGCTCTGCCACCATTGGTGTATGAATGTGAGTGGGTGAATGTGTCACTGTGTAAAGCGCTTTGAATATCGTTAAGGTTGAAAAGGCGCTATATAACTGCAGACCATTTACCATTTAATGCTTTGGAAATAAATCTGTAATTTTTAAAATTTTGTTCAAAATATCGTGATGCGTATTGTATCGTGAACCCAGTACCGTGATGCGTATCTAATGGTGAGCTGAGTGTATCGTTACACCCCTATCGATTACACTTCCAAGCGTCATCTAGCGCTCTGCGCATGCGTCAAGCACTAAAAAGTGCAGTCAAGCTTGACATCATGATTGAACCTAGAGACCGCAAAGGCAAAATGTACAGTGAAAAGGAGTTATATTTTGATCTGTTCTCACCCAAAAACTTTTCAGAAGACACGGATTAAACCACTGGAGTCTTTTATACTGCCTTATTTGCTTTTTGGAGCTTCAAAGTTTTGGTCACCCATTCGTTTGTATTGTGTGGACCTGCAGAGCTGAGATATTCTTCTAAAAATCTTCATTCGTGTTCTGCTGAAGAAAGAAAGTCATACACATCTCGGATGGCATGAGGGTGAGTAAATCATGAGTTTTCATATTGGAGTGAAATATCCCTTTAAGTGCTCTTCTACAAGATTTGTTTTTTTGCATAATATTTTAAGTAAGAGAACATGTATGTGCTTAAACCTGTGATATCTTGTTTAAACAAGTGCGCATAATGCAAACATGTTTTTTACTGGGTGTGCTCATGGACAACGTATTTAATGGCTAACTTAGAAAAGAATGTTTCTCAGGAAGTTTTTCTTGACACATACAGAACATTTTCAGTAAAATTTCCAGAGAACTTCGCACCACACCTTTGACTCCAGTAACACATGCTATGTCAACAACCTTTGCAGCATACACCAAAACACACTAGTGTAAAAGCAGCTTGAACAGCTATTTTATATATATTCTTGGCTATCTCTGCAGGTTACAACTTAGTATGCAATGTAAGATGAACAGGTGCTATTACAACACTTGGATTTTTTATGTTATAAGACTATTTTACAGGGTCCCCACACTTTCACTGGGGGGGGGCTTCATGTAGTAAGATTTTTGAGTTCTCTCAACAACTGTCTTAAAGGGGTAGTTCACCCAAAACAATTCTCTCATCGTTTACTCTTGTCCCTAATGCTATCAGAGATGTGTATGACTTTCTTTCTTCTGCTGAACAGTTTTAGAAGAATATCTCAGCTCTGTTGGTCCATACAATGCAAGTGGATGTGATCAGAACTATGAAGCTCCAAAATTCACAAAGGCAGCATAAAAGTAATCATACAGCTCCATATTTTCAGAAGCGATGTGATAGATGTGGAACAGATCAATATTTAAGCCCTTTTTTACTCTAAAATCTCTTTCAATACTTTTACATCTGAAAGGCATATGTGGTGTTGGTTTAGTTTCAGTTTCACATCTGAAAGTTAAGGTGGAGATTTAGAGTAAAAAATATCTTACATTTTGAAATGTTTCTCACCCACACCTATTTAAACAAGTTTAAAATCAGCAAACAGTAAAAAAAATAAGCCTAAAACACTAACCGCATTATTCGTGTTGCAATGCATGCTAGGAAACTTTTTATGAATATATGAACTTGTTCATTCAGACAAATCTGTTAGTTGGGACAACATTTGGGGAAATGTGTTTTAATATAGATGCAAAGAAATTCACATTTCATATGTTTTTTTTTTTTTTTTACAGAAATTGCTCTTAGAAAGAATTATATATTTTAGTGCAGAGCATAACTAGAAAAACAATTATATCGCCTTTAGAAATGTATGACTTTTAAAAAAAAAATTATTAAATTATTTTTATTATTATTAATAAATTACATTTATATAGCCCTTTTCTAGGCACTCAAAGTGCTTGTTTACAACTTTTCTAGGCCTGAAAAATATTCTAAATTCCCTGATATTTCCAGGTTTTCCGTGACCGTTGAAACACCTGATATTAGAGAAAAAAAATATCACGAGTATACACCTATACTTCCATATATTACCTAAAGCATCTGCTTAGTTCTAGGCAGAGAGTGAAAAACACAATATTAAAATAGCAGCAAAGAATCAATGGATGCATTAAAATCTCCACATACATACTACAGTTCAACGATTTAACAACTTTATTTGTAGACTGTTCAAAGGTTTGCACTTTGCCCTTTAAGCCTGACAGGGACAGGACACATAGTGTCACACAGTTAGAGAAGGCTATTATAATAATAAACAGAAATGTTTGTGGTAGTTGTAATTCAATCCTAACACAATTAGAAAGGAGAAAAGGTTCAGTTTGCTTTCTTTTAATTTCAGGAAAAACACCCCTGTACTTGCAATCAGAGCTCTGTGCAATCAAAACTGTCAAACGGTTTGTCAGGCCAGCAGTTTGGTTAAAAATACTGTATACATAAGCTTCTTTTACAGCCCTACAAACAACCAGACACGTACTGCAGTGCAGGGATTAAACAGACTCCGGGTTTATCAAAACTCCATTTATTTTGTTTGTTCTTTGAAACAGTAATTGTGAATCATTAACCTCAGTTGAGTTTATCAAAGTACTTGAGTTTGCCTGCAGGGTCTGGGATAATCTGTGCAGAAAGAGGACATATAGAGAGAGATATTATAACATTATACACACACAGCTCATACTTTCAGAGAAATATACATCCAATAATATCATACCGTATCACTGCCAGGCTTCCATCCAGCTGGGCACACTAGACCAGAAATATTGACACAAGTATTAGTATCAGCAAAGCACTTACATTTATGTCAGTCAGTCTCTACGTATTCATGTATAAACAACACAATACTAATGTTTTAACTTAGTTCAGAAATCAATATTTGGTGGAATAATCCTGATTGTCAATCACAGCTTTCATACGTCTTGGCATGCTTTCTACCAGTCTTTCACATTGCTGTTGGGTGACTTTATGCCACTCATTTGTGGCCATCCATCTTCCTCTTGATCACATTCCAGAGGTTTTCAATGGGATTCAGGTCAGGAAATTGGGCTGGTCATGACAGGGTCTTGAACCGGTGGTCCTCCATCCACACCGTGATTGACCTGACTGTGTGGCATGGAGCATTGTCCTGCTGGAAAAAACAATCCTCAGAGTAGAAGGAAGCAAGTTTTCTTCCAGGATAACCTTGTACGTGGCTTGATTCATGCGTCCTTCACAAAGAAAACCTCTGGAATGTGATCAAGAGGAAGATGGATGGCCACAAATGAGTGGCATAACGTCACCCAACAGCAATGTGAAAGACTGGTAGAGAGAATGCCAAGACGCACGAAAGCTCTGATTGAAAATCAGGATGATTTCTGAACTCTTCCCAAGTTCAAACATTAGTATTGTGTCTTTTAAAAAGGAACATGAACTTGTTTTCTTCGCATTATTCAAGTTCAAATGACCTGATGTATGAACTGATATCTGAGAAATTATGCCATTGTGTCATGTATAGATTTATATAGCTATATAAAAAACATCCGTGGCAATGTAAGATGTAAAGCGGTTACTAAATGTCGTACCTTCTCCATGTTTATCAGTGTACTGGAAGGCTTGTACCAGTCGGAGGGTCTCGTCAACAGAGCGGCCGACTGGCAGGTCATTCATAGTGATCTGTCTCAGAACGCCTTTATCATCGATGATGAAGAGTCCTCTGAACGAGAGAAGACAAAGCATTTCCACGTTATTCAACAAGCATGTTTTTAACATGGGATGGAAGAGGTAATTCTATGGTTAAATTATATATAACATAATGCAAACATTTACCAGCTTTACATGGTCATCATAACAGGATCACACTAGTGTCATGTTAACAGTGCAATGCCTCGCCCCGCCCCAGAGGCTTTCATTAAAACTGCATTACCGTAAATGCCATTTTTGCATTTTCAGTACCTGAGTGTGTGTCCCTGATCCTCCAGAAAGACGCCATAGTCCTTGGAAATCTGGTGGGTGAGGTCAGAAAGAAGGGGGATTTTCATTGGTCCAAGGCCTCCCTGCTTCCTGGGCGTGTTGATCCTGACATAAACCAAAATGACGGAAACGCGTCAATGAGTCCACGTGTAGTGCTTACTTAGAAAAGCATATGGCGGTGACTATTAAACAGGCAAAAAGCTGAGCTTATATGAAACAAACATAACCCAGGTGAAGTATGCGTGGTCTCACCAGGCCAGGTGGGTGAACTGGGAGTCCACGGAGCATGCGACCACCTCAGCGTTGATGGCCTTAAACTCGTGCACGCGGTCACTAAAGGCGATGATCTCGGTAGGACACACAAACGTGCTGTCGAAGAACACAAAGGTTGTAATGTGATTCGTGAGAAAGAAGAGGCATGACCAAGCTAATCACTGGAGCACACTAAATATATTTATCATCTTCATATTTTGTTTTTATAGAATAATGTAAACACCTTTGCATCATCTAAATAAGGTCCAAAAACATCCCAAAATCAAAAGAAAAATCAAAGCTAACTGTATTTTACAATTTTACCTAAAATGACTAATGAAAATAATCCAATTCTTTAATAATGCATTTTATTAAAATGAATTGGTATAATTGTACATGGATATGCATATAGATAATTGCATGATGTTTAAACGCTTAATTTTAATAACGTTTAATTTACTCTGCATTCAAGTAGAGGGGCGCTATAAATGCGTTTCACTTAAAACATTCAAGTTCCCATATAGGTCAGGCACACGAGGTGTCGTTTGAAAGCTTCGAATCTGAACTTCAGACAATACCGTTCCACAAAATAAGGCCTTAAAACATTTGTTGCAAATTAGCGCCCCCTGAGGTAATGGGGTAGAAATATTAATATGCAAAAATATATATTAAAGCATTTCTGATAACACTTAAATGGGCAAGTCATATATCACATGAAAGCTCTTATTCTCAGGAATGCAACTCTATAGTATATTTTGCTGCCCTTATACCACAGTTCGAAAGATTTTCCAAAAGAATCACAATGTGAAATGTGATTTCTGTAAGTCATCAAATACATATGGCATTCATGCACTGATTATTGCTGCTGTAAGCCTCAAATAGCTAAAACCTTAGGCAGTTGTCTAAAAAATTATCCTTTCTTTTTACTTGTCTGTGAGCTTGATTTGTTGAATAATCCTAATGTTATATCAAAATATGCCATCCAGTATGAAAAGCATGTTAAATAGGGCTGGGACAACGCCAAAAATACGTCGACGCAAAATACGCACGCCGATTCGTCAGACCCAAAACAAAGATGGCGGCGCCGGAGCGTAGTAGCAACACGAGTGGCTCCTCAGACTATCAGAAGTGCAAGGCGGCACGCACTCGTTCCTCTAAAGTTTGGGAATTCTTTAATTTAAAAGCAAACAATTCCGTGATATGTCGTCTTTGCAAAATGGAGATGGCCTTCCATTCTAGCACCACGGCAATGCACCAGCATCTGAAGAGGCGCCATCCGGCGCGCACACACACACACAGTATTCTTAAGGTGAAAGGAAAGGGTCAGAGTGTAAGTTGTTATTTGCATGTGAATGAAGATGCTTTTTTCAGTATGTTCAACATAAATGTTGAATTCTGAATGTTTATTTTCATTATTTATTTTTTGTTGGAAAAGCTCTTTCTGTATTAGCTTAAAGCCCACAAGTTTACAATAGTTACTGTATTTTTGATTGAATGCTAGACATCAGAATGAATTATTTTGCTCTTGTACACTTTTAGTGGATTTTATTTTAGAATTTTGAGTTTAAGAATAAGGTGAGTGGCAGAGTGTATTACTACTATATGTTGTTGTTATTTTTATGTGAATGAAGAATTAAAAGATACACTTTTTAGCTAGGACTATGTGTTTTCAACATAAATGTTTAATTCTGTTGGTTTAGGAAGGACGCCATGACACTGGCTCCCACTGTTGCTGTTAATTTTTATTTATTTTTTTATTGAATGCTAGACATCAAGTTGTTGTTATTTTATTCTGACAGAAGAATTACAAGATGCACTTTTTTCAGTAGGCTAGGCCTATGTGTTTTCAAGGCTTCAAGGTTTTATTGAATGCTACCTCTGACTAAGAATGCATTACTTTGCACTTGTATAGTCTTTTATTTTGGAATTTTAAGAGTAATAAACATTTATTGCAATGTTAAGGAATTCATGTTTTTTTCATTCAGATATGTAAATCAACATGTATAAATTGCTATTAGTCAATTAATGGAGAGATAATCGAACTGGAAAAATGAATTGTTAGATTAATCGTTTATCCCAGCCCTAATGTTAAACAAATCATAATCAAATAATGATTTTTCGACTATTGATGGTAAAATTATATGTATCATCGCAAAGATGAGGATATCGGCTTTCTAATGACACCTTGATTGATCTTCTACTCCACCCAGAGGCCGAGATATTCCATGAAAACATAAGGGTGGTGCATAAACGGAAAATTAGACTGAATGTCTATGGACGAGCAAATCTGTGAGGGGGAAAATGTATTGGAGCGCCCCCTACATTTCAGATCTGGATATTGTGATGGAATGTCAGAGAATAAAAAAAATATTTTTCCTAGTGCTTGCTGCCATCTAGTGGAACAAAATAAGACTTCAAAAGTGAAAGATTGAACAGAATTACATGCTTACAAAGTTGGTACAAAATAAAATATATATTTAAAAAAAAAAAAATAATCATAAGATTATAAACACATACAATATTATTTATGAATAATAGGTTTTATTTTTTATTTGGGGGGTTTTCTGAAAAAAAAAAAAAAAAAGTTTTATTGCATTTAGTCCACGGTGTGTGTGTGTGAATTGTGAGATTTTATAATTGAGTGTGAAAAATTGCATGTGCAAAAATGCACGAGTTTAACGAGTTAAAGTAGTTAATATTGGGAGAAAATGATTATGCTTAATAGTTGTGAAAACATTTATCACTGATTTATATCGCAAAAAAATTTATATAAATCTTTTTATATTTTTAAATCGCAATATTCTTCAATTTTTTGGTAGATACTGAAATAAAAATAATGCCAGTTATTTCAAATTAAATAATTAAAAGTATAAGAAAGAGTTCTCACCAAAGACTGTGAAAAAAAGGCACCTTTTGATGCAAATAATTGTGCAAAAATTAACTAAAGACGGATATAAACATTGTAAGGATTATTTGTACTGCAACATCTGATTGGCACATGCATTTCTTACCATGCCGCTCAACTGCGATAGAAACTGCACTTAAAAACTTGTGTGATCTGAGTATTACATGACTGTGTCATTTATTAAACATGCTTGACTGGTGGTCTGTGTACCAAGCATCCAAGAACCAGTACAACTGAGGTGTTGTCAGAGCAGTTACTTACAAGTCCAGTGGGTAGAAGAAGAAGACCAGGTATTTTCCTTTATAATCGGACAGTTTCAGGTCCTTAAACTCTCCATTGATGACAGCTGTTCCTTCCCAGTGTGGTGCTGGCTTCGAAACTGCATGGACAAATCACATCTTTAGTCAAGCAATACTCCAGAGCAGTTCTCAGTTTGAGCATCTGCATGAATGTGAAAGTGTCATGTCTCTTTAAGAGATTCAACTGCCCGCCCAGTCCATGCTTGGGTCCAAGTTTTACATCATGACGTGTCCTTAACAGCTGTGCATTTTTAAACTATACAAAGGCCAAACACAACAATTGCTCAAATTAAAACACCTCAGTTGTTGGTTTGCACATATGAAAAACTCAAATATTGACGCTATTTAATTAGCCTGCTAATGCATCAAATCAAAAGGGTCAGATACAAAATGTTACTTTAAAATACTGCTGCAACAATTCATGCAACATGATTTCTTTCTCTATTTAAAGTCTTAAAGCACTTTTACAAACATGCATTCTCTGTTATATTCCTAAATTAAGACCTAGCCTAATGCTAATAGGCCAATAGTTGTAGATGTTGACAGCTGTTAGAGATATCTCCAACATATTGCAACGTTAATACAGTTTATTTTCTCTTTTTTTATGTTAATTAAAACCATGCATTTTGAATGCATGAGACTTTGAACTGCATGCACGAGTAAAATGACACACTTTTGGCTTTGCTCAGGTGTAGTGAATGATCAGAGACTGGAACACGGAAGGCTTCTCCGGGATAAACGTGTCCACTGGCGTAACTATAACACTCCTGCTCTTTTATTCCGTTTGCACGCTCTCCGACAACCGAATCGATTAGCAGAAACAGCGCACACACCAGGCCGAGCCACTCTCTGAGCGTTTGAACGGAGCGACTGACATCCATTACTGAATCTTACAGGCAGCACGTTTGTCCGATTTGATCATTATTCCTCGTTTCCTCCTTTTGGCCAGAGAGTATTTAGCAGAGACGGGCCACTTCTTTTTTAATGAATGGGAGAAAGCGGAACGCCCAACGGTCAACGGATGTTGACAGAAAGTCCCGCCTTCCAGGTAAACGAGCCAATCTCCTTTTAGATACATACATAGCCTGTCAATCAATTCGCCAATGCGCATGCGCATTAGCTATACAAGCCAGGACAATTGCGTGTTTTAGCGTAATCTGAGGTAAAGTAACACAATTTATTATTTCAATTGTATCAAATTTTATTGCTGATTTAAAATATTTTATTAAATTGTAATCTTGACCAATCTTCTTTGAGATGCCTGTCTTTCTCCACTCAAGTAGATAGAAGCTGCACTGGCATGACTGGAATTAAACTAACGAGAGCGTTCCAGAGATGACCGACAGTGGAGACTTGCTGGAAGGATTTACGTTGCATTCAAACGGGATAAATCACCCTCCGAAGGGCACTTCGAAGGGAGAACAATCACGATACCCATACTATAAGATCGCTTCAAACTGAATTTCCAGTTAAAAAAAATGTTTTAATTAAAAAGAGTGTTTCGAATGACCCTTATTTTTGAGGCCCACACATTTTAGCCCTCCAAAACTCTCACAGTGGACGATAAAGTCTTCGAAGGGAATAGGGCATAGGGATGATCACTTCTGAATGGAACACACCCTTGGGGCTGCGTAGACACTTGATCTGTATAATGAATGGATCGACTGCTACTGTATTGTTCTGGTCGAGTCTGACGTCAATCCATATACCATAGAAGTTTGGGGTTTTCCACGCCTTTACTAATTTTATTTACTTATTTATAATATTGAATTGTTTTTGTATTACATTCAAATTCCTTAAACTTTCTTATTATTTTCGGGTATTTAAAAAAAACTTTTTTTTAAATTGTTTCAAAAAAATTGTCTAATTTTATACGATTAATCAGCCTGGCAGGATATATCAAGTTCAAAATAAATAAATAAATACACATCAAGTTTAACTTTCAAGTATATCTTCCTTTTTATTTTTATTATTTATTCATATTTTATTTGATGTCCTCTGTAGGAAAAAACATCAGGACCCAGTTACTATCAAAATGAAGGAATGCTTTTTTATTATTATTATTATTATAAAAAAATTCAAGGTTTAGATTTTGATATAATTATATTCTTTAACACATACTCACTCACACTGATTTAAAGAAAATGTCTAAAAACAATCTGCATTAAAAAGTTTTATGTTTTGTGGAATTTAAACAAACTCTTAAATATATATGCATTGTGCAGTGCCTACATTTAATCGGTGTTATATTATAAATATGAGTTTGTCAACACTGAAACAGAAATTTAATTTCATAGGAATATTTCATATTTAATAGAAATATGTTTTAACCCTCTTTACCTACATTGTCACCCAATGTAAAGGTACTAAGATTTAAATCCCAGTGAAGACTATAAGACTATTATACGTTATATAAGCTTAACGTAAAGTGTCTAATTAAATAATTAAAAAAAAAACAGATCTCGTGAAATACAGATAAATATTAAAGTCCTTTTTTACTATAAATTCTCTTCCCTGCCCAGTAGGTGGCGATATGCACAGATAATGTAAATCGGCAAAAACACAAGAATAAGAAAGGCTTATTAAAGCCACAAGAGGGCTGTTAAAGTAAAAAAAAAAGTCTTAAATATTGATCTGTTTCTCACCCACACCTATCTTATCGTTTCTGAAGACTTTAAAGCTGATTTATTTACACTGTCCAAAGGGTCATTGTTTCTGTTGATCATCCGGACACACGGTGGCGCTGTAGTTCTGAACCTGCACATGTTTCTTCCTCTCTGCTGCCACTGTTGTTCCAGACGGGCGAGCGCTGGCGGGAGATAACCGGATTAAAAGCACTCGAACCCCAGTATCTGGTTAGTTTTCGGTAATCAAACCCATTATGTTTAATGCTTTTATTACCTTTAAAGCCTTTTAAGCCCTACTGAAACCTGCACAATGTATGAATCCAAGTTTTTGTCTGCATTTGTGCTTTACCGGCCCTTTTGTTGCGGCTAGTGACTCTTTCCTTACATAACCCGGCTAAAGCAGTTTCTAAAAATGTGCCGTTTGGTCTTAACATGCCACTATTGCTCTAATAATTTAATTAAATTGTATTTGGGCGTTGAAACGGTTCGATAATTTACTCGGTATTGCTTCAGTGTTGAGTTGTTGGCTTTTACGGACATGAGCTAATAGGTGTGTTAGCCCAGTGTGCGTGCGCGCGTGATGACGGGATTTGTTTCATTTGTCAATGATCCCCAAACCTAATTAAACATTGACGGAACTCTTAACTCATGATTCATTAATTCACCAAATAGTGTTATTCATATGTTTTTTATTCATAAGTCAAGTGTTATTGTATGAAAGGGTTGAAATGTAGGGTTATTTACAGTAATCACTTACACACAAAGTCTTGTTTTGTTAAGTATGTTAACCTAATAAGTAGGTATGTGTGTATTTATTGGTGTTTTATTCATTATTGTAACCTACGTCCTCATGGTGGCGTAGTGCCTCAATCCGGGTGGTGGAGGACGAATCTCATCTCAGTTGCCTCCGTGTCTGTGACCGTCAATCCGAGCATCACGTGGCTTGTTGAGCACGTTACCGCGGAGCCATAGCATGTGTGGAGGCTTCACACTATTCTCCGCGGCATCCACGCACAACCCACAGAGAGCGAACCGCATTTTAGTGACCACGAGAAGATTACCCCATGTGACTCAACCCTCCCTAGCTACCAGGCCAATTTGGTTGCTTAGGAGACCAGGTTCCTCTTCATTTGGGTATAGATGCAATTTGCCAATCTCCACTCTTTTGTGTCTCACAGCAAACCTTTTTTGATACTCGTCTGTATTTGAACACCATGGCCGACAGCGATGATGAGTATGACCGCAGACGCAGAGACAAATTCCGCCGTGAGAGGAGCGACTATGACCGGTCCCGAGAGAGAGAGGACCGCCGCAGAGATGACTGGAATGACAGGTGAGGAAAAGGGAATTAATCTACCTGAGAGAACACATTTTAAATGGGCTTAGAATGGACACATTTGTGAAATTCTTAATGGTAGTTTATCATCAAGATTCTTGTGCGTTTGCATGGTGTTATATGATGTTTCTTGTGGTTGTCGTTTACTGGCGGCCCTCGGCTAGAGAGTGGGACAGGGGCCGGGAGCGGCGCAGCCGCGGAGAATACAGAGACTACGAGAGAGGCAGAAGAGAGAGATTTTCCCCTCCACGACATGATATGAGCCCTCAGCAGAAGCGCATGAGGAGAGACTGGTAAGTTGTAGTTTTTGACAAATAATGAACTTGATGACTAGCGAGACGTATGCAAGATTGCTTAAATTAAGCAAACACTTTTTTTACACTATAAATTCAAAATTAATGGCAGGCGGTAAATTTTGTAAACATTTGACATACTGACCAGCACTGATGAGGGAAAGAGAAAACATCTGCCCTGCACCTGATAAAAACAATATCTGTTATGCAGTAGGAAACAAACATAAAGTTGAAGTCAAAAGTGTACATACATTTGGGTTGAAGTCATTAAAACTCATTTTTTAATCACTCCACAGATTTCATATTGGCAAACTATAGTTTTGGCAAGTCGTTTAAGACATCTATTTTGTGCATGACATGATTAATTTGTTTTACAGACAGATTGTTTCACTTTTAATTGACTATATCACAAATCCTGTTGGTCAGATATTTACATACACTAAGTTAACTGTTCCTTTAGTAGCTTGGAAAACTCCAGAAAATTATGTCAAGCCTTTAGGCTATTAGCCAATTAGCTTCTGATAGAAGGTGTACTGAATTGGAGGAGTACCTGTGGATGTATTTTAAGGCCTACCTTCAAACTCAGTGCGTCTTTGCTTGACATCATGGGAAAATCAAAAGAAATCAGCCAAGACCTCAGAAATAAAATGGTGTACCTCTACAAGTCTGATTCATCCTTGGGAGCCATTTCCAAATGCCTGAAGGTGCCACGTTCATCTGTATGAACAATAGTACACAAGTATAAACACCATGTGACCACACAGTCATCACACCGCTCAGGAAGGAGATGCATTCTGTCTCCTAGAGATGAACGTAGTTTGTGTGAAAAGTGCAAATCAATCCCAGAACAACAGCAAAGGAGCTTGTGAACATGCTGGAGGAAACAGATTGACGAGTATCTAGATCCACAGCAAAACCAGTCCTATATCGACATCACCTGAAAGGCTGCTCAGCAAGGAAGAAGCCGCTGCTCCAAAACCGCCATAAAAAAGCCAAACTACAGTTTGCAAGTGCAAATGTGGATAAAGATTTTACTTTTTGAGAAATGTCCCCTGGTCTGATGAAAAAAAAATATTGAATTGTTTGGCTATAATGACCATTATTATGTTTGGAGGAAAAAGGTTGAGGCTTGCAAGCTGAAGAACACCATCCCAACCGTGAAGCATGGGGGTGCAGCATCATGTTGTGGGGGTGCTTTGCTGCAGGAGGGACTGGTGCACTTCACAAAATAGATGGCATCATGAGGAAGGAATATGATGTGGATATATTGAAGCAACATCTCAAGATATCAGACAGGAAGTTAAAGTTTGGTCGCAAATGGGTCTTCCAAAGGGACAGTGTCCCCAAGCACACCTCCAAAGTTGTGACAAAATAGCTTAAGGACAACAAAGTCAAGGTATTGGAAAATTTGTGGGCAGAACTGAAAATGCGTGCGTGAGCAAGGAGGTTGTATGTGAATCTTTTGCAATCTTGTTGGGAAAAGAATAATATTTGTTTTTCCAGGTGAGCCAGCATTGGTAGACTGATACTGGCCTGGTAATAAATGGTTTTAAAAAATAATACACTCATCTTAGGACCTCATTGTACTACTTTTTCCCTATCTCGTCTCTTAGGGATGACCATGGAGGTGACCCTTACCACGGTGGCTATGATCTGGGTTATGGTGGAGGTGGACCCAGCTATGCCCCCCCTCAGCCGTGGGGTCACCCTGACATGCACCTCATGCAGCCGCATCATGGGATCCCCATCCAGGCCAGGTGAGTGAGAAGGAAATGGGCAGCATAGAGCGTTTCCTGTTAGAGACAGAGCAGTCTATCACTTTCCTGACCTGGAGTTTAGATCGCATCTAGATGATGGAAAACCTGGAAGTAACGTGAATTTTCAAAATTGTGATTGTCATAGTCATACACAATTTCAGTTAAGGAAATTTCCATGTAGTGTATAAAATTTCCAGTTTCATTCGGTCTATAAAGCTTATAGATTAGTTTTTCATTTGCATCGATATGGATCATATGCATTGCATTTCTAGATACTAGACAATCAGATAGTTGTTCTTGGTAATCTTTTTAACCATTTCACATTTATTTCACTGTTGCAACAACTTCTCACCTTGTGTTCCTCCAGGTTGGGCAACATCCATGATATGGATCTTGGTCCTCCACCTCCTGTCATGAAGACCTTTAAAGAGTTCTTGCTGTCTCTAGACGACTCTGTGGATGAGACGGAGTCTGTCAAACGCTACAATGAGTACAAAATTGATTTTAGGCGGCAACAGATGCAGGATTTCTTCCTGTCCCATAAAGATGAAGAGTGGTACGAAAACAGCTGCTATTTTTGCTCTAGTGTTTTGTGTTGATGATGTTTGTGCATGAATTCAACAAGTCTTACATCTCCATAAAGCAGCAGCTAATTTCTGCCTCTTAAGCATATGTCCCTATCATTAGCACACTGTAAATGAAGACACATTTGGCCTATAGTTAAGATGGTTGAATAAAGTGACCATGAGAATTTCCGACTGACCATCAGCATGGCCAAACGCAGTTGAAATACAGTTTTTAATCAGGCCAATGCCCCTGGCCTTAAAGCAGGGGTGTCAAACTCAGTTCCTGGAGGGCCACAGTCCAGCAGAGTTTAGCTTCAGCCCTAATTAAACACCTGAAGCAGCTAATCAAGGTCTTCAGGAGTGCTTGAAGATTACGAGGCATTTTGGAGCAGGGCTGGAACTAAACTCTGCAGGCCCTCCAGGAATGGAGTTTGATACCCCTGCCTTAAAGGGATAGTTCACCCAAAACTGAGAATAGTCACCATTTACACATTTAATCATGTACTTTTTTCCGTGGAACACAAAATTAGATGATAGGCAGATTGACGGCCTCAGTCACCATTCACTTTCATTGTATAAGAAAATTCTGCAATGGTAAATAGTGTCTGAGGCTGCCTAACATCACCTTTTGTGCTCCACTGAGGTTTGGAACAACTTGAGGGTGACTAAATGGTGACATGTTAATTTTTATGTGTCTTTTACGAGGTCCAAGACCCAGTCCTGCCAGTTAGTACCCTTGAACATGACTTATGTTCAATTCTTGTAATCAAATATCCTTTAACGGATATAGGTAATGGATTAATACTATCAAATGTGCTTTCAACATTTAATGCTAGTGTACTAACATTGCCAATTAGCGTAATGTTTATATCACATAATATTATCTCCACAGGAACTAATTAGGTCTCAGCATTGACTTGTTATGGCTGTTTTTAATATTCATTTAATTCCAGGATTCTGCATCATTTTTTATTTTTTTGCAAATTAACAAAAATCCTCCTCTTCTCTATCACTACAAGGCATCGGATGATGAGAAAATCTCTTGGACCCGTCGCAGGAGACGCTGTTAGTTAGTGAGGGATTGCTCTGCGCACAATGCAGATGCCATTAGAATTCAAGTACCAGGGCTCTTAGCTAGATAGCCGAAAACGTAATGCAAACCTACCTCTGCGTGTTCGAGGAAAGGTTTTTTTTTCTTTTCCTTAGTGTTTGATTCCTTCCTTCCCCATTTTTCTTTTTGCTATTTGGATCGAAATCCCCCAAAATGCAGAAATCATGCGTGTACATACACACACGTGAGAAGACCTCTCTCAGTGTAAATGTGTTGTAATGCGGGAGTACATCAGGTAAATGTAGTGCACACAACGGAAAATGTTTCACCCAACTCTTTAAACTCCTGTTTCTTGATAATGCCTCAGTTGTTATTGTTTATTTGTTTGCTTTGTTGTTTTTCTTTCCAACTTCATTGGTGGTGAGTGCAATGACTGAATGTTTTACACAAGCACACTTAAATGTATAAGTTTCATCAGCTGTCATGTAATTACGGGGCAAATGCTTGGTTCCAAAACCTAATGAGCTGCCTTAATTGGCAGAGACAGCATCCTAACTGCAATAGTGACTGTTTTAGAACACCCTATGTAGGCAGCAACTCTTTGTATCATACCAATAATGCTCCTCACATGAAGTGGACTCCACTTGAGTTCAATAGAGTGTGGTGTTAGCATGTTGCTAAGCTAACAGCGTGAATTTGAAAAGAAGGTATCTTAAAAGGTATCACAATTATGCTGGAACCAGCTTTGCATCGGGAGCATATCTGTAATGCCTTAAAATGCTCCCTACGTAGGTAGCTCCCAAGGTTTTGGAAGAGATCCTCAGTAACATTTATATGGCAGGAAGTTTGGGAGTTTTTGTTGGATCTTTTTAGTAAGTTTAGGAATTGCTGGATGGCGTTATAATATAAAGAGGTTAATGTTAGCAAATTAAGCAGACACTGTGATAACTTGTGGTGTTTAAGGCTTGCATGACTTGAAAAATGTTGCTAAACATGTTCTCTTCCCCTGCTATCCCATCCCAACCTCCCCCCCTCTGCTTTCTCTCAATCAGGTTCCGTTCAAAGTACCACCCAGATGAGTCCGGTAAACGTAAAGCAGAGGCCCATAGCACGTTACAAAACAGGCTCAACGTCTACATGTATCTTATGGACAATAACTGGTTCGAACCGGTCTCTCTGGACATAGAGCGTGCTCCGCAAATCACCAAGATTTTAGATGCGGGTATGGATAAACGCATTTAGTTTTACACTTACTCTACTGCACGTTATCATTCAGACGAATCAAAGCCTGCGTTTTATTGTTGCCCTTTCTAGCCGTGATAAAGATGGAAGGAGGGGGAGAGAATGACCTGCGCATCCTAGAACAGCCGAACGAGGAAGAGGAGGAGAGAGAGAGACTGTCGTCTGGTGGCGCTGGTTCTGAACCACCCAAACGAGATGAGCCCAAGCCTATCGATGCTGAGCGCAAACCATCGACTGAGAAAGAGAAGATGGTGTGTTACAAAACAGAGCAAATTGTCATGCCGTATCAGCAGGATCTTTGTCCTTTTTGTTCTATTGCTCATCTCGGCGTTTGTTTGTAGGATGAGGGTGTGGAGAAGGAAGCAGATGCTTCTGCAGGGGCGAGTGAAGGAGAGGAGAAGGTTGAGAAGGAACCGCCTGCAGAACCACTTCCAGAACCTAAGAAGGCAAGTGAGGTGTTTGTAGGGCTGGGCAATGTATGGAATATGCAAAACACATTTGCAATTATTGCTGACAGACGTCCAGTTTTTAAAGTGTATCAATAGCCCCTTTTCCACCATTGCACTAAACAAGGTGAGGAACGGTTCCGGTAGCATTTCCACTTGAGTACGGTTCAGTCCGGCATGATTATAAACCGTTCTTTGCACACTTGGCTAACTGTGCTTAACTGTGCTGGTGGAAGGGTTTTAGTGCTTGGAGACTTATGATTGTCAATTTGCCAACGACAAGGTATCATAAAGGGTTAGTTCACCCAAAAATTGTGTTTGGCTGAAAGAAGAAAGTCATATACACCTAGGATGGTGTAAATTATGGAAAATTGTAATTTTTGGGTCTACTAACCCTTTTTTTGGGGTGAAGTTGATAAAAGTAAAAAACTAAAATTATGTTTAGTGTATCTTCATGATTTTATGATGATGGTTTAACTAGTATAGTAGCCTACATTTATTTTCCTACACACCTATTTCAACAAGGAAGTAGCTCATTAAAAGCCAAAATATATAAATAATAAAACATTTAAAAAAATCATTTGTTTTATAAATTAAGTTTTTGTTAATTCAATTTGATGGATTTTTGTTTATTTATTTTTTTGTCCAATTTTCTCCCCAATTTGGAATGCCCAATTCCCAATGCGCTCTAATGGTGCGTTCACACCAGAGGCGTCGAGAGCGTCAAATCGGCCCGAACTCATTCGTTTTCTATGGCAGCTAGCGTCTCTCATCTGCGAGAAGCGGCGCATCCGTGACCGGCACGTCTTGGGCATTGTGGGCATCAGAGGAAAGTTCAAGTGTGGGCAACATTATGGTAATGATCTTTGACACGGTTCGGCGGCAACCTATTTGAATATAGATGTGCTCCGCTCTAGCGAAGTCTAGAGAACATTGTAAACTTTGGTTCCCACCAAACATTAGTTATGAAGACAAAATGGAGGAAATAATTAGAACCGTGGCGGGTTTTCTCGTAATATACGATCTGTCCCTGTTTGCTTACAGGGATATGTATATTTTATTTAGTTTATTTTGTTAACAAACAACCATAATTTTAATTACTTTCTGCCATCGATCGATTTCTTTCACATTTAAAAGATTTCATGAGGATATACGCTACTTGTGATAGGTCGGCAAAAAGATACCGGTCGACATGTTTTGCGGCCCCTTTAAATATAGTTCACAAAACCAAACATTGCCACCTATTTCAACTACGTCAGAGCGTCAGATAGCGTTGTTGGTGGGGCAGCCAGAGCGAATTTTGACACTCTCGCCTCCTCTGGTCTGAACTCTGGTCAGTCCTTGTAGTGGTGCAGTGACTCGCCTCAATCTGGGTTTTGTCATTGTGCTTGGTAAGGCTTGAATACAGCTGCTCGACCATGAAAACCCATGCCATGAAGCTCCCGGCACACAGTTTTTGTGCTGATGTTAATGCCAGAGCAGGTCTGGAACTCTGCATTTATTGAGTCAGCAGCGCGTTGGCGACTTTTACGCACTATGCGCCTCAGCACTCGGTGACCCCGCTCTGTAACTTTACGTGCTGTGGTTCCTAAACGCTTCCAATTTGCAATAATACCACTTACAGTTGATGTTAACTTGATGGATGTCTACTTGCATTCAGTGTGTTCAAGCTTGCTTCTCTCTCTAGCTGAGTAAGAAGAGGAAGAGGAAGCACAGTGGAGATAGTGAAGATGAAGCCAGCGCGTCTGAGAGCGAATCTGATTCTGATTCCGACTCAAACTCGCACTGCTCAGAGAAGCCTTCAGAGAGGGAGAGGGAGAGGGAAAGAGAGCGAGAGCAAGAGAAGGAACCCGATGAGGGGGAAGACAAGGAGGACGAGGAAGAGGAGGAGGAGGGGGAAGGTGATTGTTTGGAAGTGGCATTACATTTAAAATGTGTGTTTGGCATTATTAATAATGTTTGATAAGATACTCAAGCTGTTTTCTCTTCTGTTAAGCCATTGATGTAAAGGAGAGTTCAGAGGAGAAGCAGAAGGAGAAAGAAAAGGAGAAGAAAGTGAAGGATGATCAGCCGCTGAGACCTCGACCTTTTCACAGGACGTGCTCTCTCTTCATGAGGAGCATCGCTCCAACTATATCTAAAGCTGAGATTGTTGCAGTAAGTGTACACACAGTAACACACAAGTAACACCAGTCTAAGTGTAATCATTGGATGTTATTGCTTTTAGTCCATTAAGCGTTGATCAGTGAGAATTAATGTCCGCTACTTTCTTTGCAGCTTTGTCGCCGTTATCCAGGTTTCATGCGCGTTTGTTTGTCAGAACCTCAACCAGAACGCAGGTGAGAAATGGCCATCAGCTACACCCACAAAGCAAGATAAATAAGGGGCTTACCCAGCAATCAGGGGATGTTCTGAGGACGTCCGCATTTGGTCCGCTTTGTAACGTTCGCTGGAGGACGTTCCAAGGACATTCCGAATGTTCGCTACAAGTCCTAAACTTCCTGAATGGGCTTTAGCCCACTACGCCACCACCAATCACGTCACATAAAGAATGACCTTTAAGATTCTTTTTCTCTTTATTCTACCATCTAAACCCAGAGTAAGCGGGCATGTCCTCCACTGTGTCAATGCGTTTCATTAACACCATGTATGAACCCAAATTACCAAGAATATTTGACATTACACGAACGTTAAATGAAAGTGAAACCGGAGCGCTGTCCGTTCTTCACGCATCAGAGCACTTCATTAGCTGTTAATCTCTTATGAGTGCAGTCTGCAGCTCAGCGAGACAGTTGGAGTTTAATTTAATAAGACACAAATGCTATTTTCTAATATAATCTGAACAGAAACAGACAAAATAATAATACAAATTAAATAAATCTCATTTGTGTGCCTCAGGTTTTTCAGGCGTTGCTGGGTGACCTTTGATAGAGGGGTGAACATCAAAGAGATCTGCTGGAACCTCCAGAACATCCGAGTGAGTCCTAGAACCATCAGTCTAAAGCTGAACCATGAAAAGATCTAGTGTTTAAAACATCTTCCTCCCCTCGTTCTCTTTCTCCAGCTGCGGGACTGTGAGTTGGCTCCCGGCGTCAATCGAGACTTGGCAAGGCGTGTGCGCAACGTAAACGGAATCACTCAGCACAAGCAGGTGCTCCGAAATGACATCAAGATGGCTGCTAAACTGATCCACGCCATGGACGAGAGGGAAAAACTCTGGAGCAAAGATCCACGGGAAGAGACACCCACAATGGAGGTACTCTCACCCACAAGTGCTCAGACCGATGACTTCTTAAATGCTCTTGAGAGGGAGTTACATTTATTTCTCCCTTCATTTCCAGCATCTTCCTGCTCAGAACCCCATTCTGAAGAACATCACTGATTACCTCATAGAGGAAGTGAGTGCAGAGGAGGAGGAGCTTCTGGGAAGTGCGGGCGGAGCCGACTCTGAGGATGGAAACAAAGAGGGAAACCCCACCGAGGTCACTGTGGAGAGGGACGAGAAACTTGTCAAGGTCAGAAGATATCTAAATTCAGAATACTATTATTACTCTTGCTATTTCTGCCATACATACATTTAGCAGTTGTAGTAAGAGTAATATAGTTAGATATCATAGATTCTGAATTTAGCCAATGAATCAGTTACATTTATGCATGCAGAATGTGCTTTAAAACAGGTGAGTGAATCTCATGAAACCGGGCACGGACAGGATCACGTCCATTTCATCGAAATCTAAAGAAGTTTTATTTGCATAAATGTAAATTATAAACAACAATAGTATAATAACTAACAACAATAAACATTTATAATTAATTTTAAATAAAGTAATTAATAAATAAGAATTAATTGAGATACATTTATAAATTATACTTATTAAAAATAATATCTAATACAAATGTAGACAAATTTATAAATTATTATTATACTTGTTAAATATAATAATGAATTAATAACAATCAATTACAATATCAATTTAGATACATTTAGAAATGCTACTTATTATAAATAATAATAATTTAATCTTAATTTAGATAAATGTACAAATTATTGTGCATATTAAATATAATATCTAACACAAATTTAGACAAATGTATTAATTATTATTCTTGTTAAATATAATAATGAGAATAATAACAATCAAAAACATTAATTATAGATTATAATTACAAAATTTTATGATTGTATTTATTTTTATTATAAAGATTATAATTATAAGATTTATTATTTTATTATATTTTTTAACTGTACAGTATATTTTATTTTGTTTAGTGCCTATTTTAACAACCATTAAGATATAATTTTTTGCATTGTGACAATATTTTCATGACAATTAAGCATATTTTCTCCCTAAATTCTCAAATATGCAAAAGTGAAATAACTTGTATACAAGGTATTGTTAACATTAGCCTAATTCATTAGCATTAATTAAACAATTCACAAATTCGTACTTAACACTGCCTAAATCTGTTCGTTAAGTGTATTAATGTAAATTATATTTAAACAATAGGCTACATGCACATTATTTGGAGTCCTCCATGTGTGTTTTGTGATATTCACATTAATGATTAATCAATTAATTATAATGACGATTATGAAATTGTCTGATAATTGACAACAGTTATTACAGCAATGACAATCGGAGAATCGCCATAGAGGAAAATGGGAATTGCAAAATTCGAAAATAAAATGTACATTAGCTTCAAATTACGGAAATGAGAATTGGTGCTTTATTGTCATAAAATTAAAAATGTATATAAAAAAAATGTCATGCAAAGTATAAATTTAACTTTTCTTTTCATTTTGGAGTAAAACTTGATGTTTTCGTGAGATTCACCATTTGTTCCCAAACAAGAGTGTTGTATATTTTAGGAAAACTTTTGAACATGTATTACTCGTAATATATCCACTCAAGTATTGTCAGTGAATCTGGATGAGGTCAATTCTGTTTAAATGTGACAATCAGATCTCTGTTTGCTGCTGGTGTGTTTCACTTTTTAATGTGGTTTCTACTTTTCTTAAATTGTGGCATTGTGACCCATGACGTCCCACCTCGGGAGTGTAATGTGTGTTGTGTGTTGTTCCTCTCTAAGGTGCTGGATCGTCTTCTTTTTTATCTACGTATCGTTCACTCTATTGATTACTACAACACCTGTGAGTACCCGAGTGAAGACGAGATGCCAAACCGCTGCGGCATCATCCATGTGCGTGGACCCATTCCTCCCAACCGCATTACTCACAGAGAGGGTAAGTGGCTTTATATGTGTATATATATATCATTTTCTTTTCTCCCCAGTTTAATGTGCAATCTCAACTAAAATGTAATCCAAAAGTAAGCTTTTGTTTGACAAAATGTTTCTGACCCTGGTCCGTTTTTAGTGACAGACTGGCAGAAGACATTTGAAGAGAAGCTGGGACAGCTGTTCAGCGTGAAGGAAACCCTGTCTGAAGATGAAGCGGCGAAGATGGGCCGCAAAGACCCAGAACAGGAAATGGAAAAGTTTGTGGTGGCTAACACACAGGAGCTTGGCAAGGACAAGTGGCTCTGTCCGCTCAGTGGGAAGAAGTTTAAGGTGCGTTAGTGAAAAGCATCATCTTTTGAAGACTACGTGAATCTGTTTGCTGGGAAAATGACTTTGAGGAGATGTATAGAAATAGATCCTTGCAAGCCATAAAAATAATTATGGGCCTCTTTTGACAGTCTCATTGAGCATCCGGAGTTTTGAACTGAATTATACATTTTGTTCATTTATAATTTTTCTTTCTTTGAAGGGCCCAGAGTTTGTGAGGAAGCACATCCTTAACAAACACTGTGATAAGATTGAGGAAGTGAAGAAAGAGGTGGTGTTTTTCAACAACTTCCTGATGGATGCAAAAAGACCCTCCATCCCAGAGATGAAGCCTCCACCACCTCCAGGTCCTGGCCAGGGTAAAGCACCTGTCAATCATACAGTGCTATCTGAAGTTCAGCACTGTTGATAGACACGAGCTCTAAACAGCCACTCTGACAATTTGAGTTCCTGTCATTGTATTTCCCATCCTGACACACACTCTCTCTCTCTCTCTTTAGGATTGCTTTCACCTGGAGGTCTTCCTTTCCCTCCTCAGGGTCCTCAGGGTCTGATGGGTTTTGGCCAGCCCAGACCTCCAGTTATGGGCTACGGAGGTGTGTGTTTAATGAGAGAAAAAGTGTGAATGATTGTTAGTAGGGGTGGCGGTCTTTCAACACCTCATGATTTCATTCATGATATGGTTTTAAAACCATTCTCAATCGATCTGCATCTCATTCAACGACGGAAAGTCAGTCCAGAAACCATTTTAGGTCTTAGGATGTTGAACTTATACCTTGTATATGTTTTTAGTTCTTTATCTATTATTATATTTAATTTGAACTGTTTTTTTTCCACATAAATAGCCATAAAAGCTGGCATCGTTATTTGTAATAAAGTTTTGTAATGCAGAAGCTGTAATTTTGGCTTTTTGTTATTTCCCACGATCATGAAATTATCAATTAACAAAATGGAATTAACAAAATGTAATGTTGATCATTTGTGGAAGCATTGTGATGCATCATTAAATACTTTCTTTTGTTATTAGTCACTCTGTTTGGGTCTGTATTATGCCATATTCAGGTGTCCATATTCAACCCTTTAACAGGTGGTCCTCCTTACCCCCCTAACCAGTATGGTGGAGGCGGCAGGGGCAATTATGACAACTTCCGTGGACAAGGCGGTTACCCTGGGAAACCTAGAAACAACCGGTAAGTCTTTCATGTTTAATGTTGTGCCATCGCAGCTTTACAGTTTTAAACTTTACAATCAGGTGAAAAAGATGTTAATGTTTTATAAGCCGGTAGAATATAAATCCTTCTGTCTGTCTTTTCCAGAATGATGCGTGGGGATCCGCGCAATATCATTGAATATCGTGATTTAGATGCACCAGATGATGTGGACTTCTTTTAGAGCTCCATTTTTATCCTCACCATTTTAAACCTTTTTTTTTTTTTAACACAATTATCTCAGTGCTTAAGTCTTGTTTGTGCATTCATTCCAGAAACTGATCTGCATTGTCCCGTACTGTTCACTCACATGTTACTGAGTAGCGCTGCCCCCGAAGTGAACACATGTCTCATATGTTGATCATCAAACGCTGTCATATTGTGAGTTTGTGCTGTTTCCTTAATTTTTCTGCCAATAAAACTAATTTAGATACCATTTGTGTATTGTGTTGGGTAACAATTTTAAATAGTTTGTTTCCATTTATTTACATATTTTCATTCTATAATTTATTTCCCTCTAAAATGTATGTTTTGGGTTCAATACAAAGTATTCAGAGTTTACAGCAATGCACATTGAACTTATGAACGTAAACCAGGCCAGCATTCTGGAGGGTTTAAAAGTAGCAATGTATAGATCAAATGTTTGTTAAAGCGCACAATGACGTATTCCGTATAAAACCTGTTAATTATTTTATCTGTAAAATCCAAATAGTCCTTTTTGAGGTGGGACTAATTTTCTAGGTGGATGATCTTGTTCTGGTTCTCAGATAACATCTTTAGGCATTATCTGAGCTAACTCGATAGTTTATTTAAAAACTGCATGCAAGTCAAGGTTTTCCATAGGTATTAATCTCACTTCCTTAGCTCAGTCCATTTTGGTCATATTAAAAGTGTCACCTCCGCCACCCAACTGTAGTTTCATAGGAGGTTATTTACAACTCAAGCTGTGTTGACAGTATCTATAGTATCTTATATAGTAGTATCTTGATCCACAAGCTCTGGGCCAGCTTTCCTTAAATATCCAAACCATGAACAAAGGTGGTGGTTTGGGAGTGGTTAGGTTTGGAAGTCCTGGGGGTCATACCTTATTAACATACAGGCAATGAGGGGGACAGACCTCCAGAATTATACAGCATTTGGCAAAAGACTTTTAACTTTGTTACCATTAGTTTTATCAACATGGGAAAGAGACCATTATACCAGTCACACTGATACCTTTAAATTATACCAAACATTCATATATACATTTTTTGTGTCTGTGGCAGAGACAAGGGGGAGAGAGAGAGCAGATGTGAGTGAGTTTTACAAGAATTGGCCTGAGGTGAGAGAGGTTAGATGTGAGATTTGTGTTTTATGGTCCTTAATCAGTAGGGTACGTTGTCAGGTGGAGATGCTCATCAGTGTAAGAGTTTCATGATGTTGGTTCTCGAAGAGTTCTTTGACTTACAACATCCTGGTGCCAGCCTTACAATGTTATGCAGTGCTGTTTGGTAAATTTTGTCTTTCAGGGCAGCATGTCAACGAAGGACTTCTGTTGGATTCGCTGTCAAGATCTGCACATCGCACATCCTCAAGTGTTTTCGCCTGTGGAGTATGCCCGTGATGAGCTGCATATTGGGGCTCAGGGCTCCATTTTGTTCGGTGGTTACTGCGAAGACAGGGACGATATAGGTGGTCTGAAGGTGAGGCCTTTATTCAGTCAGTGGATGAGCTCACCAGTGTTTTTCTCAGAGGAGAGGAAGACCCCACTGCAGTCTCTGAGCATTATACTGAGGCCTGTACTCTGGATAGGGATTGATTTGGAGGTGGAGGGTCTATCATGGTCTGCAGCGGTGTGTCACAGCATCATCAGACAGCTTCGGTACCTCTTGCCAGACGGCAGGAGGGTGAAGAGTTTGTGTGGGGTCACCCACAATGCTGGTGGCTTTGCGGATGCAGTGTTTTTTTTGTAAATGTCTTTGGAGGGAGGAGGAGACCCCGATGATATTCTCAGCTGTCCTCACTATCCTCTGCAGGGCTTTGCGGTCCGAAACGGTGCAAGTCCCAAACCATGCAGTGATGCAGCTGCTCAGGATGCTCTCAATAGTCCCTCTATAGAATGTAGTGAGGATGGGGGTGGGAGATGTGCTTTCCTCAGCCTTCGAAGAATGTAAAGACGCTGCTGGGCTTTCTTCTTTGAGCTGGTGTTGAGGGACCAGGTGAGGTTCTCCGCCAGGTGAACACCAAGGAATTTGGTGCTCTTGACGTTCTCTACATAGGTGCCGTCGATGTTCAGCGGAGAGTGGTCACTCTGTGCTCTCCTAAATTCAACAACCATCTCTTTTGTTTTGTTGACATTCAGAGACAGGTTGTTGGCTCTACACCAGTCCGTTAGCCGGTGCACCTCCTCTCTGTATGCTGACTCGTTGTTCTTGCTGGTGAGACCCACCACGGTCGTGTCATCGGCAAACTTAATGATGTTATTCAAGCTGTGCATTGCTGCACAGTCGTGTGTCAGCAGAGTGAACAGCAGTGGACTGAGTTTGCTGCAAAGTGCCCGCTTTCCCCACCGCAATAGAAGTAATAATCATCTCCACCAATAGGCCTTTTACCACCCACAGTTCTGGTACATTTTCCTCAGTAACTTTCTTGATGAGAACTCTTATGAGGAATGGCACACCTGTGGAGACTTTTCCTCTTTTGCATTAGCATTCTCTAAAGTACCTCAGTAGTGTCGTCATATAGTATAGACCATTTTCAGTGTGACGCTGTTTGCGCTTGCAATTCAATGGCAACAACAAAATCAACAACACCAACGGTGGACCCCGGGATCGGAAATACACTTTTATTATGGCTGTTTTACATTAACTTTGGCTGCATCGAAAACGTAGGCAGCTGACTAATCTGTTAATGGTTTAAACAACATCGGATTTTGATGAATGGAACTCTTCAGTCTCTCACTTGGGTGTTGCTGCATTAACCGATAGCAATGTACAACTTTTTTTGCTGTGGCTCAGTTGGTAGAGCGGGTCAGCATCTAATCGCAGGATTGGTGGTTTGAATCCCGGCCCACACGACTCCACATGCCGAAGTGTCCTTGGGCAAGAAGACACTGAACCACAAGTTGCTCCCAATGGCAGGCTAGCACCTTGCATGGCAGCTCTACCACCATTGGTGTGTGCATGTGTCACAGTGTAAAGCGCTTTGAATACCGTTAAGGTTAAAAAAGCGCTATATAAGTGCAGACCATTTACCATTTCCCCAGATTCTGCTTTAATAAAAGCACTTTCATTAGCCTCTAAGCAATATTCTGGCATAACTTCAGCTTCTGCAGCCCGTACAGCTTTCATGACAGTCATTCTTCTGTTATACCATCGTCCTCCTGTGCACTCGCACCAGACTTTTATCAGTTTGAAGGGTTTCTTCAATCTGAGGAAATTCAGTCTCGTCAGGGATTACCTTTAGTGCTTGAGCCTCATTGATAGACTCTCCTCGACACACCATCCTCTAAGCAAATTCACAAGCTCAGGATGATTGGTATGAGCAGCTATTGTCACACAGTAAATTACAGTAAATGATCACTGAGGCTTTTTTTCAGGAACTACTAACACGTGTTGTGACTTGATACCCTAGGATCCCAGTGGTGCCTCCAATTTATGTAGTGCTTCTTTACCCTTTCTTAGCTAGTACACAAGGGCAGTGCCCTGAGTTCTTTCCAAAAAACACTTTTTTTCCCCTTTGCTATGTGTATTTGGTCTCTCTGTAATCCTTGGTTCATTAGAGCGTGTCTCATCCATGATCGTGGTTATTCCCTCTGGATCAGAGGAATTTGAGAGCGTCCAGTGGCTCAGTGTTATCTGGTATCGTTCTCTTCAGTAAATATCATGAATTCTCGCCCTGATGATTTTTTGAGCAAACACACAGTCCAACTGAGCAAGCTAGACATGGTTCAGTCTCTGAAAACACTCCATTCCCTGTTTTATAAAGGTTAATGGCAGATTGGGAACAACAGGAAAATTTCATTAGGAAATAGTCCTTATTAGCCACTTATCACTCCAGTAGCTGTGGTATTAGTTCTGGCTCTCATTTTGACAACCTACCTAAATAAATACAAGAATGAACACACTGTGATGAAGATAGAGACATATATACCCCATGCACTCTCTTTTCGTCTATCTCTTTACACTCCTCTTACATTTTACACAGGTAAGTTCACACCATTGTCTCAACAAGAGTAAACAATAAACACAAAAATAGTAAATATCATTTTCAACACAATAATAATGTAATTTTGTGTATAGTTAAATCATTATACATTGTAACATGTATTTTTTCACAGTTTTACATGTTTATTTGTTCTCTAAATATATAAAACGATGGTGTTTTGTTGTTATATGTGCGCTTTGTATTACAGAGTTTCATGATTAAATCTTGTATGCTTTATTGTCAGTGTTTTTCTTGTAATTATTTAATAAAACAAATATTCAACCGTGAGTTTAAAGTGTTTATTTACCCTATCTATGAATGTCATGACTTTTCAAATAATAACTTAAAACTGCATGTATGTGAAAAACAATGTATAAAAATTAGTCATCTGACTGAAGTCTTGAAGTCTGTCGCAAATGCACACTTTTATAACTCACACACCCTCATGGACTTGCTGAGTAGCATCCGATCTGTCTACACTTAACTTACGTCACCAAAGTCTGGACTCGAAGGAGGGCTGCAAGGGCTTAAGGTCCCATTTGGGACAGGACCGGTCTATAGTTTAGCACCACGTTACAAACCCGGAAAAGTGGGAAGGGTCCATAATGAACAATTTTTGTCTATGTTTACTGGCGTTGGAATCCAGGGCAGCCAGATGACTGGACCGAACATGATCTGAGAGGAGAGGACTGGGTGGAGATAATACATACTGGAAAACTGATGACTGCCACAGCTCTGTTGAAACAAAGTATATATGCAAAGTGCAAAAGTGGACTTGGAAAAAAAAGATGTAATGTGCTCAAACTTGCAAGGAAATGTGAAATGTTTCACTAGTTTACTGTCATAGGTTAGTGCTATTATTGCCCTGTGCAAGAAAGCTAAATCAAGTCCATCAAACATCTCTTGACTTTAGTTACTTTTATTTACCCCACAAATAAATTAATGTTGCAAAGAGCTCTCTGCCTGTTTTCTAGAGGCCAAAACATAGAGCCATTACCACCATAGACATTGTGGAACCACAGATATTAAAAATCAAAAGTAACAGTCAGTATCTGGTGTGGCCACCAGCTGCATTAAGTACTGCAGTGCATCTCCTCCTCATGGCCTGCACCAGATTTGCCAGTTCTTGCTGCGAGATGTTACCCCACACTTCCACCAAGGCACTTGCAAGTTCCCAGACATTCCTGGGGGGAATGGCCCTAGCCCTCACCCTCGGATCCAACAGGTCCTAGACGTGCTCAATGGGATTGAGATCCAGGCTCTTCCCTGGCCATGGCAGAACACTGACATACCTGTCTTGCAGGAAATCACGCACCGAACGAGCAGTATGGCTGGTGGCATTGTCATGCAGGAGGGTCACGTCAGGATGAGCCTGTAGGAAGGGTACCACATGAGGGAGGAGGATGTCTTCCCTGTAATGACAATAAGCTCAGTCTGATGATGCTTTGACACATCGGCCCAGACCACGATGGATCCTCCACCTCCAAATCGATCCCGATCCAGAGTGCAGGCCTCAGTGTAACGCTCATTCCTTCAACGATGAACACGAGTCTGACCATCACTGCTGGTGAGACAAAACCACAACTTGTTGGTGAGGAGCACTTTTTGCCAGTCCTATCTGGTCCAGCGAAGGTGGGTTTGTGCCCATAGGCGACGTTCTTGCCGGTTATGTCTGGTATGGACCTGCCTTACAGCAGGCCAACAAGTCCTCAGTCCAGCCTCTCTCATCCTATTGCGGACAGTCTGAGCACTGATGGAGGGATTGTGTGTTCCTGGTGTAACTTGGACAGTTGTTGTTGCCATCCTGTACCTGTTCCGCAGGTGTGATATTCAGATGTACTGATCCTGTGGAGGTGTTGTTACACGTGATCTGTCACTGCGAGGATGATCAGCTGTCCTTCCTGTCTCTCAGTAGTGCTGTTTTAGGTGTCTCATGGTACGGACATTGAAATGTATTGTCCTGGCCACATCTGCAGTCCACATGCCTAAAGCATGTTCACGCAGATGAGCAGGGACCCTGGGTATCTTTCTTTTGGAGTTTTTCAGAGTCAGTAGCAAGGTCTCTTTAGTGTCCGAAGTTTTTATAACTGTGAGCTTAATTGCCTACCGTCTGTAAGCTGTTAGTGTCTTAATGACCGTTCCACAGTTCTTATATAAGAATTTATATATATATATATATATATATATATATATATATATATATATATATATATATATATATATATATATATGTTTGTTGCTATTATAAATCTAACTATAACTTTTCTCTCTTTTCAAATTGGTTACTCTGAAGTGATAATACTTTCCAGCCAATAATTAACAGTTATTCTCAGAATTTGAGAATCTTTCCAGCAGTAAAGCATGCAATAATAACAGAATCTTTACTAATGGCATCAACACAAGCTTCCTATCATCTATTCAGGCTGGAGTCCATTCAAGCTCATAGATTTTACTGTTACGCTCTTCACCGCTTTATACCTCTCAGCTAATCATTACAGTTCCTAAACAATCATTAAACAACTGTCATGACATTCCCTTGCAATCTCAGTTTACCTTCACACCACTAAATCCATCTGGAGAAGACCATGGCAGTGGAGCAGGATGCAGACAGACCCACATGGAGCAGGCAGATTGAGTTCACTCTGGCCGGGATTGGCTGTGCTGTAGGTTTGGGGAATGTCTGGAGGTTCCCATACCTGTGCTACAGGAGTGGTGGAGGTAAGAGATAGATTCTGGCGAATAGAAAATAACAGCTTAAACCTGTCTAAGGTGGTTAGGCTGGTCAGTTTTTATGGTTTTTGGACACTTCTGAACTGGTCAGGCTTGGAGACCAGTTGGCCAACCAGCTTGACCAGGCTCAGAAACCAGCCGAAGGCAAAGCTGGGAGGGCAGCTAAAACATCTTAAACCAGCGAAGACCTGCAAACCACTTTGTGGTGGTTTATGCTGGTCTTGCCAAAGAAAGTGCCTAAAAGTACCATGATATTACCATGTTTTTTTGTGGAAATTGTATAACTATATTATCAGGGACATGTAATTTTTGATTACAGAAGCCTAAAGTGGTTTTCTTTTCTTAGCTGGTTTAAACTGGACTCCAACCCAAGTGAGATCTCAAATTACAATATAACGTGAAACTGCTCTCACAGATTACTACAGAAATGCAAAAGTCCTTTATTTTGACTCTTCACACTCAGTCTCATGTATTGACATCTTATTGCATATTGTTCAATACAATACATGAGAAAAAGCTTGGTGTAGAAATCCAGTGTTATGAAGCCATGCACATGAAAACATGAAAATAAAAATCGTAACAATGACAGTGTGTTTTGTTATCTTCTGTTGTTGTTGTAGTTTATCAATTTCACCTAGAACCTTTAAATCTGTAACGTTACAAAAACATTTGTCCGCACGTGAGATAAAGAGAGATTATAAGAGCTGAGTTTATCTGTAACTGTAATGGTGTGTAAGATTGGCTTGCATAACTATGACACTGCAATCATTCTCTCACACCGCACTGAACTTGCGATTACACTGATATATAATGTTTACATGTAGCTAATATGTTTTCTGGATGCTTAACACCCATCAAAACAAGTTCAACATTTGTTTCAATCATCTATGAATGCATGCATGCACATATTCCTCAATGAGTATTTTTTCATTGTTACTGATGGGGTAGCTGATTTTTGCAGGTGCGTTCCTGGTGCCTTACCTGCTAATGTTGGTGGTACTGGGCATCCCCCTGTTACACATGGAGCTGACTCTGGGTCAGTACCTGAGAAGGGGGCCTGTCCTGGCCCTGACCAAAGCCTGTCCCCTGTTCAAAGGTAACAGTCCACTGTTTAAAATATGTGTATAAGCATGACATTTAATCTGTGTTGTTGATTACAAGTGCAATTGTATTTTGTTGAATAACATTGTGGCAGGGCGGAGGGCGGGGCCGGGTCGTGATCCTACACACCCGGTCACGTATTAGGCTAATCAAGCCTCCGTGCGGGATAAAGGTCGACTGCAGAGGATCGTGCGAGAGAGAGAGAACGTTTACGGACATGTCCGTCATGTGTGTGTTTATGTTGTCTTTTAAGTTTATCATTAAACCATTATTTATATCGTCAAGCCGGTTCTCGCCTCCTCCTTTCCATTGATCACTTTACAAACATATTATAAAACATTTAGAGTTTAAAAATATTTACATTATATATATATATATATGTAAATATTTTTAAACTCTAAATGTTTTATAATATGTTTGTAAAGTGATCAATGGAAAGGAGGAGGCGAGAATCTAGTATATATATATATATATATATATATATATATATATATATATATAACTAGAAATTGTTTTTGGAAAACTTGCTGAACATTTACTTGATCACATAGGCACAATATACAGTAAATGATACGACAATATGACAGTATGACATGATACAGTATGATTCATGACTGGATCAATATCTGGTCAAAGTATAACTTTATAATATATTCCTCAGGTGTGGGCATGGCAACAGTGGCCATCTCTTTCATCATGTGCTCGTATTATAATATAATCATCACATGGGCGCTTTACTACATGTTCAGCTCTTTTCGGAGTGAGCTGCTTTGGCAGAACTGTAACAACACCTGGAATACTGCAAACTGCACAGACCGTGTGACCAACAGCTCGTCATCATCCACCGCCAGCCAACAGTTCTTCAAGTGTGTTCAAAACCTCTTCTCATCTCTTCTGGTCTTGTCTCTTTTTTTACATTTCTCTTCTCATCTAGTCTCATCACTTTTTTTCCTTTTCTCTTGTAACGGGGGGGTCTCTGTAGAACTACCAAATTTGGTGTATATACAGCTCTCATAATGCCGAACATCATTCATACTTACAGTCAATAGGAGGTCGGCCATTTTGGATTTTCTGAAAATAGCAGGCTCTGAACATTTAAATACTCGTGTGACTGGCATAAAATTTGTGCAACATCATGCCAAGACATTGTAGATTGTATGCTTAATCGCAAACAAATTTTTGCCATTTTGAACGGTATCACCATGGCGAAGCAATACATTTATGGTGAAAAATTTAAAACAGGAAATTCCTTATGCACTCATTATATGCATTGTGTGATTTGGTGACAATTCAGCTGTATGTTTGGTAATGAGGGCTGATCAGCTTGATGTGGCTTTTATGGGTCATGTTCATAGCTGTAGCACCCCCATAAAATGGGTGAGTAAGACCCCCATTTTCACCTACAGTCACCAAAATTGTTACATATAGTTCTAATCAAGCCGGACAACTTTCATAATTATAGTTGGCCATTTTGGATTTTCTGAAAATTGCAGGCTCTGAACTTTTAAATACTACTCCTAGGTTATAGTATGCTTTGTCAAGTCATTTTTGTCTTGTTGTTCCTTCCCTTCTCTACTCGTGTCATCATGATCCCCATTCCCTTCTCTTCTTGTGTCATCTTGACAAATCAAGCTAAAACAACTTGAAATAACAGGAGAAGAGCCTCTGTTCTCTTCTCTTCACAATTCACATTGTTTCAGAGTAGCAAAAAAACTCCACAGGATGTATAGTTAGTGGTGAGAAAAAACCTTGAGAGGAACTGTACTCAGCTGGGGAGCCCAACCTCCTCTGCTCTAAGGAAGTGTTAATTCATTAATTTGTAAGGCTGGAGATTAAAAGTCTTTATAGTCCATTCAAAATGGACTGCAGGGATGTAGGCAATGGTAGGTTTTAGTTGGCATTAGTTTGTGCATATTTCATATTAAAAGACTGAAGATATGTAGGCAGTGGTCAGTTGACTATCAATTGCTGTCTAACTGGCATAGGTTGCAGTTGGTTATATACTTGACTGGATTATGCAGTCAACGGCATACTTGAAATTAGTGACTACACAGTGAATTAACCACTCTTTTTATGGGAAAGTTTTTTCAGGGGAAGATCTTGGGTCTATAAACTTGTGTGTGTTGGGCTCTGTTAGTTTTAAGGTTCTGCAGAGGACCAGCGGTGTGGACGAGACGGGAATATTACGGTGGGAACTCTTCCTTCTGCTGCTACTGGCCTGGATCCTCGTCTACCTTTGCATCTTTAAAGGGGTCAAATCAACTGGGAAGGTGAGATGTGATGAGTGGAGAATACATCACTCATCATTATGCTGCACGGAGTCTCAATACAATCATTTCTGCTGATGAATTCATGTAGTTTACATGTTAAAGTTTCTAAAATGAAGATTGACTGTGGTTGTGCATGTATATGTGTGACGCTCTCGTTCTACCCGCTACGTACGGGACTCGAAACCTAGGTCCGAGGCGGGTGCTATAACAAGGAGGCTAAAGGCTACAGCCTCTAGCGTCAGTCGCTAGTGCACCTCTTGAGGTCAGGAGAGTGAGGTTTACACACTGCACAGCTATCTACCAGCTGGCTCCCGTTACATTCACCCCCCTAAACCTCACTCCCATCCGGGTCACGGCACCAATGTGACGCTCTCGTTCTCATTCGTGGGAGGTGGGTGCTCTAACTAGGAGGCTCCCTTTATATATGTATAAAGAGAGAGAAAGATTATGTGAAATAATCTGAGTTAGTTAGACTTTATTTGTCAATGTAGGGAAGTTTTGTTTGCAGTATATTCGCATGGCATTTCATCACAACAAACAGTCACCAATGGACATTCATATACACACACCCCAGAGTTTCTGCTAGAAAAAAATGGTGCCGGTCAGGTTTCGTTTTACGGACATTTTGATGATATGCCGGTCAAATATATCGCCTCTTAATTAGTCAAGTTGAGGAAAACTGGAGGCAGTCTATGTAACTTAAAAAATGACATAATCAGGCCGTATAGAATGCAACATATTATTATTAGCTTAACTTTCAAATAGACGAAAAAAAAAACATGAACGTCCGATTGGCGTCAATCAACGGCAATTGTTTTTTACTGTGGTTTCACACACATTCACTTTTGAAACATTGAGGCACGGATGTACCTAATACAAATAAATAAAACATCTCCAGTTAACTAGCAGATCATTCATTTAGTCCGTTATTAAATAAGAGATCTAGCGCTAAAATCTGTTGTTTTTGAAATCAAGCTGAGCCTCGTGTCCGCTGCTATCAGTTGCATGGACGACGCGCTGCGCGAGTTGCGTAATCTTCACTAGGATGCAGCGTTTCAATCTATCGCCGTTGCGGAGACTCTCTATTAATTCGGTGAAATCACAAAATAAAATGCACACAAACGTGTCCCTGCTTGATATAGACTGTAACCATGCACTGATGAACATAGGCTATTCAGTTTTGATGATAGAGAAAAAAACTGCACGAATGCGCGGATTAGAAGCACTGATCTATCTATAATGAGATGTTCCTGATTCACCATCGTCTGGCCTCTGAAAAAAGCTTTTAAAGCTAGTCTGCCTGGGCCTGGCCATATTTGAAACGTCTCACTCAATCGTTCGTTGTTTAGGTCTATATTGCAGCCGTTTTAGGCGTGCGCTTTATTTGAAATGCAGCATGCGATGTTGTTTCATAACTTTCAAACGATAGAGCCTGTTCCTTTATAACATAGCAAAAGATCGGTGTATTTTTGCTTTATACATTTTAGGCTTATTCTCAAATTCAGATTGTGATAGGGGGACGGGATTATTAGGCAATTTTAATCGGACAATTTGACCGGAGAGATTTAATTTTGTCGGACATTTAATTTTTTTACCGGCCAATGTCCGGTAATTACCGGACAACGGAAACCCTGACACACCCTTACCGTGCACCTTGCAACAAAATAAGATTACCAGACTAGCAGGACCTCCTATCTGTTTTTGCATTACCCATTTAAAAATGTAATGTCTTGAAGAACAAATTATAATCTGGATCTGTTTTTAGTAAATCGAGGAGGACAGTACCGTTGACCAAATGGCAACAGTTTAAACGAATAGACAAGGGGATGCCATTTGTCACCCACAATGCCATTTGCCTTGTTTATCACTCTCTTTCTGTAGATACATTCCATACTTGGAAATGTAATCCCCAACAGTTTACTGGCCGTTGATACAGTGTCTTTTTCTGTTTCTCAGTGGCATTTCCGAACCAGCTAATGATACTAAAGGTCAATGCACTTTTGATAAAAGCACAATAAAACACCTGAAGCATATTGTTGTGGACATTAAAAGATAACAGTTTCTTTAAGATGTACATTTTTTGTTGTGTCTTCGTGCTTCAATGATCAGTCCACAGGTCCCATTTAATCTTATGATCAAGCACCATGGTATTTATAATTTGTAAGTTGTGTTGGCTTCATGTGATAAATGTAGTGTTTGAGGATTGCAGCTGTCTTAAATCAATGGACATTTCCTTTGTTTTACTATTATTTAAAAGAAGATTTGACTTCTCACACCAATTTATGAAGAAGTCGAAATGGCCCATGCGCCTCCTCCCCATCATGTAAAAGTCTCACTAAAGCTGCGTTCACACTGCCAGCGACACGCAGCGACAAAACAACCTCATCTTATTCATTTACAATGAGAGCTGGCAACTTCCAGCAACACGAGCAACGGTGACCTTTGGTGACTGGAAGTGGGTGTGTCCAGCAACGTGACAAAGTTGAGAAATTATGCAAATGAAGAGTGACTTTCGGGAGCGACAGCCAATATGAGAGAAGATAGTAGAGCTCACGTGATCCTAATATGTTTTTTATTATGCAAAATATATATATATTTTTTGGGGGGGGGTGGCTGTGGCGCAGGTGGTATATAGGCCACAAATCACAGGGTTGGCGGTTCGATTCCTGGCCCACATGACTCCACATGCCAAGTTCCTCCCAATGTCAGGCTAGCGCACTGCATGGCAGCTCTGCCACCATTGGTGTGTGAATGGGTGAATGAGTCACAATGAAAACCGCTAAGGTTAAAAAAGCTCTATATAAGTGCCATTTTTTTCACAGGTGGTGTATTTCACAGCTCTGTTCCCTTATGTGATACTTTTGGCTCTGTTGATCAATAACGTGCAGCTGCCTGGAGCTATGGACGGTATTCGATTCTTCATCATACCAGAGTGGGATAAACTGCTCAATGTAGAGGTGAGCATGAGAAAATTTTGATATTTAAGAGATAAAATCAATAGGTTCACATTAGGTGTCAAATTTTGTGAAATTGGCATGTAATAGTCCTAGACTACAATTCAAAAGTTTGAAGACACCTACTCATTTATTATTTTGTACTATTTTCTAATTTTATAAGGATATACTGTATGTTAACTTTGAAATGGACGAATGGAATTATGCATTGACCAAAACATTTTCAACAAATCAAAACTATATATAAACTTAAACTATATATATTTGAGCTTCTTCAAAGTAGTCACTCTTTGTCTGAACCCAGCTCTGTAGACTCATGAGGTGCATCCTGAGACGCTTTTTAGAGTTTTAGATGGAAGAAAGTTGGCACTTATTTGTACATGATGTGGTGTTTTTATATTTACATTGTTTTAGGTATGGGTTAATGCAGCAGCTCAGATCTTTAACTCCATTGGGATTGGCTTCGGCTCTTTGATGGCGATGTCCAGCTACAACTCCTTCAACAACAATATCCTCAAGTAAGAAGACATTACGTATTTACATAGCACAATAATAATAATAATAATAATTCCTTACATATATAGCGCTTTTCTAGGCACTCAAAGCACTTTACATAGCATATGGATGAAGCGACGGCAGCCATAGTGCGCCAGAATGCCCACCACACACCAGCTATTGGTGGGGAGGAGAGAGTAGAGTGATGTAGCCAATTCAGGGATGGAGATAAAAAAAAATATGATATGGTAAAATATGGTGAATTTAGATGATGTTCAATGTGCGTACACAAATATTTCTGGAGGCAGTGGTGTAACTAGGATCTTATGGGCCCCAGTGCAAATTCACTCATTATTCGTAATAATTTATTATCATGTTTTTATACGCATTTTACGTCATGTGATCGTGGCTCAATTTGCATAGAGAACTTTAACCTCAAAATATTTCTAGAGATTTTCAATATATATGGCATGTTGATGTTGATTTATTTTCATATTCATCCTTAAATTCATGTCTTGTTTACTGTAGAGACACTCTGGCCATTGCCATCACAAATTCTGCCACAAGCATTTTTGCTGGATTTGTCATTTTCTCTGCATTTGGTTACATGTCTCACCTTCAGAACGTGCCAGTCAGTGAGATTGCAGTCGATGGTGGGTTTCAGCGCTAAGGTTGATTCATTTTACACGGTTGTCTTTGATCATTTACATCAAGTAACTAGTTGTATTGGTGACGAATCTGGTTTGTTTCATACATATTCTACAGGACCAGGGCTGGTGTTTGTAGTTTACCCACAAGCCTTTGTAACGATGCCTGTCGCTCCTCTGTGGGCCGTACTCTTCTTTTTCATGCTACTCTGCCTCGGCCTCGACAGTCAGGTATGACAACAACACAAGCTTTTCATATGAACACATCAGTATGTGATCAGTGCTACACAACATGTGAGGTCCTGAAATTAATCTTCATTGTAGCCATAAATTCAGAAACCGAGGTCAAGGTGTAAATACGTAACAATGGACTGATTGACATTTGTCAATTCTTTAATGCTACTTGTCATTTACAACAGTTCAAAGTCACACACCTGCTGTTACTGTTAGCAAACCGATGTTTGATTAAACATGGCTCATTAAATCATTTTGGGGTTCTCACGAATCACGAAATCTATCAAGAATTTTTTTGGGTCACACAAATTAAAAATAAATGATATTTTGTCTATTGCAACACCATTTTAGACTTTTGCATTGTGACATTATGTTCATGACTCTTTATGACATCAATTATTTAAAGACTTAATAATGACTTATAATGTCATGTGGTGCAACCATCAAGTAAAAGGTATTAAAATAGTGTCCTTGCACCTTGAATGCATGAGTGTACCCAACTTCATAATTTTTCAAGAAGTCAAGAATATCAACACGTTTTCTCACGGTTTCACCAAATGACCTGAACAAAACGTGCCTTTTCAGTTTTCATCATTCATAATGATATGACAAAATTATGATTTGTTTTACGTTTTCACATACAGTCTTTTGGGACTAAAGCGAGCTTCTCTGTTTTATGATTTTTGTAACATGACAACAAAATTTCTACATTCAGTACACCACATGACTTTGATTTGATGAACTAAAGTTTTTCAAAAATGTATTGTATTTTAAAATAAAACAGTTTCAATGCATTTTTTTTAAAGAAATAATAATAAAAGATTATTCAGCACAAGTCATGCCAACATTTTATTTTTTCAAGAATTTCAGCTTTTAATGAGACTTGAATTGTCTTTTTACTGTCTCTGGGCGGTTGCACCACATGACATGTTTTACTTTAAGCCACAGAAAAAATATCAAAATGATTTTGAACTTAGTA
This sequence comes from Xyrauchen texanus, assembly GCF_025860055.1. Classification (NCBI taxonomy): domain Eukaryota; kingdom Metazoa; phylum Chordata; class Actinopteri; order Cypriniformes; family Catostomidae; genus Xyrauchen; species Xyrauchen texanus. The sequence goes on along the minus strand of NC_068279.1, from coordinate 2,732,895 downwards.
TTTGAAAACATGTTCATCTTAGAAGAGGTGTAATTGCTTTGTGTGAATTGCATTTGTAATGTATTTTTGAATAATTTATTAGATGCGGACAAAACATTTTTTGTCTTGTCATTGACCAATGTATACACCAGCTACATTAATAAGTACACCTACTCATTCGTGCGATTATCTAATCAGCCAATCATGTGGCAGTAGTGTAATGTATAAAATCATGCAGATACGGGTCTGGAGGTTCAGTTCATGTTCACATCAACCATCAGAATGGGGAAAAAAATGTGATCTCAGTGATTGGGACAGTGGCATGATTGTTGGTGCCATACGAGCTGGTTTGAGTATTTCTGTAATTGCTGATCTCCTGGGATAATTGTTGCCAACTTAGCGACTTTGTCGCTATTTTTAGCGACTTTTCAGACCCCTTTAGCGACATTTTTTCAAAAAAGCGACTAGCGACAAATCTAGCGACGTTTTGGACAAACCTTAGCAACTTTCCAAATTCCAAATATCGCCAGTACTGCAAGCGTGAGGTCTTACTTCCCCGCTGCGTCTGCTCTGTTCAGTGAGCGGCTGAGAGGAGCAGCACATTCCGTTGACTGCACGCCAGCGGACATAGACATGAATGAGCTGCGCATGTGCACGCTGTGTTAGCAGGAACCAATCAGTGATCACATAGCAGCTGCCTTCTCCTTTGTTTTAATTCAAAACATTTAATTTGACCGTTTTTTCTTGGCATGCACTTATATTCACTACTAATCAGAGTTTTAGTTCATTCCGGTTCGGTTTCTGTACTCTCCGACTTCAGATCCTATATTTACAGACTCTATACATTTTACTTATCCAAACACAACAATAAACCTTCTTCAAACTCATAAACATGTAACGTTAGCTAAGTTCCGTTCCGTTGTCTAACAGAAAATATGTAATTGAGAACCGTTTTACTGGACATTCGGCTATATACTTATATAACAACAGTATGAGCACGGTTTAGGGGAGATAACCGTTATTATAAACTGAAGTAGGCTACAGTAACGACAAATTAGGCAGAATGCAAATACGACGCGATGACGTCATTAATATGCTAATGACGCATGACGTCATCTGGCGACATTTAGCTACTTTTCGAATCGAGCAGGCTTTAGCTACTTTTCATTGAAAATAGTTGGCAACACTGTCATGGGATTTTCATGCACAACCGTCTCTAGAGCAGGGGTGTTTACACTTTTTTGCGTGATGATCTACTTTTAAATGACCAACTCAATAAGATCTACCAACTAAAAAATACACACAGTTTCATTTAAAAGAAAACGCTCGTTCGGAGTACTGCATGTATCCCTACATGGAATTCACCTTCTAATTAATAAAAAAAAAACATTCTAATAATGTTCAATGATGACATCATTTAGTTTTAACACTTAACTCAAAAACACCTACAGCACAATAGATTACAATAGCCAGGGCATTTACCTTATTCTGATGACTTAAACTGAAGAGAATCAGGCAGTTTTGCATAATCCGGGCAGTAGATGTTGGTAGCTAGTCTCAAACAGGCCTCCAAACTGTCATTAGTCATGGTGGACCGGTGTTTTGATTTAATAAACGTCATGTGAGGAAAGGCTGATTCACATAAATAAGTTAAGCCAAACAGTGCTTTCAATGAGTTGGCACATTTTCTGATATTTGGATACTTCTTCAGCGAGAAGGTTCCAAAACTGTCCATAAAATGCCCTCGCCTTCACCTGAATGTCAGTCTACAGTCCTAAAATCTCCTCCAATGCTGATGGGTTCATCTAAAACAGCTTTTCCAAGTCTGAGGCCAGGGAAAACCGCTAGCTTCGCATTTTCGCGCTCTATTCTCCGAAGCCGTTGGAAGGCGCGAACCTAGTTGTCATGGCAACTTAGTAAACAAAAATGTCGCCTGGTCAAAATGTACTCGTAAGTCAGGCAGAAAGAAGGAACGACATTATATTTTTTATAAAAATTTAACGAAAGCATATTTCGTAAAATTTTCATTGTTTCGTGATTAAAACTGTTACATTTCTGATTGAATTCATAAAATGCGATCAATCTTTGTTCAAATTGCTTTCCAAATGAAACACTAGGCAACACTAGCATACATGTTTGCTTTAGTCACACTCGAAGATAGAAGTTAACATTCAGCAAACATTCCATAATATATACATGTGCATGATGTTAAACTTTACCGTATGTTGTTGTCTTCTGTTGCTTTCGTGCACGTGTCTGTCTGTTGTGTAGTTTGCTATGGCCGAGGTAATGGTGACCAGTCTGCTCGACAGCTACAGTCAACCCATACTCAAATATCTCAGACGCAAGGAGTTCCTTGTGCTTGCAGTGTGCGGTGCAGCTTTCCTTCTGGGCATCCCTCATGTTATGCAGGTTTGAATATCTTTATTTATTTCGTTTGTTTATTTTTAGGAGGTCCAAATTACTCAAAGTTGAATCAATACATAATTAAACTTTTAAATACATGATCAAATGTTAAATAAATACATAAAATTATTAAGGAAATCATTAAATCACTAGGCCTAAATAAATAAACGTCCCTTGAATTTCATTTAGTGTCCATTTTTATTTTAGCTTTATCTTTGGGTTGATTTTTCAATTAAAGGAATATTCCGGGTTCAGAACAAGTTAAGCTCAATCGGCTGCATTTGTGGCATAATGTTGGTTACCACAAAAAAATATTTCAACTCATTCCTACTTTTATTTAAAAAAGAAAAAAAAAAGAAAAAGTGAGGCACTTGCAGTGAGGCACTTACAATGACAGTCAATGCCATAATGATGATGTAGTCAAAAAACCCTAAAATAACTGAAAACATGACAATTTAAACAACTTTAGAGCTTAACAGAAGATTTATTGTACAAAATTAGAAAATTATTAACTTCACGTTTCTGCATTTAAACGTTTCTGCCTTTAGAGTGGTGGTGGTATAGTGAGCTAAAGCACATAACTGGTAAACTGGTAATCAGTAGGTTGCTGGTTCGATCCCCACAGCCACCACCATTGTGTCCTTGAGCAAGACACTTAACTCCAGGTTGCTCCGGATTGTCCCTGTAATTAAGTGCACTATAAGTCGCTTTGGATAAAAGTGTCTGCCAAATGCATAAATGTAAATGTTAATGTAAACCCTCCAAAAATTGGCCCCATTGACTTCCATTGTAAGTGTCTCACTGGGACCTCCATTTCAGCTTTTTTTTTCTTATTATTATCATTATTATTTTGACTCGTTCCTCCTTTTATTTAAAAAAAGCAAAAATCTGTGTTCCAGTGAGGCACTTACAATGGAAGTCAATGGGGCCAATTTTTGGAGGGTTTAAAGGCAGAAACGTGAAGTTTATAATTTTGTAAAGAACTTAAATAAATTATTCTGGTAAAACTTGTGTAGCTGTAAACATTTTTAAATTAACATTTTTGTGGTTGTTGTAGGGTTTTAGCATTTGTTGACAATGTTGTCTTGACGACAAAGTTGTAAAATTGGATATAACTACACAGAAATGATTAGTAAGTTACGTTATTACTATAAAATAATGTTAACACATGTTGTTTACGTCTTGTGTTTATACTTTTGAAACAGTGAGTATTTTAACATTTACAGATTGGCCCCATTGACTTCCATTATAAGTGCCACACTGCAGGGATGTTCACGGATTATGACTGGCAAAGGCCCCAGGGCCAATTATCTCAAAGGGTCCCCCTCCAAAAGTTGGGGGTGGAGGTTTCATTTTCATGCCCAAAAGTTGTTGATGGGTTTTCGAGCAGGGGGATCGCCAAACTAGGTCCCGCAACCTTAAAGCCCAGGGCCCCCCCGGGCAGTCAAGGGCCCCTGGACACTGGCCGCATTGGCCTGGTTGGTAATCCATCCCTGCCTTTCTGGAACACAGATTTTGCTTTTTTATTTTTTAAAGAAAAGGAAGGACAAATCTAAATTATTATTATTTTTTTTTTGTCTTAATCATCATTATGCCACAAGTGCTGTCGATTGAGCTTAATTTATATTGAACCAGAATGTTCTTTTAAGAAAGAGCTTTGTGTCTTGCCATTTTCAAAGTTACAGTTATTGGCATGTCAAAGTAGGATGTCCTCTTCCATAATGACCTCCTCTCACAGAATCAACATCATGTTGCGCTGAAATGAAAAATCAGCACAAGAATATTTCGAAAATACAAGGGACATTTAGTGATTTCATGAATAAATGAATTATTTTATATATTTTTAACGATTGCATTATGTATTTAATAATCAATTAAAAATATGTTAATATTTATACACATTAATTAAAATGATATTATCATATTAGCATTATATTTAATTAAGTTATTTGGCCCTCCATATATTATAAGTTGATTTCTTTTGTATTTAGTTAAAACAGGAGTTATTCAACTTTTTGATGACAATGACCCCCATGTATAATGGTCCTATTGAGAGGGACCCACATCCTAAAATATTGACCCAACTAGATATTTTCATGTATAAAGACTCTAAAGAGAAAAATGGAGGCATGCTATGCCGGCAGCCATATCACCCTGCATCTCTTTCCTGGTTGCCCACTAAAGCTAAGCAAGGTTGAGCTTGGCCAGTACCTGGATGGGAGACCTCCTGGGAAAACCAAGGTTGCTGCTGGAAGTGGTATTAGGGAGGCCAGCAGGGGGTGCTCACCCTATGGTCTGTGTGGGTCCTAATGCCCCAGTATAGTGACGGGGACACTATACTGTAAAAAAGGCACCATCCTTCGGATGAGATGTTAAACCGAGGTCCTGACTCTCTGTGGTCATTAAAAATCCCAGAACACTTCTCGTAAACAGTAGGGGTTTCACCCTGGTGTCCTGGCCAAATACCCGCCATTGGCCCCTATCTATCATGGCATTGTATTAATCTCCATCCCTGAATTGGCTATATGGCTGTGCTCTCTCCTCTCCACCAGTGGCTGGTGTGTGGTGGGTGTTCTGGCACACTGTGGCTGCTGCACACTGGTGGTGGTTGAGGAGATTCCCCTATACTGTGTAAAGTGCTTTGAGTGCCTAGAAAATGCGCTATATAAATGCAAGGAATTATTAATTATTATTATAAAGACAACATTCTGCTTGCAAAATTTAAGAAAGTGACTTTTATATTGTCATTGTACTAAATCCAAATAATATTATAGAATAGAATCCTTTATTGTGGTCACACATTATACACACAGTTTTTTGCATATATACAGTGAAATGTATTAGTTTTCACATATCCAGTTAAGTTGGGGTCAGAGTGCAAGGTCAGCCATGATATGGCACCCCTGGAGCAGATAGGGTTAAGGGCCTTGCTCAAGGGCCCAACAGTGGCATATTGGTGGTGCTGGGGCTTGAACCCCCAACCTTCTGGTCAGTAACCCTGAGCCTCAACCACTGAGCCCCCACTGCCCAACAAATATTATTACTTATACTATATATTTACTGTATAAGTAATAATTTATTACTACAATATTTACAAATATATATTGCTTTGTATTAAGTTGAGTGCACTTGGCTTTATTGCCAATTATGCTCACTGTACACATACAAGGCATAGACAATAAGACAAAAAATATATATTCTGTATATACGCATGTACAAATACAAATCTGTTATATACAGATAGTGCAAGGGAATGTAATGGCAGAAGAGGAATAGACTAAGCTGTGTATTGCACATAATTATTCCTCAATGGGGCGGTTTTAACTGTTCATGCGACAGATGTTTTTTAATGTTTAATCTGTTATCTCAGGTTGGGATCTATGTGTTCCAGTTGATGGATCATTACACCGCTATCGTGTCCATCATGTTCTTGGCCTTTTTTGAGGTGATTGGCGTGTGCTGGCTCTACGGTGAGAGAACAAAATGTCACATCTTCGTTCTTGATATCCATTTCGTCAAGCATGGCACATTTTAAGATGAAAACGTCTTGGTTATTTTGAGCTGTCTTTTAAACAGGTGTGAAGCGTCTCTCCAGTAACTTAATAGAGATGACGGGAAAGAGACCCAACATCTTCTTCAGGGTTTGTTGGTGGGTGGTTTGTCCTGTTTTGATCACTGTGAGTGCTGGTATAATATTCCTGATTTTTCCTGTAATGAATTGTAATGGACTTATTATGTGTCTATGGACATTTTTTGTTAATATGTATATTAAAGGAATATTCCGTCTTCAATACAACACATTTATTTTGACTTGTCCGTCCTTATTCTTTAAAAAAATATCTGCGTTACAGTGAGGCACTTACAATGGAAGTGAATGGGGGACATTTTTAAAACGGCTGTAAAAATGACAATTTAAACAACTTTACAGCTCAAATAATACAGAAGAATTAATGGAAGTGCTTCACATTCATGCATGTAAACCCTCCAAATATTGGCCCCATTGACTTGCATTGTAAGTGTCTCACTGTAACCTCCATTCTTGCTTTTTATAAAAGAAAACGACGATTCGTCTAAATCCATTTTTGTGGTAATCAACAATATGCCACAAATGCTGCTGATTGAGCTTAACTGGTATTGAACCCAGAATATTCCTTTAAATGTGTGTGTGTCTTGGGTCCTATAGCCGGTCACTGCTTTAACTTTACTAGTTCATTTTTAATGGTCTTACAGCGAGACAAATGTCATGTTGTTAAAAAGAGGTTCTAAAAGCTACATGGAGAATTAGCAAATAATTATCAAAATGCATGCCAGGACATGCCAACAGCCCAAATACAGATAAACATCATTATTAGTGTCATTAATACACACAGTTGCATTCATGTTTCACACTTCACCATGTTCCCATGTTCTCCAGGTTATTCTAGTGTTCTCAGTGATTCAGTTTAAACCAGCTCGATATGAGAATTATGAATACCCACCTTGGGCTCAGGGGGTCGGCTGGCTCATCGCTATGGCATCTATTATCTGGATTCCACTGGGGGCTGTGCACACACTCTGGGTTCTGCCCGGCTCGTTCACTGAGGTACAGTTACTCAACACGCTCTGAATGTGTATATGCACGTCATCTATGCATGCGTGTTTTTGTTTTATCCGTCCATGGTTCACTTTCACTCTAAGGGTTAAGTAACAATAAAATAGCTATTTAGAATTGGCATAGGTTGACCCTGATACTCTGGGTCTGAAATGGGCAAACAATATATATTGAAAGCTCAGCACGAATAGCGCTGCTCCTTGAGAATGACCCCCATACATTTAAGTGTTTCTCATACATATGAAATTGATCTGTGAACATATAATTCAATGCATTTTCTATTTGTTTCTCTTTTCAGAGACTGAAGAAGTCCATCACACCATTTTCTCTGGACAAAGAATCAGAGAGCCCGTATTACTTGCAGAAAGGAGCCGTTATGGAGGTGATACCCAACGTTGTTGTCATTGGCACGGCTGTACCTCTACCTGAAAAACCTCCAATCCAGACTAATTTATGAACTACTATTTATCCTGGGGACTAAGCCTGACTTTGGCCCTGATCTAGTCCAGCTGCCATACAGACTGTGATGTGAAGGATTATTTATGGATGTTTGAACACAGTTGGGTTTGAAATTTAGGCCCAAATATCAGTTTCGACAAATTCAGAGAAACCTACTGTTGGCTGGTCCATTTGGGGAAGTTATAAACATTTCTTTTCTTAAGTGTACAGTCATGGGGACCATTTTTTAAATTGTGATTTCACTGTCTGGAAAGGTAATTAAGTCTTGGAGCATTCCAGAAATAAAATAGTTGTAAGCTCTGCAGTTCAATATTTCATTGGCTAGAATTTGCTCGTTTAGAGTATAAAGACATGTTTGTCTGATTTGGAAGTGATTCCTTTTTTTCAATGTATTGGTCTGAATGATTCATTAGCGAATCAGAGATTGAATCAGCTTATCTCGGAAATTCATTGGTCGAAAAGTGTGTGAACGGAAGCCTTTATAAATGCACTTTATAACATCTGAATGCACAAAACGATCCAAACCTCATAAACAAAAGAACCCTTTTTTAACTCATTTGTTGCACACGTCATATCTACAGAATATTCCGGGTTCAATACAAGTTAAGCTCAATCGACATAATGTTGATAACCACAAAAATGTATTTTGTTTGTTTTTGTATAAAAGTAGGAATGAGTTGAAATAATTTTTTGTAGTAATCAACATTATGCCACAAATGCTGTCGATTGAGCTTCACTTGTATTGAACCCGGAACATTCCTTTTAGACAGAATATCACATGGTATATACAGTCAAAATTTGGATACACCTCATTCTTTATTATTAATATTTTTCAGTGTTTTATATTAATTGTGAAGTTATAACTATGGGACAACAAAAATGGAAGAATGGTATTATTTAAATAATTTCAAACAAATCAAAATGGCTTCTAAATCAATATATAGATGAATAATATAAGACAGAATATTCTAATAAAATCTATATTTTAGCATATTGTGAGTAGCCACTCTGTGTCTAAAGCATAAGCCTTTATACACACACACATACACTCCCACATACACACACACACACACATACTCACACTCTCTCACTCACGCACACACATACACACTCTCACACACATACACACTCTCTCACACATACACACTCACACACACAAACACTCACACATACACACTCACATACTCACACTCTCACACACACACACTCACTCACATTCTCTCACACACATACTAACACACTCACACATACACACTCACATACTCACACTCTCTCACACACTCACATACACTCACATACACTCACACACACACTCACATATACCCACACTCTCTCACACTGACACATACACACTCTCACACACATACAAACACTCACACTAACTCATTCTCACACACACTCTCTCAAACACACTCACACACACTCACTCACACACACACACATACTCACACATTCACATACACACACATACTCATACTCACTCTCACACACACACACACACATACTCACACATTCACATACACTCACACATACTCACACTCTCTCACACACACACATACTAACACACTCACACATACACACTCACATACTCACACTCTCTCACACACAAACACATACACTCACATACACTCACACACACACTCACGTATACCCACACTCGCTCACACTGACACATACACACTCTCACACACACATACTAACACACACTCACACTAACTCATTCTCACACACTCTCAAACACACTCTCTCACACACACTCACTCACACACACACATATTCACACATTCACATACACTCCCACATATACACTCACACACACATACTCATACTCACTCACACTCACACACACTCTCACACACATATCCTCACACACACAAGTATATATATATATATATATATATTTATTTTTTAAGATCATGAGAAACATAAATATGTGTCTAAACATTTGATTGATAGTGTATCTCTTTAGACTTTAGAACCCCTTTTCGTCAGATTTATTATCTACAGGGTTGGCTGTGATTCCTTATCAATTCAAAAGTTTAATAATTAATGACTAATTAATAATAATAATAATAAACATTTGGGCCCTCTGCTGTTTTACACTCAAATAGAAGATAATGAAGTTAAAGCCGGTCATATCTTCTACCCATTTTGTTTTATGGCCGTGATGATTTAATAACATCGCAACGTGAGATAACTCCCACTTTTAGGGCTCAGAATGTGAACTTTAACCTCTGTATGCTCAATAACGCTGACCCTTTTGCTTTTACAGTAAATGTTCCTTATTTTTATATTAGGTCAAAAATGGCAAAAAATAAACTCATCAGTCAATAATTGTTTTGAGGAATGAAGGCGATACAATGATTGAAATTGCCAAAAAACTGCAGATTTCATCCAAAGGTGTAACTACAGTCTTCAAAGACAAAGCACAACTGTCTCTAACAAGGACAGTAAGAGATGTGGAAGACCAGATGTGCAACTAAACAAGAGGATAAGTACATCAGAGTCTCTAGATTGAGAAATAGACGCCTCACATGTCCTCCGCTGACAGCTTAATTGAATTCTACCCGCTCAACACCAGTTTCATGTACAACAGTAAAGAGAAGACTCAGGAGGACTTATGGGAAGAAATGCAAAGAAAAAGACACTTTTGAAACAGAAACACAAAAAGAAAAGGTTCGAGTGGGCAAAGAAACACAGACATTGGACAACAGATAATTGGAAAAGAGTGTTACGGATCTGAACCCCATTGAGCTTTTGTGGGATCAGCTAGACTGTAAGGTGTGTGAGAAGTGCCTGACAAGACAGACACATCTATAGCAAGTGCTACAGGAAGTGTGGGGTCAAAGGTCACCTGAGTATCTGGACAAACTGACCGCTAAAATAACAAGGATCTGTAAATCTGTCATCGCTGCACATGGAGGATTTTTTTATGAGAACTCTTTGAAGTAGTTTAAGTTCAAATTGTATTAGTAATTTTTCACGTTATTACATTGTGATCAGTTGAATGCCCCTTTGGTGAATAAAAGTACTAATTTCTTTCCATAAGACCAAAATATGTACATAATTCCAAACTTTTGGCCACCAGTGTTTATATATATATATGCATGCACAAATAAAATGATGCCTGTATTAGGACTAATACGATTTTTCCAAATTTATTTCGGCAATTTATTTCCCCAAATCTCTTGCCCTAAATGTTCATTACTGTAATGCTTCTGGTCATTTTAGGATGAATTTTGTAAATATTACTCATTTGTTTTGCAATACAATGATTTTTTTTTTTTCAGCATAAATGAAAGGCAGTACAACTATGATGCAATGATTTTTTTTCTCATTACATTTCATCATTATTTTCACATTACAGAATTGACAATTTGGGGAGAAAAGGTGCTTAACTGTCATGAAGATAACATCACAAGGCTAAAAAAAAGAAAAAAATTAATGAGAAAAAAAAAGGAAATAATAATATAATAATAAAAAGGCTTTGTTTGCTTAATACAACTATTATTATTATTATTATTATTATTATAAAAAAAAAAAATCATTGATTTTGGGGTGAAATATGACCTGGAATATGTTCGTGAGAAACGCTCCAACTAGAGAATGTAATTCATGTCACACACTTTAATTGTCTTCTGGTCAAATAAGGGGTTATGTTAAATACAAGCAGAAGTCATGTGCTGGAAATCACATCTTGCACCTTTTTGTGATACAGAGGTGGCATACAGTGAACGAAAAAGCAATTTATCCAAAACCAACAATCATCACCATGTTTAATCAGCAAGAATAGATTAATTCAAGTATTATTTCTTTCAAGTGCTCACTACAGTGTTTCCATACTTGTTTTCCAATGACAGAAGCCAGCGTCACCTTTTCATTCAGGTTCAGTGAAAGACAACATTTAAAAGGTTCCTACATGATTTCCGGAGTGTGACAGCGACCAAACGACCTCTTCCATAATGAACATCATGTGCTTTAGTTTTGTTCCCAAAAAGCACAGCCAACGAGCTCTGTGGCTTATTTAGGCAAACCTCGTACAGCTACTGTACCACAAACGGTAGAGAAGCTGCATCCATTCCACTGTAAGTACGGTTTGAGAATCACATCTACATACAATTCAACTTAGAATTAAAAACATTATACAGATATTAACATCATTATCGGCACTGAGCAACAGTGTATCAAATTCACTCACTCACAAACGGATGTGCAATATGACCTAAAAAGAGACCAAAAATGATGTGCAATTCATGGCATACTTGTCTGGTACAAGTGGTCTTGGGTGACCATTGCGGACAGTAACACACATCTTCTCTGTTTAGTTCCAGTTTTTTGTTTAGAAAAGGTTAAAAGTGTCCCCGCATTTGCAACAGCAGCAGACTGTAAATCTGCATATTTTAAATGGTTTTCAGTGGTGACCCCTCTCTCTCTCTCTCTCTCTCTCTCTCTCTCCCCTCTCCCTCTGTCTCTCTCTCTCTCTCTCTCTCTCTCTCTCTCTCTCTCTCTCTCTCTCTCTCTCTCTCCCTCTGTCTCTCTCTCTCTCTCTCTCTCTCTCTCCCCTCTCCCTCTGTCTCTCTCTCTCTCTCTCTCTCTCTCACCATACAGCTCTTAAGCGCAGGGCGAATCTTCAGATCACCCCAGGAAGTGCCACATTCTCAGATTTGAGCAGTTCAGTTCTTTAAAATTAGGGGATACATATATTTTGACCAGCAGGTGGCGCAGTCCCGCCTTGAGTTGACCCGGCTCTCCTGCTGCATGACCTCCTGTGCCATTCTGTTCCTATGACACTTGCTCTACTGGCCGCATCTGCACGTCACCGATCTACAGGAGGAGAGAGAGATGAAAAAGAGACTATTCAATTTGACAAAGTGAATACCACTGTAAAGTACAGAGAGAACACATCGATCCGCATGTGATGGATCTAACAGCGCTTGGATTTGGCTGTCTCCCATCCCTGCTGGAATATCCAGCTTAAGCTGGTAACTGTTTTGGAACATGGTAGCTGGACCAAACTGGTCCTTATCTGGTCGACCAGCTACCATGTCCCAAAAACCAGCTTGAACACCTTGAGCTGGAATGACAAGCTGGTAGCTGGCCTAAACTGGTCTCCCAGCTTGGACCAGCTAGAATCCAGCTTCCAAAACACAGCTACCAGCATAAGTTGTATTTTCCATTAGGGATCTGTCTGATGATCATTATGGCAAATGGTCTGCACTTATATAGCGCCTATTTTAACCTTAGAGGTTACCAAAGCACTTCACACTGTGTCCCATTCACACACACATTCAAACACACATTCACACACACACATTCACCCATTCACACACACATTCACCCATACATTCTCACACACACACACACACACATTCACCCCTCAACACACGCATTCACGCATTCACACACGCATTCACCCCTTAACACACACATTCACACACACACACACATTCACCCCTTAACACACACATTCACCCATTCACACACAAATTCACCCACTCACACACACACACACATTCACCCATTCACACACAAATTCACCCCTTAACACACACATTCACCCATTCACACACAAATTCACCCCTTAACACACACATTCACCCATTCACACACAAATTCACCCACTCACACACGCATTCACACACACACACACCCATTCACACACACATTCACCCATTCACACACAAATTCACCCACTCACACACACACACACACACACATTCACCCATTCACACACAAATTCACCACTTAACACACATTCACCCATTCACACACAAATTCACCCCTTAACACACACATTCACCCATTCACACACAAATTCACCCCTTAACACACACATTCACCCATTCACACACAAATTCACCCCTTAACACACACATTCACCCATTCACACACACACACACCCATTCACACACACATTCACCCACTCACACACACATTCACCCACTCACACACGCATTCACACACACACACCCATTCACACACACATTCACCCATTCATACACAAATTCACCCCTTAACACACACATTCACCCACTCACACACACATTCACCCACTCACACACGCATTCACACACACACACACCCATTCACACACACATTCACCCATTCATACACAAATTCACCCCTTAACACACACATTCACCCACTCACACACACATTCACCCACTCACACACGCATTCACACACACACACACACACACCCATTCACACACACATTCACCCATTCATACACAAATTCACCCCTTAACACACACATTCACCCCTTAACACACACATTCACCCATTCACACACAAATTCACCCCTTAACACACACATTCACCCACTCACACACACATTCACCCACTCACACACGCATTCACACACACACACACCCATTCACACACACATTCACCCATTCATACACCAATGGCGGCAGAGCTGCCATGCAAGGTGCTAGCCTGCCATTGGAAGCAACTTGGGGTTCAGTGTCTTGCTCAAGGACACTTCGGCCATCCCTGTGATTAGCGGCCGACCCGCTCTACCACCTGAGCCACAGCCGGCCATTATGACAGTAATAATAATCCCAGTCAACGATTGTAAAGTGTGTTCAATCCAACTCACAAGATAATATATCATAACTGCTTCTGGGCAGAAAGCAAAGCATGAGCCCAATTTTTGCCAATTTTGTTTAACTTCTTGAAGCCGGAATAATCCTTTAATGTAGAATGTGCCGTATCTTTTACCACATGTCGTTTTTGTTCATGGTTTTCGAGGGTATGGACACGTCACACAACCTGAGATCAATTTAACTGGCTTCTATCAAGTAACACTTTGACACTTCTGAATTTGTGTCAGAATCCTGTAGCTGGTGACTGGATGCACAAAACTTTCATGTCAAATGTTTCATGATTTTTGTCTTGGAAACATTTTACCAGGTCTTTATAGTTTATTTTTGGTACTTTTGAAAATGCATTTTAGGTATAGATTTGACTCTTTTAGCTTTGTCCCAGACCCAGACATTCAATATTAAACTATGAAAATCCATTGTGAAAATATCAATTATTACATGCTAAAATGAAACGATGATAATCTAAACAAAAATGTAAATAAACATAAACCATTTTAATGTCCAACAGTTGTGGAGTCATCTCAATCACAACAAACTATTTTGCTACCAATATCCCAATATATTAATTTCCCAATATAATCCCAATATATACATTTATTCAAAGAAACATTCTCAATTAAGTTTATGGTTTAAAAAGAAGATTGTATTTATGGTAGTTTTGTGTTTTATTTAGTTTGATTATAGTGTCTCTGAATGGTCTTACCTGAACATGAGGAGGTGCACTGAGGACGTATGTGACAGCACTGGCGATGTCTTCTGCTTTCAAACACTGTACAAGACAAATAATCATTACAAATCCACGCAGCAAAGAAACTGACATGTATGAAAAGACATCACACATACGCACGCTCTGTTTACCTTTATGCTTTCATAAACAGCAGCGGCTCTTTCTGGATCACTGTTGTGATGCCGGAAGGCAAAATCAGTTTCCACTATTCCAGGTGATATACACTACGGCAAAGAAAACTGACAGGTTATAAAATACTGCATTGCATCATGTTTTAACAAGGTTGAGTGTCTGTAAAAGTTATTAAATAATAGAAATTGAATAATTAAGCAATATCACATGAGCAAGAGTGCGATATGGCCCTATATCAGCACTGCTGTGATGATAGGTAATCCCATCGGTGCTGATATAGGGCCATATAGCACGATTGCGAGGGTGATATTGCTTATATACAACAGTTCAATGAACAAGTACATTTAAAAAAATTTACATTTAAATTAAATTACGCGACGGGTCAGAATCTGCTGTTGCTGGTTCAAAACAAATAATGCGTCCAAACCTTCATTAGTAATTCAAAAATGTCATTTCAGAAATAGCATCATGGCTCGTGCTGTTTCTAACAAGTCATTGGATTAACAGGTATAGACGGATGTGTGTGTGTGTGTGTGTGTGTGAGAGAGAGAGAGAGAGAGAGAGAGAGAGCGTGTGCGATCACCTGTTGCCACACCGAAGCAGAGATGCTGTCAGCTTTCTGAAGATCAGCTTTCTCAGTGGAAAATAGACGTCAAAGCGGGGGTATTTCTCCCTATTTCGCAGTAGCTGGTGCGCAAGAGTCATTCACTATAGACAGCGATGTCCTCCGCCATTTTAAACATTATGTATCCAATGTGGAAACTCTGAGAAAAGGTAAGCACCTTGAGTTCTGTAATTAATCAGTCTGTTGTGTCTCTCAGCTGTGATGAGCCTTAATCCTGAAGTTGTCCATTTAAAGCCGTTTAAAGCTTCCCAGCTTTGGTAATGTATTAGTAATACAAGCGATCACGGAGCGCTGTTATATGTAAACAACGACTAACGGATTCTCTTCACGTCACCTAACTGGCTCATATTACACACAAAAATGATCTTTTGCCACCACCTGCTGGCTAACATATGTAATGTCAAAAATAAGACAGTAACTCCTGACTGATATGCACTGCATTACACTTTAGTTTAGAACAGCACAAACACAAGCGGAGTGACAGACACACACACACACACACACACACACACACACACTGCAAGCGTCTGAGAGCTGGTGTCAGACCATCAGTGCTCATGGAATGTCTCTCGTCCAATCAGATTCAAGGACCGGAAATAACTGTTGTATATCCTAAAATATGTGAAATGTGTGTGTGTGTGTGTGTGTGTGTGTATGTGTGTATGTGTGTGTGTATGTGTGTGTGTGTGTGTGTGTGTGTGTGTGTGTGTATGTGTGTATGTGTGTGTGGGGTCTCACTGTGGCTCTGATGTGTGTTTTGGCTTCCCTTAGCTCTTGTCTCAGCCCCTCTGTCAATGCGGTCACAGCATATTTAGTGGCGCAGTAAAAGTGTTCGTCAGTGCTGGGCACCATCCTGTGTCCCCCCATACTGCAGAGAAAAGACCAACAACAGCTTGTATGTGTCAACATCAGGACTGGATGATGTCACCATCTTTATGAGCACATTTATGCTGTTCAAGCCGAATGTTTAAGGTTCAACCGGACAGTGAAGTATACCTGTTAATATTGATAACGTGTCCGTCATCCACATTCCTCTCCTTCATGGACTGGTAGGCCTCACGTGTGCAGATAGCGAGAGCGAGTATGTTCACCTGCACACAAAGACAGATGGTGAGTTAGTCCATGGGCAGTCGCTCAGGACAGTTGCTTAAATGAGCAACTGTAATAGTGTTCCTTGACTAATGTTTGCAAGTTATGATGTGTGTGTAACTCACATCAATCATATTCTTCCATCTTTCTGTCTTTCCGCTGAGCAGAGGTTCGTTGTGCGCCAGTCCTGCATTGTTGATGCACACGTCCACACCCTGATGCAAAGTCTTAATGGCCGAGAACATGGACAGAATCTCCTCCTCATTACACAGATCACATTTATACGGGATCAAAGTGCCGCTGTATCCTGCGCTCTGACACTCTGCGGCCAACTTCTGTACCGAGAGAAGACAAGAGCAGATACTTGAGATAAATCATGAACTCTTCAGAAACATATGACAAGAGCACTGTGCACAGTAGTTTTAAAAGATGAAAACAGTTTGAAGTTTTACGGTAAAGTTCTGCTAACAGGTGTTAACTACTCTAACCCTAAACCACACTGGGGAATTGATTGGATCATGAAAAGTGGGCATTAAATACCAGAATGTATTTGGAGGGGTTGGAAAATACGATGGATTGGTGAAGTCACACAAAAAGAAAAGTTTCAGAGACAGAGCAAGTTATTACATTTTGATGAAAGGACATTTTTGGCACAGATGAACCACTCAAAATAAGACCAGGAATGTGTATAAGGAAAGTACATGGGGTCAATGTTGATTTAATGTTGATATTAAGGGCAAAAAATAAAAAAAGCCTAGATGTCAAAGTGTCATCATCAACACCAAAGGATAAGAGTGCGGAGCGAATGAGTCGACCGAGCTCACAGCCCATTGGTTCATTTTCGGTGACATAGCTGAGCTTGTGATTGGCTCATGCCCAGACCACACAGACTAGGGGCAGACTAGGACACCAGAAAGATGATGCCAGAGAGAGGAGAGGATTTGGCACTTAGTGTGAGTGTGTGAGTGTGTAGTACTGGCTGAACCCTCGTTGCCAGTTCACAACACTGAAGCGTCTTTGGTGCCGCAGCCAAACAAACAGTCTAACCCATTTGAACATACACTTCAAAAGGCTGTACTTTGTACAGCAACACCCTAATGACTTATTATATGCACTCTAATGACTTTTATACAATCGAAACATTTAATAGAAAATTATTTTTATCTCCAATGATGACAGATACCAATATACACATACCCAGTACTTGTCTGTGTCCTTGGGCTGGGAAATAACGCATGTAATATAGATAAAATAAATGACACATTTTATAAAAGTATGATATTGCTCTAGCACACCTAAAGAAATAAAAAGGATAAATAGTGACACACCTCAGTGCGCTATGGGTTTGTTCAAACCCTTAATTTATGAGCAATAGTAATCGTGATGCTTGTCTTAGCAAACACCACTAATAAAACATCCAGGATGTGTAAGATTTTAATGAAAATATTGAGAACCACGTAGCAGAAAGCAATACATTCAAACCAGAATATCCACACTGTAAGACTCAAAATGCACAAGTGAAATCAATAATGCCACATGCATTATGTAATGCTACAGAGTAGAACAGGCAATGGACAAAGATGACGATATGAAACCCAAGTACCATTTTATTTTAAATCCTAAGTGAGAAACGATAAATCCAAAAACGTGAATCAAAAGTGAAATCAAAACAAGTGAAGAATATAAACCAGAAACGAAACTAAATTTGACTTGCCTATAAACAATGACTTGACGTAACTAGACAAGACTAAACTTGACTAACAGCATAAACAGACACAGCATTACACCAACAAAACTCAACCAAGACAATGGCAACCATATGAGCTTTAAATACTCAGACAAGGGTAAACAGGATAACAAGACAATGAAACATGAACCAATGAAATAGTCTAATAAACATGGTGGAACATGATGGTCACATGACAAACAAGGAACAGGTACAAGGAAGAGAACTTTCACACTAAAAGACGGTGTGTATGGGTGAGGGAGGAGCCGGAAAAGGAAGCGAGTGGCAGACCGGATAGCGAAATAGAAAACAAACTAAGTTTTGGAACTGTTTTTTTTCCTCCCCAGTTTGGGATGCCCAATTCCCAATGCCCTCTATGTCCTTGTGGTGGCGTAGTGACTCGCCTCAATCCGGGTGGCAGAGGATGAATCTCAGTTGCCTCTGCATCGGAGACCATCAATCCGCACATCTTATCATGTGGGTTTGTAGAGTGTTACCGCAGAGCCTTCACGCTATTCGCCGCAGCATCCACAAACAACTCACCACGCGCCCCACCTAGAGCGAGACCCTCATTATAGCGACCACGAGACGGTTACCCCATGTGACGCTACCCTCCCTAGCAACCGGGCCAATTTGGTTGCTTAGGAGACCTTGCTGGAGTCACTCAGCACATCCTTGATTCGGACTCGTGACTCCAGGAGTGGTAGTGAGCGTCTTTACTCGCTTAGTTACCAAGGCCCCCCTCATTTTTGGAACTGTTAAATCGATCTGTTTAAAGATTCCACTGGAGCTTATGAAATCTCAAGGGAATAGAAAGGGGAATGGATCAGACACTAAAAAGGGTGCGGATGGTTCAGGAGAAGATAAGGATGAAATGGAGGTAGGATGGACACAAGTGGAGGGAAAGAGTGGAAATAAAGGATCAAATAAGAGGAAAAAAGGGAAGCAGGATGAATCGGAATGTAGTACAAATGAGAGTGAAAACGAGAATGTAATAACGGATATTTGTCAGGATGGGTTAAGGATGAAGGAGTGTCTTGGGAAATCCATTCGCTTTTGACAAAAGAATTGTCGAATTGGTGAGGTTAAAATGGCAAATTGGTACATTAATGGTAAGAAATGGTAGAAATGAGTGTCAGAAGAGCAATGAACATAGAGATGGCATGTAAACAGACTGTATGTAAGCAGTAGGAGTGTAGGTCAGAAGGTGTTGTTTAGTGGAGTAATTACAGGAGTTACTGTAGAAGTAACGATGGAAGAACTAAAACTAAATTTGGAAGGTGGCAAAATAGTAGAGGCGATTCTTTTGAAAATGAATAGGGATGGATGTAGAGTAGACAGTCTATCTTAATGGCTCCCCCATTAAAATGATACAACTGTCAAAGATATGGGCATATAGCTACAGTATGTAAGTCAAAGAAGAGATGAGCTCGTTGCGGAACATGATTATGCAAAATGTGGAGAGGGAGAGGAGGTGAAATGTTGTAATTGTGGTGGAAATCAGGACATGGATAGATTGATACATTGATAGTAAGAAAAACGTCTTGCTGTTTATAGCAGAAGTAATAAACTGCACAGCTCAGACAGGGAAAAGGACGGAAAAGATTTAAATTACAGTGAAAGCGGCAGAAAGACACTTTGAAGAGCTGACATGGGAATCAGTAAGAGAAGGATTAAGCAACGGGCTGGGTATCATTCAAAAAATATCGATATAGTTACAGTTATATAGTTGATATCTTTTCCTTCGATACCGGTTCCTAAACGATACTTTTTTCTATACCAATTTTATGAAATCCGTTTTAACAAGATTACAAACATTTCCTCAAAAAAACTTTGGTTTTATTTTTTCAGTTAATCTTGATCAGTTACTGTCAACCTTAAAGCATTTCTAGCAACGATTTAGCTAGCTATCTATAGCCATACATTCAAACAATATCTAACGTTACGTAGGTCCCAGTTTATAGGACTATGTCACAGAAACGTTAAAGTACACAAGCATGTACCACACTACAAGTTAGCCGATCTTGTTTGTTGGTTTGCTTGCTAAACGTTCACCTTACCTGTCGGAGTCCCAGTCATAGTGCCGCAGCATTCATCAGTAGTTTTGGAGGAAGACTCGTGTGGTGGGCATGTTGAAGGAAGCTCTGTGGCAGGAGGACGCTGAGAGGACGACTGCACCGGCTCGGTCTTCTTGCAGTCGAAGACGGAGTAACTTTCTGCTCTTAAGTTTATTCCGTGCACTGTCAAGTGTTTCATCAGATTTGTCGTGGTGCCGGTCTTGGAGGCAAATATCTTGTCACAAATATTGCATCACGTGCTGTTGGCATCGAGCAAGGTGAAATGTAGCCACACTTTTTAACTTTTCCACATCTTTCACATGCATGGGGTTTGAGAAGCATCTCTGGGCATAACCGGCATAAACTAGTGTTTTTCATTGATGCTTAAACACAGCCAATCACCGGCACTTTTAGATTTGGGCACATCTAGCATGCTACATGCTTATCACTGACGTAGATTAGAATAATCCATTAGGTATCGAAATTTGGTACCGAACAACAAGATATTTTTTGATACGCAATTGTTTAGCGGCAATTCGGTCGGTGCCTAAAATGTATCGAACTCGATACCCAGCCCTAATTAAGCATGAATATTCAACCTAGTCAGGAAGCATGTTGTGGTTAATAGTTATGCTGTTATAACTCCTTCATTGGAATGTTAGGAGCATTCTAGCAAATGGCCAGGAATTTAAAGGATATATTAACTACATGGAGGTTAAACCTGAAATGTTATGCAGTCAAGATAAATGGCTAAACCCTAAAATTGATTTTGGTATGAAAGAATACACAAGCGTAAGGAGAGATCGGGAAAATGTTAAAGGTTGAGGATGTAACATGGTTAAATCAGGATTACCATATAAGGTGGTGGGTAAAGGTATATCAATGGAATATATGGATGGGAAATAGGAGTTATGTGATCATACATTTTTATCATCCATGTCAAAGTTTAATACTGATGGAATTAGAAAGTATAGAAGGTTTAAACAGGATAGAGTAATTTGGTGTAGAGATTTCAATGCACATAATACAGTATGGGGAGGAATTATTAATGACAAATAACAAATGGGTTGGTGGTTGAAGATTTGATGGATTTACAGAACTTGATCTGCATTATTGATGGCATTTATACTCGGGTTGATGTTATCAAAGGCTTGAAATCAGTACAAGACCTTGGTACTCTGGTTTCAGCCACATTAGGAGGCAATACAAATTGGGAAGTATTAGAGGAATGTACGAATGGAAGTGATCACTTCCCAATAGTAAGTACAATCATTAAGTACAAAAAAGATAAGAAGGATGAATCATGAGGTTACTGGTAAATGGATTTATGGAAAAAAATAACTGGGAAGTATTTTTAGGAATGACTGATTAGGGATTGAAACAAACTGAGATAAATGAAGGAAGCAGCATAGAAAAATTGTTCCAGTTTTACAAAATGCAGCAATAAAATGTATCTCTAGAAGTAAAGGGAGGAGGTTGGATGTTGAAAGTGCAATAGGCTAAATGATGATGAAAAAATTTACATGTTTCGAAGGGCATTTATTACAATTAATAGCTCAGACAATCTAAGCTAAGAGAGAAGTTGAGTGAATATCCAAATCTCATGGCAAAGAAGCCACCAATGGAGGATCCATTGGATGTTCCCTTTTCCTATCCAAATTAAAAAGAGCATTAACCTGTTGATATGCAATCGCCCGCACGTGGTAGTGACGTCACTCTGCTTACATTTAATATATAATTTACCATCTATAAATGTAATTAATGTTAACATTATACATCTTTACAAAGGTATAAGGGTTCAACATTGATATCCGATCTCAGTTTCACGATAGCAATGCTCCAGAAACAGCGATTGAGTTATTTGTGCAGGAGTACAAATTAAAACATGCAATATCAAAACGGGACTTTTATTATGAAAACATGATCGCCAGATGAATCCAGTTCAACACACTTGGGTCAATCGTCCATGACAAGCGTTCATTAAAAACATCCAATAGCACTTCTTGTCCATAAAAGTGATAAATGTGATAAATATTGATATATTGTCCATTGTTTACATGAGATCTCGCCTTCGTCATCGTTCTTCAACAAACTGCAATCTGAGCAGCATTCATGTTGTAAAACTGTTTATGATCTGAAATATTAGAGTCTCATAAACAAAACCAGCCATCTCCAAAGTCTATTTTTAAAAATGTGGCGTAGTTTTATTCATAATAGTCGAGCAGTGCCGTCAGATTTAGTGTCGTCTTGAGAGGCGGAGCTTAATTTTACTCTGAACACTTCCAGAGATTTTACAGACATTAAAGCTGCAGGAACCTAATTTTTTGTTCGATCATCTTCAAAGTATGGAAAAGGTAAGAACACCAGGTTTATGTTGGATAAAAGATAACATTATCAATGGATCAGATGGGAAAAGTATGAATGCACCACTATAGTAGTTTGGCCATTAATACCCATGTAGATTTGACCTCATCCTAGTGTGGATCTTACCTTGTTGGAATAAAGGCAAGGAAAAGAAGCGAGGACTCTTATCTGGACAAAGTGTGATCAGCACACTCAGATCCACACAGATGCATCTAAAGATCCAGATAAGGAACAGGTGGGAATCATGTTATTTTATTCCAAACCTTAAGGAGCTCTCACTAGAGGAGCTGAACATGTAGCGTTGGTGAGGCTTGAACTTTGAGGGGCTTGGGAGGGGAACATATTGGGACTTCTCTGATCCAAAGTCTCCAGTTGATGGAAGTAAAGCACTTGATAGTATGTGATCCACAATTAAAAAATGAAGGAAGTAAGAAGAGGACAATAAAAGACATGTAATCAAAACCTGAAAACATGAACACAATCCCTCAAACACGTGGTACATTAACAGTACAAGCACTGCGATTACATTTACACATAGAGATGGGTCGTGTTCTCAAATACAGTTAATCTTTTCTTATGACACAGCACAGGAAAAGAAGCCTAGAGACAGTAAGAGCTGTTTAGGGATTTCTAAGCCATAAATAATCACCTCAACACAATCTCTTTCCCTTCCCGTTGCAACTCTAGTGAAGAGTAATTTGGCCTGTCACTGTAAATTCTCATCTTCATTAGCAGAGCCGAGCAGCCCAATGAAACAAGACGTGTACGAAAGGCCAGAGTTGGGGAGTAGTTAACTAAAATCAGCAACTAACTTAACTTCATTTTAAGGTAGCAAGAGAGTAGCTCAGCTATGTTCACAATTGTGGAGCTATTTCTGTAAAGAGATACATTTTCCTACAAGTAGCGCTGTAGCATCACAATATCACCATATTTCTATTCAGTTATAGGGTAAAATAGGGTGTTTTCTGGTTTTATTAGTGTATATGAAGTATAAACAATGTTGCCACCCTATTTAACCAAAATGAAACAGAACTATGGTTTTACTATAGTAACCATGACTGTGTACCCAAGTGTTTAAGAAAGATTCTGAGGGGCGCTTGGGTAGCTCAGCGAGTATTGATGCTTACTACCAACCCTGGAGTTGCGAGTTCGAATCCAAGGTGTGCTGAGTGACTCCAGCCAGGTCTTCTAAGCAACCAAATTGGCCCGGTTGCTAGGGAGGGTAGAGTCACATGGGGTAACCTCCTCGTGGTCGTGATTAGTGGTTCTCGCTCTCAATGGGGCGTGTGGTGAGTTGTGTGTGGATCGTGGAGAGTAGCATGAGTCTCCACATGCTGTGAGTCTCAGTGGTGTCATGCACGACGAGTCACGTGATCAGATGTGTGGATTGACGGTCTCAGAAGCGGAGGCAACTGAGACTTGTCCTCCGCCACCCGGACTGAGGTGAGTAACCGCGCCATCGCGAGGACCTACTAAGTCCTCAAGATGGCGCCGAGTACGGCTGGTGCGTTACGAGCTCCGACACAATGTTGCAGTTTTTTTTATTGTTTTGTCTACAATTCTTATGTTTTTTGTCTTGGAAGTTGTCTGCCTTATTGTCTATGATAGACAAACACTTTTGGACATTGGTTCTGTAATAGCACACCAAAAACCAGACATTAAATACCTCAATGCAAACCTGCTCCACATACACGACAGCGGAGCTGGAAAAGGGGAAGGAGAGCTGGCGTTCTCATCAGACTAAGTATATAGTATATCTACATATCTCTGCCCTCAGGACCCTCTTTATTTAACACACACACACACACACACACACACACACTTCCCCTGTGATAGATTGTAGCTGTCTAAAGGTTGGGTGGAATCGTTAATCAGAGCAATTCATATCTGACTCTTTAAAATGACTTAATCCCAGCAGACAGCATCAGGATTATTAAAGCTCGATCATTACCACAACCTCTGTCCTGAGACTGGATGATTATAAGATAATGTGATTATTGTTATAATAGAAGAGCTGTATTGGCCGGACCGTACCCAACGAGATCACTGACTGTGCTGTTAAACTGAAGGCCATTCAGAGAATAGATCAAATCACGAGGAGAACAGAGCAGACAAAAGAGGAGAGCAAGAGAAGAGGGGAGGGTGTGGACAGGATAAGTGTTGCCTAACACACCTAAACTAACCTGTAGGACCAGATTTCATTAACCGGCTCTGATTGACACACAGATCTGTGCTGCACTTCACTATAAATAAACTCTGCACAACAGAGAACAAACCACAATACAGACAGAGCGTGGAGAACAAAACAATCTGTGTGTATAAGTGAGACAAAAGAAAATATATATTACCAGTTTAGATCTCATGATCTGAAAAATCTTTTGATCTAAAGATTCACATGTGTATAGTTCACTTATAATGTCAATTTTATGTACTATTAAAGAAATTATCTTTCAGCTAAAGCTCATCAGTCACAAATTAGCTTTTTAAAAACGTACAAATTCCATGGACACACTAGAGACTCTTATTTTGAAAAGACCAAGACTTGACAGGTTACAATGCTCTATATTAAGTATTAGACAAATGAAGCTTTTTATAGCTTATATATTCACCTGATGAGGTTAAATGAGGAACAGGTTCATTATTATTCACAAGATATGAACTTGGATATGTGTTGAGGGGGCACATTTCCATTTAGTCTACATTTTAACTTTCACGGCCTCGCTTCAATGTAGAACGCTTGATTTTGTAATAAAAAAAAATATATAATAAAAAATTATATATATATATTTTAGGGCTGCAACTAATGATTATTTTGATAACCGATTAATCTACTGATTATTAGAGCGATTATTCAGCGATTATTGCAAAGATTTATCATTAGCTTATAACCGATTATTCAGCTGTGTCCCGACTTAAAAGGTTGTATTAAACGTGCTTACTAACTATAAAGAGGACAAAATCATCTTTTAAAAATACCCCTAAATGACATTCACTGAATTAAAGTGGAAAAATAGTGTTTATTTCGTTTAATTCAGTAAAGAAATTCACTGCAAAAAAAAAATATATATATATATTGTTATCAAGTGTTTTTATCTTGTTTTACATTTAAAAATGTCTAAAAAACAAGATACATTTACTCGAGAAGCAACATATTAGATATTTAGACTAGAGAATGTATCTTAAATATACAGGAAGTGTATTTGTTTTACATGGTTATACTTCTGCGAGTGCAGTAAAGCCAAAATATACTTATATTCTCTAAAAGCATGTCTAAATATCTTATATGCTGCTTCTCAGGTGAATAAAATAAGTTGAGAGCAATCACGTTATAGTCTAGCTGCATTAAGCGTGTGCGCTCGAGGGACGAGCGTCCCGTGACAGAGTGTGCATCAGCCGGTGCAGTTTCAATCTCTCCCCCTCAGATCGGGACATTCACAACTCATAGAAGAGGCGCTGACCGCACAGAGAAATGTTTCAGAGTTTGTAGTTATTTACATGATCTGCTTCCATATTATTTGACTATACTTTAATAAAGCTATAACGCAATAAAACTGCATTTAAGATGTAACATCAGGGTGTTTCCTTTAAAGAGCTCCGACTCCACTTTTTCCACAACGAGAGTGCTTCTGAATTTACTTTTGTTTTTGTATAATTCCCTCATACTGTGGGATCTACATCGCCTGAAGCTGTTTGGAATATACGTTACGTTAAATGAGATCAAATGACTATTTGACAACGAAAAATTGTCGAATTTTTTTTATTGTCGATGTTGTCAACTAATCGTTTCAACCCTAACATATATATATATATATACAAAAAAGCAACTATCTGCCTCTGTTTCTACTGTATTTATTACTATTGTGAAGTATTTACATTGATATGTTGAGCATGTTTAAGAACAGCGAGCATCTCACGAGGTTTCATCCTTGTATTTTAATGCAAATTTTGGGATATCGCAGAATGGAAAAACCAAGATGCACATAACATTTTTGAAATGCACATGAATGCTCGCTTGAAGTAAACAATGTTTTATTCAGTAATAATACGTGCACATAAACTATAATGGAAACACATTTACCAAAAATATTTCTAAAGAATTTATAGGAATATAGATGCACATAAAAAGAAAATATTTGGCTTTACCTCAACAAGCCATGTGAATACTAGGCTGGGCGATATGTAACAAATATTTTTGCAATAATTGCCATAAAATATATAGCGATATCCGATTGCATTGTCAAACCCCCTGATGAGGGTTGGTGAATTTTTTGCTTTATTGATTTTGCTTTAAAAATGTTATTCACTTATTGAAACACAAAAAAATTAAAAAGACATTTCTAAATTCAAATGGCACTTTAAACTAAACGAAAAAAGCAATAAAATAACGAAGTGATCAAAATAATCTTATTTCACCACCTCCCCAAATCCAAAATTGTACCATCTCGCGCTGGTGGATAATTACTAATAACCTACAGATTATGAACTAAAGACAATTATAAATGTAAAGACAATAATAATTATTTATAATAATAAATAAGCCTAATAAATTCCCTTGTTCCCAAAATAATCCCCCCAAAAATTGTGTGTTCTTATCAAATGTGTTTGTCTTGTTCTGGTTATACAGTTAATGCTGCCTAAAGAAAACAACAAAGACTCAATTTTAGGTTCAAGGTGAACGTGTCTTATTATTGTATGATTTAATCACTTTCGTCTTTGTTTCTTTAATACATACATAAAAACAGTATTAATGCATCTGCAGAGTTGCGTTCACAATGTATGCAACCGAGTAGAAATAAAGCGAACTAAACTCACAGCACCTCCTGAGATGCTCTGAGATCATTTGCAGCTTTCTCATAGACGACATGATTCTTGCAAAGAGTTTTCAGACGAATGAAAAGGAGAAAAATGAGTGAAAACTCTTTACGTGAACTTGTTCAACAAGACAGGCTCGTGCTGCACGCCTCTGAACAAACAGCCAATCAGACACGAGCACTGACGGCTTTTCTAAATATAATAAAGTGTGTTTCTTCAAGCGCGTGTCTTTGTGACTAACAGCTTTTCTTGTCATGTGCCACTCCGAGACGTCTTACAGGTCGCCCGCCTGTTGCGGGTAGATGAGCAAAATTAGTCGTGCATGAAATACATTTGAACAAGGAGCTTGTTCACACACACGGGATGGAAATTATGCTTTATTCGCAATATTATGGTTTTTCACGTAAATTAAATTTGCAACTTGGATGGAAAAGTTAGAAAATTAAAAAAAACATTTTTTTTATCTAATTAAACAAGAATGAAAGCAAACACATATAAATGTGCATGTGTATGTGTATGCATATATATATATATGTATTTAAATATAAAAAGGCTGAAAAATATTAATCAAATTTTTTGCTATTTCGCCCAGCCCAAATACAAATATAAGAACACTTTTTTTTCTTCTTTAAAATCTTTATGCGTGTGTGTGTGTGTTGGGTGTGAGTGTGTGTGTGTGTGTGTGTGTGTGTAAAGCTGATGTGATCTTATGTCTGTAATCTTTAATCTGGTCACTGTTTAGTAACACAAGAATGAGCAGTTCACACCAATTAAACCCCCAAGTTTAACAGAAACACCAGATGAGCAAAGTGTGTTGTGGCCATACCATGGTAATACCACTGTACTTTATTATATTTCATGGTATTGTATGATTACCATATTCATACAGCATGGTATCTATATATTGATTCATAGTACTTTAAAGAATACCACAAAAATACCCTGGTAGATGTCCAAAAATCACGGGATTACCATGTTACCAACAGAAAATGCCTTACAAATCCACTAACTGAGTAGAAGTCTGATAAGCTTTATCCCTATTCTCCATCAACAAAGCACAAAATGCATCCTGTGTACAAGCACGTTGACAGGAGGGCACAGAGCGGCAGAGTCAACGCTGCTCTATTAGACATGCCACTATGGAAGTACCTGACACTGCAGTGGCGGCATATGGCCCTTTTCCACGGCACGTTACTCAACTCGACTCGCTTTACTTTTCAGAGCTTGCTTTTCCACTGCAGTTTAGTGCCGCATCAATGTGGGCGGGATTATAGGCTGATCGTCATAGTGGCGCCGCCTCTACTGTCGTGACATCATCTTAAATGCGACACAAACATTACTGACCATAAACAATAACATGAGCGCTAGCTGTTAGCTGCTAGCTCATTGTGCTGCATAAAGCAGTTGATGTTACACAAGTGTGTCTGGTTGTTTTAGAAGCTTCCAGTAGCTGCTCGACTGAATAAAGTGAAGCTTTCAAGCAGAGTATCGAGTTAACGTAACAAAACGTCCCATCCTCCATCGTGGACTCCAACAACGCCGTGACCGAGTCCAGCGCACTCTCCGTCCCATTGCTCGCCGGTTTAGATAGCGTCCATTTGGTCAAACCACTTCCTCTTTTCCTTGATGGTTCTGTAGTCACTTAAGTTTTGTTTAACGTTTCTCTACACTGTTGGTAGGTCCGGCGGTAGGCGTGTGCGGCCAACAGCTGAGACACTTCCAGAAAGACTTTAGCGTTTCGCTCATCGCTAACAAGTGGACAGTCTACACCTCGTTTATTGACCTTGGCGTGGTTTTGCGCACAGCCATTTCTTTATACTGCTATCGCTGTTGATAACTTTAAAACTAGCGGGTTGATTCTCCCTGACCAATCAGTGATCTGCCAGATTTTGACGTCTCATTTAGTATCGGCTCGGCTCGCTTGGAACCTCGACCGAGGTGGTACTAAAAAAAGTATCAGGTACCAGATACTATCCATAGTGGAAAACCCCCAAAAAACAAGCAGAGTCAACTCGTACCGTGCAGTGGAAAAGTCCCGATAGAGTTTCATATGTGTGTGAAAGACTGACAGTGATAGTGTAAGTGAGAATTTGAGATTGTGTGTGTGTGTGTGTAAGGGAAGGCATCCCACTTGTTTTCAGCACCACAGGATACATCCGAGTTTATTATAGTTTTATATTATATTATATATAAACTTTCCAAAAGACATCCATAATTCAGTTTAATTACTATATGGTAATTCACACATTTAAATTCCACATTTAAAGAGACAATTATGATCACAGTACACAGTGTAAAGCCATCAGACAGGACATTTAAACTAACAAAGTAGCAGATACAGGAGACGATTGAAGGAGATGTCAAAACCACAACAGGATGTTTAGTGTGCAACAGCGTGTCAAATTCCTGTCTGTACACATCAAGAGAACTAAAAAGATTTTCCAGATTAAATAAAGTGCTGTTGATGGATCTTAAGTGTCATTTTACAGACATACTCTGTCAAGAGGAATGCAAATAAACTAGTAGAGAATGAAACTGGGCCAAATAAGACTGGAGGTGTAGTGTTGCGCTCCTGTGCAGTTGATTCGACTCAGCCATGAACATAATAACATCTGGGAGAGAGTGTAGTTGAATGGGGGGGTCGCTGTCCGCACCGTTTTGTGGTCTGTTCTGCATAATGCGGTGGCTCATTTTAGCTTATCACGGTCCATTCGGCCCAGCGGCCCGCTGGTTCTCCCGATGGCCAGTCCGCCCCTGATCGGGACCACCGGGAAAATGCCCTGTATGCCAGATTACCAGCCCAGCCCTGCTTCCATCTATCGCTCTGCGCATGCGTCAAGAACTAGGAAGTGTAACCGATTGGATTGCTTCTGAAGACATGGATTAAAACACTGGAGTCGAATGGATTACTTTTAAACTGCCTTTATGTGCTTTATGGAGATTTAACGTTTTGGTCACCTTTAGAACTACAGGGGGGCGTGGATAGCTCAGTGAGTATTGACGCTGACTACCACACCTGGAGTCGCAAGTTCGAATCCAGGGTGTGCTGAGTGACTCCAGTCAGGTCTCCTAAGCAACCAATTGGCCCGGTTGCTCGGGAGGGTAGAGTCACATGGGGGAACCTCCTCGTGGTCGCTATAATGTGGTTATTGCTCTCGGTGGGGCGCGTGGTGAGTTGAGCATGGATGCCGCGGAGAATAGCGTGAGCCTCCACACGTGCTATGTCCCCGCGGTAACGCGCTCAACAAGCCACATGATAAGATGCGCGGATTGACGGTCTCAGAAGCGGAGGCAAAGTGAGATTCATCCTCCGCCACCCGGATTGAGGCGAGTCACTACACCACCAGAGGACTTAGAGCGCATTGAGAATTGGCCGTTACAGATTGGGGAGAAAAGGGGAGAACCCCGGACCTACAGAGCTGAGATATTCTTCTAAAAATCTTACATATCTGGGATGGCATGAGAGTGAGTAAATGATGATTTTTTGGGACAATCCCTTCAAATATCAACAACCCTCTAGTCTTTACGGGCTAGTGGAGATGGATACGTTCTGAAGGAACAGAAATAAATTATCATGCAGTTTTCAGGGGTTTCATTACAGCTCAGTTTAATCACAGATTACACCATATTAGACCTTTAAGCATATTTCTTCATATAATTATATGACACGCTCATACGCTCTGTTCAGTGCTGAATAAAACGGTTTTATAATCAATAAGCATAAAGTCTTGTTATGAAAGATAATCGCATTTGATTTATAGCAGCATGTCCTCTCTCTTTCGCAGTCTCTCTCCCCTCCCTTTCTGGGTCTGTGCGCACTCGATGAACCTGTGCTCATCCACGGCTGCTCAGGGATTGTGATGTCATTGAGTTTGCAGAGACTGAGCCATCAGGGGCCACACGGTGGGCTTCAGTAGATGCAGGCAGACCTTCGGAGGCTCTTATTTACTAGATTAACTCTCATACTGTATGTCAGGCCTCCTCTAAGCGGATATGAAGGACATAGTGGTCATTTCTGCAAGAGTATTACAAGAGACTTTTCCTGGGGGTGGAAACACACACACACACACACACACACACGCGCGCGCGCGCGCATACGTACATGTATACATATACTCATAACAACAAGAGACAAGTGAAACCTGAAGAAGGTGGGGTTTCATTTAACACACAGAATCGTTCCATGTGTGAGCCACCACTATGCTTTACTCGTGAATTAGAATGAATTGGGAAATCTGGATATGATGTCTTAGCAACATGCTAACATCAAACTCTATTAAAATCAATTGAGATTTGAGTAACGCAATTTGAGTGGTGTGAGGAGCTGTTGACCTCTCATCCACACTAAAATGGCATTGAAAACACACATTTACGTTTACATTTATGCATTTGGCAGATGCTTTTATCCAAAGCGACTTACAGTGCACTTATTACAGGGACAATCCCCCCGGAGCAACCTGGAGTTAAGTGCCTTGCTCAAGGACACAATGATGGATCGAACCAGCAACCTTCTGCTTACCAGTTATGTGCTTTAGCCCACTACGCCGCCACCACCACATCAGGGTGGACTGGCCAGTGGCCAGTGGGTCGGCTGCAAAATGGGCCACAATAAGCTAAAATGAGCTGCCGCGTAATGCAGAATGGACCACAAAACAGCGCCGTGGTATGCAGAAAAGGACAGGGAATGCCCCCCCCCCCCACCCTTCCTTTATTTGGACGTGAAATCAAAAAACCGTGATCAGATGAATATTTAATAATCGCGACATTACATTTAAGCATTTGTCAGATGTTTTTAACCAAAGCAACTTAGTGCATTCAAGGTATTCATTTTAGTTTGTGTGTTCCCTGGGGATTGAACCCATAGCCTTGGTGTTGCTAGTGCTATGCTACAAGAAAACCATCGAAAGCCCTCATCATATCCGTATACTTCGGCGTGACGATGACATTTGGGAACAGAAAGCTGAGGCCATAGGGACCCTTCAGAATGAAAGCGTTCTTGACCTAATGAGAAAGTTAGACGCAGCTCAACGAATACAATAGAACACAGCAGTCTCGAAATTAGCTTTTCAAAAATGATGTTCTTTTTGACCTGACGCAACGTCTAAAAAATGGCGGCGCTCCTGCACAAGATGCAGAATACACAGCGAGACACAGTGCAGCGGTCAAAGACGAAAGATCTTCTAGTCTTCTGACAAGAGATATACCGGTCTAAAATCTGCACAACAAGTCTTGCATTGGAACTAGACCGAGATATGCTTATTCAGCAGTATCAGAAATACAGCTAATGTACAGTGAATGGGTGAAAGAAAGTTAGACTGCATGCAAGTGTGAGACAAATGTTTGAAGGGACTGTCATGTCCCCAACAGGTGATGTGTCTGCCCCACACACAGTACATAAACAGGCCCAATGATTTAATTTACACAAACAAAATGTAGATCTGACAAGGCAGAAATAAGAGAGGTCCACTTATGATGTTACACAAGGATTCTTGACAAATATTGGGTAGATTTCGTATCAATCCTCATGTCTACGGCATGCCAATGAAGACTTATAATGCTGTTTAGGTAGGAAGCTCAGGTTTTAGAACTGCACTAGAAAGTGTGCATGCAAGCATGCATCAGCGTGATTGAAGCCACGTCTTCAGAATGACCAGTGTCAAAGCAGAGTGGCAGAAAAAAACTGCGACTGGCAAACTGCCCAGCGCTCACAAGAGAAGAAGAGAGACATAAAAGAGAAAAGAGGAGTCTGGTCCATCTGAAGTCACCGCAGTGACGGGCTAAAACAAATACAATAAGCCGCCTGCCAAGACGACAGAATTCATTAGCCACAGAGCCCCGAAACCTTGGCCACTGGAACATGAGTGTGTGTGTGTATGTGTGTGTGTGTGTGTTACTAGTCCATTCAAGATCTGATTAAGTGCTTTTTACGAGGTCTGTGAGACTTGGCATCAAATCTGACAGCTGGGGCGGAGCTCACGGCTCTTTCACAAATCGAATGGAGTTGAAAGTTCCCACTGGATAGAACTCAGCTGGCCCTGTTTATCAGAATAACACATAAACATTGTAGTTCTCCCCAGAACAGTCATTATTTCTCACCTTCATGTCATTCCAAACCCATATGAATGTCTTCCTTCCATGGAACACAAAAGGAGAGATGTCCAAAAATGACCAAAAGAAATGTAGAAATAAAACCTTCAAACAATCCTTAATTTATTGGTTCATTTCAGAATTACAGGATAAAATTCATTTTATAGAGATTGCTTTAATGCAAATTGCGTTTTTAGATGGATAGGGCATCGGTCCGACGAGCCCGATCCAAATCCGATACTGTCAAGCTCCAATAATGACATAAAAGAACCATTAAAACACCATTAAAGTTGTTCATATGACTCATATTATTTTATTCAAAGCCACTTGAAGAGGTGCGATAGCTCTGTGAATCACAAAAGGCTGCATTTAGTAAGATAATATATTGTATGTGCAGTGCCTGCGCGTCAGTGAATGGTGCAGCTCTGTTGACACAAACTCACGCACAGGCTGGTGATGCCCTCGCGACTATTTTTAGCTTTCACGGCGGTGCGCAATATTTGAGCGCTACTCAAGAACAGCATCTCAGATGTAGATGCTCAATATAATATAATATGCATTTAGAACGGCACCGGAGGAGCATTTCACCAGAATTGGAATAAGAACACTGGATCGTATCTGCCATTACTAAGATTTCTGATATCGGAAGAGAAAAAGTGGTATCGGGGCATCCCTATTTGGAACGCCCAATTCCCAATGCACTCTAAGTCCTTGTGGTGGCGTAGTGACTCGCCTCAATCCGAGTGGCGGAGGACGAATCTCAGCTCTCTCGCGCCTGAGACCGTCAATCCGCGCATCTTATCACATGGTTTGTTGAGCGCATTACCGCAGAGACGTAACGCGTGTGGAGGCTTCACGCTATTCTCCACGACATCCACACACACAATTCACCACATGCCCCACTGAGAGCGAACCACATTATAGCGACCATGAGGAGGTTACCCCATGTGACTCTACCCTCCCTAGCAACCGGGCCAATTTGGTTGCTTAGGAGACCTGGATGGAGTCACTCAACACGCCCTGGATTCGAACTCGCGACTCCATGTGTGATAGTCAGCATCAATACTCGCTGAGATACCAAAGATTCAATGAAATCACATTTATTAATTTCCCTGATATTTCCTGTTTTTCCATGACAAATCGAAACCCTGATAAAAGTAGTCCACATGACTCTAGACAATGAAGACAATAGCTTTGTGTGAGGAACATTTCATTTGCAGAAAACTGTCTCTTCTCAAAAGTCAAATCTCATTTGCACTTCTGCTTATTTCAACTTGGTTCGTGAAGATAAATCACACCAAATCACATCAGTGCGTTTACATGCACGATCTTACAACGATTATGCTCAACAAGTTGACAATATGCAAGCGTAAACCAAGTGTGCAGCACAAGCCCTCAAAAGTGAAGCCAAAATGTCTCGATCGCCCCCCGGTGGCTGGTCCTAGTATAGGTCATAAGCCCCGCCTCCCCATGTTATTCAACGGGAAGTGAGACCAACTAAACAATTAAATTACACTTCACATATCTTTTTTTCCAAAGATAGTTTCTGTCATTTACTGTCGTTTCTATCACGTTGATGTCATTTCAAGTGTTTGTTTTCAAAATAAGTTTGTTTTTAGTTATTTGATGCTATAAAAACGCTGCTGTGACATCATGATTGACAGCTGTGATTGACAGGTTCTCTAAGCGAAGTAGTCACTGAAGCACCAACAGACTTTTTTTTCGGGATCTTCGGAGGACTGAGGAGCTTTGTATGTAATATCTAAATTTCTATAATTAATTATTTCACACCGTCAAAAGTGCAGGGGCGTGTGCTTGCGATTGATTCAGCGAGAGTGAGGGCGGGCCTTGATTTTACTTCCTGTTCACTACTGCGCAGGTCTGGTCCCGAAATCGCAACCTGCGCAGACTCAAGTCCCAAGATGTCAGCGCCATATCGGGACACTGGCGGCTTCAGTTCTCACCAATGGAAAAGAGCGAAGGGGCGTCGACCATCTTTTTTTTACAATCTATGGCGTAAACCAATCAGCACACATAGATTTTTGCCCATTACCCTCTCTTTACTAGCATTTGTCCCACGTAGGTGCAGGGTCTACTTCGTGATAGTCCGCATATATATATATATATATTTGATTTGGCACAAGTTTTATCTCAGATGCCCTTCCTGATGCAACCCCAAGTGGCTGGGGGACTCTCACCCATACAC
The DNA here is from genome assembly GCF_025860055.1 of Xyrauchen texanus. Lineage (NCBI taxonomy): Eukaryota > Metazoa > Chordata > Actinopteri > Cypriniformes > Catostomidae > Xyrauchen > Xyrauchen texanus. Next base: position 2,697,027 of record NC_068279.1, on the reverse strand, counting down.
ACACGGAGCAATTTAGAGTCTCCAATTCGCTTAACTGGCATGTTTTTGGACTTGTGGGGGAAACCCGAGCACTCAGAAGGAACCCACGCAAGCATAGGGAGAACATGCAAACTCCACACAGAAAGGCCCCAGTTGAGCCGGGACTCAAACCCAGGACCTTTTTGCTGTGAGGTGACACTGCTAACCACTGAGCCACCTAAGTGTGCCAAGTATTCAATTTGGGTAAACTATTCCATTTGAATAGATGAGGGATGGATATACATGCGTGGATGAATGGATGTTGTCACTGGTTCATTGTAAGAATTTCCCACAACTGGTTTGTCTACACTTCTTTGAGCTGCAACAAAGCATACACAAACTGGAACACAACTGGAAAAATCAGTTCACAGAATTGTGTTTTGAGGCAAACAGCTGATAATCACTCCTGAGAGGAATAACAACATCACACAGTGGCATTTCGCACTCATGAGTAACATTAGCAGCAACGGCATTCATGTGTCATTTGAACTGTTTGTAATGGTGCTCACATGCACTCTTTGGGATTTGTAATGTTGAGTATATCTATAAAAAAGAACAAAAAATAAAGTATACTGATGGGATGGATTTTAAAGATTTGAACACTTCTTAAATTTCATTCTGTTCCTCAAACAAAGCTATTGAATCGCTGCCAATAGCTGCTTTTTGGAGCTATCGTTCTATCAGGAAGACTCGCTGACTCGCAGACTTCTTGGCGGTCCGAAGAAGTTGCACTCAGAACCGTCATATCCTGCCGGAGATAGGAGGCAGGGGTGAGGAGCCTACCCCCGTGCAGGACGGAACTCAACAGATGGTGGTGGGGTGGAGGAGGTTGCTGTGTTAGCACACTGAAACAGCAATGTGATTGATTGTGAGCAGACTTATAAAGCAACGGCTTACATGTGATTGGCTAGGCGTTACCCAGCTAAAGGTGCGATGATGCACAGCTGCTTGTCTTCCCGCTAGAACTATGTTGCTCTTATTGGCAAAAAGCTATGCGGATAGTTGCAATAGTTTTCCTTTTATGACTCTGTATTCTTCTGTGGCCGGGGCTGGAGGATTCGTGGAGGATCATGAACCAAACAAATGACGAACCATAACAATGTAAAACTCGCAATGTTGTTTCCTGTCCATGTGATCAAAAATGATATGACCAATCAAACATCACAATCTCTCTATCGCTTGATTTGAATTTAACTTTTTAGAAATGTAAATACTGAAATACCTGTACAAGTCTGCGAGATGCACATTGAACTCTTAAAATAACAGTACCATTTTAACACTTGTTTTACAAATGAACGTAAATACCTGTAAATTGAACACATTATTTAAAACAGTGACAGCTCATATCATTATTATACCTACAATTTCATGAAATTATATTAATTGATAGAATTTAGAATTTTTACGTTTTTTCACAAGTTAAAATGTGATTATAATAATGATGACAAACAAATATAATTTTTTTAAATATGCACTTTCACATGCTTTTCAGTTCTATTGCTTGTCCTGCACCTGATCAGCCCACTATTTTCGAAAGCTTATTTGTTTGAGATCTTTTCTTAGAGGGAAATTTGTATGAGAAACTCTTATTTAAACGTTGAGCATTTATATTGTGTACTTTATTTTTATGAGAAATACTAATGTTCAATTTTTTCAATTTGTAAAAAAAAAAAATAAACACAATTTTCTGTCATACTTTGTCAATCAAGTGTTATTATATCAAATCAAAATCATGAAATTCATAACGTATATGGAACCGAATCCTGTAATAACCATATCGTCCTATTCCTCATTAGAATGACTTGATTCTACTGTATAACAGCGGCCTCTAGAGGTGAAGTAAAAACAATCACGTGGGGCTTTCATCATTCATAAAATGAATCTATATTTGTATCCTCACTTCAACGCATAGCTTGTTATTTTTATTAGATCATTAAGCGTTCTACATTGAATCGAGGGCATGCAAAGTAAAAATAAGACTACATTGAAACGTTCCCCCATTAGCACATACTGTACATCGTATCTCCAACTGCATATCTTGTGAATAATAATAAACATTTCTCCTAATTTAACCAAATCTGGTGATATAAATTTATTAGGGCTGTTGACTTATTGCATTGTGATTTATTCTATAAAAAATAACATGTTGAAAAGTTAATCATGTCCCCTGGAGTGTAAAAAGGAATACTGTCTTGTACCATCAGAGCAATTCAAACTTTATGTTCCACCGGTTTTCTCCAGGGGGCAGTATTGGAAATTTGAGCTGTTTATACAAGCTCAGAGAATATGTACATATATGTACAATATATATAAAACCACCCTGCAACCCCCATCCTTCCCCTTCCTGTTACTCAACCTGCACTTTTGGTCTGTGAGGAGGATGTGTGACAGGTCTTCAAGAATTAGAAGACTAGGAAAGCTTCAGGCCCAGATGGTGTTTCACCTACCTGTCTGAAAGTCCAACTGGTTAACCAACTGGCCCCCAGTGCCAGTTGGCCCCAGTGGCAGTGTGAAGTTCCCTGCTGCTTCAAACACTCCACCATCATTCCGGTCCCCAAAAATCACAGGACTTAACGACTACAGAACTGTCACTCTCATGTCTGTGGTCATGAAGTCGTTTGAGAGACTGGTTTTGGCCTACCTGTAGGACATCACTGAACCCCCGCTAGACCCCCTTCAGTGTGCTTAATGAGCTAACAGGTCTGCGGATGATGCTGTCAACATGACATTGACGAGTTTGCATACAGACGGGAGGTTGAACAGATGGCTGTCTGGTGCGGTCACAACAACCTTGAGCTGAACATGTACATATGTAAATTCACTCATATTTAATTCAATAACTGTCTAATATATATATATATATATATACACACACACACACACACAGGCAGCCAAAAGTTTGGAATAATGTACAGTTTTAGCTGTTTTGGAAGGAAAGTGGTACTTTAATTCACCAAAGTGGCATTTAACTGATCACAAAGTGTGGTCATGATTCAATATTAGGTCAAAAAAGGCAAAAGAGAAACCGCTTTCTCTAGAAACTCATCAGTCAATCATTGTTTTGAGGAATGAAAACTATTCAATGCTTGAAATTTTCTTGAAAGTTTTCATACAAAGGTGTAACTACAGTCTTCAAAGATAAAGCACAACTGTCTCTAACAAGGACAGAAAGAGATGTGGAAGACCAGATGTGCAACTAAACAAGAGGATAAGTACATCAGAGTCTCTAGTTTGAGAAATAGACGCCTCACATGTCCTCCGCTGACGGCTTCATTGAATTCTACCTGCTCAACACCAGTTTCATGTACAACAGTAAAGAGAAGACTCTTATGGGAAGAATTGCAAAGAAAAAGCCACTTTTGAAACAGAAAAACAAAGAAACACAGACATTGGACAACAGATAATTGGAAAAGAGTGTTACGGATTTTAACCCCATTGAACTTTTGTGGGATCAGTTAGACTGTGTGTGAGAAGTGCCCGATAAGACAGACACATCTATAGCAAGTGCTACAGGAAGTGTGGGGTCAAGTGCTACAGGAAGTGTGGGGTCAAGTGCTACAGGAAGTGTGGGGTGAAAGGTCACCAGAGTATCTGGACAAACTGACCGCTAGAATAACAAGATCTGCAAAGCTGTCATTGCTGCAAGTAGAGGATTTTTTGATGAGTTAATCTTTGAAGTAGTTTAAGAAGTTCTGAAAATATTTTTTCACGTTATTAATGTCCTGACTGATACATTGTGATCAGTTAAATGCCACTTCGGTGAACAAAAGTACCAATTTCTTTCCATAAGAGCAAAATCTGTATATTATTCCAAACTTTTGGCCACCAGTGTTTATACATATATACGTATATATTCATTATATTGTATATTATATACATGTTACTGAGACACATGTAAAGAGATGAAATTGTTCTTGTGGAAAGAGGCAGTCAAATCCACACCTGTCAGTCATCTAAACTCAAGATTCATGAGAGATGGCAGTACTGTTACGGAACTGACACATCATGAGAAAATAAGCTGTGATACACGCAACAGAATAACACATGACTGCACACAAATACTGTGAAGTCTTTGCAGCGTCTCAAGTAAAATGCATGCTACTAAATCCATTCCTAAAATGTTATTTCAGCGGTACATATTAAGCTAGGATAGAAGAAAAAGTTACATACATCAGCTTTAAGATGCTCTGTACTAGGGCTGAGCGATACGACATTGTAATCGGATTTCGGCGATATCTTACAAATATGACAATGGCGCTTTGCGACACTTATTGACAGAATGATCGGCATTATTGGGAAATGGAAAACTGTGGATATGGGTATTTGGCAAATATAAAGTATTAGACAGTAGCCCAGGGTGTGAAACTAGCACCCAGCTAATGCGACGAGATCGAACCCTGTTTGCGAGCTCCTCGCCCAAATGCAGGTATTTCAACCGCAGGTACTTTTGCTCATCTACCCGCAACAGGCGGGCGACCTGTAAGACGTCTCGGAGTGACACATGACAAGAAATGCTGTTAGTCACAAAGACACGCCCTTAAAGAAACACACTTTATTATATATGTATGAACAGACAAAAGAAAAGCCGTCAGTGCTCGTGTCTGATTCGATGTTTGTTCGGAGGCGTGCAACGGCGAGTCTCGTGGAAAACAAGCATGTAGAGTTTTCACTCATTTTTCTCAGTTTCATTCGTCTGAAAACTGTTTGCAGGATTACTGTCGTGTATGAGAATTCTGCAAATGATCTCAGAGCATCTCAGGAGGTGCTGTGAGTTTACCTCATTATATTCCACGGAATATAATATATATTCCATTATATTCCAGGGTTTTTTATTATTATTGTCTTTACATTTATAATTGTCATTAGTTCTTAATCTGTAGGCTATTAGTCATTTTCCACCTGTTGTCATTGACGGATCCTTGCATGATGGTGACGTTGGAGACGGCAAATGTTTGGATTTGGGGAGGTGGCTATATAAGATTTGTTCACTTGTTTCCTTTAGTTTAAAGTGCATTTTGAATTTAGAAATGTCTTTAAGTTTTTCGTGTTTCAATAAATGAATGTAACTTTTAAACTAAAATCAGTAAAGCTAAAATATTCACTGACCCACAGCAGGGGGGGTTGATCGAAAAGAGTTTCTACATATCGCCCAGACCAACTCTGTACTTCTGTAAACATCTAAATCACATAAACAGAAATCAGCCAAAAAGTTGATTATTTACATTTACATTTATGCATTTGGCAGACGCTTTTATCCAAAGCGACTTACAGTGCACTTATTACAGGGACAATCCCCCCGGAGCAACCTGGAGTTAAGTGTCTTACTCAAGAACACAATGATGGTGGCTGTGGGGATCGAACCAGTGACCTTCTGATTACCAGTTATGTGCGTTAGACTACTACGCCTGGGCTCAGTATAGTCCATTAGGCAATAAATGAGCATTCAAGGTAAGCCATGGGAGAAAACCAAACGCTCCTGGAACAGAAGTATGAATCTGCCTACAGCAATGAACTCTCTCTACTGGCCCCCCATTATCACACCCGGGTTACATTCCTTTCTGTATCCCAGTAACCACATTTTTACCCCCTCAGTCTCTTATTGTTTTCACTCAGTTTCCCACTCAGTTCCTCCAGAGGCTCATTGCAACCGAGTGCTTTATATTCTCTCAGCGTTTGAATGAAATTAAAAGCAGAGCTGAAAACCTGCAAATCTCAAGTACACCGTCTTGAAGGTGGAGTGCGCAATTTCTGCTGCCCCGGAGTCACTAAACAGAACTGCAAAAATTACTGTTTTCAAACAGGTTTCCCGAACACTTCCCCAATCTGCAACTGGTCAGGCAAACAGGCAATTTTGGTATAATCTCCAGCTAGAGCAGATTAATATATTTTATTGAGCTATTATCATTTTCTGCCTTCAACACACAACATTTATTAGCAGCATTTAAATAAAACATTTGCAAATTTACTTATTTGTAATCGAATACATTTTTTTGTAATACCTTTGTATTTTCTTACATTTCTGAATTTTTACTCGAACAGTCTAATTAATACTGCTTAGGCCTGTCGCGATTATTAAATAACCATCTGATCGCGGTTATGTGAGATAACCGTGGTTATCGTGCACTTCAAATTCCAATCACGTTTAATGCCCAAATAAGGGAATTTTAAGCAAATATATAGGCTAAATGTCATCAACGGCACATTTGTGTCATTCAGTTGATCTCCGAGCATCACTGAGCTGCACCGCGGATGTCCGGAAGAGCGCGTGAATCACTTCTCAAGCACTTTGATGCGTGTACCGTCAGTAGAGGCTCGCGTCAAACTCCCGCAAAAACTGTTCGCATTTCTTTTCTGCATATTTATATATATTAACCTTAGCGGTATTCAAAGCGATTTATACTCTCATTCACCCATTCACACACACATACACCAATGACGGTAGAGCTGCCATGCTAACCCATTGGGAGCAACTTGAGGTTCAGTGTCTTGCCCAAGGACACTTCGGCATGTGGAGTCATGTGGGCTGAGAATCGAACCACCAACCCTGCGATTAGCGGCTGACCCGCTCTACCACCTGAGCCACAGCCACCCCACGGCATTATTACGGCAACCCTAACGCATAAAATGCTAAAGTATGTAATTGCTGCACCACTAGCGCCACCGAACGGAAATTAAAAAATAAACATTGTTTTCAAACAGTCTTCTGTTGATCAAACAAATAGCCAGTACCACCCCTAACTCAAGCCATTGGTCAATGCACACTTCTCCTTTAATATACGATCACACCATCTGGCCGCTGTGTGTGTGTGTGTGTGTGTGTGTGTGTGTGTGTGTGTGTGTGTGTGTGTGTGTGTGTACATTCTTGGGGGACTGTCGTAAGTTACCATGTCCCCAAAACACACACATACTTTAGAATACAGCCTTTGACACAAATAGAGTGGTGCGTTAACATCAGACAGACACAATGAAGGCCTTGTCTCATCTCATGCAGTACAATATGAATCCATCAATATTGTTAATAAACCCCACCTGTACCCCCAACTCTTCCATAAACAAGATTCGGATTTGAACAAACACAGTCAAAATGACACAGAAGGACATACATGTCATGTAGACAAAAAAGTCTGCAGTAAACTGTACCGCACTTCCTGTGCCATAACTTTCAACCTTTGTTCATCATCACAATATGACTTAATCAAAAGTGTCTGTCACACTCGCACGCGCACTCACTCACTCGCACGCGCATTCACACGCGCACTCACTCACTCGCGCACTCGCTCACTCACTCGCATGCGCACTCACTCGCGCACTCACTCACTCGCGCACTCGCTCACTCACTCGCACGCGCACTCACTCAGTCACTCGCGCACTCGCGCACTCACTCGCACGCGCACTCACTCACTCAGTCACTCGCGCACTCGCTCACTCACTCGCATGCGCACTCACTCACGCACATTCAACCTTTGTTCATCATCACAATATGACTTAATCAAAAGTGTCTGTCACACTCGCACGCGCACTCACTCACTCGCGCACTCACACGCGCACTCACTCGCTCGCGCACTCACACGCGCACTCACTCGCTCGCGCACTCTCTCGCGCACTCACTCGCTCACGCACTCTCTCACGCACTCACTCGCGCACTCACTCGCTCAAGCACTTATTCACGCACTCGCTCACTCACTCGCACGCGCACTCATTCGCGCACTCTCGCTCGCGCACTCTCTCACGCACTCTCTCGCGCACTCACTCGCTCGCGCACTCTCTCGCGCACTCAGTCTCTCGCGCACTCACTCACTCGCGCACTCACACGTGCACTCACTCGCTCAAGCATTCATTCACGCACTCGCTCACTCACTCGCGCACTCACTCGCTCGCGCACTCTCTCGCGCACTCAGTCTCTCGCGCACTCACTCACTCGCGCACTCACTCGCTCAAGCACTCACTCGCTCAAGCACTCATTCACGCAC